>NC_139536.1:99263082-99892934 GCF_965153285.1 Podarcis tiliguerta
ACCTCCCCTCACTGTATTCCAGTTCACTGAGGTACTATCTCTGGGTTAGTGGAGTCTGTAACCTGAAGCGTCTGGAACCTGAAGCGTCTGGAACCCGAGGTGCCACTGTACTGTGAAATGGTTTGCTTATAATCAGCACACTACATAACCATTACTGGATGGATTGTTTTTGATGACTTGCAGCTAAAATATGCGCAGGAAAATCTATGGCAGAGATACATCTGTATTCTTCTTGCTCACCTCTCCTGTACTGTGCTGATGTTGTTTGACCATAGGAGCCAACTCCTACCTGAAGTTGATGGGCATTGCCATTCACATGGTGTGCATGTTCCACATCTTGTGATCGATTACGCAGGGTGGGCCCCCCTAATATTTTATTCAAGTTGGCACCCCTTTGTCTGACTCTGAAATTAGATGCAAAACTTTACGAAGTTATGGGGAATGGCATTTGTCCTGCAGTGCAGTTAGGTGGCACTTATACTTTGAGCTTGGCTCAAAATACATCAGCCCAGTGAATAAAGTTGATCTTACCTATATCTAGAAACTAGATAAGGGTCAGTGAACCAAGGGCGTAATGTGGGGAGGGCCATGGGGGCCATAACCCCTGGCGCACGGTTTTGAGGGGGTGTGAGCCAAGTGCACCCATGCAGGTATCCCTACCCTGCTTGCTGCCAAGGGTTTCTGGACCTCAGAGCCTTGCCAATGTGCCTCCTGCCCCCTTGCTGAATGGCCACCTGGCTAGTGTTGGGGGGATGTGCCTGCCAAGGGCCATGTCAGCTGGCTGGGCTCCCCCCCTGCATGGGTGGGTGGCGCAGTGCAACCCTGTGAACCCTCCATGCCCTGTGCCTGCCCAGTGGTGGTGGTGACGGTTCAGCTGCTGTAATGGGTTTTGTTCACCCTCTGTGCCCAATCCCTCATCCTACCTGGTGTGCATGCAGACAAACGCCCCGGGTGCCAGTAAAGGATGCTACGCCACTGCAGTGAGCATAAGCCTGAGGGGCACGTGTTAGCAGCCTGTTTCTTCAGCCTTGGAATTTTCAAGGATGCATTTAACAAAACTGTATATCTCAGCAGTTGTTGCCCTGTCCGTAAAATGAGAATGAGAATGATGCAGGGTTGTTGTGAAGGTGAACACAAGACCATAAAGATATGTGTAAAACTGAAAGTAATAGTGCTACAAATAACAGCAGGAGTGATAAATAATAGCCAACGCTTGTAGCATTCGACAAACAAGCGCTCCTAACAAGATGTGTGTGAGGGGAATCCCAAATGCGCTCACCAGCCCAATGTGACCTCTTTGCATTTCTTACTTGGAAAACAGATCAGCCTGACTACGAGGGCTAAGGACCCCTTTAGTAATTCTGCAGTTGCCATTAAATGCCACCACATGCTGCAGTGTACAAAACGCATTGTAGGTCACCTTATGTTCTGCCTAGCTGTGTGTGCCTGTATGGATGGAGATATTATACCAGTATGTATTTATTATATGGCATTAGTGCATCTTAACGAGCATTGCTGTGGGATGCCTGCCAATTTATGTTTATGAGCCTGTCAACCTAATTTACATGCCTTTGAAAATATACAACATTGCCAGTGCAGGGTCTGCTTGTCGGATGATCTTGTCAGGCAGAAATGAAACACTCATCCAGCTGAGGAGAAAAGCATATTCATTACTGCTGGCTCCACTGAATTCTTGGTGACACAGTGAAATACATTTAATGCCATTTTGCATGTTTCATTCAGAGAGAGAGAGAGAGAGAGAGAGAGAGAGAGAGAGAGAGAGAGAGAGAGACTGACTTCTGGCTGTCTTATATAAAATATGCTTTGCACTTAATCTCCCATCTTGCTTCCAAACAAAATATGAGGCCAGTAGCCAATCCTCAGTAACATTTGTATATTAGCAGGCGGCAGGGGAGGGGGTGATCTTTGTCTGAAAAATTGAAGATGCTGTTTTTAAAAATTCAGAATAACGTGTTGGAGCTGAAGTGAAAAAGAAGCAGATCTGTCTAAGACGGAAGAGACCCGCGACATAGGCTGGTAGGAGTTCACTCCAAGCTCTTGACTGGGTAATTAGTGCAGTGGACTGACAAGCTCTATGCTTTCCTGCCAATTATACCTCTTGCACTGTGACTTTTAGAATAATTTGGAGCAAGGATTTTTAGAATGTCATCCTATCATTTCTCATTTAATTCTGCATTTGCCTACATTGCTCTGTGAAATCTCCCATTGAATTCAGCTGGTGTTTCAAGCCAAGGAGACCTGATGCATCAGTATAAAGTTCCTATTATCCAGAGGCATTTTTTTAAAAAAACCTCCTCTACTAGGTGTTGTTACCCACACAAAAACAACAACAACATCCGTACAGCAGAATGGGCAAGTGGGGCAGAAAAATCCAGTCCAGACTTTCTTGACGAGGTGCTGTTGGTTCTGAGTTGACTTCTTCATGATCAGGAAAGTGCATACTAATGGTATCAAACACTTGCCTCATGTCAAGAGTTAGGTGAGCAGAATGAAACTTAATTTTCAAGGAGATGAAGGTCCTGTGTGAGTGCCTGGAGGCGGTTGGAGAATGGATGGCGGCTAACAGATTGAGGTTGAATCCTGACAAGACAGAAGTACTGTTTTTGGGGGACAGGGGGCAGGCAGGTGTGGAAGACTCCCTGGTCCTGAATGGGGTAACTGTGCCCCTGAAGTACCTGGTGCGCAGCCTGGGAGTCATTCTGGACTCACAGCTGTCCATGGAGGCGCAGGTTAATTCTGTGTCCAGGGCGGCTGTCTACCAGCTCCATCTGGTACGCAGGCTGAGACCCTACCTGCCTGCAGACTGTCTTCCCAGAGTGGTGCATGCTCTAGTTATCTCCCCCTTGGACTACTGCAATGCGCTCTACATGGGGCTACCTTTGAAGGTGACCTGGAAACTGCAATTAATCCAGAATGCGGCAGCTAGACTGGTGACTGGTAGTGGCCACCAGGACCACATAACACCGGTCCTGAGAGATCTGCATTGGCTCCCAGTACGTTTCCGAGCACGATTCAAAGTGTTGGTGCTGACCTTTAAAGCCCTAAACGGCCTCGGTCCTGTATACCTGAACGAGCGTCTCCACCCCCATCGTTCAGCCTGGACACTGAGATCCAGCACCGAGGGCCTTCTGGCGGTTCCCTCATTGTGAGAAGTGAGGTTACAGGGAACCAGACAGAGGGCCTTCTCGGTAGTGGCGCCTGCCCTGTGGAACGCCTTCCCTTCAGATGTGAAGGAAATAAGCAGCTATCTGCTTTTTAAAATACATCTGAAGGCAGCCCTGTTTAGGGAAATTTTTAATATTTAATGCTGTATTGCTTTTAACACTTGATTGGAAGCCACCCAGAGTGGCTGGGGAAACTCAGCCAGATGGGCGGGGTATAAATAATAAATTATTATTATTAATATTATTATTAATTTGAACAGGACAAATGTGCTGTTGGTCAGGAAGGCTGCCAACCTATTCTGTAAACTTCCTCTGGGACAAAAAGCTTTTGCAAGAGTTTTGACCAGTATTTGGTCAAGGAAGCATTCAGCTCCATTATCGTTTCAGTTACACCAGTGCTGGTCCACTTTTAGGCACAATTTGTAATGTTAGCTACGTGTATCACCTAAACTCCTACACGGCGATAAACCATGATTCCTAAAATCCTCGTCTGAGAAGGCATTTCTGTGTATTTCTTTAGGTGCCAAATACTTTACTATTCCAGGGCCACACAGTCTTGTTACACGTTTGAGGACAGAACTAGGCCTACTGTGTGTCTCGTCCTTCTGTCACAAAAATGTGTGCAATAGAAATTAATTGTTTAGCATTTGAATTAGTACAAAGAACGTTAAGGTCATCTTTTGAAAACTTACTTTTCTTGAGTGTGAAATTCAAAAAAAGGGGAGAAATAATGGGATGTACAACAATGCAGAACACCAGTCAGCTGCTTGCAATGCTTCACTTCACAATTGTTCCCTTGCACACTAGAACAGAAGATTCTTGTCAGTCTGGAATGCTTTTTGAAAATGACAGAAAGAGGGGAAATGTTTTGTAATGTCTTCTGAGTGGCTTAATGTAAGGGCTGCTTTATTGTTTTGAAACAATAGATGAATAAATTCTCTTTAAAGTCTGAAAGCTTGCAATCAATTGCACTTCTGCTTGTTTTCTTCATACCTCATTTTCACAGAAATGAATTGCGGAGAAGGTATAAGGTACAGGGCAGGATAGAGACTCCGAATTTGGCAGAAAGCAAACCACTCCCCACGTAAATGACACTTGCAGTAGATGAGATTGGTGGTGCATTGTGGTGTCCTAAGTTTGAAAGTAACACTAGTTTGAAAGACTTGTAGCTCAGTCATAAAGTCATGGTTTATTCTGAGCACTTTCCTTTTCTCCCAAGCATTTAATTTTTAATTTTCTTCTTTCTGCTGTGCTGTAGTTAGCTGCTGGCTGGTACTTTAGTGTTGATTATGCTGACATTTTAGGGAGGCTGTTGATGTGTTTTAATTGTTGCAGATTTTTGTATAATCATTTTCAGTCTTTCTTCCCTTATTATACTTAATTTTAATAGTAATAATAATAATAATAATAATAATAATAATAAATTTATTTATTTATACCCCGCCAATCTGCTGCCAACATAATAATAATAATAATAACAATAATAATAATATAATAATAATAATAATAATAATAATAATAATAATAATAATAATGTGATAAAACATCAAACATTAAAAACTTCCCTAAACAGGGTTGCCTTCAGACATCTTCTAAAAGTCAGATAGTTGTTTATTACCTTGACAGCTGATGGAAGGTCGTTCTACAGGGCAGATGCCACTACCAAGAAGGCCCTCTGCCTGGTTACTTGTAGCTTCACTTCTCGCAATGAGGGAACCATCAGAAGGCCCTCGGAACTGGACCTCAGTGTCCGGGCTGAACGATGGGGGTGGATACACTCCTTCAGGTATACAGGGCCGAGGCCATTTAGGGCTTTAAAGGTCAGCACTAACACCAACATAATGCTATTATGTTGCGGTGGGAAGGTAAACGGCATTTCTGTGCACTCTGGCACTCGTCGCAGTGTTCCATTGCACCAGAAGCGGTTTAGCCACATGACCCAGAAAGCTATCTATGAACAAACGTCGGCTCCCTCATCCTGAAAAGTGAGATGAGTGCCACACCCCATAATCACCTTTGACTGGACTTAACCATCCAGGTTACCCTTGACCTTTACCAACTTAACTGCCATTTAGTTTCATAATGACATTGCATTTAAGTCATCTTGAAACTTCTTGTGCTACAGTGGCATCTCGGAAGTTGAGCGGAATCTGGTCTGGAAGTCCGTACAACTTCCAAAATGTTCAGAAACCAAGACATGGCTTCTGATTGGCTGCTGGAAGCTCCTGCAGTCAACTGGAAGCCATGGAAGCCATGCCAGACATTTGGGTTCCAAAGAACATTCGCAAACTGGAGCACTCACTTCTGGGTTTGTGGCATTCGGGAGCGAAAACATTCGACTAGCAAGGTGTTCACGAACCAAGGTAGGACTGTATAAGGCAATGAATAAATAAAGCTAAAGGGTGACATCCAATGATTTCTGCTTGCTTGTGTAATGGAAATCTGTTTCTGCAATGAGAAGATTTCTCTTCAACCCCACAGTAGATTTTGGGAGTGTGCAGAAGGTTGCAAGGGGGAGAAGGGGAAGCCCTATTGTATGAACAGACACTTTCTCCTGCTACATTGGATCTCGCCCAACAGCAACAGTTATTAATTAGTTGCCTTCCTACCGCTAAACTCCACAGAAAAGTTGATTTGCCTAAAGCGTGTAAGGCTCTCCCAGAAATATTTCACTCTAATAGGAACATAACATAAATTACCCTCGCTTTATCCATCACCATTTCCTATGTATAATATACCATTACATTCTGTCCATTCATACTGATCTGCAATAGATCTGCATAGTGTCAGCTTAATGCCAAATGACAGGTGTCGAAAATGTAATAAAAGCTGAGACACGTTAATCCATTTTGTTTGAAACTGTGGAAAGGTAATCAGATTCTGAATGGCTGCCTAAGCTTAAAAATACAGTTGCTAAGATGTTTCTTCCAGAAACAATCATATCTAAGATTCTGATTAGAAAAGAGTAACTCCTGCGTAAAACTGCCTTAAATTATAACAATTTTGTGGTAAAGATGCTGAGGACACACTGTGAAATACTAAACAAATCATGAAGCCGTATGATGAGCACCCTGGAGTTATTCTGTAGCACATTAAAGAGCGAAAGCTGTTCTTCTGTGCCCATTACTAATGTTCTCTCCTGCCACTGTCCTGCTCAAAATGGATTTGAGCTGTGAAGGTGGTGCTTAGATAGGGATGAGGCAGAGTCCCAAGGATGAGATGGAAACTCTGAGGTGGGGGCTGCATCTGGCTCTCAGGCCTGCAGTTCCCCATCCTTGCTTTAGCCCATGAGTTCTCAGGTCTCACACGGGTCTAAAGACACCAGTCTTTCTGCCACCCCACCAAGTTCACTTGCCTTCCAGGTAAGTCAAAAGATCTCAAGCTGAGGATTGTTACGGGCTCAAGAAGTCAAGAAGACCATCGCTGCAACCACCTCACTTCCAGCGTAGGACCTGTTCCGTCTCACTCTTTTGTAATTCCATGTTTCACACAAAAACAAATACCAAAACAGGGAGGTCAGACTGCATGGAAGCACTGTTTACCTTCCCACCACAGCGGTACCTATTTATCTACTTGCACTGGTGTGCTTTCAAAGCACTAGTTTGGCAGTAGCTGGGACAGAGCAACGGGGACTCACTCCATCGCAGGGATTCGAACTGCTGATCTTCTGATCGGCAAGCCCAAGAGGCTCAGTGGTTTAGACGACAGCACCACCCGCGCCCCACAAATAGACCCAAATTAGCTCAGTATTCAGGCCTTGGCCAAATTTACTACACACCCTTTAAGTATATCAGGTTGTCAAGAAGACAGATGAATCCACCATAAGACTAATTTTTAATTGGAGTCATCCTAGTGAGACAGGGCATCAGAACTCTTTGAATGTGGACTTCTTACAGATACCTAACACCTCATTTGGTACTATCCCTACCTGCTACCTAGTTATGCATTATGCATTGGCTATTAACCCATAAGATCCAATTCATAATGGGCCCTAATGGGCCAGTCCTTATTTGGACTTGATCCTCCAGTCTTCTGGTCACTCACTTATGAGATGGCAGGGGGAAATAGTATTGTATTACTCATGTTTCACTTCTCTATACCCCGATTCCCAGATCTTTTAGTCCTCCCCCCACAAAACATGGTTGATTGATGCCTTTAGTTTGTTAAGAAAAACAATCAAGGCCCTCTAGTTCAGGGGTCAGCAACCTTTTTCAGCTGTGTCCCTCAGACCATGTGGTGGGCTGGACTATATTTTGAAAAAAATAATAATGAACAAATTCCTATGCCCCACAAATAACCCAGAGATGCATTTTAAATAAAAGGACACCTTCTACTCATGTAAAAACACGCTGATTCCCAGATGAGCTGTGGGCCAGATTGAGAAGGCGATTGGGCCACATCCAGCCCCCGGGCCTTAGTTTGCCTACCCCTGCTCTAGTTGGTGATTGATTGATTGATTGACTCCCATCATCCCTGACCACTGGTTATCCTGGCTTGTGCCAATATGAGTTGGAGGACCACAGGACCATATTGGATCAGATGGGTCAACAATTAACCATGACATATATGGCAGCTTCAGAAGTGCCAAATTATATATGCAAACTCATGAGTCAGAATTTTTCCATATTTGAGAGTAGGTTTGATTCCAATAAACGTAATGGAAATAGCTTCTCTGTTTTCCCTTACTGGGCCTACCATTTGAAGATCTGTGTAAATAATGATTCTTTATTCAGCTATAGTCATGACCTTACTAGGTGTTTTCGAATGAGATGAAATGTATTACACAAAAACGAACACTTGGTAACAATCAAGTGTACCTTTACCGTACCTACTTTATATGTAATTTCTTGTTTTTATTCCCCCTTCTTTAGCATCCTGTCAAAACAAACTTTATATTCTTCATAATTAACCAGTGTTTCTGCAAATACCAGAAACAGGATTTTTTAAAACAAAACAAAACACAAAAGAACTTTCTATAGATTTGCCCGCTGATGCTGGTGGCATTTCCACACGAGCAGAATTTTCATTTATTTCTGAGACAGTTTACATAAGGGTTTTCTTTCTTTCCCCACCAAAATCGCAAATAAAGGTTACAAAGGCGTAAGTGGTGAAAAATCTCCACCGGAATGGCGCTGCTTAGGGGAACTTTAAATAGAAACAAAAATGTCACTTTTATGTGTGGCGCACCTCCCTCCTGCTCAGCGTAACTCCTGCGAATGTTTGGCTTTATTGTTGAGAGGTTGGTGCAGTCTATCATTTCTCGATAATAACCTTAAACAAATGCCATGTGCAAAGGTCTACAATTATGTTGGGCTCAACACATCATTTGTGCCTGACATGATAGCTTCACTGTTGCCTGGGAGGAATTAAAAATTCCTTAATTAAACGAGACTCAAAGGTGCTATCAAAAGGCAAAACAAATAAAACACAGAATACTGCCCCTTAATAACACTGTGTTCTGAGTTGTTACTTGTTTGCCTCTGCAAACTCTTGATCATGAGTAGTATGTTCAATATTGAGGCAATGTTATTACTTGCCTGCCTCATGTGTGTGTAAGAGAGAGGGGGGGAGGGAGGGAAGGAGAGGGAGAGAGAGAGAAGGGAAAGGGGGCGTTTCTCCTTCAGTTTGAGTGATGAGACATGTGGCACTCAAACAGAGGGCTGACTGCAAGTTAGGAAAGTGGAGATAAGCAACCTCAGGCTCGGGAGCCAAATGTGATGCTCCAGTTCTTTCTTTCTTGCCCTTAGAACTCTCCCCAAACCACACAACTGAGCACATGCATTGCATATAATAAGTTCTTGCCGCAGTTGCTGGCTTCTCCTAGGATATTCTCTTATCTGAATCCCTACCAGGTAAAAAACACCAATAGGTCACCAAACCAAGTAACAGAAATAGACTGGGAAAAGCTTCATCTAGGCTTTCGATGTACAACAAATGGCAGCACAGACATCTGTGGGCTAGTGAGTTTATCCAGAAGCAAATACTCATATATTAGCTCACAGCTACAAATTGTTCTGCACCTACTGTGTCCAGAAAATGCAAGTCCCAGACAGGGCTTCTTTGCTCCTGCTGCTGGTCTGGTTTCAGCTGGGGCAAAACATTCATGAATCTCTGGTGGCAATTTCATGGTTACTTCACTGTTTCAGTGAAGTCAGTGCGCTTATCCATAGGTTCACAATCTATTCCTTGCCCCATAAGTCACAGGATTGAGGCCAAACAAATTAATAAAGCCATCTTCCTTCATGCGGACAAAAATTAATTGTATTCATTTTGAAAACATGTAAAATGTGCCAACTTTCACAGGTACAAGATAAGAAAGTGATGAATGGGTCATAATGGAGTTAATATTCATAGACTATATATCTCTTGCATGCATTTTATTAACTACAATATTGTATGTAATTATGATCGCTGACCTACTAAAGCAATTGCCTTGGACATCTTGTAATAAAGAATAAGGCACAACCCCTGCGTTCTTTCCATTCCTATCCAGAGCAAGAGAAATTATTTCATTTCTTGGGAAATGAAACCAAGTCTTGCAAAGTGGATAGCAAAATCTGTAGAACATTGGCCTTGGTCAGAAGCAAGGAAAATGAACTCCCTGAAACATGTCTTAATCCACTGAAAATAACTGTGCAGATAATTGCTACAGCAAAGCTGAAATTATTCATTAAAAAGACTTTAGAGGATTTTAAATGACTTTTCTCATAAGCAAACATTATAGCATAGCAGTGATTCTTGCTCCCTGCACTGATACTTCCACAAGTAAAATCTCTAGAGTAGATTTTTAAAAAGAAGAAGGAAGGCGGTAGCAATGTTTAAAATTGGCTTGGCTTCTGCTCTTGAGAAAAACAACTCCAGTGAACCACAGACAGAATCACAGCCCATGCATTGGGTGCGTGGGTGAGGGAGAAATTTGATTCACTTCACATTCCAAGGTGAACCTACCTAATTTGCATTTACTGAAACAGTATGTGAACCAAAACACGGCCAATCATTGGAATTTGTAATTATCTGAATTTTGCACGGCAGTTCTCCAGCCAAGCAACATGTACAGAAGTGTGTGTACTAGGGTGAAAATGTGTACTGTATTAGTGAAAATAACATACAAAGATGCATTATATCGAGGGGGAAAGCTTTGCAAGAATTTGTACAAAAATGTACTTATTAGAAGAAACTTGTGCTAAGATGCTGGTGAATTTTCATGAGGACTTTGTTTTCAAAACAAAAAGCACACAAATGTAGAAATTTGGAGGCCTGAACTTAGGACTGGGAACAGCAAGAAATGGAGAGAAATTGAACTTGACAGATTTGCCCATTATTACATGGGTGACTTGTTCCAAGGAAGGTTTGGGCTTCTGCTTTTGAAGCAGTTACATGGCAAAAGAGTTGAGTCTCAAAAGCACCTGTCCGATAAGACTTGATGCTATGGCAGAGGGGGGAAAGATGAAAACCAAAACCATTGTGCTCCTTTGTTCATCTACATCCAGGACACTAATCACAGTTCATGGAACTGCATAGCAAACACTCAGGGAAACTCCCAGTCCTTGAGGACAATGATTTGGAGTTGGTCTGTCAAATCTTAAATAAGCATCTGGACCTGACTGGGATTAAGCACCAGTTTTATCAGCAGTGCTCAACCTATTTGGACTTGGAGGCACATTTGGAAATCTAAAAATCTGTTGCAGGCGGCACAAAAGTAGCCATTTCATAGAAGAAAAGCAGGTGATCGAACCACCTACATGCACAGAACTCAGAGAAAACACAGAGAGAAAGAAAGGAAGCAACACTCTCAAACTGATTCCCCAAAAGCAAAAACAAACAAACCCACTCCTCTTCAAAATAATGGGTTTGGGGTGGACAGTGGACCTTGGTGAGGCTGCTGTGGCGTACATGGTGTTACACTGGGGCCCCAATATCCTGCCATCGCTGTCAGCCCTCTCCTCAGTGTGTGTGGCTGAAAGCATTGCTTCAGAGAAAGCCCTTGCTTCCTTCTGTTGAGAAAGGGTGTCTTCACACAGTGCTTAGCTACTTATGCTGGTGGGGCTGAAGGCATGGCTTGAGTAAGCCTGTTATCAGTTGTATTGGCTGGTGCTAGCATATGAAGTGTGCAGAGTAGGTCACCAGTCATTGTGAGGAGAGGCAGCTTACCTAAGGCTGAGGTGAGATTTGGCTGCCTGCTTCAAAATCAAGGCTCTTAACCCCAGCATTTCACTTGTTCTTGGTACCATTTGTCCATTTGGGCTCAGTATTTCTCATTCCGTGGGATGGATCCGCACAGCTAATAAAACTCATTCTGTTCTACAGGCGAGTTAGCCTTGCTGGTAGATACCCGGGGAACTGAATGACCAGCGGGGATTAAGCATGATCCAAAGGCAAAACAACTCAAACTGTGGTTGAAACAGCAGCATTAATTGCACGTCATTATCCAGGATAATCAAGTTGCAGGAATAAGAAATTAGACATTCTATCATCATATACTGAATTCAAACACAATATAATTACTCAACTCCAAATTATGTACTCCACCAATTAATTACTTTTTTAAACTTTGGCTTCCAGCACTGTTTTACACATATTGCATTACAGAATAAATTAATCACACCTGTAAGTACTTCCGAATATGTATATCAGTTATATATAAATTGCCCCTTAAACTGGATTCTCACAAAGTATTAATATATTTTAGAAAGCTCAGTATGTGGAGGGCAATCAGCATGACTGAGATCGAGAATCCAAGGAATGGTGTTTCTGGTTATGCTGTCTACATGAGAAAGCTGTCTTCTGCTATGTCCCACTCACATCTTTCTCCTTTCTCATAAGTCAAAGAAACCAAGGTTTTTTCAGAGCCATACCTCTGTCTGAATCCAGAATGAAATGGGTCTAGATAATCTTCATCAACTCTTCTTTCAAAGCCATTCCTGTTGGTGGACATCACTACATCTCCTCGCACAGTGGTCATCAGATGCCTACTAGGAGAATTGTTACTCCTAAGTAAACATAACAGCCATGGGTTGAGGACAAGTCATCTTTTGGCAAGGAAAGGGAGCCTTCAGATCACACTCCAAATTCAGCCTTCAGACGCTTCCCAGCTCCTTGGTCCTCCTCCACTCCTCCTTGACTTCCATGCTTGGTACAGAAGGTTGGAGAAAGGAAGGAACAACAGATGCTGAGCCTAATGATAATATGGGGGTCAGAGATGGGAACAGACCGCACAACCCTTCTCCTGCCCCACATCTGCTAATTGAACGTCTGAAAGAAGGAATTGATGTTCATCAGATTCTGTGTTAAGCCAACCAAGTGACTGAAACGAACAGAGCATATGGCAGCACAAACATTTTCAAAATGATTCCTTCAGAACAAACATTCAAGTTGCATGAGCACTTCTGGCTCGAATCATGTTGCACAGTCTTATGAATAGTAATGGCATGCAGACCTAAGCAGAGGTATTTGATTTTAATTGAGCTATCCTTTAAAGACTCCCCCCCCTCCCCTCTGCTGTGTCAAGGTCATATTCTCACAGATAATAAGTTTATCATATGAGAAGAGCAGCAATAATGGGCACGAGAGACACATTGAAGACATGTGGCATTGCTAACATGAAAGAAAAGAGAGAAAATGTACTAAAAGCAATAATTGAAGTATACACAGAAGTCAGTCCCACTGATAATTAGCTTAAATTATTAAAGTGCATAAGAGGTTATTAACTAGGAAAGTGCATGAATTATAATTTTTGCTGATCATGACTTCTCCAACTCTCCCAAACTTCTTTTCTTTTTAACTTAAACAAAAAGGAAATATAATTCAGATAGAAAAGGGAGGCCTTTGAAATATTCCAATTGCGAGAAAGAATGAACAGATAATGCTTGCCTTTATTCTAGTCTGGACTGTAGAGCTGTTTGTTTTAATAAACCAATCTAACCTTGGCAATTGCTGAAGAGCTCCTGAGAAAATAAGGGAACTCAGAAAGATGACTGGTGATTAATACATATCAGTATAGTCCTCAACTCCAGATACAGTGGCTGGGAGATGTTAGGATGAGATGGTGTTAAGAAATTAAGCCGGCAGAGAGGGGCTACTAGGGGCGCATCAGAAGATGGCTGACAATAACATCTCTCCGACCCACAGGGGGTAATTAGGAGGCTGTGGTGGGAGTAAATAGCCTCCCTACCCCCCCCCCAGGATTGTGGGGGGGCTGCCCTTGCCTGCTGTGCCCTATACCACCCCCAAATTTGAGGGGATGGGGGCACTAGGCACAAAGCCCTCCTGTGGGATTCCGGTGCTCCTGGACGCCATCCCTGATCCGCGCCACTAGCTGCAAGAACTTCAAAAGGAACAATTAGGAAGAAGCGAATGCACATATTTCAAGGAAGGAGGGGGAGTAAAGACTGCTAACTGAAGAGTTCTCTGATAAACAAGACAAGTCGGAAGAACAAGAATCAATCTTGAGAAGACAGCCAAGACTCGGTATGGCAAAGGGACTGGATGGGGGAGGGGAAAAAACTTTTCTCCCTTTCTCTATGTGATTAAACAAGAACCCCCCCACACACACACAAGTCAGAAATGCCGCTTTAATGACTCAAGCTGTGAATTTACGACTGTGTGGAGATAAAGTTTCAAACCAAAGCATGTTTTAAGAAAAGCGTGGAAAGTTTAAGAGCACTGGAATGACGCAGTTAAAAATACCGTTGCCATACTGGTAAGCTCTGTCGGAGGACTTGAGTCTGGGAGGAGGAAAGAGCTGTTTTTATACTTTGGGTGAGACTCCTCAGTGGGACTTAAGAATGACAGACCCTTAGATTAATGATGGAAAGAGCGATGTTATTTATGAAAGTGATGATATATGGAAACCATCAAGATATGAGGATTGGTCGAACGGAAAAATCCACACAGGATATAATTGGTGTTTATCTGCTTAAGGAGATTATCAGAAGAGAGCATAAAGGAAAAAGAAAAAATGTATGAACAAGATGAGATGTGGAAACAGCAAGATAAGACTGGATAGAATTATGAACTTTATCTGGACTGATTTGGATATGAACGCAGTAGCAAGAAGATGATCGGAATCCCCCTTTGAAACTTGAAATATGGGTCCCCTCAACAAAAATTTAAAATTTGGCTTTGTAATTCGGAATTTATGTGATGTGATTTGATTGGTCGGTTAATAAAAATTATATTAAAAAAAGAAAAGAAATTAAGCCGGCAGAAGTAAGTCCAGGGTAGAGGGCAAAAGGTGGGGACGTGTCAAGAGTGGGGAATGGGTGTGTTGGGGAGAGGTATAAACAAAGTTACACTGCAGTCTAACTTCCTTATTTCACTGCCCCCACCTACAAATCTCTGTGTAACTTACACCAAAAATTCTGGTATATCTAAATTCACCCCATAGCAATCAATAAAGAGGGAAAGAAACCATGGACTAGCCTAAGGCTGCCAACATGGTGCCATCCAGATGTTGTTAGACTACAGCTTCAACATCCATGACCATTGGCCATGCTGGCTGGAGCTGGTGGGAGTCCAGCGTCTAGACAGCGCCTTTCGAACTACCCATAGGCTGGATGAAACAAAAGTCTGTGTTCTGACAATTTGCCATCCTTGATGTCAACCAAAATGTGCTATCTGAAAAGGCTGCCTCACTCCTAGTTGGATTGACCCTATAAGTAGATAAGTTTCCTGTCTTCAGCACATTGATTATAACAGCCTCCCCAACCTGGTGCCCTGGAAGGCATGTATTGGCCATGTTCCAGGGAGCTGATGAGAGTTGTAGCTCAGAACACCTGGAGGGTATCAGGTTGAGGAAGACTGGATTATAATAACAGGTCTCTTAGTGTTTTCTGATCACGTATAACAATTGGGGGGTGTGGGGAGGTGAAAGAGAACCCAAAAAAATGATAAATGACAATGTGAGAGCTGGACCATAAAGAAGGCTAATCGCCGAAGAATTGATGCTTTTGAATTATGGTGTTGGAGGAGATTCTTGAGGGTCCCATGGACTGCAAGAAGACAAACGTATCCATTCTTCAGGAAATCAGCCCTGAGTGCTCACTGGAAGGACAGATGCTGAAGCTGATGCTCCAATACTTTGGCCACCTCATGAGAAGAGAAGACACCCTGGAAAAGACCCTGATGTTGGGAAAGATTGAGGGCACAAAGAGAAGGGGACGACAAAGGACAAGATGGCTGGACAGTGTTCTCGAAGCTACCAACATGAGTTTCACCCAATTGCAGGAGGCAGTGGAAGACAGGAGTGCTTGGTGTGCTCTGGTCCATGGGGTTGCAAAGAGTCGGACACGACTAAACGACTAAACAACAACAACATTGTGCTTACACAAAACATACATGCACCACTGTTTAAAGTAGAAAATATTAGATATGTTTATAGCCTTTGTGGAACTCCTACCTTAAAGGAAGGGTAAGAGCTCTTGAGCTTTCTAGCTTTTTCAATTCATTCCTCCTGAGCAGATTCTGTTCCATTCTTGATGTGCTGCCCTTAGCATGTAACGTGCTTGAAATCACATTAGTGCCCCATTCGCTTTGGATTTATGAATGTAATAGAACATCTCACATTGGAGCTGTTGTCTTTTATCACTTAACCTTGCATATTTTGTTATCTCGCAGCCAGGGGCTGCAGGAAGTAAGTATCCCTCCCCTCAAAACAAAAATATATAAAAAAATTCTATCATGTGTTGTTATCAAGTGGAGCAAATAGCATCCAGAGAGAGAGAAAAATAGAAAACATTTGTGTGCCCATATGGCACATGGAAATCTCATTATCTACTAGCTCTCAGTTATTCAAGACTGTAATCAGTTTACCAGCTTGTCATGCCCAGGCAAATGCCTGAATCGCTGGAATAGTTCACTGAACTTGTTTTATGAGTCAGTTTAGCAAAAAAAAAAAAAGGGTGGGGGAGAATACAAAAAAACTTTTAGGGTAAGAAGACCAATGACAATTTACTCGGCGGTTATCCTTTTGTGTGCTTCTTTTCTTGCATGCATATACAGTGGTACCTCGGGCTAAGTACTTAATTCGTTCCGGAGGTCCGTACTTAACCTGAAACTGTTCTTAACCTGAAGCACCACTTTAGCTAATGTGGCCTCCCGCTGTTGCTGCGCCGCCACGGCACAATTTCTGTTCTCATCCTGAAGCAAAGTTCTTAACCCAAGGTACTATTTCTGGGTTAGCAGAGTCTGTAACCTGAAGCGTATGTAACCTGAAGCGTATGTAACCCGAGGTACCAATGTATCCCACTTTTCTTCCGAGGCAAAATACTTATGGTTCCCAGGAGGTCTCCCATCCAAACCCAGGCCAGACCCCGCAAGATGGTTGCTTCATGTGCCTTCAGATCAGAACTGGATCTACACTGACCTTTTAAACGTTATTAGAACGATAATAGAAATATTGTTCTGAAACGTCATAGGGCATACTCTTTAAAATAAAGTGTTTTTTACCTCTGTAAAAGCAGGAAACATTCTCTTTTGCTTTCTCTCCTCTGCCTCACCAGTTTCTGGTTTCTCTGCAGCACATTCTGGTGCCACATTTTAATAATGTTAAGAACAGAACACCTTGTGGCTATATGGTTATTCCTTAACTCTTTTTTAGCATTAAAAACCATGAGTGTAGATCCGCCCCCAAGGTTGCCAACCTGTTGGCATATTTGGAATTTGGAAAACTGCCATTGGCCCCACCCTCTCTAGTCACCTCTCTCCTCCAATAAGCAGTTTGTCTGGATGGTCCCATTACAGCATCCACAATATAATCTTTGATCGGATGAGATCTAAGTCCTAGGAGCTAAAAGAAAGTGGGTTAAAAGAAAGAGAAAAGGTTTGGAGCAGCAGCCCAAAAGGGCTGTAAACCTACTTGGAAAGTGGATTGGCACTAAAGTCCTAAAACTAACAGTTGTGAATATTTAGCATAGTCACACAAGTGCCCTGCAAATACACACTCACATGCTCAGGGGCAAAGGAAGGAGAACCGGCACCAGGGGCAGGGTGTCGGGGGTGAGGCAAACCACCCGCCAGCGTGTGCACGTGCGCTGTACACACAGTGCACGCACATATGCCGTAAACACAGTGCATATGTGCCATATGTACAGCAGCGGGATTCTCTGCTAGTGGCTGCAGCAGCGACGGGATCTTGCGGATGCAGCAGTGGTGGGATCCCGCCACTGTCTGTATGGCATCTGCATGCATGATACTTAGCGGTGCAGATACCGCCACCGTCCATACAGTGCTTGAGCAGTGCCGCACATGCACAGTATGTACAGTGCATGCGCATGCGCCATCAGGCGCCGTTCGAGCGCTATATGGACGGTGGTAGAGGGTGCAGCCGCAGGCGGAGGATCCTCTGTTCGCAGCTACAGTGGGGGGATGGCGGCGGTTCATGCCGCCGTGCCCAGGGGCAGTGGGGTGAGCCCCCCGTGGGGTGCCTTCTTGTCACCCCCCTCAGAGATGACACCTGGGGTGAGCTGCCCCCTGCCCCCCCTTACGCCACCACTGCACATTGTAAACCAAGGATAGTCCACACTGTGACCTTCAGATGTTGTTAACTGCTCCCAACATCCTTGACTCAGTGGCATAGTGCTGTTTGCCAGTGCCCGAGATGGGTGCATGCAGACATGCATCAGGCAGGGGCAGAGCATGCTCACCCAGTCCTCACCGTTGGGCAGGCACTCATATCCCAGGCAGGGATGGGGCAGGGCACGGAGGGCGTGCAATGGGGATCTCTGCGGGAGGCACCTGGTGCGCCCCCCGAATGTGCACCCAGGGCAATGGCTCCCCTGCCCCTATCCATGCTACGCCACCACCTTCACCATTGACCATATTGACTGGGGGCTGATAGGCCATCTTGGCTCTCCCCACGCTAAGAGTGCACAAAACACTGGCAAACGAGAGCAAGCTGTAAAACCCAGTTCTCAAGTTAAGAGCCACAGGAGTCCATTCCGGCCAAAATAGGTAGCACTATAGCGTAGTAAGCTCCATGCTGGAGAAAAAATTGCAACTTGAGAACTTGATGCGACTAGTGTGCAGATGGAGGGTAAGGATCTGAGCTATGGTTCTAGGAAGCACCCAGTTCAAATGTCACCTTTGATATGAACATATTGCATGACCTCAGGCAAGCCACTGAGGACATCTAATGCCTTTTCCACATTGAACATTCCACATATGAACTCCAAAAAAGAGTGCTATTTAGAGAAACCAATATATGATAGACTATGGGGATAATAATGCTGACCTCTCTTACAGGGTTCTAAGATTACATCAATAGCATACATGAAGTGCTTTGAACCCAGCAAAGCACTGAATACGTGCTAAGCGTTATTCTTGCTACGGAGAGAAAACAGATATTGCATTGTTTTTTAACAGATACCTCGGGGGGAAAGGCAATAACCACACAACATATTGCACGTAACATGCCACTTTGATTGCTTCACCTTTACTTTCCCTTCTGATCCATCACTGCTTACATTTGATAAGTTTCCTAGCCACCAATACTGTTCTGCTGTTATTAAAGAAATGGCATCCCCTTCAGAATATTTTCGCACTGAAATACTCGCAGCCATTTGGCGGTGAAAAGATTAAGGCTTGCTATCTCATAAAATATAGTAAGAGCTCGAAATGGATGTTTAAACCATTGCCGATAGGGATCTCCCTTTTCCACTGCGTGTTTGGAGCACTAGCAAATGTTGAGATCAAGACAGATTTACATAATCAACTCATTTTTTAACCTTTCCCTGCCTCTGTGACAAATCAGTCGAGAAACTCCTGTGAGGAATGAGACTTGGACCCGGGACCTTGCTTAGAAAAGCGGGTCATCCAGGACTAGCCTAAGAAGCTGATAAGAAAGAAAACCACAGTGTGCTTTTTTTATTGTTGTTCATATTGTGTTGCCTGCTGGGTGCTTAAATCCACAGCGCAAATAAGAATCCAAGGGAGAATTCTTTGCTCCACTGCAGTTAGTGGGAAACCTTTTGCTGACCTCAGGGAGAACAGCACAGCTCGGAAGTCCGAAGAACCAAAGTTGCCTGAATTAGGCTTGTTGCTGCACAGAAGAAGAGTTTGGATTTGATATCCCACTTTATCACTACCGGAAGGAGTCTCAAAGCGGCTAACATTCTCCTTTCCCTTCCTCCCTCACAACAAACACTCTGTGAGGTGAGTGGGGCTGAGAGACTTCAGAGAAGTGTGACTGGCCCAAGGTCACCCAGCAGCTGCATGTGGAGGAGTGGAGACGCGAACCCGGTTCCCCAGATTATGAGACTACTGCTCTTAACCACTATACCACATTGGCTCTGTGTGGTGTGACCCACTAAGCCAGGTATAGGCAAACTTGGTGCTCCAGATGTTTTGGGACAACAATTCCCATCATCCCTAGCTAACAGGACCAGTGGTCAGTGATGATGGGAACTGTAGACCCAAAACATCTGGAGGGCCGAGTTTGCCTATGCCTGCACTAAGCCAAACGAAGGCCTTTTTTGTGGCCCAGTATGTATTTGACGTGGGTGGCGCAGTGGTCTAAACCACAGAACCTAGGGCTTGCTGATCAGAAGGTTGGCAGTTCGAATCCCCGCGACGGGGTGAGCTCCCGTTGTTCGGTCCCAGCTCCTGTCCATCTAGCAGTTCAAAGGCACATCAAGTGCAAGTAGATAAATAGGTACCGCTCCAGCAGGAAGGTAAACAGTGTTTCCGTGTGCTGCTATGGTTCACCAGAAGTGGCTTAGTCATGCTGGCCACATGACCTGGAAGCTGTCTGTGGACAAACGTCGGCTCCCTTGGCCAATAAAGCAAGATGAGCGCCGTAACCCCAGAGTCATCCACAACTGGACCTAACTGTCAGGGGTAGCTTTACCTTTATGCATTTGGGGAAGCCGTACAAGAGGAGTGAGCATAGGGTGGCCATGTGTCCCACGTTGTGGATCACACTCCTCTATTGAAGGGCTGTCTAATTCAAATACAATTTAAAGTTAAAGAACCAAAAGAGAATCCGTACTGGATTACCAAACAGGCAGACTAAGCATGTGCTTAGGGGAGCAGTAAAGCAGGGGCACACCAAAAATAGGAATATATATGACATTTGATATTTCAAAAACAGCATCAAAGTAGTCATCATGAGATAATTTGGAACTTTCTGAGACTTCCTTGCACTCCACTCCACATCCTCCCCCTACTTTTCTGTTCTCTTTTTGTTGCATGCCTGTCTGAAAGGCTGACTCTGTTGCATGTATGAGAGAGTGTTTGTGATATACTCAAACTACCGCCCTGTCCTGTGTAACAGGTTGCTTGTGTTGAATTTTTGCCATATATATATATATATATATATATATATATATATATAGTCTGCAGCATGCAGTCCCTTGGTATTCTCTACCTCCACTCACACAAAACTCTGAACAGATCATCAGAATTCACTGGGAAGGGACGCTGGAATATGACAATGACTTTGATGCTGCCCCTTGCATTGTCCAGAGATAGCACTAAAATGGCTGCTTCAGAACAGGCGGGAAAGGATCGAGATGTCCCCTTTGGGGTAGTCTTTCTCCTTGGCTTCTTTCCAAAATAATAATAAGAATAAGAAGCAGTCAAAAGAGCTGCTGAGCCTGCAAGAATACAACCAGAACACTCTTTTCAAAAGACAGTTCCGCATATTTTTATCAACACTTTTGTGGGGCAATTTGCATGAAAGCTCTGTTCCTGCACTAGACATCTTCACATCTTGTTTGTGACAGCCCTGACATCTTCAATCAGAGGCAATGTCATAAACAGCATTCTCACTTCAAGTGATTAATAAGCAGCAAGGGGGAAGAGAGAGGAAAAAAAGGTCCTAGTTTCTCAAAATCGCCTCTAATAATGGTTCATTTGGATGCACGGCAAACACTGCACCCAAATTTCCCAGAAAAACAGAATATATATTTTCCTGTTTGCATGACAAAACATGCAATATCTTCCTATGTACATAAAAATGTAAGGTGGTCATCACACATCCCCCCCCCCATTGGAGAATTTGCAGTGCTGCATCACAACCCTGGATTTGAACAAAGCCAGGAGAGGGGGGGGGGCAGCAGCAGAGAAGACATGTTGCACACAACAAACAAAAATTGTTTGGAACAACAGCAGAGATTTTGGGGGGGACGATGACCCAGAGATGTAGGAAAATTGAGAGGAGAAAAGAAGGGAACTTTAAACAATGGCAGAGGTTTGAGTAAAGTGAGTGGGGGTGACACAGAAAGGGGCAGTGGCAGTTGAAAACAAGGTTTGGGTACAACAAGAAATGAATTGGGAAAGGCTCTGTTTTATTACCTTTTTGGTATTAGCTTCTGTGTTGTATCAATCTCTGCTATTTCTCCTTCTTAAAACGTGTTTGCAAATTTGAAAAACAATCCCTCAACGTTATCCCAGTTCTACTTTATGCAAACCTCTGCTGTTGTTTTAAACCACAATTTTTGCCTCAGTGTTTCCCCACTTCCACTTTACTCAAACTTCTCCCAGGGTTTGAGTATAGTGAAATGGGGCAGACACTGAAATAAAAAATACTCTTCCATTCCTTAGCTTCCTTAAGTGAGAGGAACAAAGGATTTGGAGCCCACAAACATTCCAAAGTGCCATCACACAACATATTTCACTCCTAGTACCATGCGTTATCTTCAACATGACGTTCCAGATTCAATGTGGTCATTTAGAAGAGATGTTTTATTAACAAGTCGAAATAAAACTTCCCTAGCTGAACCAGCGAACTGGCAGGTTTGCTCATAAAATTCTATTCATCTGAAATATACAGTAAAGGTAAACATAAAGGACCCCTGGACTGTTAAGTCCAGTCAAAGACGACTATGGGGTGCAGTCTGAGGGAGCCGGCATCTGTCCACAGACAGCTTTCTGGTTCATGTGGCCAACATGACTAAACCACTTCTGGTGCAACGGGACACTGTGATGGAAGCCAGAGCACATGGAAACGACGTTTACCTTCCCGCCGCAGGAGTACCTATTTATCTACTTGCACTGGTGTGCTTTCGAACTGCTAGATTGGCAGGAACCTGGGCCAGAGCAACAGCAGCTCACCCTGTCTTGGGGATTCGAACCGCTGACCTTCCGATCGGCAAGCCCAAGAGGCTCAGTAGTTTAGACCACAGCGCCACCCGTCTCCAATATACAGTAAGATATACCAGCATGGGTTGAGGGGGCTACAGAATAAGAGAGAGGGAGGCATGGAAACGGAGGTGGTCTGTGTTCAAGGGAAGGCTGATGAAAGTAAGGAGGATGGTGGAGGAAAAAGGGGGAATGAAAGGGGTGCAGAGGGAGTTGCAAAAAAGGAGGGAGATGGAAATGGTGCTTGGAAGTTGCAACATATGGGAAGAGGAAGGTGCAGGTGGCTACCGTGGGGTTGTTTTTGTACAGGGTGGGGTTGCACGAAAAGAGAGGGAGGCATGAATGTGGAGGGGAAGGTGAAAATGAAAACAGCGCTGCAGGACAGAAAAGTAAAGCAGCTTCAGAAATGGGATTAGGGGGTGGAAAGTGAATTTAGTAGTAGCATGGGGTGGGAAGGAGAAACTTTAGGCAGTTAATAGGAGGGGAAAGTAGGGATTGATAAGGGACTGAGCAGGGACACAGCCCCTTGTTTTTAAAAAGAACAAAAATGATGTACTTTTTTTTTTAAGGAAACATATGCACCACACATTATTTTAAATGTGCTGCAATCATTTTATATATAATACACTCTTTATGCATAGATAGTTTGAACATTTTGCTCAGCAGGACACCTATCTGTCTTCATTTACTTTCATTCTGTTCCCAAGGAAAGCAAATGCAGAAGAATGTTTTCATATGAGAGACTGAAATGTTATTTGTGCTGATTTCCCTCCCCCCTGTAATCCAATTGTAAAAATTGTTTTCTAAAATATTTTTTTTGGGGGGAGGGAATTGGCTGAAATGTGGAAGCACATCCTCTTCTTTATGAACACAAATCCCATGCTTTTGGGACTCTGGGGACATGTTTTTTCCTATTGTTAAGAATTCTTATTTTATTTAGAGAGATGTAAAACAAAGTACAATATTTTCCCAACCAACTTTGGGATACAGCACCAATATGCTCTGTCTCAGTCCAGGCCAGAGAAGTGACACTTAGAATAGTTTTCAGGTGGCGATACATGCTGGTCAGGCTCTTTTATATAGTCTCTCCCTAAAGCTGGAAATGTAGGGCAAGAAAAGGAACATATTACTATGGTGGGAATATCCCCCAGTGGTAGAGTTTTAGGGTAACATTTTTGAGGAGCTGAATCTTATTAGAAAGCCGAATCTTTTGCCTACTCCAGGCCTGGGGAACTTGTGGCCCTCCAGATGTTATTGGACTCCAACTCCCATCATTTCTGGTCATTACTGTCTGGGAGTTATGGGAGTTGAAGTTGAACAATGTCAGGAGGGACACAGGACCCCCGTCCCTGGTCTATAACACACCCCCCCGGCTCTTTAGAAAGTCTGGAATGCCCCAAATAAAGGATCCAATTACAGTGGTACCTCTGGATGTGAATAGGATCCGTTCCAGAGCCCCATTCACATCATGAAGCGAACGCAACCTGCGTCTGCACATGCGCGAGTCGCAATTCGCCGCTTCCACGCATGAGCATGACATCATTTTGAGCATCCGCACATGCGCGAGCGGCGAAACCCAGAAGTAACACCCTCTGTTACTTCCGGGTCACCGCAGAGCCCAACCCGAAAATACTCATCCCAAAGCTACTTCAACCCGAGGTATGACTGTAATTATTATTATTATTATTATTATTATTATTACCACCACCACCACCAATGAATTTGCTTCTTGTTCATGGAAGCAAGAGTGATTGTTACTCATTTCTGGAAGTATTTAGAGGAAGCCACCATTAAATCTTGGAATAGCTTGCTTTAGCATTTAGCAATATTGGAAAAGCACACTCAGAAGGTTTGCTTGATCAAGGAACAAATCCAGCAATACATTTTTATGAGGTTTTTTTTATTCATATCTTGTTTTGAAAAGTGTGGATTTGATAGCGTCACCTTTAAATGCAAACTGAGTTGCTCTTCTTCCCCCACCCCTACACATCACATGAACTGAGTTGGCCTTCTTCCCCCACCCCTACACATCACACAAGCATCCTTTCTGTTCTTCAAGAAGATCAGAGTGACTTAGCTAGGTGGCCTTCAGACATTGATGAGGGTCAGGTTTCCCCTTAGCTTCTTCTTTTGAACCACATAATATTATTAAAGACCATTCTCTGATCCCACATCTCATCTGCTGTCCTACATCCACTATAACTCAGAGATGACAACCAGGGTGCTTCATGTTGGCCCAGATAGAGCTATTGTCATGTCAACATTCATGTGTGTCAGAACCATCTTCCTTGCAATGAGCTGGATAGGTGGCAGAGTTGCATTATCTTCTCACCCTTGTGAGAGGCCCCAATGCTCTTTCCTGTTTTCCTGCCAAGACCCATTGCACAACCAAGGCAGCATCAATTGTACCTGGTTTCAACTAGGAGGTTAACACAAAGGTATTGCCTTTGGCAATTAGTTGGGGGACACATTTGGCAAATGATGGGGGACACATCATTTATTAATGACTTAGAGAGGAACGTGTAACACTCACAGCCCCGTGTGTTAATGCTCGTGTAGTACCATTTAAATCCCATTTATTCCTTAAACCACCTTAAAGGGTGGAATAACTTTCTGCTTTCTGCGTGTAAATGAATATTACTGAGGACTAATCTGCTTTTAGGAGATGTTCAGTGTTTTGTAAGATCAAATTTCAAAAGATTCCAGTTAATCTCTCCTATGGGAGTGAAGTAAGCTCAGGCAACTTTGCTTTTCTATGCAAAATGGCTGACTTCCTGATTTGTAATTAATGTCTCTTGCACACACTTTGGAGGGAAGGGAATTATAGAGGGCAATGCCATTAACGCATACAACACAATCTAGAAATGACAGATGGGGTGCTGCCCCCTTTTGGTCGAATGCTGCATAGGGAGAGACACAAATAATGATTGGCAAAGAGTTTTTAAGGACAGGGAGAGAGGGAGAGAGGGAGAATGACAGATCTGTTATTCCATTAAATAGTTCTGGATTGTTCTCATTTGTTTGTAGATGTTCGAAATTATGGGATTTGGAATGATACGATGATCTGACAAAGCTTTCAAATGAATTAATCAAAATTGTCCCCTTTCTCCACAAAAACAGGCTAATTAAGCTCAAATAGTATTTCTTTTCTGGACCTTTGCTCTTTGGATTGATTTGAAGGAAGCATTATGCAAATCAGTTTTCAAATAAAGAACTGCCGCCTCCTCTATTCAGTGTAAATAGAATACTGCTCCCCCCATATTTTCCCATTCACACCCCCATCGCTGCAGTGGAATTGGTTCACAGGTTTGTTAGATGAAACTGCTCAGTGCTGAAAATCAAGCCTATTTATGTGGAATGCTTCAGCACTACCATTAAATTGCGGCTTGCATTTTATTTTTTATTTTTTACAGTAGTATACTATTTGGTCTTCCAGCTGAGAATGAGACACTAACAATAAGACAAAATAAATAAATTATACAAGAGGGTATTAATGCCCCAGTTGGCATTGCATTACACTCTCAGCAACATCCGTCGTGCAGATTAACCACTTGAATAGCTCACAATGAACAAAAGCAGATATGCTTCTAGAAGAGAGGAAATAATTTGAAAATGGGCCCCCTCCTTCAGGTCCTTCTTGAACATAGCCCATGTTTTCTGCTACTGCACAGCCCCCAAAGGCAACGGAATATTGCTATATTGTCATCCACATGCAACTGCTTTCTTTAAAATAAAAAAATCACAATGGGGCATTTGCTAAGTAGTGAGTTGAATAAGTAGTCAGCATATTCAGCCTATCCTCTTTCTCTGGCTAAGGTGTAAACAGTCTTTCGAAGGAAGACCCTGGGTTGTGCTTGAAGGCGACACCCCTCCACCTGCAGAATTGTAAGAGTCAACTCCTAGGGGCCAAGGTCCCTTCGCATCCCCAATGTAATATTTGAGGGGCCCAGCCCCGCCCCCCAAGTTGATGGGCATTGCCATTAAATGGTGTGTGTGCACCATGTCAAATGACCGATTATATGGGGTGGGGCTTACCTGCCACCCCCCAATATTTTATTCAAGTTGGCACCCCTGCGTAGAATTGCGGGTGTGTTCAAGCAATGTTGGCACACAAACGGCAGGCATGGAGTGCAATTAGCTCTTTGTTCAGAAAATAACACAGCAGGGTCCTCTGGTTCGCCTTAATCCAGCTAAGACTTTGCAGAAACTGACCACTAGCTCCGCCCTTCCCCTTCTAGCCTTTCACTCTGGATCCCACAGAAGCAGATAAAGGCTGGGTCAAAGGGGTGAGTTCCTCCTCTCGGCCTCTCTGGTGTGCTCCTCCTCGGGGCCTCAGCAGCGTGCAGGACTCTCCTTGATCAGGGTGTCAGAGGGGGATGTGAGCCAGCGGGACTGAGACTATCCTGCTGCTACACAGCAGAACCAACCCCTGACTACTCTCTAGCTGAATCTGTGCTTACACTGTGACTCTCACCCTCTCACCCTCTTCTGGAAGACCCTTCTTCTACTGACCCCTCTTGGTTGCTCAGACCCCCTGCTTCTAGCACCTCCCAGCTCATCCCTTCTGCTGACTGCTCTTCAGTGTCCCACCACCAGGATCTAGGATCTCAGTCGTCTTCTTCTGTGCCCCCCTGAGGGGGGCTTTTGGGTGGGCAGCTCCTACCAGTCTTCCTCATCCAGCCAGTCCCTGACACATACTCCCCACCAAGCTAGGCAGCAACATGAAGAATAGGAAGGTATCTTCAGCAGTGCTTCTCTCTTCTTCATGGTTTGGTTCTATTCATGCTTCACAACCATGGGTAACTCTACCCACTATCAAATAATGATAATGGTTTCAGTGAGTCCGAAAGGCCACCAGATGACACACAATGAGATCAAATCCTTTGTGTGTGCCACATACTTAGTACTTGAAAAGGAAGGGGTCTTCTATGTAATGTTTTCATATCTTGTACCAGTGAAACAATAGTTGAACCTGCTCTAGTAACAGACGCTTCAGTGGCCCATGGAGAATATTCCAGCAAAGCCCTTCACATGATCGATGAGCAGGTGACAAGAGGGTGGGAAACTGCCTTGTTGCCATGGCTCTCACAAGTGGCCAGCTGGCATGTTGATGTGCAGGGATCAGGGTTGGTTTCAACACCCAACATCCTTAGTTTCTGGGGCCCAGCACCCTGGCAGTTCCCACCCTGACACTCCCAGCACCCTTGGACAGCTGCATCTATTTACAAACACAACCCTCCTCCCCCACCATACTGCCAATGCAGCATCATTCTGGGGTATTATGGGAAATAAAAATGGCAGGCCCCAGCCACCTGGAGCTGCTTGGAGTGCTGCTGCTGCCTGCCACTGTTGCCGGATAACAGGGCCCATTGACTGAGGAAAAAATCCACCAGAGGGCATTTTCCCCAGGCTCCAAGAAAGTCAGTGTTGTGGCTTACTGCGAGGGGCACGCTGCTGTCTGTGAAATGTTCTCTAAATGTAGACTTTCTTCAAGGTGAGGCTATCTTCTGTTTAGATAAAATGATTATAAGGGTTTGCTTTTGAAACTGTAATATCCTTTGTATCGGTTCTTTTGCAAGTACATAATTAACCTGTCATCCCACCCTGCAATAATCAATGTGATAGACAGGAAATATATTAGGAAAGAACTTCGGTGTGATATGCTTTCAAACCCTTTTCTAGCCTTCAACCAGCTTTCGTTTTAATTAAGCCTTGGGCATTAGCACGCTACAATGAACTGTCATATTATTCTTATCAATATTTTTTGGTACCTCTGAATGAATCATTAAAGAGGTGCACCGGGCCACTTTGGGGGGTTTGTGGAGATTTAAGTTTAAAATGCAAGTGGTGCCCTTCTGTGATGTATGCTTAAAAAAAACAATATTTATGAAGGCCTATGTGTTAAATATAGAGGAAGTCTGGAATACACAAAAGGGGCTTTATGTTACAGTCAAAAATAAATCGCACCAAAGCTGGGGAGAGAGAAAATGTAACTTTAAATGTCATTGTAAATGCTAGAATGGAAGACACACAATTCCCTAAATGGAAGACACACAATTTCAGAGAAGTAGCATGGATGATAACACTAAAACTTCGTGCATGGCAGATATCATGGTTTCAGTGAGGCCCCATCGGCATTATACATTCAAAGCAAGATCATGTCGCTTTAAATAGTCATGGCTCCCCCCAGATAATCCTGGGGACCATAGGTTAAGGATGCTGAGAGTTGTTTGGAAAGCCCTGTTTCCCACTAAAAGCTTCAGTTCACAGAGTGGTTTAACAATAAGCCAGTGTGGTGTAGTGGTTAAGAGCGATAGTCTCGTAATCTGGGGAACTGGGTTCGCTCCCCTGCTCCTCCACATGCAGCTGCTGGGTGACCTTGGGCCAGTCACACTTCTCTGAAGTCTCTCAGCCCCACTCACTTCACAGAGTGTTTGTTGTGGGGGAGGAAGGGAAAGGAGAATGTTAGCTGCTTTGAGACTCCTTCGGGTAGTGATAAAGTGGGATATCAAATCCAAACTCTTCTTCTCTTCCCAGGAAACTCTGTAAGAGCTGATCTTAACATGCCACAGAATAAGATGGCTAAATCAGTGGCATGCAGTGGATTTCTTTTGTAGGGAAATAGGTGCCAGCTTGTGAGGGTGATGGAGGGGGCAACATTGCACGCATGATGTTGCGATGTCCTGATGTTGTGCATGTGTGCATCACTCCTCCCTTCCTAAGCTGGGCAGAAGCTTTCCAGTCTTTGGGAAGCAGATACCAGGCAATCATTTCAGGAAGCAGCTTAGTCCCCCTAGCCCACTGACCGCACACAATTAGGTGGAGTCTTGAAGCGGTAGTAAGTACAACCCCATGGTGACTTTCATTATTCTTATTTTTAAGTATAAGTAAAGGTAAAGGGACCCCCTGACCATTAGGTCCAGTCGTGACCGACTCTGGGGTTGCGGCACTCATCTCACTTTATTGGCCGAGGGAGCCGGCATACAGCTTCCAGGTCATGTGGCCAGCATGACTAAGCCGCTTCTGGTGAACCAGAGCAGCACACGGAAATGCCGTTTACCTTTCCGCCAGAGCGGTACCTATTTATCTACTTGCACTTTGACGTGCTTTCGAACTGCTAGGTGGGCAGGAGCAGGGACCGAGCAACGGGAGCTCACCCTGTCACAGGGATTTGAACCGCCAACCTTCTGATCGGCAAGTCCTAGGCTCTGTGGTTTAACCCACAGCACCACCCGCGTCCTTATTTTTAAGTATACTTTTCACTAAAATTCAAGAAGACATTGCTTGTATGAGGATTTTAAAGTTCTGGTCTCAAACTTGATAATCAGGCAAAGCTGTGTTATTGCAATGGCCCTACTCTACTGCAGGCATATATTTAGCTGATACAGCAAATGGGTTTAGGGCTGCACCGCCTTTCCCCCTCTTTCTGGCCCTGTTTCTGAACCTTTAGCAGTGGCCTGACACAGAAATTCAACAGGTGAAGCATTTCTTCACATGGAAATGTAGTGCTGGAGGAAGTGTGCACCAGACCAATTTCTATGCTGGCGGTGGCACACAAACAGCTGCGACAAAGAGACGGCAGCTCTCCTTGAGCCCAAAAGGTACATATTCATTTATTATGTGTTTTATTTTATTTGAATGAGGCTATCTACAGATTCTGAAACAACTCCAATGTTCGTTTCCGTCCAGGTGGACTAAAACTCCCACCATCTCTGACCATTGACCATGCTGGGTGAGGCTGATGGGAGTTGGAGTCTAGCGACATCTGGAAGGGAAGCAAGTTCCTCATCCCTGTTGTAAGACAAGCCACTATACAGATGGAGAACTGAGGCCTAAAGATACCAACTAGTTCAAGGTGAGCGAAACCATATGTTACAAGCCCTGGAATTCTCTCCCAAAGAAGGTTTGTCTGCCTCCCCAGCCATTAAAAAGTCCTTCAACAGATGGCTAAAAGCTTCCCATTCGGGAAAACGAATGGGACTTTTTGCACTTAAACTTGCTGCCCTGAGTTCTTTTTTACTGCTATGGGGGATTTCTCCTCCTTTTAAACGGCTGCTCTTTGTCTTTTTGCATTTTGCTGCTTTCAGTCATTTTTGTCTTAATTGTTTTTAACTTACCGGCTCTAGTCACCTAGAGCTTTTAAAACAAATAAATATGTAAGGAAGGAATGGCCAGAGGGCTTACTTACATATATCAAACTGCCATTTCCCTCATATGATTCTCCTCTTTCCCCATGTGCTTATTGTTCCTCCTTTAACCTTTGTGCTCCTGTAGGGCTGGCACACCCATGATCCTCTATCTGTTGGGTTCCAAATCAGTCCCAGCCAATATGATGATTTGCAAATTTATTAATTGCAAATGTATCACTATTACTACTTATTTTGCTAGTGAGAGTTGTAGTCCAGCAACATCGCTCTGCAAGATTCAGTCCTTTTGCTTTGCTTTCCCCAACATGGTAACATTCAGTTGTCTTGGACTACAACCCCATCATCTCCAGCATCCCTGGTTGTCAGAGACATGGCTGAGTCAGATGCCTGGGAAGAGTCTGACTCAAGTAATGAGAGGATACAGTCACAGTCAGAGCAAGAATGGGTTAGTTTGTCCACCCTTCCTCCAGAGTTTCCAGCCGCAGATAGAGAAGTAGCCTCAGAAGGCTCGCAGTCAGGAGGGGAGGAAACAGATTGCCTTGAGGGGGTTGCTATGCAACCAGAAGAGAGGCAGAGTTTAGAAGACACTTTGTTTGAGAGTGGACGAGAATTCCATCCCCACTCCAGGAGAGCTGAAAGGGTTAAAATGCAACAGAAGTACAAAGGAGGGAGGACGGGACATTGGCACGCTCCGTGTTGAAGAAGGGGCAGAGATTCAGACTGAGCAACTTATAACCAAGGGTGAATAGCTTGGTGCTGCTCTTTTTGTGTTATTTGTAAATAAATGTACCATAAACCTGCCAGAGACTCATTCATTCTTATGGGAGTTTGCTTGTGTCTGCCTGAGATCCTGACACTGGCCGTTGGTCAGAGGTTGTAGCCCAAAATGTTTGAAGAGCACCAGGTTGAAACCTCTGCATTCTCTGTTGGTATATCTTCACCATTGTTGCTCCAAACTTCTGGAATCCCTTTCCCCCTAATATCCAAACACCTTCTGTGCTATTATATTTAAGCACCTCCTCCAGCTTTCTACCTTTTTACGGATCCCCCTCCTTTCCCTTCTAATTCATCTTCAGATTTGATTGCAAACCTGATATTATTTTTAATATTAATACATAGTAGCTTGGATCCAGAGATATTTTGCATGAGCCAAATGGCACTTCCTCTTGAGCAAGACAAATCCTCTGAGTTCTTCTAATGTGGCTCCTGTTTGTGCCATTCCAGGGGGTCCCTGAACTCTCAAGAGTGTCTTTTTTCGGCAGTGGTGGGGGGGACAGAAGGTTGCAGTGGGGAAGGAAGAGCAACCAGGGAGACCTCATTACACAGAGTTCCACTTGCCTGTCTCTGGATCAGATCACAGTTAAAGGTGAATCTGTCTAACACTACCTTTCAAAAACAATATGTGAACCAAAACACAGCCTCCCTTTGAAAATTTCACTTCTCTGAATTTTGCAGTGCAGTTCCCCAGCCAAGCAATGTTACAGACATGCACATACTAAGGTAAAGTGTGTATAACAAAGGCATATATTGATGAAAGTAACATACAAAATTGCATTGTATTAAAGAAAACTGCTTTGTAAACAATTGTATATTAGGAGAAACTTGTTTTAAAATGCTGATGAATTTTCGCAAACTTGTGAATATTGTAAAGGTGGTGTTTCCCCTTCGCAGTAACACTCCAGCACAATCAGTGTGGTATTTACAGTCTTTATTACATATAAACAAGAAACAGCTACAGTTCAGAATTACGCGTCCGAACCCGTTGAGTCAGATTCAGGGAGTGGCTTCCTACGATTCCTGCACCAACAAAGTAGGTGTGGGAATTGCGCAATACATCTTTGATCCTTATGTTTCATTTCCCTCCTTGTCTGTGCTGATTTGAAAACCCTCTCCCTTCCTGAGTCTGAGTTTCCTTCCCCAGTCTCAGGGCTCTTCAGCATCCCTGAGCCCCTGCTCTCCTTGGCTACTCTCTGCCCCCTCTTCCACTTCCTCTGTCTCTGGGTGGTTGTGGGGCTCTCCAGCATCCCCAAGCCCCTGTTCCACCTCTTCTGTCCATTGCTCCTCCAAATCCTCCCTGACAGGTATGTATAGAACTCAGTGTTAGATCAGAAAAACAAGAAACCAAGTGAAACCAAAATGGAGAGAATCACTCATCTTTAATTTTAATGGCATATTACCCTCCCAATTCACAATGTGTAAGACTTACCCTATATCCAGATGTCACCATATTATGTTTCCTACCCACCCTACAACAGCCAAGTTTGGAGGTAGGATCAAGGAATCACAGAAAAGATGATGTGAGGAGATGAGTAAGTTGCGTTTCCCCCTTTCCCTTCAGTAATGTATAGTCAAACATAAAGGATTTATCCAGGAAAAGCACTGGGTTTGGAAGATCAAAAACACAAGAGATAAATCCTTATCTCCAGTGCTGTCAATAACAACTGCAGAATTCATGAGTCTGGTAAATGAAAAATGTGAGCACCTTGAAAACATGGTTTTATTTTTATTTTATTTTCTTAAAAAATCATGCTAGCTTTTTCACAACAGTGAAAGCTTTTGTCTAGAATGTGAAGGCTACAATCCTAAACCCTCTTCCTTGGGAGCAAGAACTATTGAAAACAACGGGACTTGCTTTAGAGTTGACACATGTAGGATTATGCTGCAACTTCAATAACACAGATAGGCCCTAGCTCTAATGACCAGGAAGAAAAGACTTTCTCTATACATTTGTTTGTAATTCAATTGCTGCGGATAAGGTATTGCGGGGTGGAATTCATGACACTATTGAACATCTCAGCATGAACCAGTTGCCCAATTTCAGGGATCGGTGTGCAGAAGGATCTGACTGCACAACTGGAAGCTTAAGCTGTTCATTCATACATGATTACAGACCCAAGAAGTCAACCTTAAAGCAACTCCCACATGGCCTTTCCTTGTGCTGCCTGACTGATTTCCCCTCGAAATCTGTAGATACTGAAACACAGACAGACACGGGGCAAACATGTGCCCGCCATTTCCAGATACGAAGTCAAGCCTTCAGAATTACCATAGAGTAGATAAGCAGTGTGCGTTCAGTTTTACACCTAATGTTTGTTCTCACTCATTTAATTATTTCCCATTAATATTAAAGAGTAAAAGATGGAGCTCTCTTTTTTTCCTGGAGTGTATAAATGGTACAGCTAATCACTTTCAACAATTATAGTAAAATAGCATTGACATTTCCCGCTCTTTAAAATTATGTAAATCACCGAGTGGCAAAGTGCTGTAGTTCTTTTCTCTAATAGAAAACTGCTGTTTAAAGTGGTGTTGTATGTCAAGTAGGGGAAGGTGCGAGTACTTTGATTACAATATTCCTCCCTTCCAGCCCACCTTTCCTGCAGCACAAAACTCCATGCCATCTGGTCGCCCACTGCCCTGATTATAATTCCAAATGAAGGGCATTCATTCTTGAAGACATAGCTGTGTTTTTGTTTTGTTTAATTTTTTGCCACCGCCATTTAAATCTGGATTTGAGCCGTCCAGATTTTGTCTCTCAGCTAAGTCATACCCAGAGGAAGCCCAGCTGTAATCAAGGATGTTAAATTAATCTTAGCAAACCTAAGCACTTTGATTTTCAGAGGCTCTGTTCCGACACCGACAGGACTGGTTGCAACCCTCAATGCAGAGGGAAATGAATTCTGAGCAAATGAAACTTCCTGCTGCTTTTATAAATGTTCTGCTTGGTTGTTGTAAACCCTGTGCAGAAGAGTTTGGATTTGATATCCCGCTTTATCACTATCCTAAGGAGTCTCAAAGCGGCTAACATTCTCCTTTCCCTTCCTCCCCCACAACAAACACTCTGTGAGGTGAGTGGAGCTGAGAGACTTCAAAGAAGTGTGACTGGCCCAAGCTGCATGTGGCAGCTACATGTGGAGGAGCGGAGACGCGAACCCGGTTCCCCAGATTACGAGACTACCGCTCTTAACCACTACACCACACTGGCTCTGGTGCAAGCATCCAAAGGATGGTTGGGGAAAATAAAGTATTGAGGAGATGTATGGAGGAGGCAATATCTACTACTATAGCTCCACCCCCCAGAATCAGGTCCCTTGCTGGCCACTCTCTACCCTGGGAAAGCTTCTCAGCTCAACAGGCAAAAAATCCCCTTTACAGTTCAATGCAGTAAGATTCGGGGATGGAACCAGCACTGATGGGGATGTTGGGGTGGGGGTATGGAACTGCCATATCCAGTTCAGTACCTGCTTCTCACTTTGTGCCCTTACATGTCCCTTCAATGTCTGAACAGGGCTTTTTTCAAAAGCCAGTGTGGTGTAGTGGTTAAGAGCGGTGGACTTGTAATCTGGAGAACCGGGTTCGCATCCCCGCTCCTCCACATGCAGCTGCTGGGTGACCTTAGGCTAGTCACACTTCTCTGAAGTCTCTCAGCCCCACTCACCTCACAGTTTGTTGTGGGGGGAGGAAGGGAAAGGAGAATGTTAGCCGCTTTGAGACTCCTTCGGGTAGTGATAAAGCGGGATATCAAATCCAAACTCTTGTTCTTTAGACCTGCATGAATCTCTTAAACATTGTTTAGTCTTTAACTGCTGTACATCACGGTAAAGTTAAAGGTAAAGGTAAAGGGACCCCTGACCATTAGGTCCAGTTGAGGACGACTCTGGGGTTGTGCGCTCATCTCGCTTTATTGGCTGAGGGAGCCAGTGTACAGCTTCCGGGTCATGAGGCCAGCATGACTAAGCCGCTTCTGGCGAACCAGAGTAGCGCACGGAAACACCATTTACCTTCCCACCAGAGTGGTACCTATTTATCTACTTGCACTTTGATGTGCTTTCAAACACCTAGGTTGGCAGGAGCAGGGACCAAGCAACAGGTACTCACCCCATCGCAGGGATTTGAACCGCTAACCTTCTGATCGGCATGTCCTAGTCTCTGTGGTTTAACCCACAGCACCACCCGCATCCCTTTATGCACGGTGAAGTGGAGTAAATGCTTTCTCCAGCTTTTAGGAAAGCTTATTTTACAAACAACTTTATGATGCACAAATTGCAAGGCCACGAAGCTAAAGGAAGCCCAACCACCGTGTATGGTGGCCTAGCAGAGGCTAAAAAAAGGATCTCACCCGTTTATACTTCTGGTGGAGCTAGGACTGCAAGTCCTAGGTGGCGTAAAATACTGCCAGCTCATTTAGCAGGCTGTCCTGTATGACGGTGAGGCTGATTTTGGCTGGATGGGTCACAGGTTGTACAGACCTGCTCTAAAGCTGAGATGTATTTGTGTGCAAATTCTTTTAAAATAGGAGTGCTAGAAAACACTCCATTATATATAAAGAAGAGTGGTGGTTTCTTTTTGAAGGGGTGTCTATCTAAAACAGCAAAATTACCAATTATTCATACTAACAATCTTCACTGTCAGAACGTTCAGGGCTCACCATTTTGCCATCTTCTTGAAACGGCTTTCTAACTCTGGTTCTAACAAGTGGAAATATAAAGTGCTCTATTTGGTTGCTGCTAATGTGAGTTGTTTGATGCATTCAATTCCATTGATTAAAAGGTCTAATTTCTTTCCCAGCATTTGGAACAAATGGGTTATTTGAAAGTTTCCATGAATGGAAGAAATAAAATAACTCTAACCTTATCTTTTAATTTCAATTTACCTTTAAAAAAAAAAAAAATGCCACACAAATGAAAAGTGAAATTATCTACAACTTTCCAGCCCTTCCTGTTCTGTTGAACCATGCAGGGGGGGGGGGGGGAATACAAGATGGTGAACAAGCAAACGCCACGTTTTAGAACATTTGCTTTTCACAGAGTGATTTCCTCCACAGAAACTGTTCTTCCTGAGGAATATTTATACACAATAGATGCTGCCTCTTCAGTCCCTCTGTATCATGGTGGGAAACCTTTTTCAACCTGGAAACCACATTGGGCAACCTTACAAAAGCCGCACGTCAGTGGTAGGTGGGGCCAGAGGAAAAAGTGGGTGGGGCAATGGTTGTGACTCTTCTCTTTGTACAGTACAGTGGTACCTCGGGTTAAGAACTTAATTTGTCCTGGAGGTCCGTTCTTAACCTGAAACTATTCTTAACCTGAAGCACCACTTTAGCTAATGGGGCCTCCTGCTGCTGCCACACCGCCGGGGCACAATTTCTGTTCTCATCCTGAAGCAAAGTTCTTAACCCGAGATACTATTTCTGGGTTAGCGGAGTCTGTAACCTGAAACGTCTGTAACCCAAGGTACCACTGTTGGCCAATTTCCTGCTTTACAAATAAACCTGATTCTACACAAACTATCATCCAGACAGGCAAGCAAGAGAACATGCACAGCCATGCAAAAGCACTCAGTGAAGACACAGAGCAGGGCCAGTAAGGGGTGGAGCCTAGAGAAAAGGGGTGTGGATTTATGAAGGATGTGGCCTGGGGAGATTTCAGAAGGGTTGTATTCAACCCCTAGGCCTGAGGTTCCCTATCTCTGCTCTGTAGGATGGAAAAGGATTTTCCTTTCCTAAAATACTTTATTCATTTTCTGTAGCACTTATGTGTAGGAGTAAATAGATAATGTACAGGTAGGAGTAGCAGATTGTCTTAGAAAGCTCAGCTAGTGTGTGTGTGTGTGTGTGTGTGTGTGTGTAACACTGAGATTCGTAAATTTTACAGCAAAACATCACATTCTCTTTTATTCTGGATTATTTTAGGACAAGGAGTTTGCCTACAATGAAGAGGTGTGTGTTGTGATGAAATTTTCCTCCATTTCTCCAACCATTATCTGCCAATTAATGAGAAGTGTTTGGAAATTATCAAAGGGTCTAAGAGAACATTTCCATACCTTCCAACATTTCTCTGATGAAAATAGGGACATCTATTCCACAACAAGTATCTTAAAAAGCAGTATCTTAAAAACAGTATCTTAAAAAGCAGAGACATCACCTTGCCAACAAAGGTCCATATAGTTAAAGCCATGGTTTTCCCAGTAGTGATGTATGGAAGTGAGAGCTGGACCATAAAGAAGGCTGATTGCCGAAGAATTGATGCTTTTGAATTATGGTGCTGGAGGAGACTCTTGAGAGTCCCATGGACTGCAAGAAGATCAAACGTATCCATTCTTCAGGAAATCAGCCCTGAGTGCTCACTGGAAGGACAGATCCTGAAGCTGAGACTCCAATACTTTGGCCACCTCATGAGAAGAGAAGACTCCCTGGAAAAGACCCTGATGTTGGGAAAGATGGAGGGCACAAGGAGAAGGGGACAACAGAGGACGAGATGGTTGGACAGTGTTCTCGAAGCTACAAACATGAGTCTGACCAAACTGCGGGAGGCAGTGGAAGACAGAAGTGTCTGGCGTCCTCTGGTCCATGGGGTCACGAAGAGTCGGACACGACTAAATGACTAAACAACAATAACAACATTCCACAACAGGAATAATAATTTTATTATTTATAGCCGCCCATCTGACTGGGTTGCCCCAACCACTCGGGCCAGCTTCCAACATATATGAAAACGTAATTTCAAAAGTAAAGTTCCTGACACCCGCAAAGTGGTGTTAGGAAGACCCCAAAACTATTGTTGAGCACTTTTTTAAAAGAAAAATTGTTGAGCTTTCTTTGGGAACAAACCCTATCATTTGGGAAACCTCCCCCAAAATTGTGATTTTTAGCTTTTGGAACTGTTTCCACTGCTTTTCCTATCGTGTTGCAATAAATCCACATTTTCACTGACATTTTGCCAATTTGGCAAAATTTCTCCCAGACACCAATTTTTGCACCCAGAAACCAGGACATGTCAGGATTTTCCTGTCGTATGGCAAGCCTGCATAAATTCAGGGTTGAACTCAGAAATAACTCAGGCTGATGGCACCTGTGAAGTCAGATTATACAGAATATACGATGCCCAGGATTTCTGCTAATGCTTGCAACCTTGCATCCCTCTCAATGCAAATTGCAGTTTCAGAGGGGAGAGGTTTCATCAGAACCATTGTACACTAAGGAGGGAGAGGATTAAACTCTTTCTCTCCTCAGCCCCTGTAGTCCGGATGCTACTCAGTCTCCCCAATGGCAGCTATTTACATAGGATTTTACACAATGGACATCGCATCAAATTTGGCTCTCGGTGCAGGATCAGTCTGTGCCAGATCTGTGGCCTTGTATATTCCAGCTATGAAAATAACAGGCACTGCAAGGATGATATCAGGGAACAGTATGCCGTGCCATAAATTAGCTGTTTTGCTGAACTGCCATTTTCAAAGACAGATCATCACATTGCATTGTATGTATAAATGTTACCAACTCCAGGGTGTCGTGCTCTGACTTGCTCTTCAATAGCAAAGGCCATTTGCTCTCTTACTGCCTGCGCAGTGAAACGCCATTCCCTAGCAACCTTATTTATTTCAGCCATTTTTCATTTTCAGGTTTAACCTGCCTAAGCTGTGATTGAAACCTGAACATGAATCAAATAATAATAAAAAGGCAGGAAAAAGAAAATTAAATAAATGCATTCATTACCTGTCTTCTCCAGTTCCCTTTAGTTTATTCTAGTATTTCCTCTCCGGACTTCTTTTCTTCTCTCTCAGGGACACATCACAAAATTGGATAGAAAACAACGACTCTTTGTTTGTTTTCCTTTAAAAATACCACACACACACACAAACACACACACACCCTACTCCACATTCTATTTCAACAGTGTTAACTTCAGTTCACACGGGATTGTATATTATTTATTTTTTTATCAATTTATCCCCAAGACTCAGTGGGATACTGATTGAAAAGCTTAGGTGAAAAAAATGTCAGAACGAATATTGAAGAAAAATGTTTATCCCGTCTGCTGCAAGTCTAGGGTCTGTCTTAACAACTTTTCCTCCACCCGGTTTTTCCCTGACTCTAAGCTGTCACCTGAGTAAATTGATTTAAAAAGGGGTGGGGGGCAGAAGGGGAAACACAATCTCTGTTCTATTAATATGTCACAGCCATATTAGACTTGTTTTTTGGCAAATAATACTGAAAGGTGGTTTTGATTCTCAGGTGAAGTTTTTCCCCCACCCCAACATCAGTACTGTTTTTATACTTGATTATCCATCTGCTTCTAACTAGTGGGCACAACCCCACCCCCAAAGTTAAGTGTCCTTAAATCCAATTAAGTTTGAAAGGGGGTGCATATGTTCATCGCAATTCACTCAATTCTAATGTCACTAAAGTATAATTGAGTATATCTGGATTCATAGGAGCCAACTCCTTGAGGAGCATTTGGGGGTTCAATGCATCACCAGGTATCTGAATTGATAATGGGCTGACCTGCTGTTTTTCTTGTAGAGTCATCAAATACCGGACATTCCATAGAGCTTCATACTGGAGTTCTGCATAAAGCACCTGTTGTATGTAGACCTCCATAGACGGACTGGAGCTCTGAGAACTTCTGGCTTTGTCTACTGCATGCCTAGTGGGTGTTGAATTGCTACCAAAATCTGTTTATCTTAAAAAATCTAAAGTCGTTATGCACTGAGTGAAATCATTTCGAGAAGGAGGACTATGTGCTTTGAAAAGTCTCAAAGACACAGGAGTGATTTCAAAGATAAATGAAGTTGATTAATGGTCCTTAGTAATTTGAGATAGTAATCAGTATAGCACCACGGACCACAGATGAGCTGATCTCTCACCTTGAGGAAGGAAAGGGTGTGGGGTTAACTTTGTTCACAGGAAGCTGCCTTTTGCTGAGCTAGAATATTTGTATTCTATGCTAACTGGAAGTGGCTTTCCGGGGTTGTAGACAACGTTCTCTCCTAGTCCAAAGCAATGGCTTTGTAGAAAGAGACACACTTTTTTACCTCAGATTAAGACCAATGGCAGTTTTCTATGAACAGATAACATGAGCTAAGGGGCAGTAGCTATGCCAGAGAATGAATAAAGTTAAGTATTTTTAAAAAACTTGTTTATCTATTTATCTAATGATTTTACTTCATAAGATTCGTACATTGCTTGGTTGTAATAATGTGCAAATAGAAAGCTACATACCTATGGCTCGTGATATGATTCCAAGGTTGCTCGTTATGAAACTGGTTGTTTCTGGGCAGTCCCAAAGTATATGTGGGTTATATTTTCTAGATGTGTTTTGTGTGCATCAGATGGCTAACATCTATTTGTAATTTTATCACTTTGGATAGACCCCTTTCTTAGCACTAAGCATTTGAAATAAAGAGTCTTTGGTTCTGCTTATACAACAAACGTGGGAAGAAAATACTCTTGAATCTGTAGTTAAGGGCTGAGGGCTAATCTGAGCTAAATGCAAAAACATACCCAACTGTGTGATTTGGCAAAGCACACACACCAGCAAGGCACTGAAATGATGCTTCCTGATGAGAAAAAAAGAAGCTAGCGTTTATTTGGTTGAAAGAACTTGATTGCAACATGCCAGTATTTTTCTTGAAGGGACTGCTTCAGTCAGCATCTTCTCCTTATTTACAGCCTAGTCGCATAACCTCAAAATGAGCAGCAAAGTGGCAGGTGAAACAACTGTGGTATTTCTGAATCCACCAATTTCCATGATCTGATATAAGTACTCAGCGTTTTGCTTAGCCCCAATGAGATCATGGCCTGAATCGCATTCAGAAAAGCAAAAAAAAGGAGAGGATGCGGTGGTGGGATAAGAAAACATTGGTAACTCTCATGAAATGTTAGGTTATGTTTCCAAATTAAAAGAGAAGCTGAGCAGTGCAGTAACTGTAGGACGACAGCATCACAGCAAAACTGCAAATTAGAAATACAGTATGAGGAAAACAGCAGCTAATTACAGATCTTATTTGTTGGGGTCAGCGGTTCTATAGGGCACGGAGTCAGGCAGTTTTGTGGTGTCCCCAACAGCAGCCATCTCGAAGGGCGCACAATAAACATTAATGTACAGATTGGACAGTCAGTTTTGTAGCTCCAGACACAAACGGAAGAGCTTATTTTAAATACAAGGTGAGACAAAAGTCAATGATATGAGCTCTTCCTTAGTGTTCCCAGGTACAGGAATTTGTAATGGAATGGAATATGTTAATTCATTGCGGGATATCTTCAGGAGAAAAAAAGACTAAGGAATAAACCCCACACAAATCTAGATAGTCTTGTACACCTCCTTCCAGCAACTCCTGCAGCCTAGCTGGTGCCAATCATATTGCTCTGCTTTCCCTTGGACCACATCAGTGAGGCTGAGAGGGGGTTGATTAACAATCTATCAAAGGCTGATTAACAAGATATCAAAGTAGCCTTAAAGCTGGTGGCAGTAGTATCCAGCAATCAGTCCCCACCATTTATATCTAGACTCAAAATCTAGCCTTGCTTATGAAGGCTTCTAAGATAGAAGAGTGTGGCATGGCAGATGAAAGCAGGTGAAGTCAAAGACCACCTCTCTCCCCTCTGGAATGAGGTTGGGGGAAGAGGACAGGAGACTCAGTCCCAAGCCCCTCTTGGTGTCATAAGTTCTTCATAGGCTTATGTGGGCAGTTCCCAAAAATGTGGGCCAACATGTAAATAGGGGGTCAGCAAAACTGCCATTTTCAGTTCCTCTCTCTCTCTCTCTCTTTAATCTTAAATTCAGTTCTCCACATGTACACATTGGTTTGCAATATTATTATTTTTTAAGTCCTCATGAAAATTCAACAGCGTTTTAATATGAATTTCTTCTGATATGCATAATTTTGCAAAGTAACTTCGCCTACTAATCCATTTTGTATGTTATTTTCACTAATATTTTAATGCACACTTGACCTTATGTTATGCGTTGTTTTGTGTGCATAACTTGCGTGGAGAACTTGCATTCCACAATTAGAAGAAAAGTGGATTTTGAAGATTGGTTGTCTTTTGGTTCATACATTGTTTCAGAAAGTGAGAATTAGGCAGGTTCACCTTTAAATAGGAACTGATTTGAGTTTCTCTCCCTCTCCCCATCCCTACATGTAAACGCTGAAACACAGGATGGGGAAACATTTCCCACTGGTGTTTGCAAAAGATTCTTGTGACCAACACTTGTCTCGGCTGTACAGAAGCAGCTCACAAAAAGTGTCTCCCACAGGTAATATGTAAACTGTATTCCTGACAACCAAGATTCCAATGCCTGCATTGACAACAAGAAAAGCAGACATGGTAGAGATGCAGGACAAATTTATTCAGCTTCCATGGCAAAACAAAGTTACCTAATTTATGCTTCCAAAACCAATGCATGAACCAAAACACAGCTGTTCTTCAAAATTTGCACTTATCTTAATTTTGCAGTGTTCTCCAACCAGTGTGGGTTTTCTCCTCTTTTAAAATGATGATGGTGATGATAATGATAAACATGAGGAAAAGATTGAGCAACAGAAAAGGGAAGCAATAAAAAGAACACATCATAAATGCATTTACAACAAAGCAAACCAAGGATATGGCTGGGTGTTGTCCTGGCATTTATCATTCAAGAACATTACACATAGACTCCGCAGTCTATAACCTCCTTTAAACTGCTGATCTCTATACATTCTTCTATAATACATTAATTCTGATAAAGCAGCTATATGCCACATTTTATTGAACCAGTTGGATAACTGAGGAATATATTAAGGGGAGGGATACAACAATGCATATACAGGCAAAAATAACAACAATGCAATATATTAGTGAAAATTGCCTGCAAGATGTGTATAGTATATATAAATTTTTGTGCAGACCTTTAAAAAAATAACTTTACACACTGATGCTGAAGAGAGCTGAACTAAATTTAAGATTAGAGAAATGAAAAACAGAATCCAATATTGAGAGATTTGCCCACCCAAGCTGCATCTCTAGTATGAGGTCCAAGGGTACATCCTTTCAGACAGGAGTGGGTGATAGAGACGAAAAGGTCAACTCATCCATTTCCCCCCCTATGTAGGCTGGAATACGTGGTTTGAGCTTTCAGTCCTGTTCTAAGCAGAGTATTCATATCTTGGTGTAGAACTCTAGAGTAGTCTTTGTGTTGGTGAGCTTCTCCCACTGTATCACCACTGTAAAAAAACATTGAAAGGGGGCAATTCCTAAAGGAGAAGAAAAGAGGGGTCCTACTTGATCCTTCCCCTGTCTCCGACCTCTCCCCACTCCCCCGCTGTTTGTCCCCAGGGTAGGATTATGATGGAAACAAATGTCAAAATCCAGTTGAAGGAACAGCAGCTTAGAGAAATAATTTGCAAGAAGTTGAGGGTGGCTAAATGTCGACCACCCCTTCACCACCCCTGCAAAGTGTTCTCTCCCATGTGTGTCATGAATGAGCCAGCTCCCAGGGAAGGTTTGCAGTCAGATCCCAGGGAATGTTTGCAACCAGCTGAAGGAAGCAGCCAGGAACAGAGAGGGTTAACTGCCAGGCAGGATGAACATTGGCGAGTGCCAACTCCCCGGCCCCTTGGAATGCGGATTGATAAGGGAATGACTGAGGGTGAGCCAGAACCCTGCCAGTGCTCTCAAGAAGTGCAAAATGCCACAAACAGAGAAGGAAGCAGTTTATCAGGTGGGAAGAGACAGCCCCTCAGAGAATGGGAAAGAGGTGGGAGCTGACTCTCTCAGTCCAAGGTCTCGGTGAATGGGAGGGCTCCAAGACAGGAAGCAAAATAAGAGACGTCAGAAGCGAAAGTTCGGTTGCTTCTGGTCTCGCAGGAAGCAGTCTTAAGAAGGGTCATCATGACTGATGAGGCTGGCGGCTTGTTAGAGCGAACTCTGTTTTTGCAATAAATCTTCCTTTTTCATCAACTATGCTTGCTATGTTATCAAGACGGGAACTGGGACTCCTGACAATGTGCTACCTTACAGCAGAGAGGAAGTAGGAGGGATATTATTATCCTAAACCATGTCACTGGGAAATCATATAGTTCAGACCTTAACGAGACCCGTTGCCTCAGTGAATTTACTCCAGGTTTATTCTTGGCATCACTAATGAAAAAGTTCAAAGAGGCTTGGTCGAAAGACTGGAAGGAACATTTCTGCAGATACCTGGAGCGAGTAACAGATCTCTGTAATGGACTGAGCCCACCAACTGCTCTGAAATTCTGAGTGATGATCTCAAAAGTTTTTGTGTGGTTTTTTTTTTAACATCTTGCAAATTCAGAGTTAAATTCCATCCCCCAAAAGATAAGGAGTAGTGAGAAGAGGATCATCTTTCTTCCCAAGGACAGCAAAAGGGGGCAGGGGGCGGAGGAATACTGCAAAGAACAAATTACATGCTGATTATCTTGTTTTTTAATTCAAAGAGAAAAGAAGAAAGCAAGTTTAGATATGATTGATTTCCTCTGCTACCATTAACACCTCTGACTATCAATAGAACATTTGATGATACTTGTGTTTACCCCTCACAACTCTATTGATGTTAACTTGCAAGCAGACGTGCAAGGCAGTGCAAGATAATAATTTATAGAATTTTTGGTCCATTGAGCATTGGATAATTTTGATGACTTCTAAAACCTTTCAGCCTAGAAGTGCTTTATTTTTCAGATCCCACTATAATTAGTTACAAAGGTTATTTGAGTAAGACGTGAAGTGAGGCTGGAAGGTTATTGTTAAATGAAATCAATTTCACCTACCCTGTTTTCTGGCTGCAATATTTTCTCCTTAATCTCAATGGGGGGAAAATAAGCTATTTCAGAAAGCCATTTACCCACAAACAATGACATCTGATGGTTTAGCAATTTCTTCAAAGCTTCTTAAATCTTTCAAAAAAAGCAAAGGGTATCTTTGTGTTTCTTTTGGCCAAAAATAAAATAAAATAAATCCCAAAGCACTTTAAAGACTAGGCTACAATCCTATTTTCACTCTTACACAAGAGTAAAGCTCACTGAACCCAGTGGGACTTACTTTAGAACAGAGACATTTAGGATTGCTCCTATAAGGTCTTAGACTTGTGGATAAGTAGCTTTTTGATGCAGCCTATTTTCCATTGAGTGGGCCCATTAAGATCCAACCCAAAGTTAAGCTTTTCTAAAATCCCACTAATTCCATGGGAGAGCTTTGCACATGAATTGCGTAGCCAGAAAAGGAGGGAGAATTTCATGAACATTTCTTTTGCAGCAATGAAAAGCACCTTTCCTTCTTTCTTTTTTTGCATTTTTGGGAAGCATTGCATTATGGGGAGATATTCACTAGCTGAACATGACAGCATAACTTCTAGGAGGCAGCATTGTTAGTTTGCTAGAATTCTTGCCTGCACTTACCCTTAAGATCCCAGGGTGAGTTGCAACCATAAAATCATGCCGTTAAAAAGGTAAATCTCAGTCTTTCGCTGAGATTGCAAACTTGTGCACAGCTCCCTGGTTTCAGGTGACGCCAGACCATTCAGATCATCCCTAATCTAGTCTGCCATACTGTGCTGCTCCCAGGGGTTAATCAAGAGGCAAGGTCCAAGTCCAGTCCATGGTTGATGAAGCAATATGAAGGCAGTCCGTAAAAGTTGAAGCTGGGTGCAGGGCAGGGGTCAGGCAGGAACTGACAACCACTAACATTGCTTCCGCAACTTGGGACTGGGGCTGGCTGGCTTTTATCTGCCCCGAGGCATAGGGAGGCCCCGATCCTCAGGTGACTCGCCTCTCCTAGCCTGGAGGCGAGTACTCCTCCTGCGGAAGCTTAGTTCCCTCCGTCTTTCTGCCCTGAGCCTCTGCAGCCCAGGAGAGGCTGGAGGGTTATCGGACCCAGAGGCAACCTCAGCTTCCTCTGAAGGGGCTGAGAGTGGAGCACCTGCAAGCAATGGGTCCTCCATCCCCTCAGGAGCCAGAGCAGACTCAGCTGGTGCCTGCACCTGAGGATCCAGCACAGGTGAGGACCCTTCAGGCTCATGCCCCAGCCCTGGCTCAGCTGGTTCTGGAGGCAGGGAATCCTGTGCAGGCTGGGATTCCTCAGGTTCAGCATCCGACTCCGAATCCCAGGCCATCACACATACCTTTCAAGATGACACATCACTGAGAAACAGAAACAGGAGTTTTGAGAGATGCAGACCCAGGTCACATCTACAGCATATTCTTAAAAGCATTCATAACACTTCAACAGTCATGGCTTCCCCTAGAGAATCCTGGGAACTGTAATTTGTTAAGGGTTTCTGGAAATTGTAGCTTTGTGTGGAGAATAGCAGCAGGAATTTTTTTTCAGCCAGAACTTACAGGAACTTTGTTCCGGCACCTCTCATTATAAGAGAACAAGGGAGGTATTCATTGTGAGTTCTGGAATTTCTTTTTCTAGAAAAATAGCATTGAATGCTTGAGAACTCTCACCATCCTTAACAAGCTACAGTTCCCATGATTCTTTAGGGGAAACTATGACAAAGTCATATAAGAGCACCTTAAATGCCTGATTTGGATGTGACCTTATTCAAATTTGTACTCAATTATTTTCTCATGTTTCTTGATATGAGCAAAATATCACGTAGATGCCAATTTAGTGGACAAACTGGCATTTCGTGCTTTAGGGATGGCGAGGGAGAAGAAGCAGACTGTATCGGAGAATATCAAGGATAAATCTGAAAGCCAGACTTTTCTTCCGCACCTTTATCTGTTGCATGAAGTCCTGTCTCAGAAAGAAGAGAGCTGTTGAAAGGATATAAGTGATTAGTCTCTTGACCTTTTCGCTATCAGCTTTCATCAACTAGAGCTCACCACTGATAATAAGAATAAACCTTTATTTTATATGGTGACTGACAGCCTCTTGAAAGATAGAGAGCGAGCCCAAAAATCTTTCAAAAGAGCAACCCACTTTAAAAAGCTGGATTGCTTAGGCAGGCTCAATATGGAGAAATTAATTCAGGCAGCGTTGCAGCAAGCTCTGTAAACATCAAACATGTTTCCCACTGAACACTTTTACTAATCAAAAAGGTTTATGTATACAGTAGCATTGAAACAGAGGTTCCCAAAGAATTTTAAAAAGGATGGAGTGGGGAGAGACAAGGAATACAGCTGAGCCTCATTTCCATTGATTTTTATTTGCACCTCAAAACATGCATGCTCAGCGGCGAAGAACCTTTTGGCAAATAGCGAAGCAAATTGCATGATTATTGGAAGTCCAAGTCCTAGACGCCCATCACGAGTCAGAGTAATTCAGGCCCTAGACACGGATCACAGGTCAGACAAAAAGGTGTGCAAAAGCCCCACCTTGGGTCTGGCTTTATTAAACTTTGTTGTCCCTAAGCATTGAGCACAGCTCAAGCGAAGACACCGAGCACTGAGAGTGAGGAAGCTGGTCTATCGGTGAGCAGGGGAAATTTCCAAACTGAATGAGATGAAACCTAGACAGAATCCTTTTCTTATTCTGTTTGTAAACCAATGTTTCCCAAACTTGGGTGTCCAGCTCCTTTTGGACTACAACTCCCATAATCCCTAGCTAGCAAGACCAGTGACCAGGGATGATGGGGATTGTAGTCTGAAAACAGCTGGAGACCCAAGTCTGGGAAACACTGCTATAAACTCTTCTTATAGAGCATGTGGTTGTATTTATACCGGGGCTCTAATTTAGCGTGTAGGCTAGGGGTAGAGATGGAGGTGGTCTTTTAGGGTAAATGAAGCTCTGCTTCACCAATCTTAGCCTGCCCTCAGCCAGCACCCACTTGGGGGTTTCTCTGCCTGTCATTGGCTCTGACTGTTAGAATTCCTGCTCCATGATTGCAGTAATGGGATTGTTGTCTTTCACACGACAGTATATGTTTTGATTCCACAGAGTGGGAAGTGACGGAAACAGGATGTTTGTGCTACTGTGTTCCGTGAAGTGGGACTATTGTCCTTTGCTCTTTTTCTTTTTGCTATCTGATGCTAGAGAGAGAGGGAGCCATGTTGCAGTGCTCCATGTGTGTTTATATGTAAATAAAGTAGATTAGCCAAAATGCTGAGTTCCTGAGGTCTGTTACGCAAGTTGCGCAAACTCTGCGGATCCTTAAGTGTGCCGATGTCTGTTGGCATCAGTCGCTGTGATGTTCGGGCTGAAGAAAGCTTTTGAAGCTCCTGAACAATTCACCAGGAGGGAGAGAACATGCCAGTCGGGCATGTGTCTCTGCCAGGGTCCTACTCAAGTGTAGACTGAACTCCCGACACTGACTTCCCTTACTGTTAGTCTTCCTGCCTTCTGCTCTACCAGTCTTAATTGGCACCAGCCACCACACAATCCTGAGGATTTTTCTGGCCTACAACTCCCATCATCCCTGGCCATTGAGCATCATGATGGGAGTTCAAAAATCTCCGAAGGCCACAGGTTTCCCTATCCCCAGACTGGGGAAAGGCTTACAAAAGGTATATAAAGGAACTTAGCCTAAAATTTGGCTTATTCTGGTCAAGAAGTTTCCCTCAGTTTGGGCAAAGAAGATCAGGAACCCCGCTGCTTCCTTGTCTCCCAAGGCTTGAGAGATTTCCTGAGCATTTTTGACTCCACTTTAAAAGGAACATATAAATCCACACACACCTGCTGTCATTTTGTGAAGGAGAAAAGGATAAGAAGATACCATGTCTAACTTCATGGTCCTCCCTCCTGCACCCTTAGTGCGGTTATTTTATTCTTCTCATTGTATCAGATCATAGTTTTCTATTCTGTTTTTGTCTAAAGTTTTCCCTAAAGAAAATGCGGGGGACAATGGGGAGCAAAGTGCAAGGCTTTCATGGGTGACACTTGTCCCTTACAGTCATTATTGAAACAATCACAGTGCATGGTGCAACAGGTCACTCTGACACCAAAGCAGCTGTATTTTGGATGAGATGTATAATCAAGGTCATAAAGACTTCTGGCCATTTAATAGCTCATTATAATTTTTGCAGGAGCAAGAGGTTACTCCTAGGGAGTTCTGCTGGGTTAATTATGTAGCGCCTCCATCCATTTGATTAGCTACTTGGTATTATACAAGGACTGCAGCATTCCACAATAAATTGTCAGTGTTACATTGATTTTGGTAAACAAACCTCTACAGCTGATTCTTAAAGAAGTTACAGGTTATTATTGCTAATACTTGTTGGTATCTGTCTGTCTTGAGAGAGAATGGAGTGTGCCGCCATGGGTGAAGTCAAACCACTGTGTTGGCAGCACCCAAGTGACCTCCCTGGGGTGCAAGTCTGGGAAGTGTGTATGGAGGTCCTGGACTGCCCAGACAACAAGACAAAATGCTGGACTAGATGGGCTTTTGGTTTGATTCATTGTTGGCACAAGAGGGCCAAAAAGGGCATAACATCCATCATCTTTGGCAGCAGCCCATCCTGAGTTTCCAGTGCAGAAACAGCTGGTTGTGTTGTCTGTCGATCAGATTAGCTGAAGGAAAACTCACTTTCTTTGCCTACTCTGTCCAGTCATGCACAGGAATTAGCAAACAGGGCACGATAGTCAAGAATGTTGATCACAACAGCAGGGCAGTCTGTGCAGAGTCAAAGGTTAAAAAAAAAGAAGAAAAAGGTAAAGGACCCCTAGATGGTTAAGTCCAGGCAAAGGCGACTACGGGGTTGTGGCACTCATCTCACTTTCAGGCCAAGGGAGCTGGCATTTGTCCAAAGATAGCTTTCTGGGTCATGTGGCCAGCATGACTAAACTGCTTCTGGTGCCATGGAACACTGTGACAGAAACTAGAGTGCACGGAAACACTGTTTATCTTCCCGCCACAATGGTACCTATTTATCTGGCGTGCTTTCAAACTGCTAGGTTGGCAGAAGCTGGGACAGAGCAACGGAAGCTCACCCAACTCCAAGCACAATCGTTAAGGAGCACCTGGGGCACCACAGAGAGAAAGTTCTGCTCAGGGCCAGTCAAAGGCATTTTGGTATTTGCGGCGGACCCCAGAATGGTGTCCCCTCTCCGTCAGGGAAGAAGGGGTGAAGGAAGAGCTACATCAGGAACAAGGGTGAAGAAACATTAACATCAAGATCTGTTGCACCAGTGAAGCCTGCCCCCTGAGGTGGTTGCCTCATCTTGTCTCATGGGTGGGCCAGTCCTGCCAGTCCGTGCCCCATATATATTTACTGTAGAGAAAAATACACTGTGCATCTCTAGGGTGCCCTTTTCATCACCTCAGCATCATTTTTCAAGAGCTATTCTCTGGTTGGTTGGACAGTCATCTGTCATGTATGATCTAGCTGAAATTCCTGCATTGCAGGGGGTTGGACTGGACCCCCACAAAATGCATGTAGGAAGACCACAAACAGGGTGTTCTGGAAATAGCCCTCCCCTATTCAGTCTCTCTGTGTTAACGTCCACTATGTGGTACGAAATATTAGCTGGCATAGCTATTAATTTGAAAACAAGGTAATCCATGATGGATGTTGAGTTAGGAAACATGGAAACTCTCCTCACAGAACTGACAGAACTTTGCTACAAACTGGAAATGCATGTGGAATGAAGCCAAATTGGTTGCATGAAGCCTAAATATAGAAATAAAACTCTCCCATAGATGTGGTGGAGTTAGGTGCAAGAGGGCACGGCTGCATAATGACAGCACACCTGATACTAATTTGGAAGGAATGAATGGCACAGATGATACCCCAGAAGAGGTCTACTTCAGAAAGTGTGTTTCATGTTTCAGTAGGCAATGGTATGGCAGGATTAACTGTCCACTTCAATGCTGTTAAGCAGCTGGCAGGGGGAAAATGATATTTTTGTGGAAATATCTCACCATGTCTGAAAGTGAATTGGAGATAAAAGCTTTATCTCTATCAGAACAATATCCTGCTTACCTTAACAGTGACAATTTTGGAAAAGAAATGCAACTTTTACCCTCAGTACATAAAACAAATTTTGTAAATGCACTGTTAAAGTCATTAGATCTGTTACAGACTTTGTAACCTGCTTACAAATGCTTGTATTAGTTTAAGAATACAACTTCAGCAACAGTAACTTCTAGAGATAAGTTGTTTGGCAAATCTCAGCTAATTAAGAGTTATTTAAGGTCCACAGGGTCTCAGGAATGTGGATTGTGGATTTGGCCAGGCTAAGTATTGAATCAAACATTGCCAGAACGATTAATTTTCATGCTATAATCCCATTTTTTTTCACTAAACAGGTCAGAAAAGCTCTTTTTAAAAAGTAAATAGTAAGTTTATCTACTTTGTTAAAAACTAATACTGATGTCTTCTGATGAACTTATCTGCATTGTAATATAAAATGATGTTTCAATGTGAATTCTTTCCCCTTATCTGTATTGTAACATTCACAAAGATGTTCAAATCAAATGTGCTTTCTTATCTCTGATCCTCTTTTACGCTGTTTAAATTTATTTATTTTTATTGTGGAGGAAGCACAAGGCCTTAAATGCAGAAAATTAAGAGAGCGTTCCACTCCACCCCTCTTTTGTATTCCATTCCCTTTTTGACTTTACAGGCTGCAGCTTATGTCATAAAACCTTAATGGTTAAGAACAGAATGACTCATGAGGGAAGGACCTCCTATGAAACTTGGTACTCTCTGAGAAAATTCCTCTCAGGGTCCCTCACAGAGGTGGCTTTAGGCCTCGCACAGGGAGGCATATTACCAAGGTCCACTCCTGGCCCTGATGACAGTTTCTCAGGTTTCCAAATGTCCTTCTGGGTTAACCTAGTTGTGCTACCCATCTCACAGCACAGTTTCTGTCTGCTAATAATGCAGTCAAGACAAAACTATGCTTGAAAGTGTCTTTCTGCTACATCGCGCATCTGAAAGTGTGCACTCACATGCATGGAGAGAGCCCTATTAATAATCCCGGAGGGCCATTGCTTCGGACAAATTAGAATGCATACACTTTAAAATCAAGTCCTCAGGTATTTCCCAGCACAGCACACTCAATGCTAGAGACATCTCTATTGTTCATAATCCAAGCCACAAAGGCTTGGTGAGCTTTGTGGCTTATGCTGCCTGCTCGCAATTTGTACAAGTGCATGAAATATTCCCAGCACATACACATAATCAAAACAGGCCCAATTAAGCTCAGTACTCCATATTCCACCTCATTAATTGCTATTCCTAAAATATAACAGATGTGATTGCTGCGGGCCATGAGTTAAAGACAAATTTTTCAGCTAAGCACTTACAATGCAACCTAGAAGTTACATGAAGATTTAATTATTACTTTCATTTTCATGACTTCCTGTAAAAGCTCATTTTTCACTTAATAGCAGTAGTGTTCAACCACAACCCTTTGCGGAGAGTTCAGTGTTGCATGCTACAGCAAAGAAGTGATCAGAGTTTTTCGCTGACACGCTTGACCCCATTACTAGAAGATAGGAGAGTGTTTTTGGAAATTCACTGCAATTTTCTACATACAGATGGGCAGCCATTTTGCCATCACTTTCCAAAATATCTTTGTTGATGGAGAAATAGCTGAAGTTATTCAGTGTATGTGTTCAAAGGTCTAATATGCTTCAGTGCAATGGAATTGGGGGTTCAAAAGTGGGGCATTCAGATACAAATTCCTCCTGGGAGACTACTTCACATGCTACAGTTTAGAGGGTATGCTCACTACTGCATTTGCGGAGCCTTACTTTTCTGTCTGTAATTTGGAGATAAACTCAGTGTTTCTGTTATGCTCACTGTATCAATGCCATCCTTTATGACTAAGCACCCTTCTTGGCTCAGAGTTCATTCTAAGCACTGATTGAAATCCATGTGTACACAGCAGCCAGCAGTTATTTCTGTTTTCCAGGGCAGTCCCGGATTTACAGAAGTTTTTTATTTGATCCTGGAATGTCCCGCTTTTCCTTAGGACGTCCCTCTTTTCATCAGAGAAATGGTGGAGGGTATGGAATAGGATGTCCCTATTTTCATCAGAGAAATGTTGGAGGGTATGAGCCAGGGCAAGGTGAACAGAGTCCTAATAAACTGGACTGTAGAAAGCTCCAAATGGCTCTCTCCAGACAGCTAAAGAGCAAATGGGTCTAAATGTCAAGAAATGCAAAATGGTGCATAATGGAGCAGGAAAGAAAAGAAAAAAGCAAGAACTGGCTTTCCATGTACACTGATGGGAACTGAGTTAAATACTCTGATTAAACTCCATGCATATGGAGCAGCCAGGGCTGTGTGTGCAAAGCCCTGTAAGGTATTCCATGAACACTCATCAATTGTTTGGCAGGGAGGAAGACAAAACCCAATTCCCCAATCCCCCCCCCAAGCATCCAATTACCACAACTGCAGTGAGTCTCTTGCACACATTTCACCAAAATAATGGTTTGAATTTGGAAATCATGTGTGCACAGCATCTATTTGCATGGGCAGCTACTCACCCAGCTAGGGATATGCATATGGAAGCCAGCTTCCGCATGCATCTGGCCCTTAGCTAGATCAGGAGAAACATCCAAGGCATAACATAAAGCTCCGTGTGCAGATGGAACTTGTGATAGAATTAAAACTGCGTCCCAGTCCCTTCCACTTCCAGTGAAGTGCTTCCAAGGCTTTCTATCTGGATGATGCTGAAACGTAGGAGAAAATGGAAGGAGGCAAGCAAGCATGTTGCTCCCACACATGCTCATTATCGAAAGACCACAGCCAATTCCCTGTGCTCACAAAGAACTACAGCTGTGTGCACAAAAGCAGACACGGGGCTCCTCATAAAGCCTTTTATGCAATGTTTATCCTTGACTGGGAGATCCAGTGCGCCACAGCAAAAAAAACCACACACAGCAGACACAAATCATCACCATCAAACCAAACACGTGGCTTGCAACATGTATCCCTTAAAAGGCATCTCTGCTTCTGAGAGTATCTGTTTTTTCCCCCCTTTTCTTTTTTGTGCTGTGTTATTCTCTAACCACCTTTATTTTTTCTCTCCTTTCCCCACCCAAAAGATTCATCAAAAGAATGAGCACATCTGTGTTTTGAATTGTAATGAATAAATGCATTTTCAGTTTGCAAAAAAAATGAAGAGCAGAGATAAATAATGAAGCATGCTGGTGATTAGCTTCTAATGTCTTTATTTATGGAGTCTTAGCATAGATGCGTTTCAGCTTAATAGCAGCACTCCAATATTTATGAAGTGCTAGTTCTCCAAATATATAAATTTTGGTAATTATGATGAGAACCATCCCATATTTATCTACTTTTGACTTTTAATCAATAGGAATTCCATTTATTCATTAATAATGAAAAAATACCTCCCCGCTACCCTTTTGATGAATGTGGCCTTATTGTGTCATGATTTCCATTAGTCGTTTCCTCAGTGACAAGCTGCCACCGCAGTCACCGTCCTGATTTGAGTGGTGTGATCCAACACCCAGAGAGACAAGCTTAAAATACATTGAAATGGAGGGGGCTTCAATGGGCTTAAGGGTGTGTTGGATTGTGTCCTCCTAATACAGAAGCCTAGGTCAACAGAGAACATTGGACTTTGCATTCTGGCCACATTTGCAGCCACGGCTGGTTTAACGAGTTTTATTTCTCCTTCTTGTTAGCAATAATCATCCATCCTTAGGAATCCAACACAAATACCAGCGAGGAAATATATCTTTTTAATTAATCATAAATAATGTTTCGAGAAGGATTATCCCTCATCTCCTTGACAGCCTAAGCAGCATCACAAGCAGATCATTTTTAAAAGAACAACAACAACAAAGTTTTCAGCTACACCAGGTCTGTGGCTTCAATAGAGAACCATCAAGCTTGGGATGGGAGACTGAGGCAGTGCTGGCTTTACATATAAGCTAAACAAGCTATAGCTTAGGGCCCCACTCTCTTGGGGGTCCCCCCAAAAAATAAAGGGGGAAAAACTGGATGTACATTATAAGATAAAAAACAAACAAAATAAAACCTACATACAGCAACAGTGTTTTGTGTTGTGTAGGCTCCTATGTTGTAAGTAATGGGCCCCGCCTGCTAGCCTGCTCCCTAAAATATCACTGGTTTGCTCATTTCTGTATACAGGGTGCCTCCATTTTGCATGTGCAAATGGTTTTAGATACCTATTAGGTCCATAAATTACCATATAGCATATATTCAACACAAAACAACAGCGACAGTTTCTTGTTGACAAAGGACAGCTGGACATATAAAGGGCCCCATTACCTTCAGTAGCTTAGGGCCTCATCAAACCTAAATCCGGCCCTCAACTGAGGCTGTGTCAGAGGTGAGCCAGCAGTAAATCAGACCGTGCAAGTTGCAGTTAACTCTTTATCAGCAAAAACACAATTGACACAGGAGTGTCAGGCCTAATGAGCACAGCAGCTCACCTCTGGTAGGTCTTGCCCACTTGAAGCAGTTCTGGGAGACAAGGAAGGAGGGCAGCTTGCCACAGCAGGAGGGGGAGACACTAGTGACTCTTCACTAGCCTGACTCATCTCTGCCTCTTGGCCTCCCTCATCTCATTCTTCTGCTTCAGCATCTGCCTCCGATTCTGGACTCCCCTCTGCCACAGACTCTCCCAGCTCACTAAGCCCGGTTACTTCTTCAGCTTCTGAAGCTTCCTGTTCCCAGGCTTCTCCCTCTTCTCCCTATGACTACTCACCATTGTCCTACCGCCACTCACTGAGGTCTGGGCCATTTCCCCTTGTTGGTTCCCCCCACCATAAGGCAAGTAACTATAGAAGCTCATGACCAACCAAATAAGGTCACTTAGCCCAGGATGCCCTGCTTGCTTCTGAAGAGCAGTCTAGCTAAACATGACAGCATGGCTCGATTGTGGTAGGTGTTGCTCACAATGCCAGGGAGCTTAAGCCCCTATCAGCTCACTATCCTCAGCTTTCTTTTGGGCCACATTAATAAACCTGCCACTCACTCCAATAACACTGAAGCAGAAGGAAATCAAGCCAAGTATTGGAAATACAAGGATTAGCTAGAGTCAATAGGTCCTGGGTCTAGATAATTCATCCAGACCTCCTGCAGCTGATAAAATGACATATGTGTGTGTGGGGGGGGGAGGGAATCAAGCCCAAATCTTCATACAGTTTGTAGAATGTATATGGTTTCTTTTTAACTTAAGTAACCTATGTAAGTTAAGATACTTTAAAGGAAAGATTCTTTGATAAACTGGCCTCACTTCCTATGATTCTAAAATGTTACCCTTTACCCAGAAAACATTGTGCATAAAAGCAGGTCAAATGGACCTTGCTTGAAATATTGGTTGCTTAAAATATTTGCCATTCATATGGTTTCAAGATATAAGCATATTTATTTATTTATTTGATTGACACCCCACAATTCCTGAGGCACTTTTCAGGTGAATAGTGATTCCATACATTTTCACACAAGGCTGTGAGACCTGTGGTTAAGACCACAGGGCAGGACATGGGTCTCTTTTGAGGTTGACCTGCACCACTCACTTAGAACTGTGGGGCTCCAAGAGGGCATGAGTCGGGGAAACCTCTCTCCTTACCTGAAGGGGTGTGCCAAGGGGAAAGAGGTGGAATTAAGGCTATCTTGCCTCCCTGGAGTGTAGGTTCATGTGGCCACTACAGGTGGTTTAGAATATTTCCCACACATAATATCATCAGCCACGAAATTAAAAGATGCCTGCTTCTTGGGAGAAAAGCAATGACAAACCTAGACAGCATCTTAAAAAGCAGAGACATCATCTTGACAACAAAGCTCTGTATGGTTTTCTCTGTATGGTTTTTCCCAGCTATGGTTTTCCCAGTAGTGATGAATGGAAGTGAGAGCTGGACCATAAAGAAGGCTGATAACCAAAGAATTGATGCTTTTGAATTATGGTGTTGGAGGAGACTCTTGAGAGTCCCATGGACTGCAAGAAGATCAAACCTATCCATTCTGAAGGAAATCAGCCCTGAGTGCTCACTGGAAGGACAGATCCTGAAGCTGAGACTCTGAGATACTTTGGCCACCTCATGAGAAGAGAAGACTCCCTGGAAAAGACCCTGATGTTGGGAAAGATGGAGGGCACAAGGAGAAGGGGACGACAGAGGACGAGATGGTTGGACAGTGTTCTCGAAGCTACCAGCATGAGTTTGACTAAACTGCAGTGGAAGAAAGGAGTGCATGGTGTGCTCCGGTCCATGGGGTCACGAAGAGTCAGACACGATTAAACAACTAAACAACACAAGAGGAAGAAGAAGTTTATGTGTTTAAAATTATGTTCTTAAGCTAGAATTAATAATGCAGGCATATTTATACTCTGTACTTTGTGTCTTGCCCTTTTGTTTCTGGGCTCCTATTGCAAAGAGAGAGAGAGAGTGTTAGTGTACAACATCCACAGATGCAGTTCTGTAAAGCGTTTCAGTCACAGCATATCTCTGTAACATAAAGATAAATGTATTTACAAAAAAAGGGGAGAGCATAATATGCCAAATGTTCTACTCTGTGCTATTGAGATCATCACAGTAATGCAACCTCACCTCCCTGTCACTGAAATAGGCATTAGCCATCTGTTCCTGCCTGGATCTGCAAAAAATAATAATAATATTCTCAATACGTGATCACGTGTCAAAGGGGCATCAGTAGCAATTTATCTCACACACATATATGCCATCATTTGTAAACTCAAACATTGGCTAAGAGGCCGGGGAAAAATACTAGGAACTAGAAATGCGCTGTGACAAACAAGTTATGAGGCCTTGGAAGTCAGCCATTTAGTTCTGCTATGCCGTGCACAGTTTCAGTCCTCAAGAGGGCGTAGGCCAGCATTCCTCAACCTGGTGCCTTCCATATGTTGTTGGGCTGCAACTCCCATCAGCCTTGGCGAGCAAGGCCAGTGATCAAGAATGATGGCAACTGATGTCCAGCAATATTCTAGATCACTCCACTTTAGGGAAGTCTGCTTCAAGGCAAGAAGCAACTGAGCTGTTAGTAGTTTGCAGGAAGTTGCAAAACTCCCCCAAAGTCCAGGAACTTGCAAAACTCCCCAAAAGCAGGTCAAATGATCTTGGATTACCACAATGTCTACTAGAGTTGCCACCAAAAGTTTACCTAAAGCATGGGGAGGAGGTGGGAGGGGGTCATCCTAAAAATATAACTCTCAGGTATTTCAAGGGCTGATAAATGAGTTCTGATAAGATACAATAGGGAGGGTTGGTGGTTCAGTAGTAGAGCATATACTTGATCTTCATAATTAAAAGGACAAGCAGTGACTGGTGGGAAAGATTTCTGCCTAGGACTCTGAAGAACTGCTACCAGACAGAGGATACAATGTTGGCAATGGCTGGTTAATTTGAGCTGGTAAAATGCAGATTCCAGTGTTTTCTACAAGGGATCTTATATGTTTCTTGAAAGTAGCTTGGATGATAAGGTCTTTGGTGTCTACAAGCCATGATGGTCATGTTCTATCTCCACTGTCAGAGGTAGTATGACTCTGAATACCAGTTGCTGGGGAACACAAGTAGAGAACAGGGTGTGCTTGCAGCCTTCCAATAGACATCTGGTTGCACGGTGTCCTGATATTTTACACGAGGGGTGGTCTATAAAATGTATTTCATTTTATAAAAAATAAATAGCCGTTGCAATAATGAAGACCAACCTGCACCCAAAAGTGTGGGTGGAGAGATTTGCTTTATGATGTAACAACAAGGCATGACTCGGCGAATGAACTAAGATGTACGCGTAGGTTTAATATGTCTAAAAATAGAGCTAAAAGCAACACAGCTCAGCGTGTAATTAATTGGAAGAAACAACTCCCATAAGAGATTATCGAGTGGAACATTGGAATGGGGCGGGGGGACACAAAATATTTTTGAACTACTGGAGATGTCTGTCAGTAATAACACTGCAATTATCAGTCCTAAAATAATCATTTATTATGCTGCAGAATATAAACTGGTGATTGCAGGGAGGGTGGAATCATCGCTTTTCAATCCTCCTCCATCACTCATTGTCTAAATAGGTAGGTGCATTTCTAGAGATAGTGAGGAAATGAAACAGCAAGCCCTCTGCAGTGTTGATCAAATCAAAGAGTACAAAGCATTAATAGTACAAACCTGTGCGTGTTTACTTGGAAGCAAGTCACAGTATGCTCAGTGGAATATACTTCCGGGTGAGTGCATAGGATTGCAGCACAAATTTGTCCTCCTCCTAATCATCATCAGCGTGAAAGTATTTTACCTTTAGAATAAGATGGTTATCGTTTGCAACTCACTGGAGGCAACAAAGATTTCACAGCTTTGAGTTTCGAGGTTCCACAGAGTATGAAGACTCTTATGAGTGTTTCCTTGTGATATGCAATTGTTTATTTATTCATTTATTTATTATTCACTAGGAAATGTTAGGAAGCTGCCGCGTTAAGACTCTGATAACTGCTAAAAGGGAGGTGTGTGTGAATGTAATTTTCTACACTTGTCTCCATCGATCTGCTCCAAAATGAAATTTTAATTTTGTAATACCTTTTTATCCCCCCCCCCCAAAGTCCACTCACAAACTTTTCTCCATTATGACATTTGAACTTTTTTCCCCAACGGGTGTACTTGGAGTCAAGAATTCTCAATAAGATAGCAAATACCCAAGGTTTCAATACCCCTCCCCCTGGAATTATATTTGTGATTCCTGATCCCCGCTTGGGGAATAAAGACACGTGGACACAGAATGTAAGGTTAATGGGTAAGGTAAAGGCCACAACTTTATTGATTACAGCATGTGAGAAGGTATTGGCTTAGGCATTGGACCATGGAACATTAGACTCCACCCACTCGTAGAGGGGTGAGTCTGAAGAGGGGTTAACCACCAGTAGGGGAAGCCTGTTGATGCTAATCCAACTATAGGCTCTCTTCCTGATGTCACCGAGGGTCGTGCCATGGCCCCCCGCCACACGGGCATCGGACAGGATCCACGACCGCCGGATTCCTTTAGCGGAATACCCAAAATTGTTGGGGAAGGCGATGGCCACACCTTGCCACCCGAAACACCAACAACACATTCCAATGCCTAACCACCAAATACCACGAAAGCTGTGACAGTTGCTACGAGGTAGGCAAAAAAAAACCAAGAGGCCGGGCCAATTTAGCCAATTGGGAAAAAACTCCTACCAGGCCCCCTGGTTAAACAGGGCGACCAACCAGAGGTCCATAGCAAAGTCTCAGGAACAGCTAATCTAAAGGGAGTGGAGGGTGGGTGACACGAAGAAAAATGTGTGTGCAATGGTGGGGCTGGCTGGCGCGGCTGCGTTAGAGCAGCAAGCCATGCCCCTGTCGAGCTCCCCTATTGGGTGCCCAACTGGGGAGGGGCGTGGCACCAGCCCTGGAGTTGAAGCAGGGGGCGGAGCGCCCCCTGCATGAAGCAGGAATCATCTGCCGATCCCAACCCCTTCCCTCCTGGGAGTAGGAAAGGCTTTGCCATATATCAGATATTTGGGACATGTGGTCCTCCTCAATTATACTTGACCAAAAAGAGCTTTTGTTTTTGTTTTTAAAAATGTGCATGGTGGTTCTTAACTATGTTTTGCCTGTGCATCATTGTTCAGATTACGAAAAACATGAATAAAACTCATTATAAGTAGCCAGGTAAACATCAAAATGAGAACTGAATGGAATTTCTTCCCCATTCCTCCTTGGAAGTCAGCTCCATAGTTTATGTCTCTGTAAACATAAGATGTGTCTCGCTTTTTGAAATGCCATTTATGGCACAATAAGATGCAAATCCACTTAAGAAATCAATTCCCCTGAGATTGATGGGACTTGCTCCCAGGTAAGTGTATATAGGATGGTAGATTTAGCGAAGAATGCACAGCCCTGGCGGAATTTCTAAAAGAGCTATTTTCAGTTAATTTTAGCTCCTCGGTTAATTAACCTTTTTACTTGCAAATTATCAGAAAATCCATTTGGCAAACAGAAATGGAGCATTACAAATGGAGCATGGAATATTATTCAACAAAACATCCCATAATTAAGGAAGAGTACAAAAACTCAACTTTAACTGAAGACAACATTAAATGAAGACAGTGCATTCATAGTGTCTGCTTTAAGAAACAGTCTGTTTATTTCTTCCTGGGACGCCTTCAAAGCACTTATCTATTGACCGAGCACAGAATCTTATATTTCCTTAAGTACAACATTTTCAAAATAAAAATAACTGATTTGGAAGTTTTTAAAAGCAGGCCTTAATGAAATTCCTACTTGTGATAGCATGCCAAAACCTACTGAGTTTCAATAAAAGCGGAGGTTTTTCAGTTACTTTATTTTAATGTGAATAGCTGAATAGTGCTGCAGCAGAAACAATGGCACATTTCCTCTTAATTACTTGAATAGGAATAATAAACAGATCAAGGTTCGCTAGCAATGCTTTCGTTACTGAGGGTGATAACACATTCACCAAGGACCCGGCACATTCTTCACTGATTTGCTTTTTCGTTCTTGCTCTCGCTCAGCTTTTATTGCATCAAACTTCAACTAGGAGCACACGGCCAAAGCTTTGTTTGTCTCATTTATTTCTGTTGAAGATTGACACCCTCATCTTTCAATCAAATGGTGCTCAAGGCAGCTTCCAAGCAACAGTGAATTACGCCGCCACACACCAAAAAGGACACCTACACACAAAGACATACACAAACTCCGGCAGAACATCTGATTGGCATATAGAAGGTCGCAGTTTCAATCACTGCTGTCTCCAGGTAGGGCTGGCAGAGAGACCCTGTCTGAATTCCTGGAGAGCCACTGCCAGTCTGTGTAGATCAGGCATAGGCAAACTCCGGCCCTCCAGATGTTTGGGACTACAATTCCCATCATCCATGACCACTGGTCCTGTTAGCTAGGGATGATGGGAATTGTAGTCCCAAACATCTGGAGGGCCGGAGTTTGCCTATGCCTGATGTAGATGATACCAAGCTAGAAGGACCAATAGTACGACTCTGTACAAGGCAAGTTCCTTGTATGCTTCCCTTCAGCCCTCCCGTCCCAGGAAGGGATGGACAAATTTTTCAGTTTCGGTTTTTTCTCTGTTTCTAATTTTGCCAGCTTTAAGTTCTCCACATTTCCATTTTTCAATTTTTTCAAAAAAAAAAAAAAAAAATCACCAGCATTTCAGTTGAAATTTCTGCTAATATACACATTACCACATGCAATTTTGCCTAATATACACATTTCTGCAAAGCAGGTTTCTCACATATAATGCATTTTTTCCTGTGCTATTTTTACTAGTCAGAGGCCAGTGCTCTCCAGGCCTCATTCAGTTCATTTTGTGATGTTCAGCTTTTTGACCTCTCGGGGTTGCTCAGTGAATTACGATAAAACACAAACAATGAGAGAAGAAATAGTTATACACACATACACACATTCATACTTGACTTTACCTTGCTGTGGCATGTTTTTCTGCTGCTGCTGACCTCATGGAAATCATGGCAGGAGTGCATCTGCAGTTAGCCATTTCACTCAATCCACTTTTCTAAGGGAGAAATTGCATAGGGGACACATGAAACGACTCTTCAAATCAAGCTTTTATAAGTCTCATGCCTATAGTGGATCTTCAGCTGAGAGACACCAGAGGGAAGGCCTTCAGCCTACAAGCCACCATAGCTATTGTCCAGCCATCCAAATGTCTGAACCGCAGAGAAACTTGTCATGCCAGCTTGGGAACCCTCCTTGGGCGAATAGGCCCGAGTACTTGAGCCAAGCCCTACAAGAGCTTGAGAGTCCAGCCCATTCGTTGCTCCAAGCAATTGGACACCACCCTCTGCCTTCCACCGCCCTCTGCCTTGAGAGGCTAACTAGCTGTGCATCTACAAGACTACCCCACAGCAAAGGAGCTTGGATTCGTGTGGCCACTTACACATCACCAAAAAGACTAGGATACAGATATGCATAGCACTTTCATATGCTAAGTTAGATGTATATATTCTAATTTAGAAATAATTGCTACAAATGAGAAAGCAATACATCTCACTGCAGCGGGAAAAACTGCAGACTTGTGTGCCTTCCAGCTTGGTCTGCTATACAGCTGACAGGTCCTGATCACCATTATTACCGTATTTTTCCATGTATAAGACTAGGGTTTTTTAACCAAAAAAATAGATTTAAAATTGGGGCTCGTCTTAAACATGGGTAGTGCTGAGGGGTGTTTTCTTAATTTGGAGTCCCCCAAAATAGTGGGCATCTTATACAAGGGGGGTGTCTTATACACTCATACAGTCCAACATTTCTCTGATGAAAATAGGGACATCCTATTCAATTGTTGTTGTTGTTGCTGCTGCTGCTGCTGCTGCTGCTGCATTCAACATTAAAAATCATACAGGCCAGCCTTCAGATGTCTACTAAAGGTTGTACAGTGGTACCTCGGGTGAAGAACTTAATTCGTTCTAGAGGTGCGTTCTTAACTTGAAATTGTTCTTAACCTGAGGTACCACTTTAGATAATGGGGCCTCCCGCTGCTGCTGCGCCACCAGAGCACGATTTCTGTTCTCATCCTGAAGCAAAGTTCTTAACCCGAGGTAATATTTCTGGGTTAGCGGAGTCTGTAACCTGAAGCGTCTGTAACCCGAGGTACCACTTATCTCCTTGGCTCAGGGGTCGCACAACTCCATGTCATCCAACATTTCTCCAATTAAAATAGGGGCATCCTAAGGAAAAGCGGGACATTCTGGGATCAAATCAGAAAGTAGGGCAGCTTCTGTAAATCCAGGACTGTCCCTAGACTTGGAAGAAGCAGTCCTTCAAGAAGGGGGCCGTCTTCCTTAAAGGCTGGGTGCAGATTCTGAGATGGAGAGGAGCTGCTGCCACACAATTCCTGCCTAAAGCCTCCATCTCAGCATCACGTTATTTAACTCCATGTCTGTAAAAGAAAGACATTGAAACGGAATACCTACATTCAGTCCCCGCTGATGCAGCTAGATTTGTGCACATCAGATTCAAGGTGGTATATGTTCCTTTAATGTTTCGGCTAAAAAAATAATATATATGTTCCTGTCTCAATTGTATTATTTTATTAAAGAAGCATTTAGAGGGAGGGAGCGGGGGGAGAAAAATCTCGGCCAAAGCACATCCCCAGGTGAATCTGCTTTGGAACTGGTTTGACTCGATTTTTCATGCAAAATTTTTGTGCTTGAGGGGAGGACTACAACATTTAAATGAATGATAATCTATTCTCAATAATGTCAAAATGACATTGAAAACTCGGAAAGACCTTGAGCTTGTAGGAAAACTAAAGTTACGTTTGAAAGGATAGGCATAAGTACACTAAAATTGTGTGTCATTGTTGGTGCCTGTCTGGATTTCCGACCCAATTTTTTTCTCCCTCTAGCAACCTCTATCAGTCCCTTTCATACTTAAGTCTCCTAATTAGAATATTTGTTTTTACTGGATAGCGTGAGCCAATCATTTGAAATGAATGGTAGAATGATGAGAGAGAGGTCCTCATCTTACCTTTGTGAGAGCTCCAGTGCATGGTGGAGAAGATATTTGACTTTTGGGGGTGGAGTGATTTCTCATTAAACTTACAATACAGCTGGCCCAAAGGATTTTTTCTCTCCATTATTAATTCCTAAAACACACACACACCATATCAAGTAACTAGAAAGCCTGGCTCCCACCTCATTCTTTCTAATTGAGACTGGGTGTTCTGTTATTTCTGGATGTTCTGTTATCACGTAATGCTGTTTCTAGTGATATAATGTGGAAGAAAAGATGGCTGCCAACATGAGCCCATGGCACCAGCCACCTTTTGTTTGCACAATAACTCTGAAAGCAGTGCTACCTGATCAGGTAGCAGCAGGTTTTATTGCAAGTGACTAACGTTGATAACTTTGTGGTGACACGGAGATGGGTTTTGTCACTGGTGGCATCAGTGTTATGGAAGGTACTCCCTTGCTGAAATAAGACAGGCCCCATCTGTATTGACATTCTGCTGACTTTTAAAGACACACATGCTTACACAAGTCATTCCCTTGATCTCTCCATTTGGGTCTCAGTTTTAATTACTGTGTTGGTTTAATAGGAATGTTTTACTGCATATTTTAATTGCCGATGTTCAATTTTTTAAAATAGGATAGTTCTGTTCTGTACTTTAATTACAGATGTTTGTATTTTGATTTCTCACCACCCGCTGAGAAACGTTTCAGTTTTTGCAAAGTGTATTTAGACAATTGGTTTGAATCAAAGTTGGCCATTTCTACAGGATAATAGGTTTTTTCCCTTGTAAACTGCTTAGAAACCTATTTTGTCATGAGAAGCAAATATATAAATAAATATCCATCCAAATAGCACATTCTTCTGGTACCATTTAGAAAGGGTGAGGTATAAATGATAAAGGTGATTTATAAATGATACAAATACAACAAACTTTCAGGACTCGTTGGCACTACCAAATATGGGAAATATGGACCTCTTAATGTTTCTCTTAACAGGTGTGTCCTTCTCTCTTCTAGTTTTGTTGATTGAGAAAATGGATATCACTCACAGCTTTACTGCAGTCCATAGATCGAAAATACACAGTGCAACAACAGTAAATAGCAACAATTATTAAGGCGTAAAATCGGCCTTGCTAGGAAATGTAGTCTATTCTGTCATTTCTGATATTTGTGTATTTTTACATTCTTTTTGTTTGTGTTTGTATCTTAAAAATGTAAAAACTCATACTAAAAAAAAGAAGTGGGAGGTGGGAGCTGCTAAGGGTGACTTTTACGGAAGTTTGTAAAAGGAGGAAATAGATATTCCTAGGTCGTTTGCATCCAAGAATACAAAGCAAGGGCTTTGGAAGCCTAAATTGCAGTTTTACTCCAAGCAGTGATGAACAGCCGCCCAATATCCAGTGATATCTGCCACCCCACAGGAATGCAGATCACTACAAGAGAAACATAACTAATATTCAATTGTACCAAAGGAATGAAGGAAGTAAACAAAAGGGGAAAAGGTTCTAAAGAGTAGACATTTTGCAATATATATGCAAAATGGGAAGAGCAAATTGAAAATATAACTGTAATCAAGGATTCTTGGGTGCATTTGCAAACCAATTATTTCTCTGTGTTATGGGGATGTATCAAGGAGTGCTGGTATCTAAGCAAAATGAGATGCCTATTTCAAATAAAGAACAAAGTCAATGAAAGGTGCAGAAATTGCTGCAACGCACATGGGGGCCTTGCTGAATGCTGATGCAGATGAAACAATACAGAATGTAACCTATAAGGAAATTTAGAAGTAGACAAGTTTCCCATTCAAGATTCTAACCCTGCTCTCTTTCACTTACATTGTGACCTCCAAATAAAACTGCCAGTGCTCACTAGGGCTAGAATGTCTCCTCCTCCTCCTCCTCCTCCTCCTCCTCCTCCTCCTCCTCCTCTTCTTCTTCTTCTTCTTCTTCTTCTTCTTCTTCTTCTGCTTCTTCCCACCGAGACCACATAACACCAGTCCCGAAAGACCTACATTGGCTGCCAGTACTTTTCCGAACACAATTCAAAGTGTTGTTGCTGACATTTAAAGCCCTAAATGGCATCAACACAGTATACCTGAAGGAGCATCTTCACCCCCATCTTTCAGTCTGGACGCTGAGGTCCAGCTCTGAGGGCCTTCTGGCAGTTCTCTCACTGTGAGAAGTGAGGTTACAGGGAACCAGGCAGATGGCCTTCTCAGTAGTGGCGCCTGCCCTGTGGAACGCCCTCCCATCAGATGTCAAGGAAATAAACAACTATCTGACTTTTAGAAGACATCTGAAGGCAGCCCTGTTTAGGGAAGTTTTTGCTGTCTGATGTTTTGTTGTATTTTTAATATTTTGTTGGAAGCTGCCCAGAATGGCTGAGAAAACCCAGCCAGATGGGTGGGGTATAAATAATAAATTCTTCTTCTTCTTCTTCTTCTTCTTCTTCTTCTTCTTCTTCTTCTTCTTCTTCTCCTCCTCCTCCTCCTCCTCCTCCTCCTCCTCCTCCTCCTCCTCTTTCTTCTTCTTCCATTCGTAGCTGAGTAAGATTGTCTTCCATGAATGTAGTCTTAACAATGTGTCCTTAAGTGACTGTGGAGGCCAATTCTGGATCTGCCCCTCCTTCCATAATGGGGGCATAGGTTTCCAGGTGGGAATTGATCACAGTGAGGATTTGGCAAAAGTGCCTTCCTCTTAGCTCATTTCTCCCTTTCGTCCTCAGTTCATGCTTCTTTAAAGTCCATGACACCTTTGGTGAAGGCGTTTGAACTCAAACTTTCTAGCCTGGAGGGTGTGCCTCCAAGGCAGGCCCAAAAGACCAGGAATCCACTGGAAACTTAGTGTGCTATGCTTAGTTTGAAAAGCTGCTAAGATCCAATTTTACCTGGACACGATGGCACCAAGATACCAGGTATTGGATACACGGGCAGCTGGAGACTACTAGACCCCTCGCAAGGTAGCTGGCTTCGCCGCCGCCCCTCCCCCCCGAGCTGGATATCTGGAGGTTCCCACCTAGCCTTGTCAATTAGCCAATCCTGGCTGAGGGGGGGGGGCATTGCCAAGGGAGTTGGCCAGGTAGAGTTAGGACTGCCACATGCACAATAGAGGGTGTAACTTACCTGTTGGCCTCTGTCGGCTGTCCGCACACTGCTACCCGGCATTACTACTTCCAAAGACCACACAACACAACTTCCCAGAATGTGCTGGTAAAAGTCTTAGGCAGAGATATTGTGTGCAAAAAAGATGTTTAATCCAATTTCATACCATTGTCCACATTTTATTGGGAGTGTGTGGGTTCCTCAAGTTTCATACATCATGCTTTTTTCATGCACAGATCCTAGACCTATATTAGATCAATAGCTTCTTGAAAAAAATCTTTCATTCTTCTGTTTTTGATGGAATTTAAAATAGGTTTAAAATTAATACGATGACTTCTGCAAAGGCCTCTGAGCATAGATCGACAACATTATCTGTATTCTTAAATAGGTACATTTCAGCTGGTTGATTTTAATATTCTTTCCCTCACCATGGAAATGGCCGCATATTCTGAACTTGCATATTGCAGTTTCTGCCATGATATCATTGTTGTTGTTATTTTAGTTCAATAAAGAAATAATCATGTATATAATTATCCCCTTTCAACCTCTTTGCATTTGCCTATCTTGTATTATGAAACTCAATAAAAACGGGTTGAACTGAAAGGGAGCAACCAATTTAAATTAAGTTTATAAATTAGATCTCTAGTCCTGATAGATTTTCTTCTCTTCAAACACAAAACTTGGCAGGGGGAAAAATGTGAGAAATGCAAATGATTTTTCTTTCTATGGAAATATTTGATGGCACAATACTCTCGCCGCCCCCACATCGCATCACCCAAGAAGTGCTGTAGGCATTGTGGTCTTTTAAGCAAAAATAATAATAATAAAGAAAAAGCCCTACGAGTCAGTTAATTTATTCAGTCTGGATCTGTTCAAACTGATATTAAATGCATTTGAATTTTTAATATCGCAGCATTCAGATTGCTCAGTTCATTGATTTTCAGAGGAAAATAGAAGTAACTATCGCTGATAAGAGTCCTCCAGACTCTTCATCTGCCTCCTTTATCCTCCAAAGGTTCTAAAGCACTTTTTAAACACTAACAAACAGCCTGATGATTCCAAACATTATTTTTTTCTCTGAAATCCTACTGAACTGAATTTTTTTACTTCCTAGTAAACACGGTTGCCATTAAACACCAATGCAGTTTTCATATTAGCACCAGTGGGGCCACAATGACGTTGCGACTATTTCAGTTTCTTCAAATCAGGTACCAAGATATCATATGTTTGTTTTTAAAGACATTTAAGAGTACCACGCCACTGAATCCATCTTGAAAAGGGCAGCCATGTACAGAGGAGGGAAGGATACCTCACCCCTTTATCATTTTTGCAGATGAGTGAATATTTTCCCCTGCTTGATGAACTGTATCTAGCAAGAGAGAGAGAGAGAGAGAGAGAGAGAGAGAGAGAGAGAGACTACTGTTCAGCTGTTCAAGGTTCAAAACCCCTGCCTTCCTTTGCATCTGCTTATGCTAACATTTTAGAACATTTCAGAACACAAAAGTCCTTTGAAGCTTGTCAGAAAGAAGACAGATGTGTGCACACATCAGGTCTGCGCATGCGTGCAAATACACCAATCTGACCTATGACCCTGATCTGTGACTCCATGCCCTGCCACCCCATGGGGCCACCCATGGATCTGTCCCTGAAGCAATGGGGAGGTCTTTCAGGATTTTATTTTTGGTCAAGAATGGGTGCAGTGACCCACATTGTGCAGGATCCGATCCCGAGTAGTGCTACATTTGGAGGCCGGAACAGGAAAGAGGAGAAACCTGGCAGTGATGGGAAGGAGGAAGGGCCTAACAGGAAAGCACCCTCCCCCAACCTTTTTCTGTTGCCTGCTAGTTCTCTCCTTTCTGCAGTTTCTCAGCCTTGTTCTCACCCACACCTGTCCCTCCTACCTTCCTGTTGCCCCACATCCTGACAGTCCCAGATGACTCTGGGCCTCTCAGCTTGGCCTGCAGCAATCCAGCGCTGTTTCAACCTGACTCAACTGAGGTCCAAATCACTCCAGTAGGCCTCTTTTGGCTCAGCACTCATGTCTCAGCCAAATCCGGTGTAAAACCCTAGTGCACACATGCACCAGTATTTCTTAAGTTCTTAAGATTTTGAACTTGCAACCCAAAGCAGATGTTGCTGAACCAAATGATTAAGTTCAAACCCCTTACTCTCCATTTCAATTTCATTTGGACAGCTCCTCAAGGGAACGGTTTGTAATTTGCAGCCACAATGTTTCGATCCTTCCGCTGATGTAAAATTACACCTTAACTTCCATACGATCCTCAAAGTCAAGTTATGGTTGGATCCACAGTCCCAAAAGAATTTATCCATTGCTTCCATTATTATCGTTGGAAGGCCAGCAACTGAGAATTAGCTAACACTTATGGCTATACGATCATCTGACATCAAGTGATGTCAACATTTGGTACGGAAAGTTGTGGTTCCATCAGGTATTACTTTGCAAAGCTTTTAGAGATAAGTCTGTTGATGGGGTAAAAAGGTAAAGGGCCCATTAGGCCCAGCCGTGACCGACTCTGGGGTTGCGACGCTCATCTCGCTTTATTGGCCGAGGGAGCCGGCGTACAGCTTCCGGGTCATGTGGCCAGCATGACTAAGCCACTTCTGGCGAACCAGAGCAGCACACGGAAACGCCATTTACCTTCCGGCCAGAGCGGTACCTATTTATCTATTTGCACTTTGACGTGCTTTAGAACTGCTTAGGTGGACAGGAGCAGGGACCGAGCAACGGGAGCTCACCCCATTGCGGGGATTCGAACCGCCGACCTTCTGATCGGCAAGTCCTAGGCTCTGTGGTTTAACCCACAGCGCCACCCACGTCCCTTTGTTGATGGGGTATGTTTCTCCAAATCTAGGTATGTGTTTCATTTCTGCACAAAAGGGCTTCATCGTGGATTGATCTGTGTGATAGCGTGGGAGATGTGTTAAGAAAAGTTACAATTAAGCAAGGAGGCATCTGTATCATCTCTACACAACAATATCGTTATTCAAACTGGAAGAGAACTTATTAAGGTCCTATCTTGGTATGGCCCTAGGTCAGCCTTTCCGAACCTACGGTCCCAGCCACCATGGCCAACCATCAGAGATAGTGGGAGTTGCTGTCTTAAAAGATCCGTAGGCTGCCAGGTTGGGGAATGCCATCTTAGGCAAACTGTTAATCTATTTCTTTGGCTGCCATAAAATAAAGAAAAAAGTGGGAAGCAACCTGTTCCTAGCAAGAGGCTTGCTGAAAGCAGCCTGAATAGAATGGCTCAGCCAGGTCTCCCTGTACTATTCAACATCTAATTTGTTTTTCAAAGGAGTAATGTTTATTTAACACTAACATTTTACTATATGCAGTGCTAATGGAGGTTAAGTAAAGACACAAGGGCAACGCAATTGCTCGCTCGCTCTTAGCACAAGGACAACCCCGCTATGTGAACAAAATGCAGACTGTCTTCTCAATCCTCACAGTGCTATTTGACACTGGGACCTTAAGGGATGTGCTTCAGTGTTTGAAGGTTTTCGGCAGTGCTGGCTCATTTGCATTTGGAAAGATTTAAATCATACTTGTCAATGTGCTATTAATTTTTAACCAAAGTCATTTTTTTTCCTGGGGCCTATTAATATGCCAGACAGTTTCAGGCAGCGTCAAACTTTGGCCCACACTGCCCAATATTTGCATATGGTACATACTCTCAGCACTTTTGTTTAAGAGTCTTGATTCCAGCTCTTCACTCAGTGGCACAAAGGGAGAAGCATCTAAGGACCCACACAGAGCTTCCTCCAACCTGGTTAGATGACTATTAGATGTGCACTCTTTTGAGGTGTGCTGTCCTTGTCATGTTTAATTGAAAGAAAGTGTGATAGTCTTTCATGGACTCTGCAGCACAATGAGAAGTGCTTCTTCTCCAGTGGTGAAGATGTGTGGAACCTGATTTTCACCTTGTAATATCCCAATTACTTCATCGTATCTCTGTGACCTTGAGGGGACACAACACCAGTCACTGAAATCCAGTGTGTCTGAGATCATGGCCCTATCAGCTGGGTGAAACCATCTGACATTTGTGTATGTCTGTTTCATCAAGCAGAAACATTCTACCTTTCAGCTTTCTGAAACAGTTTCTTGCTGACGGGTGTGTTTAAGCTGAGTGAAGTTGTGAAGAGAATCGGGGGGGGCAGGGGGGAGACCAAATCTTGTTCTAGTGACTTCCAATTTGCTTTTGGTTCAGTGATGAATGGATTGCAAAATGCACCAGATACACTTTCAGACTTCAGATGAAAACAGTTTTGTGATTGACGTTACGTTATTTCAGGACTCCACTTCCTGAAATATATTGAGTTTATGTTGAAGAAGGACCAGAGCTCAGTGGGTGGCCATCTGCTTTCCATGAAGAAGGCCTCACATTTAATCCCTGGAATTCCCATGTAGGGCTGGAAGAGGACAGTTTGAAACCTTGTAGAGCATTGTCTCTGGCCTTGGGGGGAGAGAGAGATCCGATCTGTCCTGTGGCCCACAGGACACCCCCCCCCCCCATGGACCATAGGATAACATCCTTCATGGATATCATGTTATCAAATGTATGAGACTTGTAGTTCAGCAACATTTGGAGGACCAAAGGTTCCCTACCCCTGTTCTAGAGACTGGCTATGCAAGCTACCTTCCCCACAAAGGACATTAATGTGATATTTGGCCTGTTCAATAAGCTTGACATTTTGCTGTTTCAGACCTGCAGGAGAGAAGATGAGAAAGCAGCTGAAGACCAGTGACCCAGAACTGCACTCTGCCAGTTTAGACTCTTTCAGAAACTAGAACTGTAAACAATATCACCACCTTGGAGATTACTCTGGGCCAACGGACGGAAGACATTGCTGAGAGCTGTATCTTACTGTGCCATGAGCCCTCTGATATAATTATCAGAGAATCCCTGTTACTGTTGAAGGGTTAATGTCTGCTATTTGTTCAGCTGATGGCTTGATAACAAGAAAGAGGAGTAATAGTAAAAAGAAATCAAAAGGTCTGTTCATGCTGTTTATCTGCCTATCCACCTGAACAAGAAGGGAAGTTGTGTCAACCCCACATCTGAGGGAGAGAAGAATAGAAGGAAAGATGTTATGATATGACCTGGACGCACCATCATTTGCTAGCAGCAACATTTAAGGACTTAGCTGGGTTTTTTCCTGTCCTTTAGCATTCTTTTATTTAAAGTATTTATGTCCTTGTTTCCCTCACAAGATGGTGTGCTTAAAATTTATTCTACCAATGCACACCAACACAGTGCAATAAGACAGAGAAGACAAGCAATGGTTTGACATTGAAAGAGCTGTTTTCCCTCCCCTCCTCTCAGGGCAGGATGGCTCTTCAGAACCCTCTCCAGTGGCAACTGGAGAAAGGAAGGACCACTCTTTGACCTGGATGGTGGCAGCTAACAGACTTCTGCTTCTTCTGGTTCTCTCCCCTCAGGGCAAGATGATTTGTCTGAAGTCCCTACAATGGAAGTTCTTTCACTACAATGGTGGTGGTTCCAAAAGAGGTCGATAAAGAAAGCATGTTACTAAATTCGAGATTGTTGTGAACTTCACCACAATTTTCTTTTCCCCCAGTTGCACTCTCACAACAAGCTGCAGATTTCTGGGACAGAAACAAACCCCTGAAATTCCTGCCATTCTGCAAATGTTTGCTAATGCACTTCTCTTTCGAATAATTGCTCAGAAGCCTCAGAACAACAACCACAACAAAAATGGCACTGTGATTTTGCAAGGTCAAAGTACCCTTTTAAGTATCCAGAATGAATTCATTATCATTCATTGCACTGCAAAGCTTAATGTCAGTTCTAAGGATCAAATAAACTGTGTGTAATTACTGGAAGTATGAAAGTGATATAATTGGGGGCCTGTTGGTGCTCTTGGGCAGGGGAGCTCATAAGCACATCTAGAGTATTTAAAAATTAAATCTTGTGGACAGCAAAATTGGTCACATTATCTTCCATTCCCCTGACAGAACAGAACAATGCACTGAAGGGATGAGTAATCTATCTTTATAGAGATTGTTAGGTTCTAGGCGGTTAGTAAAAATGTAATAGGATCTTGCTTATCCTGCATAAAATATCTGAATAAACTGAAACTGAAGCTCACTTTCATTTGGATGGGCAAAAATTCACCGGTTGCTTTCAAAGCTCTCTAATGGAGCCAGGGAGATGAAGATCCCATTCAAGTGACCATTTACCAAACATTTTATCACATTTCTTAGCACTTGGCAAGATAATACGCAAGGGAAGATGTTACTTCTGAATGAGAGTGCTCATAATGGAATAGTTTTATTGTTTAAATGAGTTTAATAGTAGTATTCTAAGCTGTACTTTGGAATGAGAAGATCTGAAAATTTCATCATCAATAGAAACCTTGCACTTAAACATCTAAACTTTCACCAGCTATGCTTTTACAACTTTTCAGTGGCTGAACTATTTTGGATCCATGTCCAGCCTTTTTCTTTTTCTTTATTTTTTTTTATTTTTGCATTTATTATAGGTTATTTGCAGTATCTTGGGGTTGCCTTCAGGCTGTCACTATTTTGAGGAAGGGATTCAAGGGCATTCCATAAATTTAGCCTTGTGGATTAAAGTTCCCAGTCACCCTAGTGCAACAAATCCACTTTTTAAAAAAGTATTGGACCTTTTGAAGTTAAGAAAGTAATGGGGAAATGCACGGAGTATGGTATGAATGAATAACAGGATGGTGTATAAACACTCTGTAGACAAATCCGAATGAATGTTGGATGGATGATAGTTGTCATATTTGCCCCACAAAAAAAAATCAGAACAAATGCTCAATAAAGAGGGATATAATCTAATCCCTGCATAAACTTTGGGTAAGAAATTTAGAATGAATGATCAATAAACAGGTTATCTGGAGGTGCCATATCCTAACTATTACATTGCTCAAATGAGGTTAGGTGTTGTTGTTGTTTTGAAGGAATATTTTTCTCAAAGCAGCTGTTATGGCTATTCAGCTGGTCTGAAACCAAGGAAAGCAAATGATCAAGTAGTGAATGCCTCATGAAACATTCATGAACAAAAATTGCTTTTATATGGAGGAGAGACTTAACTGAGTTGTGAAACCCTTAGAAAAATAGGTTCCATTGATGCTAGGGTTTCCACCAACATTTTGTGTCAATCAAAATTTGAAGCGAATTTGGGGATGCCCCAAATATGACAAAGCACCTGAGGAATTTTGAGGGCACGTTAGGTGATCCTACGAGCCTAAAACTGGGGTGGAGTGTCCTGATTGTTGCTAGGTTGCCATGGAAAATTCTCTAGAGCAATATCCAAATTAATGGTTCCACTCCTGGTGAAATGTATATATCTCCCTAGATCTTCCTTTTTCCCCTCGAAGTAGCAAGAGGTATGTGCCTGGCAATACCCACTTTGGGCCACACTCACTGCTGGTATGTGGCCCCCAAAAGGTTGATCAAGAGGGAATTTGGCCCTCAGGCTGAAAAAAGTTCAGGTCCTTTAGGATCCCCCCTTGTTTTTTATAAGCTGTGGCTGCGTATGCCAAAAGAACTTTCCAGCAATAACAAAAGAGATTTGATATTTTAAAAGAATAAACACGTTAACTAATTGATGCTGCTAGCCACCCTTGCCTCTGTATGAAGAAGGATGAGACACAAGAAATAATAATAATAAAAAAACTGTCTTCATTCTGGTGTGGTGAGGCGAACAATAAGTCATGGGGAACATATATGATATATTGTGGCTGAGGTGGTTTACTTTTCAAGTTCTCCTTACACCTGAGGGTTTTGTTTCCTTAAAGAAAGCTGCAAAAGTCTTGTTTACATGATATACAGTGGTGCCTCGGGTTAAGAACTTAATTAGTTCCAGAGGTCCGTTCTTGACCTGAAACTGTTCTTAACCTGAAGCACCACTTTAGTTAATGGGGCCTCCTGCTGCCGCCGCGCTGCCGGAACACGATTTCTGTTCTCATCCTAAAGCAAAATTCTTAACCTGAAGCACTATTTCTGGGTTAGAGGAGTCTGTAACCTGAAGCATCTGTAACCTGAAGCGTCTGTAACCCGAGGTACCACTGTATATTTATTTAAGCTTCTGTTTCCCAAATGGGGTGCATGAGCACACACAGTGTATTCTCTCAATATATTTTTTTAATGTAATGAGGTCTTCTTTGTTCTCATTCCGCTCAAGAACAACCAGAATGGCTTCTGCCTTTCAATGCGAGTATGTTGCCATTCAACTAAGTCTTGATAACAGCTGCTCTTCCGGTAAATATCATTAAGCTAATCCTGAAACAACTATCTTTACATGCTTAAATATACAAATATGATTTGTCAAACAATATCCTCTTCTCCAAACAATGCACTCATGAAGGTCTGACCGGACTGTGTGTGAACAAACCAAAGTGATGTTGCTCATAAGGCGCCATCTGCTCAGCTTCTGGTATAAAAAAGACTGCCATTTAGGGTATGGAGGGTTTTTTCACCGAAAGGGGGGGAAAATCTATACAGCGAAGATGAAAACGACTCAATGACATAATGTGTCAATGACATTTCGTGTTAATTAACTCATAGTGCGGTGACACTTATCCTCTAAAAAGGGAAAGTTAATGGCTTTTAAGAGGCCTCAGACAAAATGGCTGTTCAGATCAAAGTTAGGCATATGCCGCCCCCCCCCCCACATTTTGAGAGGGAAATTTAGGGGCACCCCACCATCTCACCAATCTCCTACTCAACCCGCCCACTCACAACACACTGGCTCACGCACTTCCTCCCCCCTCCCTCCTACCTTTGTCTGCTGTCTTCCACCTAGAATCATAGAATCATAGAGTTGGAAGAGACCACAAGGGCCATCGAGTCCAACCCCCTGCCAAGCAGGAAACACCATCAGAGCACTCCTGACATATGGTTGTCAAGCCTCTGCTTAAAGACCTCCAAAGAAGGAGACTCCACCACACTCCTTGGCAGCAAATTCCACTGTCGAACAGCTCTTACTGTCAGGAAGTTCTTCCTAATGTTCTTGTAGTTTGGATCCATTGCTCTGTGTCCGCTTCTCTGGAGCAGCAGAAAACAACCTTTCTCCCTCCTCTATGTGACATCCTTTTATATATTTGAACATGGCTATCATATCACCCCTTAACCGCCTCTTCTCCAGGCTAAACACGCCCAGCTCCCTCATAAGCCGTTCCTCATAAGGCACCTCCTCCTCTGCAGCCTTGGGAAATGTTGCACGACCTGGCATGGCCTGGAGGGAGGTCAACCTGAGTTGTTCTGGGAGCGGGGTGTTGGGGGAAGATTTGGGAAGGCTTTCAATCCAGTAGATCCTGCCACTCCACTTAAATTACTCCAGAATTTTGGGAGAGGAAAAACAGCAGCCCTTTTGTAGTCATTCTTATTTTCGCATTGGCACTGCTATTTTTCTAGAAAAAGAGGTGCTGGAACTTACCACAAACACCTCCCTTGTTCTCTTAGAATGGCAATGGCACCCACTTGAGAGGTGCTGGAACTGAGTTTTGGGGAGCCCTTTGGGATCAATGTGAGGGGAAACCTTTAGAAAGAAAAAAGGAAAAGCGCTGACTTAGGGGTGAAGAAAATGGAAGAATGCCTCTATCAGTTCAAGCCCAGCACAGCTGCAGATTTTATTGATTCATCCTCCCTAGCTACTGTTAGAATTCCTGCTCCATGATTGCAGTCATGGGATTTTTGTCTATCACATGATGCTGTATGTTTTGACTCCACAGGGTGGGAAGTGACAGAGACAGGATGTTTGTGTTACTGTGTTCCGTGAAGTGGGACTATTGTCCTTTGTTTTCATTCTCTTTGTAGTCTGACACTAGAGACAGAGGGAGCCATGTTGCAGTGCTCCGTGTATTTTTATATGTAAATAAAGTAGATTAGCCAAAATGCTGAGTTGCTGAGGTCTGTTACGCAAACTGCGAACTCTCTGCAGATCCCTAAGTGTGCCGTTGTCTGTTGGCATCAGTTGCTGTGATGTTCAGGCTGAAGAAAGCTTTTGTGTCTCTACCAGGGTCCAACTCGAGTGTAGGACGAGCTCCTGACAGCTACTCCCTCCCCTGAGCTGTTAGGATTACTCTGTATATACCTCTAACCTAAATGGGACATGTGGCTGAGAACTGAATGGGACTTTCCAACACAGATTGAACCCATACTGGCATAGTCCATTGAGGCCTAACTCATTTTCCATTCAGGATGAATGTATTATAATGTCAAGAAGTCGCTAGATAACTTCATGTGAAACATTTTGTCATTAGAAATCTCTATTTCATCTTAAATTCTCAGTCTCTGTGTGTAATCATGTATCTCTGCTCTCATTAGATGAACTGTCTGCTTGGGATTCTGCTGCTTTCAATGATCATAGAGGCTGCCTGCCAGCCTGCCTACCTGCCAAGCAGCAATGAAGCAAAAAAACATTTCCAAGGCCCCAAAGAGTTCTTTTTCTACACCTCATTTAAAGCTTAATGTGGTACTTTTAAAAGGCACCAAACTGGCAGTAGATTGTCTCTTTGCCTATGGGCTAACCCGATGAAAGATTGACTTGTTTAGACAGAGAGTTGCTTAAGTTAATGCAAAGTTAGTTGTGTTGTTATGTCTTTCATTTCACCACATTGAAGTTTGAAAATCCTACTCTTTATAAAATTAAAACAATTTATCCTGTCCTTCTTAACACCTGGTGTGCAGAATCTACATGAGACACTGTACAGTTTGGCCAAATTTCATGGCCTAGTTACAGCAGTTGAAAAACTCTTCCTTTAACTTTCTGGCATCTCTTAGATTACAGGAAAGTCTTTAGCAAGGGAAAACAAATTTTCACATTTCATCCCCTTCATATACGGGGGGGGGGGGGGATCCTGATTGGAAAAGGAATACAGATCCCCTGTTCTCTGGGTGGTTTAATAAATATGGAGTATAGCCATTTTATCTAAATTGGCATATTGGAGAAGACTGCATGAAGATCAACAACCAAATAAATTCACAAAATGTTTATTTGTAATGTTCTGGAATCACAAATTTCAGGACCCTTTCCAACCATGTACTCCAGATGTTGCAATGCAATTATCCAGACAAGCTATACATACAAAAATGCATATACTAGGGTAATGTGTGCTTAAAAACACACATATTAGGGGAGGAAATAGCATACAAACACACACACACACACACACACACACACAGGCATGTGTATGTTAAGTAGGATTGCCATATTTCAAAAAGTAAAAACCAGAACACCCCAAAATTGTTGAGTTTTTTTTATTAAGAGAACGCCACACTGAAATGCCGAAGAACTTTGATGAATTTTCACTTTTTTAAAGAAAATCCACATACAAATGTGGTAATGTGAGAAACTGAACTTAAGAATGGAATATGAGAATCTGAAACTGGCATATTTTCCCACCCAGAGTCATAATTCTGAGAATTTTGGAGCGGAAACATGGAAAAATTGTTTTCTAGAGGAATGGTGCTTACAGTGACATCTGGTGGAAGGGGGTTCCTTTCCATACATTCTGCAGAAAACTCAAATACATGGAAAGATGAGATTCATTTTTAATCATCTCTTATTTTCATGAAGCGCAGGAGCTGAAACATTTGGATAATATTCACGTTGAATCTGCTTCTCTCACCCCCCCCCATTTTTTATTTTTATTTTTTTTACAACCAATGGCATATTAACATTCAAATAAAGGAAGGGAGTGAATGAAGGAGGGGAATAATTCTAATGGAACTGTGAGGGGAAACGGCTTTCAAAATCAAAATTTCTTGTTCGGTTATAATAAGACGGGTGTGCGTGTGCGGAGGAGAGATAGGGGCGGAGTAATGTCAATCAATTTTATTCATAAACACACATTAGAGACAGGCTAGGCATCATTTAGATTCTCTCCTGGTCTGTGGAGTCTGCAGGCACCCCCGCTTTATGTAGCATTACCATTTTGATTGAATGAACAGGGTCAATACTGTCACTTTTTGCCTCCCCCACCCCTATCTAGGGATAGAAAATTATTCTGAAGCCAATCATCAATCAATGTATGTAATCAACCTCTTTAAAGTTCCTTGCTGCTTTCACGTAACCAGTCTTTGGTGTAACAAAAATCTAAATATCAACATGTTTTAAGCCTCACTTGGTAGTCCTCCTGCATTCCCTCTAATATGGCAAAAGGCCAACCAGGATTTAAAATGTGTTTCGCTATTAAAAAAGATTATTGCAATAGATTTATTCCAGAGGTTACATCATTCCCACTCCAGGACCTTTTGCTATGTGAATTCATTTACATATAATTGTTTATCCATTATTGCTACACATCATATAGTCCCACTAACTTTATTTCCATTCTAGAGGTTAATAGCTTTCTGAATAAATTTAATAAAGCCACACAAAAAAGTGACACTAAAAATCAAGCAAATAAGCTTTGAATATAATGTAAGAGCTGCTGACAATCAATATGTCATAAATATATAACACAAATCCAGTCAGGCAAGTAACTCTTTTTCAGTAATATGCCGAAATCACCCATAATCCTTTGGACTACAGCTACCATAGCAGTCTTAGTAATGGTTCACCGATAGATATCAGAGTAACAACCAATCAAGATGGCCGGGAGTGTTACTTACTGTTTCTGTTGATGGACACCTACCCTTTCAACTGCAAGTGGTAGAGGAATGTTTGCTTCTCCACAAACAAAATCAAAGTCACCGTATGAGGCTGTTGACTGCATGTTTTGTCTCTAATTTGCATTTGTATCTGATTAGATGCTTTGGGAAACTGATGAACACATACTGTATGTTCTATGCTTGCCTATAGTTCTAGCACCAAACCCTCATTTAAATGTTCACATGTGTGTTCCATCCCAACTTAAGTAGCTTCAGCATTCAGGACACTTGCCGCGTTTTGAAATGCCCATCTCCTTGGTTATCAGAAGGGACTTCTGCTCTGCTGTCAAGGAGTTGTCAGGCAAGCACAGGCCATCCACAGGGCAGGAAAGAACTTAAGACACCAAATGCAATGAGCTTTTATTCCAAGAGAGTAACAACACAGCAGAGTTCCTCTGGCTTGTCTCCTCTAGCTGGAGACGTTGCTGAAACTGACCACTGCCCCTACCTTTCTCCTCTCGCCACTCGCGCTGGATCCAGTGGCGTAGCGTGGGTTGTCAGCACCTGGGGCAAGGGAAGTAATTTGCGCCCCCTAACCCGTGGATTTGCGCCCCCCAACCCATGGATTTGCGCCCCCTAACCCTAACCCCCAGATGTTGCGCCCGGTGCGGCCGGCCCCCCCTGCATCCCCCACACTACGCCACTGGCTGGATCCCTCTCAAGCAAACAGAGATTGTGGGAAGGGGGTGGGGCTCCTTTTCTGGGCTTGTCTGGCCTGTTGCTCAGCAATATGCAGGACTCTCCTTGACTGCAGGACTCAGAGGGGAGGTGAGCCAGCAAGTCTGGGACTGTCATGGGGCAGCCCCTGACCCCTCAGCCTCCAGCCCTGTCCTGGAAGGGTCTCCTTCTTCTGACCTTCCCTTGATAACTCAAACCGCCTGCTTCTAGCACCTCCCAGCTTGTCCCTTCCTCAGACTGCTCCCCAGTGTCCCACCACAATGAACCAGGGTCTAAGCCTTCTTCTTCTGTGTCCTTCCTGGGGGGCTCTTGGGAAGGTGGCCAGTCCCTGACAACTGGGGAGCCAGGTCAACAACCCACCAGCCACTACAGAGGCAGGTGCCCAGTAGTGACTCAAGGGAGAAAACACATAAGAGAGAGAGAGAGAGTGGACATCTGAGAAGTATTCAGGGTGAAATAAAAGTTTTGACCAGGCACCTGAAACTCAGTAGGCACTTCCTGTGGGAGTTCCATAGAGCAGGGTCCACAATACCGAAGACAAGACATGTTGTTTACAAAGTTGTGCTTCTGCCCATGGGGAGTCACTAACAGTATTTATAATAATAACAATAATAATAATTTATACCCCGCCCATCTGGCTGAGTTTCCCCAGCCACTCTGGGCAGCTCCCAATCAAGTGTTAAAAACAATACAGCATTAAATATTAAAAACTGAAGTTCCCTTCAGCTGTCTTTTAATGATAGGATAGCTGCTTATTTCCTTCACATCTGAAGGGAGGGTGTTCCACAGGGTGGGCGCCACTACCGAGAAGGCCCTCTGTCTGGTTCCCTGTAACGTCACTTCCCGCAATGAGGGAACCACCAGAAGGCCCTCGGCGCTGGATCTCAGTGTCCGGGCTGAACGATGGGGGTGGAGACGCTCCTTCAGGTATACAGGACCGAGGCCATTTAGGGCTTTAAAGGTCAGCACCAACACTTTGAATTGTGCTCGGAAGCACCAATATTTCCCATGGGTGATCTTAGAGATCGAATTGGGGAGTACAGGATAAGGCGATCCTGGACCTAAGCTATTCGGGACTTTGTACATCACTACAAGAACCTTGAAGCTGTTCCTGTGAAAATGTTTGTGAGGCTGGGGGAAGGTTCACTGCGAGGGAAGGCCCTCCACACATTTTAAGTCTTCATCAGTTTTACCACCCACCCTCCTTCTTCTGAGCCAGCCTGTTATCTTTGTCAGGTGTATATCTGCTGCCTCTGAAAACTGGCAGAGCCATTATTTATCCATTCATGCAGTAATCAGATTTCTCCCAAGCATCACTCAGCAATCACAATGCCGCACAAATTTGATCATGAAGCCAGGAATGCAGCTGATTTTCCTAAGTGAATCTGCAGGCATCAAATAGACAATCAGTTTAATTAGTAGCTTACATTTGCATGGCCCTCACAACTGCCAAACCTAGACAAGAGACTTCATTAGTAATAATAGTAATATTCAAGAACTCTAGTTTTCAAAAGTTATTACCAGACAAGAATGCTCCCCATCAAAGAGATATAACATCTTTGCTTTTATTGATGGCAGAGAATTTGCTCTGTATAAAGGGAATGGGTATATTTCTTTCGATGCACCCCCGGTCCATGAATATATTTTTTCCCTTCAAATAATCCAATACTACCTTTCCCCCTATTCTTTCAATTCAGTTGGACCATTTAATCTCTTTTTTTGTTTATGGTGGATTTTAATTATCTATTAAATGTTTTCAAATACCTCTTTTTAACTGTGTTTCATTGATAATTTTGATAGTTTGATCATTTTTGTTTTAATTTTGAGATTTTATTACAATCAAGTGGAATATGTTGCAAAATAAATAAATTATCAAAGGCTCGGCTCCTATGCACACAATAAAATTATTTTTTCCACCTTGCTACACGGCACTCTGCCTTTGGTTATTATTTTTGTTCTTGTTATTCTTTATTACATCTCTTTCATCTGAGGATCACAGGGCGATTTACAATACAGTGGTACCTCAGAAGTTGAATGGAATCTGTTCCAGAAGTCCGTTTGACTTCCAAAACATTCAGAAACCAAGGCACAGCTTCCGATTACCTTCAGGAATCTCCTGCTGCCAATCGGAAGCCACAGAAGCCCCATCGGAAGTTCGAGTTCTAGAGAACGTTTGCAAACCAGAACTCCCACTTCCAGATTTGTGGAGTTTGGGAGCCAAAACATTTGACTCATGAACTTGACTCAGTAACTTCAGCTTATGCACATTTAACATATATCATTATTGAGGGGAAGTGTGTGGAACAGGTCTCGATGTTTCAATTTCTGAGAATGGAGTTGAGAGATGACCTAACCTGGGGAGGAAACAGTAAAGACCTGATGAAGAGAGCACAGCAGAGATTACCGTATTTTTCGCACCATAGGGCGCACCGGACCATAGGGCGCACCTAGTTTTGGGAGGCGGAAAACAAGAAAAAAATATTCTGAACCCCAGAAGCCAGAACAGCAAGAGGGAACTGGCTTCTGGGATACAGTGTGGCTGTTCTGGCTTCTGGGTAACCGCGCCAAGCCTCTTCAGGGCAGCGGGATGAAGGCTCCCCCTGCCCAAAGAGGCTGCGCAGGGCTAAAGCAGAAGCCAGGACAGACACATCGCTGAAGGGGCACTGCGCCTTCTCTCTCTCTGTGCAGCGCCCCTCCTTCACCCTTCTGTTCCTCCTCCGGCTTCGCTGGACAGGCGCGTCGCTGCCAAGCGGGAGGAGGAACAGAAGGAGACCCTTCTGTTCCTCCTCCCGCTTCGCATATCAGTCGCGTCGCTGCCAAGCGGGAGGGGGAACAGAAGGAGTCCCTTCTGTTCCTCCTCCGGCTTCCCACGACAGGCGCGTCGCTCAAGGGGCGCTGCGCCTTCTCCCTCTCTGCGCAGCGCCTCTCACAGGAGAGGCGCTGCGCAGAGAGGGAGAAGGCGCAGCACCCTTCAGCAAAGCTGGAGAAGGAACAGAAGGGTCTCCGTCTGTCCCTCCTCCCGCTTCGCGTGACAGGCGCGTCGCTCAAGGGGTGCTGCGCCTTCTCTCTCTCTCTGCGTAGCGCCTCTCCTTCACAGGAGAGACGCTGCGCAGAGAGGGAGAAGGCGCAGCGCCCTTCAGCGAAGCTGGAGAAGGAACAGAAGGGTCTCCGTCTGTCCCTCCTCCCGCTTCGCATGACAGGCGCGTCGCTCAAGGGGTGCTGCGCCTTCTCTCTCTCTCTGCGTAGCGCCTCTCCTTCACAGGAGAGACGCTGCGCAGAGAGGGAGAAGGCGCAGCGCCCTTCAGCGAAGCTGAACAGGCGCGTTGCTGCCAAGCGGGAGGAGGAACAGAAGGAGTCCCTTCTGTTCCTCCTCCGGCTTCGCACAACAGGCGCGTCGCTCAAGGGGCGCTGCGCCTTCTCCCTCTCTGCGCAGCGCCTCTCCTTCACAGGAGAGGCACAGCACAGAGAGGGAGAAGGCGCAGCGCCCTTCAGCAAAGCTGGAGAAGGAACAGAAGGAGTCCCTTCTGTTCCTCCTCCGGCTTCCAGGACCGGCGCGTCGCTCAAGGGGTGCTGCGCCTTCTCTCCCTCTGCGCAGCGCCTCTCACAGGAGAGGTGCTGCACAGAGAGGGAGAAGGCGCAGCGCCCTTCAGCAAAGCTGGAGAAGGAACAGAAGGAGTCCCTTCTGTTCCTCCTCCGGCTTCCAGGACCGGCGCGTCGCTCAAGGGGTGCTGCGCCTTCTCTCCCTCTGCGCAGCGCCTCTCACAGGAGAGGTGCTGCACAGAGAGGGAGAAGGCGCAGCGCCCTTCAGCGAAGCTGGAGAAGGAACAAAAGGAGACCCTTCTGTTCCTCCTCCGGCTTCGCTGGACAGGCGCGTCGCTGCCAAGCGGGAGGAGGAACAGAAGGAGACCCTTCTGTTCCTCCTCCCGCTTCGCATATCAGTCGCGCCGCTCAAGGGGCGCTGCGCCTTCTCTCTCTCTCTCTCTCTCTCTCTCTGCGTAGCGCCTCTCCTTCACAGGAGAGACGCTGCGCAGAGAGGGAGAAGGCGCAGCGCCCTTCAGCAAAGCTGAACAGGCGCGTCGCTGCCAAGCGGGAGGAGGAACAGAAGGAATCCCTTCTGTTCCTCCTCTGGCTTCGCACGACAGGCGCGTCGCTCAAGGGGCGCTACGCCTTCTCTCTCTCTGCGCAGCGCCTCTCCTTCACAGGAGAGGCGCAGCGCAGAGAGGGAGAAGGCGCAGCGCCCTTCAGCAAAGCTGGAGAAGGAACAGAAGGAGACCCTTCTGTTCCTCCTCCGGCTTCGCTGGACAGGCGCGTCGCTGCCAAGCGGGAGGAGTCCCTTCTGTTCCTCCTCCGGCTTCGCACAACAGGCGCGTCGCTCAAGGGGCGCTGCACCTTCTCTCTCTCTCTGCGTAGCGCCTCTCCTTCACAGGAGAGACGCTGCGCAGAGAGGGAGAAGGCGCAGCGCCCTTCAGCGAAGCTGGAGAAGGAACAGAAGGGTCTCCGTCTGTCCCTCCTCCCGCTTCGCATGACAGGCGCGTCGCTCAAGGGGTGCTGCGCCTTCTCTCTCTCTCTGCGTAGCGCCTCTCCTTCACAGGAGAGACGCTGCGCAGAGAGGGAGAAGGCGCAGCGCCCTTCAGCGAAGCTGAACAGGCGCGTTGCTGCCAAGCGGGAGGAGGAACAGAAGGAGTCCCTTCTGTTCCTCCTCCGGCTTCCAGGACCGGCGCGTCGCGGCGGAGCCTGCATTCGCTCCATAGGACGCACACACATTTTCCCTTCATTTTTGGAGGGGAAAAAGTGCGTCCTATAGAGCGAAAAATACGGTATATTTTCTGAGAATCCTCCAGAAAAATAATCTCTCAAAGGACCTGTTGATGGCATTTTACCATTGTACTGTTGAGAGTGTATTAACTTATGGTCTGTGTGTGTGGTCTGGGATCTGCACGGTCAGGGAAAAAACAATGCTGTCCAGGGTTGTAAAGACTACAGAGAGAATAATTGAGTGCACTCTTCCCACTTTGGATCAAATCTATGCTTCCAGGTGTCATCAGAAAGCTGAGGAGATCGTGCAGGATAGTGCACACCCTGGAAATGATCTCTTTCAGCTTCTGCCTTCAGGAAGAAGGTTGTTGTTGCTTAGTTGTTTAGTCATGTCCGACTCTTCGTGACCCCATGGACCAGAGCACGCCAGGCACTCCTGTCTTCCACTGCCTCCCGCAGTTTGGTCAAACTCATGCTGGTAGCTCCGAGAACACTGTCCAACCATCTCGTCCTCTGTCGTCCCCTTCTCCTTGTGCCCTCCATCTTTCCCAACATCAGGGTCTTTTCCAGGGAGTCTTCTCTTCTCATGAGGTGCAGTGGCGTAGCGTGGGGGGTGCAGGGGGGCCGGCTGCACCGGGCGCAACATCAGGGGGGGCGCTCGCACTCGCAGCTCTCTGCCCCCTGCTAAAATCCACGGGTTAGGGGGCGCAAATTACTTGCCTTGCCCCGGGTGCTGACAACCCACGCTACGCCACTGATGAGGTGGTCAAAGTATTGGAGCCTCAGCTTCAGGATCTGTCCTTCCAGTGAGCACTCAGGGCTGATTTCCTTAAGAATGGATAGGCTTGATCTTCTTGCAGTCCATGGGACTCTCAAGAGTCTTCTCCAGCACCATAATTCAAAAGCATCAATTCTTCGGCGATCAGCCTTCTTTATGGTCCAGCTCTCACTTCCGTACATCACTACTAGGAAAACCATAGCTTTAACTATACGGACCTATGTTGGCAACATGATGTCTCTCCTTTTTAAGATGCTGTCTAGGTTTGTCATTGCTTTTCTCCCAAGAAGCAGGGGTCTTTAGGGTTATAAAGACTAGGATTAGCCGCCTGAGAAACAGTTTCTATCCAAATGTGATTTTGGTTTTAAACGCAATGTAAGGTAATCTCTATGGGAGTATATTGTATTTGATTATGGGGTATCAGAGTTTTTAGGGGTACAGATTAGTGGATGCCAAATAAATCCTCCAACTGCCCGTCCCTGTCAGAGACTGTCCAGAGGCTGGCACAACTCTGCAGTAGGGATGTTTTGCCTAAAAGAGAACAGAGTAGTTTCTGTTTTGCTTCGCCAGGAAGGGATGCTATTTTAACTGCCTTTGCACTGCCTTGATGCAGAATATTGCTGCTATCACTTCTCTGATGAGCCCATTGCTGTCACTCTTCCCATTGCTTTTAAAGTGAGCAGGAAGGGTTTGGTGCTCTAATTTAATCAGATGCCTTTTAAAAGCGTAATTATAATGCAGGGAGTCAGATTTTCATGTTAGCAATATCCAAACATTAAAAATGAGGTCTGTATTTAAATCAGGTTTAAATGGATGGAGACAACGGAGAGCCCTGGGGAACTGAGCTCATCCAGGCTTTCCTTGGAAAATTCAAGATAAGTCTTGAACCATTAACTTTCATTCCCACGCCCACTCCCGCTCTCTCTCACACACACTTTTTCTTATAGTTTAATGCATTTTGACATCAGGTGGCAAAGCTCCTTTTCTATCCAGATCGCATTGTATAATGGGCAGAAGAGTGCTTTATTTTATTTTATTAAGAAAAAGAAAAAAAGTAGAGAAAACCTGTGAGAACTGATTTTTTTTTTAAAAAAAATGAACAAGCTTTTATTTATTTATTTTTAAATCAAAGCTAGGAATTGCCATATGAATAGGGCACAGTCACAGAGGAGCAGCATTTCAAACGAACAGTTAAAATTAATAGCTACTCTAGCTCACACTGAGAGGGTTCGGGAAGTGCCAAGGATTTCATACCTTCCAGAATGGAAGTCCTTTTTGGACTATCTAAGGAAATAGTTTGCTGAACTAGTGAGCAGGATTTGAAATACAATCAATGGAAAGAATGAAAGAATAAGGTATTGATGTGATGGTTTAAAATAATAATAATACAAATTTATTTATATCCTGCCCTCCGCAGCCGAAGCCGGGCTCAGAGTGCCTAACAACAGTAAAAATAACACAGTTTACATAAAATCACAATCAATTAATTGAAATACATTCTAAAATCAATTCGTTCTAAAATCAATTCAGAGTCAAATTAATGGCAACCATTGGGCTAGAGTTCTATATGAGGATTACAGAAGGAGGGGGTCAGACTGTGCCTTGGCCAATAGAAGATATTGTGCAGCAGAGGGGGAGGGATAAAATGAGGTGGAAAATGAGGTGGGAACTCGAAAAAAGACAAATTTATTATGTATTGAAGTATATATGTAATTTTTTTGAAAATTTAATAAACATTTGTGTGTGTGTTTTTAAAAAATGCATACCATCCATAATACTTTCTCTGTCAATTGTTAAAGGAACTGTGATGAAAAGGTAACAGGTCTGTTTATTTAAAATGGATAAATAGCTGTGCTTAAGATCTAGTCTAGAGATTGATGGAGAAATAACAAAGAAATGAATGGGGTGAATCCATGAGATGAAAGTTAACTCGTTTCTCTGTAACTGACCCTTAAGGCCAGCTCTACCATTAGGCAGAGTGCAGCCGCTGCTTCAGACGGCAGATGCTAGTGGGGGTTGCTATACAGGGGCAGTGTTAGCAGACCACAGAGATTCCCCCTGAACCATCAGACACTCCTCTGTGTTGGAAGATAGACTCATTATTGTCCACACTGACTGGCAGAAGCTCTCCAGCGTTACAGACTGGGGACATTCCCGGTCCAACCTGGCTATGTCAGGGATTGAATCCAGAACTTTGTATGGGTGGAATGCAACCTATTATACAAAGGTAAAAGCCAGATCCATTGCCACACCCACATTGGCCTTTGGCCCCACCCATCACTCCAGCTCCGAGGCCCTTCTGGCAGTTCCCTCCCTGCGAGAAGCAAGGTTACAGGGAACCAGGCAGAGGGCCTTCTTGGTAGTGGCGCCAGCCCTGTGGAACGCCCTCCCATCAGATGTCGAGGAAATAATCTGACTTTTAGAAGACATCTGAAGGCAGCCATGTTTAGGGAAGTTTTTAATGTTTGATTTTGTATCGTGTTTTTAATATTCTGTTGGAAGCCGCCCAGAGTGGCTGGGGAAACCCAGCCAGATGGGTGGGGTATAAATAATGAATTATTTTATTATTATTATTATTATTATTATTATTATTATTATTATTATTATTATCACTGTCATGTGACTCCCGAAAGGCTGTTAGCAGAGTAGCTAAATTGCATCTAGGAAACCAACATCCTATGCAATGCTGACTGTTGAAAGTAAAACAATGTCGGAAGGCTTGTTAGAATATTCAAAAACCTTTTACTTGCAGAACATAGAGCTAAAGAATAATATATGCAAAATATTTACATTCACAGTTTTATCCAGCCATGGGCTTATTTTTTTCTTAGTTGAATAATACAGCTTCTTCCTTGAACATTCAAAGAAACTGTGTCTTTCTCTTTTTCCAGTATTTGTACTCAGCCTTCTGGACATTACCCAGCTAGGCCATGCAGTTCCTTCTGAGAGGTTTCCACTTTCTCTTTCCAGCGGACTTCTCCTTTAATAATAATAATAATAATAATAATAATAATAATAATAATAATAATAATAATAATTTATTTATACCCCGCCCATCTGGCTGGGTCCCCCCAGCCACTCTGGGCGGCTTCCAACAAAACACTGAAATACAATAACCTATTAAACATTTAACCTATTAAACATTAAAAGCGTCCCTAAACAGGGCTGCCTTTAGATGTCTTCTAAAAGTTTGGTAGTTATTTTCTCTTCGACATCTGGTGGGAGGGCGTTCCACAGGGTGGGCGCCACTACCGAGAAGGCCCTCTGCCTGGTTCCCTGTAACCTCACTTCTCACAGTGAGGGAACCGCCAGAAGGCCCTTGGCGCTGGACCTCAGTGTCCAGGCAGAACGATGGAGGTGGAGACTCTCCTTCAGGTATACTGGACCGAGGCCGTTTAGGGCTATAAACGTCAGCACCAACACTTTGAATTGTGCTCGGAAACATACTGGGAGCCAGTGTAGGTCTTTGAAGACCGGTGTTATATGGTCCTTACTGCTTCTTTTGGAGAACATCAAGTTCTGTACTTCTTTCTGTCATGCCCATTCACATCTATTGTCTCTAGAGACAGTTATCTAACATGCAGCCCTTACAGTCAAGTCACTCACGTACAAAACAAAATGCAGGATGTAAAAATATACCTCCCATGTGACAAGAGTTAACCAATCACGCAAGAGTTACTGGGAAACATTTCGAGAATTAAACACACAGTAATGCATTTAACCATTACCAATTTCAGTAAATTAAATCACTGTACTTAGCAAAACCAGAGGATTGGAGAAGGTCAGTCTACATCCCAATCCCAAAGAAGGGCAGTGCTAAAGAATGCTCCAACTACCGCACAATTGCACTCATTTCACACGCTAGCAAGGTTATGCTTAAAATTCTTCAAGGAAGGCTCAAGCAGTATGTGGACCGAGAACTCCCAGAAGTGCAAGCTGGATTTAGAAGAGGCAGAGGAACCAGAGACCAAATTGCAAACATGCGCTGGATTATGGAGAAAGCTAGAGAGTTCCAGAAAGACATCTACTTCTGCTTCATTGACTATGCAAAAGCCTTTGACTGTGTCGACCACAGCAAACTATGGCAAGTTCTTAAAGAAATGGGAGTGCCTGATCACCTCATCTGTCTCCTGAGAAATCTCTATGTGGGACAAGAAGCTACAGTTAGAACTGGATATGGAATAACTGATTGGTTCAAAATTGGGAAAGGAGTACGACAAGGTTGTATTTTGTCTCCCTGCTTATTTAACTTATATGCAGAATTCATCATGCGAAAGGCTGGGCTGGATGAATCCCTAGCGGGAATTAAGATTGCTGGAAGAAATATCAACAACCTCAGATATGCAGATGACACAACCTTGATGGCAGAAAGTGAGGAGGAATTAAAAAACCTTTTATTGAGGGTGAAAGAGGAGAGTGCAAAATATGGTCTGAAGCTCAACATCAAAAAAACGAAGATCATGGCCACTGGTCCCATCACCTCCTGTCAAATAGAAGGGGAGGAAATGGAGGCAGTGAGAGATTTTACTTTCTTGGGCTCCATGATCACTGCAGATGGTGAGAGCAGCCACGAAATTAAAAGACGCCTGCTTCTTGGGAGGAAAGCAATGACAAACCTAGACAGAATTTTAAAAAGTAGAGACATCACCTTGCCAACAAAGGTCCGTATAGTAAAAGCTATGGTTTTCCCAGTAGTGATGTATGGAAGTGAGAGCTGGACCATAAAGAAGGCTGATCGCCGAAGAATTGACACTTTTGAATTATGGTGCTGGAGGAAACTCTTGAGAGTCCCATGGACTGCAAGAAGATCAAATGCATCCATTCTTAAGGAAAGCAGCCCTGAGTGCTCACTGGAAGGACAGATCGTGAAGCTGAGGCTCCAATACTTTGGCCACCTCATGAGAAGAGAGGACTCACTGGAAAAGACCCTGATGTTGGGAAAGATGGAGGGCACAAGGAGAAGGGGACGACAGAGGACAAGATGGTTAGACAGTGTTCTCAAAGCTACAAACATGAATCTGACCAAACTGCGGGTGGCAGTGGAAGACAGGAGTGCCTGGCATGCTCTGGTCCATGGGGTCACGAAGAGTCGGACACGACTGAAAGACTAAACGACAACAACAACAACACTTAGCAAAAGTTGCTTTCAGAGGATTGTGTCCCTTGGGCTTAAAGGTTTCCCACCCCATGCTAAATATTTACGGACGGTGGCTGATTGTATGGAAGCATGGGTTCTATCTGTTCCTCATACTCTTGAGCAGACCCATCAAAATTCATGAAGATGACTAACCCAGGGCTATTTATTCCATTGAGTTCACTCTGAGTCGACCTTAAATGGATACAACTCCATGAGATGAGATCAGCTAAAAACCAGTGTGTCAAGGCCACTTGAGACACTCAACTTTTAGAAGAACTAAGAAATTTAAAATGCATACCTACAAGTGTATAGTTTGACTATGGTGGACCTGTTTGGATATGGCACACTAGTTTGGGAGCTCCCAGTTGAGTGGGCATTCACTGGCAAACCCAGACTTGCCTCTGCATAGTGCACAAAATAGCTTAGTTTTGCTGGACATTTTTAAGAAAGAGATCTGAGATACAGGCACTCACATTTGTTAGCATGGGTCAAGACATCAGAGCACTCCTAGTTCCTGTCAAAATCAAAAGAGGCAGAAGAGAGATTTAACCTGTGGCTAAGCGAAGCTATTTCCATATGTTACGGACCATAATCACATGCACATTAATTGCCTTCTGTCTAATTAATGTTCCTAAAAGCAATTAATTCGGAGCACAGAGGATATATCTTGGGAGGAAAGGATGACCCAAGTTAAAGCATAACATTAAGTATACTATTCTGAGCCATTTCTACAGGAGGTCTGCTGTCAGGTTATGTATGACAAACAGCATAAGCAGATATAAGAAAAACCTCCGAATCTTGCTCAGAAATATACCCCTTACCCTTGTGCTGGCCAGGGAGAGCCACAAATATATTCTGCCTCACAAATGGAAGGCATATCCAAAACATCCTAAGTGTTACCAGAGGACTCCCAAATTAGTCACAGCTGGGTAGCTTTGTGCTGTCTGCTTCCTTCCTTCCTGAAAAAAAAGAAAGGGGAAAAGTGGTAATTAGATTTTACTTAGATGCTACAAACACTCCTGCTTTCCCTCTACTGTTTATCTATAAATTATACATGTTCTAAAATATCAGATTTTTCTCCCTCTCTCTCATTTTATTTTCATCCCCCCCCCCCCAGGTTTGGATTAATACCCTATGTTTTGCACAGTAGGCGGACACCATGCTGTTCCACGGCCATGCCAGTCCCAAAGAATGAAAGGCACAAAGGAAGGAAGTCAATACCTTTCGCTGGACTGACATCTGTCGGTGAAAGAGAGAGAGGGAGCTTTTGAGTCTTGAGGGTTGGAGAAAAGCCTTCTAAAGGTCGCTTGGCAGATTTCTTGAATGCTCGGTTGCTGCCTCCCTCCCCTCCCCCCCCCCCATGTGGTACATCCAATCCATGCAGAGAACTGTATAAGTAAGGCATGTTAGCATTTGTTCCCCAAGTAAGACACTTAGAGATACCAGTGCTAGAGTGTCGCTTTCAATGGCACGTGATGCACTTACGTCAGAGGTTGGCAACCTAAGGCCCGGGGGCCAGATACGGCCCGCGGGGGTCATTTAACTAGCCCCCGAGCTGCCCCCGAACCCTGCAGCCCACTCGGCAAGTCCCCGCCCGCTGTGCTAAACCGGCGCAGCACGGCTCGGGGACTCACTTCTGCGGTGCTGGTGGGGCTTCCTATTGGCTGCAGGAAGCTCCTGCAGCCAATAGGAAGCTGAAGACTCCTCCTCCATGTTGGAAATAGCATCTGCACATGTGTGAACGCATGCAGACACCTCCTCCGCGCCGGAACGCACGTACAATCTGGCCCATGGAGAGATCTCCATGGAAGTGAAGTGGCCCAGGCTGCTTAAGCCTTGCTGACCCCTGACTTAGGTGGTGCAATTTGCACAGCCCTTGCAGTGACGTTCTAGGCAGGCAGCATTCAGAGTGGTCATGAGCAATGGGAACCACCAATCTCATAGCATTCGGTGAGCCAGAAAGGGCTGCCTATGTGGAGAAGCATTCAGGGTCCTCTGCAAACTTCAGAGGGCGTGTGGGGATTTTGCTGATTCCACCATCCTCACATGGTTCTGTAGCGTGCAACTTCTCTCTCGCAAGGTGCTGGCTTTGTCCAAATCCTTTCAGCAAAGTCCTCGTCCGGGTCTCAGCTCTGAGAGAATGAGACAGATTCCACTGAAGTACAGTTGTACCTTGGTTGATGAATGCCTTGCGACTCAAATGTTTTGGCTCCTGAATGCCGCAAACTCAGAAATGAGTGCCCTGGTTTGCGAACGTTCTTTGGAATCTAATCGTCCGACGCAGCTTCCGATTGGCTGCAGGAGTTTCCTGCAGCCAATCGGAAGTCGCACCTTGGTTTCCAAACATTTTGGAAGTCGAACGGAATTCTGCAACTGATTCCGGTCGAGTTCTGAGGTACCACTGTATAAGTGGTTCCAAAGAGAGTGCTAGAAAAATGTTTTGTTATAGCCCTCTCCAGTGAGGAACTGCTTAGTTTGGGGCATTTGGCTCAGAGGAGTGAAGGGCAGCAACTGAACAGCCAGAAGGTGACTAACAATTTGCAGAGGAAACAGACCACTGGTGAAATTACATGCATGCAGACACACAAGTAGAGACATATGGAGAACCAAAAGGTGAAAATGTTCCAGAAGGCCTATAAGCACCATCTTGGTAGTCAAGGTAACCCTGGGGCTAAGTGTTATTTGCTGCAAGAATAAGCTCACATTTGCCTATCTGCTTGCTTGAAGCTTTTAATTTAGCTAGTTGGGAGAGGGAGTGCTTCTCACACCGGCTGCCTTATCTGAGAGATGGATGATTGCTGGGAAGGGGCCTCTAAGCTAGAGGTGAGTTAATTGGGCTATTGATGCCAGCTGCATAGCTTGTTTTTTTGTATAAGCAATGCTTATCATATTATCTTTTCGCACAAAAGTCATGGTGGACACTTGCTGTTTCGGCATCCATCCTGAGTCTGTAACAGCAGCAAGGTTCTGCAGGCTCCCTTGTAAGTTTCCACCTTCTTCCAATATAGCGCTAGAACTGATCAATCTGGTGTTTTTTGACATCCTTTTTTTTCAGTATCCCTGCATCAAACCTCTCACAAGGAAATTCCTTTGGGCCTGTGGATCAGGACAATGTGTCAGCAACGTTTTCATTGAGCATTGCCCTGCACTTCACTTATAAGGAGAAATAGAAATAGAGACCCCGATCTGGAGACCGGGTAATAGAGGTTGCATGGTTACAAAACATGGAAACAGTTCTGCACAGAGTCATAATGCATCTCATTGCCTGGACTAATGTCTTGTGAGTTTCTGAGTGAGATGGGGAGACAAGGAGGACAGAAGCATACAGTTGTCAAATAAAGGGTGAGGGAGAGGCACTAAGGGAGAAGATTCTATTTACCACAGCCGATTAACCAAGTGCTTGGAGGGCTTCCCATTTTTGTCCCTCTCTCTCCATTGCACTTATATTTCAAAGCCTTCTAACCACTGCCAATATATGCCTTATGCTGCTGCTAGTAGTTGCCATTGTAGGGCAGCAAATATTCATAAGAAGACCATCCTCCACCGTTGCAATGTTAAGCACACTTACTTACAAGTAAATTCAATTTTAAAAATCCACAGGAGGCTTTCTGAGTGGTTCAGAGCCCTTTCTTAGCAATGTAGCCATGTAAGTGTGTTGCTATGAAAGAAAAACAAACCCACAATAGTATTGTGGTACCTTAAAGACTGACATGTGTGATTGTGCCATGCACTTTTGCAGACCAGAGTCCGCTTCAACCAATGCATAAAGCATTATTACCCTCCGTTGGCAAGTATATAGATTCATGGTTGTATAGGGTGGCAAGGGGAGGGAGCTGCAAGCAGCAGGGTCAGAGAGAAATTAAATACCAGTCAGACAGATAGTAACTATATGAGTCAGAGGGAGTGTATGTAAAATAAGCAAAGTGGCCGTTTACAGCAGTGGTGACAGATGACGGTTCAGAAAGATCAGGCTCTAAAGGATAATCTATACATCACAGGGCAGGTGTACCCATTGAAATGCAAGTTTTGGTGATGCTGCCTGCAGCAAATGTTTCCACAAAGGTCCCCTTCCCCGCAAGCTAATTTCACCTTTTTGTTTCTGACCTTTGAGTTGACGGCAGTTACAGTTTACCCTTGTAAAATAAGCAATATATAACATCTCCCAGTATTGACAAAGGTGCTTCGATGTTCAGAAACTATTCATGGCGAATCACAGCTGCGTCTCATTGTATTGCAAAACCCAACCACCCTGGGTTCTCTCTCTCTCTCTCTCTCTCTCTCTCTCTCTCTCTCTCTCTCTTGAACAGGGTAATTAAATTCTGAAAGCAATGCCATTTTTCTCTCCTCCGGGCTTTGTGCATAAATTATACATCTTCTTAAATATCCCGTTTTCTATTTCAGGGCTGAATTGATAACCTGTGTTTTGCACAGTAGGAAGACCGCATGCTGTCAAATGCAGGAGCAAAGATAAACCTCACATTTCCACTCCTTCCTAGAAGCCCTTCAGCAGCACGCCACCGAAAGGTAATGCGGCGCCTGGCGTCAAAGCATATTCCTACAGCAGCAAGGCATGTCAGACCTCCCTCCCTTCCTAATGTAGTCGCACCATGTAGCCTACCAGGTTATTCTAGCTCTAGCTAACAGGGGTCATTAATTTCCATAGAGGACAATGACAAGCATCAGCATTAGTTCTAGTTATATTGCGGGGACAATATGGTTATCTTCCGGAAAGATGAAAATTAACATGAGTCAGCATGGCATAGACGCTTCAGGCCATTAAAATTCATTATCGCTTACCCCTCTCCCTATAACAGCTGCATTTACAAATGGATCGGAGTGGACTAAGGAAGGGAACAAAGCTGACATGTAGATTTTTCACTTAGCTCAAGGGCTGGATCCAGACATGACCTCCAGTGAATGGAAGGGCTATTTGCATTTGTGGAAGGGGCCAGGATCCAGCAGAGGCCCCCTCTGGAGGAAGGACACATTTTTGCACAGAACTAATTTGCACATTGATGAGTGGGTATGCAATGGGGTTCATACCATACTATACCTAACCAGTGTGGTGTAGTGGTTAGCGTATAGGAATGTGGGTGACACTGTGGTCTAAACTACAGAGCCTCTGGGACTTGCCGATCGGAAGGTTGGCGGTTCAAATAATAAATAATAAATATAAATAAAAAATTATATTATTATTATTATTATTATTATTATTATTATTATTATAAATCTGTGTGATGGGGTGAGCTCTCGTTGTTCTGTTCCAGCTCCTGCCAACCTAGCAGTTCGAAACCTACCAGTGCAAGTAGATAAATAGGTACAGCTGCGGCGGGAAGGTAAACGACGTTTCCGTGTGCTCTGGTTTCCATCACAGTGTCCCGTTGCACCAGAAGCGGTATAGTCATGCTGGACACATGACCCAGAAAGCTGTCTGTGGACAAACGCCGGCTCCCTTGGCCTGAAAAGCGAGATGAACACTGCAACTCCATAGTCGCCTGCGACTGGACTTAACCATGCAGGGGTCCTTACCTCCCCACACACCTTTTTTAGTGGTTAGAGTGCTGGACTGGGGCCTGGAAAACTAGGGTTCAAATCCCCTCTCAAACATGAAGCCCACTGGATGACTTTGGGCCAGTCACTGTCACTCAGCCTGACCCATCTCCCAGGGTTGTGGTGAGGATAAAATGGAGAGTAGAAGTATGGCTGCCATCTTGAGCTCTTTGGAGAAAAGGTGGGATAAATAAAATGAGCCAGACCATTTTTTAAAAAATGCTAAAAAGAAACAAGCGCTCTGAACTTTAAAAGGCTACCTGAGAAGTTGTTTTATGAAGAAATAGCTATAGCAAGGGCTGACAAAAGTCACCATCCAACAACATTTGTGGAGCGCTAGGTTAGGGAAGTTGGAATAGCAGTGTGTCTTGTCATCAGTGATATACACTGTCCAAACTTCATTCATGAATTCATGAGAGCAGCCATATTCTCTTATACCCATAATATGTGAATTCCCTTAGATTTACTCTCAGTCACTTCTGTCATGGCAGCTTGTCGCTTATGTATGAAATCTACACTTTCTTCCATGAGTTACTCCTGTGAAAGGCCAACATGGGTGCAAAGGGACTGCAGGGCCTCTGATTCCCAAAGTCAAGGAGTTCCTTCCAGCCCTTCATGAGGGGTAACATCTGAATTTGGGAGCCTTTTCTATTCAAGTAGGTTCCCCACATGGTTTAGCATTCCAGAAGGGCCAGGGGCCCTGGAAGTCTGTCTGTTAGGGTTCCTCCATCCTGCACTGAGCAGGTAGTTAAAGTCAACGACTTCCTGCTCCATCATTCTACAATTCTGTGGGGTGTGAAACACAAGAGCAGTCAAGTACAACATTCCTAGAGTGAACATGTTTACACATGGGGAGGGATGTTTGTCCAGCCAGCAGGTAAACTTCCTGTTTCCTTCTGGGCTGGGACAGACTTCCTCTACATGTGACTAGAGGTGGGTGTGGCCTCACCTGTGCAGGTAATGACAAAAGCACAGGGCAGGGCAGCCATCTCTCTCTCTTTCACCACATGCATCGAAGAAACAACATCTACTGAGTCAAAGATGCCCTCTTGGCTTCCAACCAAGAGAGGACAAAGGGACTGTCTTCTTAAGAGATAGATTCCAAGTGTATGTTACTTCATTAAGCTAAGTCTGCCTTCTGGGATGTGATTGTGGACAGAATGTGAATAAACTCTTTTTGTACTTTTGTAAAAGACTGTGTCGTCTCTTCTATTTTATGAGGGAATAAGGGGAAAGTACCAGAACAGTTATTATAGAGGCTTTAGCGAGCCTGAGCAAACGCTGCCATTGCAAACTTAAAATAAAGGGGAATGTGTTACTCTGCTGAAATTGGGGAACTTGTTAACACAAGTTGAATAAGGATATAATCAGACAATATATCCTCTCCTGCATCCCTGAACATTCCCACAGATTCTATAAAGGGAAAGCCACATTTCTCCCACAGAGCTTCTGCGTCAGAAAATTGAAAAACCATGCAAGAATTTATCCCAGGAGTTTTTCTGCATCATAATCCTTGGTATATCTGGCCACGCAACTCCCCCTTGAGTGGTGGTTCCCTTGGTTTCCATTACTTTAGGTCCCTGGTGCAATTAAATCCAATATGTATGCCGGTGTTGACTATATTCTTATGTACAAAACCTAAGACCTAATGAGGAGCAGGCTGTAATGAGGCAGAGGGATTATGCATTGCATGTATATAGGACTTAATTGAATACATCACTTTACAGTTTCATAAAACATTTCCCACTATAGCTATTGTTGAAATTACTCATAAGAGATGTGTTTCTTCAACAAATCCCACACACAAATATCCATACTTCTTTATATGCTGTCACTTACTGTAGCTGCCCCTATGCGTAGGAAGTAGTAATTAACTTAAAGAGGGCTATATTTCATTGCCAAATGCTAAAATGTCAGCATTATAAATATCTTAATACAAACAAGTTTAGGAAAAAGTAGGAGAGAGAGAGATGGAGTGAGATCGGGGGGGTGTGGAAAGACTATTGAGAGATTAACTAGTTTACAATGATGTAAAAGCCTCTTTGGATATTTCCCACTCTTATGAATCTTTGTTTCCCCAATGCCGTTTCTTTTTGTGGGTGTGGGTAATCTATGCATATTTCATTGGTTTTTGTTTTTATTTTTCACAAAGAGAAGAGGAATAAACATGCTGACCATAGGAAAAAAGAAAACATCCATAAAGTTTTTTTGTAATGCCAGTCTACCCAAAATAATAATAATTAAAAAAAAGGAGAGAGGAGTCAGATGGGAAAATGGAAGGGGGAAGTTCTGGCAGCCTTTTAATTTCCTACAATGACAGAAAGGTCCTCTAGCCAACAAGCTACTGAGGAAGCTGTCCAATCCTTCCTGCGTTGTAAAGCCCATCACTTAGCCACTAATAAAGGGAACAGAGTCCAGCTGCTCTGACCCTCCTTTAAATTCCAGGACACTGGGAAATAATGGACTACAACATGAGCTTTCCAAAATTCCAAAGATGTTCCCCGGACCAAATTAATTTGAACAAGGACTTCCATCCATTTCTGTCTGTGACTATAGGGCGAAAAGCAGGTAATTAATAATTATAATGATAATCCTGCTTCCTTCTGAAATCTAAAATGGTGCTTTAAACAACAGCAAGAATAAGAATAAGATTAATCTTCCATGTATCTGATACATCTGGAGTGAGCTTTCCTCAAAGTGTGAGGCTGAGGGAGGTGAGAGCTAGGAAGGCTCACTACTTTGTATGTAGATAGAGGATTAAGGTATAATTATGATGGTAGGCAAGATCTATATAATCTTATGCTTTATTATGATTATTATTGGTGTTAGTCTCAATGTTCCTTACCTCTCCACTTCCTCCCTTCTTCTCTTTACTCTTTCTCTATCTTTTCTTGTTATTTCCCCTTTCCTTTTTGTCTTTTTGATTTTATTTGTTCTAGATATTATTTTACAAAAAATAAAATAAAAGGGGGGGGGGAGGATCTGAAACATCTGACATAATCCATCTAGTTGATCCAGTGTGGTGTAGTGGTTAAGAGCGGTCGTCACGTAATCTGGGTAATCGGGTTCGCGTCTCCGCTCCTCCACATGCAGCTGCTGGGTGACCTTGGGCCAGTTACACTTCTCTCAGCCCCACTCACGTCACAGAGTGTTTGTTGTGGGGGAGGAAGGGAAAGGAGAATGTTAGCCGCTTAGAGACTCCTTAAAGGGAGTGAAAGGCGGGATATCAAATCCAAACTCTTCTTCTTCTTCTTCTCTTTGTACAGTAATTTCCTGAGGGGTAACCATGTAAGTCTGCAAAGCAAAACAAAAAACTTAGGTAGAATAGTCCAACTAATGAATATTTGCTTACTGCAATGTGTTAATTCACACACGTCAGAGCAGTAGTGAAATTATTATGGCTTAAACTTCTGTAGACTAGAGTGGAGAGTGGACTCTAGTCTGCCATAGCTTACACCATAATCAATTGGCTAGTCTTTAAGGTGCCACAAGACTCGTGCTTGTGCTTTTATAGTACTGCATGGCCCTACACTAAATCCATTGCTGTTGATCTATCTTCTGTGCAAATTAACACACTATAGTAAACAAATATCCATTAGTTAGAATATTTTATCTAGCAAGAGAAAGCAGCAATGTATGGTAAGTGCTTAGTAAAATACTGGCAGCTTCCAATTTCAATAGCTGCATGGAAATTATTCACATTAAAAAACGATGCATTTGGAGAGTATTTTTAATTGCAAAATAAAATGATATTATTTGAGCGGGCCCCTTACAGATATTCATTGGTAGGATAATTGGGAGTAAATCACTTAAAGCACATTAACTCATATATTTAAGTAAAACAAATAATTCTAGGCTTCACTGAAGCCCTATGCAGACAGTTAATATATTCTGGCCTGACTCTGAACTGTTTTGCCTCCTTTCTCACATAAATATTTTTTATGTTTGCTCTTACCAGTTTAAATGGACTCTAAACAAGAGAGAATGCATTGTCTTTTCAATGCAACACCCAGCTTCTGCTAGATTCTTCTGGTAGATGTTAAGTTATATCATTCCCAAGGACATTACTGAAGTATATTTGAGAACCTCCTGAGTTGTATTTAGTCCTGTGCCAAATCTGTCCCTTAATTGCTTGAAAGTTTTTCCTCCCACTGTGAAAGAGGCTTCCATTTCACCACCTTATTCTCAGGGCAATTGTGAGGCGCCCAAGGGTGGCATGTGTTTTTGGTCCTGTAAGCCTTGTTCCACACCCAATATATGCCTGGAAGCACTGCGACCCATAGATTGCAGCAAAATAGTGGACAAGGTTTTGCCCAATATCTTGTCCATGCTGTCCCATGAGCCCTTGCCAAGAGGAGGGGGAAGCCTATACGGTGGTACCTCGGGTTACATACGCTTCAGGTTACAGACATTTCAGGTTACAGGCTCCACTAACCCAGAAATAATACCTCGGGTTAAGAACTTTGCTTCAGGATGAGAATAGAAATCGCACATTGGCAGCCCGGCAGCAGTGGGAGGCCCCATTAGCTAAAGTGGTGCTTCAGGTTAAGAAGAGTTTCAGGTTTTAAGAATGGACCTCCAGAACGAATTAAGTTCTTAACCCGAGGTACCACTGTATAAGTAATGAGTACAGGAAATGAGGTGGTTCTGTACTCTGGAAAAAAAAATTGCCTTGCTTCCCTCTCTTGTCCTATTAGCACCATTCAGAGCTGGTGGAGAAATGGATATTGAAGTGGTAGAGATGGATGGATGGAACAATAGATTGATAGACAGAGCTCAAGGCCATTTTGTCTCAAGAGTTTCCTGCCCGCCCACCCTTGGTTTAGAGCTTTCACTGAGCAATTCTGAGCCGCTGGTTGACAGGACCAGAAATTTACTTTTCCTCTCAACCTGATTGCCACTTGACTGCCTTTTTTTCATCTTTCCCTTAGAGAAATTATCATTGAAGAACATTGTTTGCATTAGGGCAGAAATGGCATTGGGCATGATCGACATAGTATGGGGGGGCCCATAAGGGGCCTGAGGGAAGGATTGACTATGGCACCCCCAAGTTTGGGTTGGGGTATCTGCCTGGTTTGAATTTGCACCCTGGTTGCCCAATGAGACCTTGCTTACTTGCACCACGGCAACCATTTATATGAATTTGGTATGGCCCAATTTGAGACACAGGAAGTTATACTTGGTTTGGAACAATGCTCTAGTCCCTCCCATCTACCTTGATCTATCATTTCTCTTTACCTAACATCCTCAGTCTCTCCACAGCTAAACTACACTATCCGGTTGGCTTATTTAAAACACATCTCTATGCTGCCCTTCAATTTGAAATGTCCAGGGCAGTTTACAATAACTTATCAAAACACTGCTCCCAAAAGGAGCTGGAGGTCTAATGGAGTGTTGTCCAAGAAGCTGCATATGCTTGCTGGAGCTGCCCAGATCACACCCCTTCCTATCTGTCCCAGTAGGCTTGGCGTTAGGACCTGGCACCCTTGGGCAACTGCTGGGGTGCAATCATATCAGCAGGACACACAGTTGACAGCTGCCCTACCCTGCCACACACTCTCTCACACACAAAAATCTAGTTTTCTATTTGCAGATTCGGTCAGCTGCCATAACAAATTTCCCACAGTGCCTCTGCTACAGCACTTAGGAACACAACGGGACATCAACATGCATTGAGACTCCAGTTGCCAACCATTGGTTCTTGTGGGGTTGCTCCCTAGGCTGCCGCGTAAGCCCAAGGGAGTCCACCAACAGAGGCTGGGCCACCAGAAGCTACATTGCCCAAGCCCTCCACAAACCTAAAGCCAGCCCAAAGTTGGAGGCAACAGAGAGAAGGTATGAGTACAGGAGATGGCTCTGTGCTCTGAAAGTAATTGCCTTGCTTTCCTCTCTTGTCTTGTTAGCACCATTCAGCGCTTGTGGGGAAATAGATATATGAGTTGTAGAAATAGATGGATGGAACAATAGCTGGATAGATAGTTAAAGAGGAGAGAGAGAGAGAGAGAGAGAGAGAGAGAGAGAGAGAGAGATGATAGATACTGTAGATAGATGATAGATAGATGATAGATAGATAGATAGATGATAGATAGATAGATAGATGATAGATAGATAGATGATAGATAGATAGATAGATAGATAGATAGATAGATAGATAGATGATAGATGATAGATAGATAGATAGATAGATGATAGATGATAGATAGATAGATAGATGATAGATAGATATAGATAGATGATAGATAGATAGATATAGATGATAGATAGATAGATAGACAGACAGACAGACCAATGGATGATTGAGATAGATAGATAGATGATAGATATAGATAGATGATATAGATAGATAGATAGATAGATAGATAGATGATGATGATAGATAGATGATAGATAGATAGATATAGATAGATAGATAGATAGATAGATATAGATAGATAGATAGATAGATAGATGATAGATAGATAGATATAGATAGATGATAGATGATAGATAGATGATGATAGATGATAGATAGATAGATGATAGAGATAGATAGATAGATAGATGATAGATAGATAGATGATAGATAGATAGATATTGTGTATTTGCTAGTTTTTAATGTTCCTTCCAATATCCACCAAACCTTAGTCACACTGAAGCCCCATTGCAATCCATGGTACTTCTGTAAGTCGCAACTAACTTGCCCCATTGATTTCCAATAGACTTTCAGCACGACTGATTTCTTTTTTAATCCTGGACTGGAACACATACATAATTGGGGAGGCGGGGGGAGTTGCTTAATCAAACAGTTCTACTTTATGCTGCATTATAAAATGAGACAGGGAGCTCTGTGTTTGTGTCGAAAATATGCACAGCTCTTGCCAATGCTCTGTAGGTGTCTTCTCCAAAGGTTAGACTGTGCTTTTCAATTCACACATATGATCAAAAATATTAAAAACTGCTGCCTTGGGGAATGAGCTGAAGGAGAAATAGTTCAAACTCCCTGCTGTTTCCAGAATAGGCTAGGATACTGTCTCTTTACCCACTTTCATTAACATTGCAAGCATAAAAAGAAATAGACATTGTTGTAACGACATCTTGGATGCTCCTGGAAATTATACAATGTCCTAGGTTTTGTTTAAGGGGGAGATAATGGTACATATAATGCGTGACAGCAAATATTTCAATGGACTTGTATTGCAAGTCTGAGGAATATTGGAACTTTAAAATCAGTCACTACAGGCTTCTTTCCCCTCTCTCTTTTGTTCTAATCTTCCTTTCCAATTTTCTCCTTTCAGTGTTACTTTCTTACTGTTACCAATACGGGTAACAGAGACGACATGGGGAGATGAAATATTTGATTCTGTATAAAGGAACTGTTGCCACTATTCACTGTTATTTGCAAATAAAACTTGCAAATAGAAGGGAAGGGAAAATATCAATAGCACTGTTGTTATTATTTTTTAGCCAAGTTGTGGGTAAGGATCTCACAAAATCCTGAGAGCCACCCAAATCAAGTCATTTTTCAGGCTTGGAGCAATGACTAGAAAACATGATGGCAGTGCATGCCAATCGTATAGGAGACTGACGCACACTCCCCACTCTCTCAAATGGTGAGAAGTTCCAGACACTGGACCTCTTGGTTTTGGCTCCCTTGGAGGAAAGAGCCTGCTGTTCCCAACACCTCACAGCCTACCATGTCTGCAGAGTTGGGGCCACCTCTGATTCTGTGTCTCCTTCCCCTGGTGCCTGTGAACTGTCTGCTACGTCCTCCAATGTCCTGAGTTTCATCTTTGTTTTGGAGCTTCCTCAGGATCTCTCCTGCTAACCCTATTCTTCGTTGGAGTCCTCCACCCTCTGGACCCCACGTCATCTGTGGTGTTTCCCTTCCTTTTCTCTCTTGATGCCATGAACAATGAACATTTCTGGTTCCAGTATTCCTGAGTGCCAAACAGGGTGATCAAGGTAGGAATGACAACCAGTTAGGAAAGCAAGACAACCAGTTAGGAAAGCAAGACAAGCAGTTAGGAAAGCAAGAAACCTGTTAGGAAAGCAAGACAAATCTACTGGAATACACACGATGGGAACATGAGAGGACGACTCCCCTGCCGAGTGCCTGAAGGCCCCTGTCCTGCCACTCACCACCTGGCCTAGGGCAGGGCCTGTCAGGCTCCACAAAGGACTGCCACTGCTGCCGTCGCCAAACAAGGAGGGCTCCATTTTTGTTTTTGTTTAATTACTGTTATTTTTTACCTATGTCATTTTTAAATTGTGATATTAATGCTGTATTCTTAGTTTTAGATTTTGATTTATGTGGAAATTGTTTTCCATTTGGTTGTGTATTTTTTTGATGTGGTTTATTTACTGTTTATGACTTTTGTAATTATATAAATCTTGTCATGTTATAAGCTGCCTTGAGCATTGTTTTTAACTGTGGAAAGGCGGCGTACAAATAAAAATGATGGCGGTGGTTCCCCACGCACCCAGAATATCTACTGTTCATTGGGTGCTAGCCAACTAAGCCATACTCAGAGTGGGCCCATTAAAATCAAGTTGCTTAAGTCTAGGGATGGGGGGGCGGGATTTGATTCAGCTCACGTTTAAAGTGCAGCATGTCAAATTTGCACTTTCTGAAACAATATGAGAAGTGAAACACAGTCATCCTTTGAAATTTGCACTCATCTGAATTTCACAATGCTGTTCTCCAAAGACAGTGAATATTTCAGAGAGAATTGAGCATACAAATGAACCTATTAGCTACAATAACACACAAAAGGCATTATTATATTAGGAGAAATTGCTTGCAGAAATGTGTTTATTGGTAGAAATTCACGCAAAAATGTTGGAAGAGTTTTCGTGGGAATGTACTTGTAACCACAAATCACTGCAGAAATGTGGAGAACGAGAAAAACCCAGAGAAACAACATTGACAGATCCTTCCATCCCTTCTTAATTTCACTGATTTCAGTGGATGTATGACTTAGTCATACATTACCCATTATTTCCAAATATTCATGTAGTGTGTACAAGTAGTGCGTAAAGTGGAGGCAGGCAGTATTTACTCCTATCAGGCAGTAAACCTGCCCCCTTTCTGACATTCTTTCACCCGTCTCAGATTCCAAATAATGCCCATTGAATACCTGGTTGGGAGATATACTAACATATCTGTAAAAGAGTGCCTTTGCATTTGTGGATCAGGGTCTGTTGAGGATCTGGTGTGTTATATTTTATATTGCCCATTGTATGATTCCCCCAGAGTTAAACTGATGTCCCCTTTTCAGATCTACCTTAGAAGGTCAACCAGATGATTTGAAAATTAAATGGTTGTTGGCAACCTTTCTGGATGGTGCAAATGCTAAACCCAAGGGATGCTTACTAGAAAGAGCATTCCTAAATTTTTGGAGATTGTAGATTTTCCTTGCTCTGGTGTGTTTTTTGCAGCAAACCTCCTGCTGACCAATGAGTTACCAGTTTTGAGGAGACTCTCTAGCTATCTCCATTCCAAAAACTGCTGTTTCTTTCAAGATGCTTGGGGATAGCGAATCAATTTAACTTGGTTTGCACTTTAACGTGGAACTATCTAATCCACACTTCCTAAAACCACAAGGGAACTGAAACACATGTATCTTTCAAAATGTGCACTTTTCGATTGGAGTGTATTCCTTCATTGCAGCGAAAGGTTTCAGTGTGATGGCACTTGCTTCATATCAGAAACCTTTTATACTAATAAAATGGTTCTTGCCATGAGTTCTGGGAGTCTGGCAACCATATCTTGAATATTTCCTCTTTGAGGAGTCAGTCGGCAAAGGTATAAAAAAGGGAAAGAAGATGCCGTTTTGATGAACTATAATATCCCAAAATATTCTAGAAACAATTACGCTGTCAAGTCTCAAATTATTTGCTGAAGAGCAATATAATGTAAAGCAGCAAGCCAGCAGTGTGTGCGCTCAAAAATAAATTGGATTTTAAAATATGTTGATGTACAACTAGCCTACTATAAGATGATGTTACAGTTAATTCATAGCACAGGTAAAGCATGATAACATTGTCCTCATTATATATAATGGCACTTTTGCTAATGGAACTGTAAGTTGTTGCCCTGAAGCATGTATAGAAACACATATATCTATATCTATATCTATATCTATATCTATATCTATATCTATATCTATATCTATCTAATCTATAACTATATCTATATCACACACAATTGCACTGTTGCCCCAACCAGCAAGCTATCTACCCACTGCGGTTTACAAAAGGGTTGAGTGCAGAAGTACTGCTATGCCTTCAAGTTTGTTAGCACTGGTTGTACTTGTGGCCATAGGCAGCAAGGAATTTTAAGCAGGCAGGTGCATATACAGTGGTACCTTGGGTTAAGAACTTAATTCGTTCTGGAGGTCCGTTCTTAACTTGAAACTGTTCTTAACCTGAAGCACCACTTTACCTAATGGGGCCTCCCGCTGCCGGAGCACTATTTCTGTTCTCATCCTGAAGCAAAGTTCTTAACCCTAGGTACTATTTCTGGGTTCACGGAGTCTGTAATCTGAAGCGTCTGTAACCTGAAGCGTCTGTAACCTGAGGTACCACTGTATTTCAATGCAAGGTGTGTAAATGGCCTAGCAGTGGAGGCAGGCACTCTCTACAAATGCCTGGGACGGGGTGCACCCCTCAAAGCGGGGACAGAGCATGCGACCCCAACCCTTGCCGCTGCCTGGTGGGATCAGGGTGAAGAGGATGAAGAGCACCCTCCATGCTCTGTCACTGCCAGGCGGGCCTTGCACACCAATGAGCAGGGTATGGAAGGGTTCTTCACCCTCCGCGCCCTTCCCCCACCCAGTACACGGGGGTTCACTCATCAGCTGGCAGATGGGAGCCCAGCAGGGTGCGTAGGGTGAAGAATATACTCTATGCTCACCCAATACCCATCAGCTGACGGGGGGGGGGACAGCCAAGCACATTCAGGGGGCACCTGATTCATCCCCCCCGATTCTGCACCCGGGGCCACGCCCCCCTGCCCCCCATCCTACGACACTGAGTGGAAGGATGGGTTTCTCTGCCCCTCCTGACATTCCACTGGCCAGCTCTGTCCCTCCTCCACTAACTCACTTAGTAGAAGGCTTTTAAAAATTACTTTCCTTGTACTAGGCTGGCATTCTATGTTTCCATACTGACTGCCTAAATTCTGGATATGGAGCCTATTGATTCAAAGGGAGGCATAAAATTTGCATGTGGGGTACGAAGCAATCCAGCATTTGCCCATCCCTTTGAAATGCAGACCAAACCACGCAGAAGCAGTTTTCACAGAGGAAGTCCTGTGTGATGGCCTAGCTTTCAATGGATTGTGTCCTCTCTCTCTCTCTCTGGGTTCGTCTATGCACCACAAATTTATATTGCTTCTGTAGCAGCTTCATTGTCATGGCCTCTCCCAAAGGGAGTTAGGGATGACATATTCCAAAGATCAAAAACCTGGACACATTCGGGACACCCAGGATGCCCATGCCAAGCCTGGCGGTCACCAGAGACAACACAAAACCTAGAGGGCTGTGCAAGGCCTGGCGGCTGCAAGAAATAACTCATGGCCAAGTGTGGCCCTAGCACAGCCCCCCCCCCCACATAATAATAATAAATAATAATAATAATAATAATAATAATAATAATATAAAAAATTATATATATAAAAAATTATTACACCCCGCCCATCTGGCTGGGTTTCCCCCGCCACTCTGGGTGGCTTCCAACAGAACACTAAAATACAATAACCTATTAAACATTAAACGTTTCCCTAAAGCCAAACCCTGACACTTCATGTAAAATGCAAAAATCATCCTGAATGGGCATGCTGGCCCCCCAAAAGAGGATATGTCCAGGAAAACAGTATCCTATAGTAGTTCAGCGCAGGTGTTAGAACTATGCTTCACAGGTTCCCTGGGATGAGTAAATAACCTTTCTATCACCTAAAGTCTTTAATATGGATTTGTGTTTCAGCAGCAAGCAATGCCTCTGTTATTCTTGCCACTCCCCCCAAATCTTTTTTCTTCTTCTTTCATTACAGATACATCAACCCGTTTCAGATCTCAGACAAACTTTTAAAAAGCCTTAACCTCTATTTTTGAGCAGTTACGACTTAGAAATAGCCGAGGGCATTTTTCTTTCCATTTTGTATTTTCTGCAAACTGTGCAGTTTAACAAGGCCACACAGCTTTGATAGCTCACAATTGCAAGTCTGCTTCCCTGATCCAATTTTGGCGGGCTACTCCTCCAATAGATCATAACACACACACGCAACACGTACCAAAACCCCTAGCAATCACTGGCGAGAGATTCAGCATAATTCTGATATTTAGGATGGCTCCGAGAGACAGCGAAAATACTAAAAGAAGAAAAAGGAGTATTCTTAAACCCACATTTCCTTATCAAGTCTAAAAGTATGTTTCGGAAAGGTTGATAGCAATTCTCTGTTCCCTCCCTTAGCTGCAGCTAGGGGGGAAAAATGGCTGGTGTCCAAGACTGCATGCAAAGTTTGAGTTTATAGTACCTGCAGGGGTGACAACTGGAATAAAATGGGGGGGCAGGTAAGCCCCACGCTGCATAATCCATCACAAGACTTGGCAGACACACACCATCTGAAGGGCAATGCCCACAGAATCATCGTCAGTACTAGAAACATGAACCACCACCAAATATTATTTTTTGCCGAAAAATGTGTGAGATTACAATATTGTATTTATTTGCATTACCTAGAGCCTGTACTACTGATGAAGCCTAGGATGGCGAAACAAGGCTAATATTCCGGAAATCCATGTCTTAGACTCTGTGATTCTGTTGAACTGTAACAACCCTTCATGTGGATTATTGGACTCTATAAACAGACAGGTGGAATAGACACTTGTACATGTATGGACCTTATTCATGAACGGAATATAGCATGAACTGGTCCACTGGGTCGTTGAACTTTATGAGACTTCCATTGAAATCTACAATTTGATACAATGAATAGTATACCTTATTTATTCAAAAGTACAGCCTGTTACGTCTTGTGTGTTTATTGAGTATGTTTCACGTAATCATAGGTTTGTTGTTGTTTTGCATAAAATTGGGGGACAGTCCCCTCTAATATTTTATTGGGGGGCCAAGTGACCTTGGCTACTAGGAGTTGGCTTATCACTTAATATAGGGTAATTTCTGCTGTTTTTATTGAAGAGAGATAAGATGTACCACATAGTGTGTGCATCCACAATTTCAAAGAGGTCCCACGATTCCACGGGAACAGTGGTCGCCAACTTGTAGCCCTCTGGGTGACGGGTGCCCCCTCTTGTCCTCTGCAGAATCCTTCTGGGAATGTATTCTTCTTCCTTATCATGTGTGTGCGCATTTCTGTGTACAGTGGCACCTCAGATTACAGACACTTCAGGTTACATACTCTGCTAACCCCAAAATATTACCTAAGGGTTAAGAACTTTGCTTCAGGATGAGAACAGAAATCGTGCTCCGGAAGTACGGCAGCAGCGGGGGGGGGGGGGGGCATTAGCTAAAGTGGTGCTTCAGGTTAAGAACAGTTTAAAGTTAAGAACGGACCTCCGGATCGCATTAAGTTCTTAACCCGAGGTCCCACTGTATTATCTCTGTGTGTTTGAAAGAGAGATTTGGAGGGGGGGGGGAAGCATGCCGTGCAGTTAAGTAATGTTGGAAAATCTGCACACTTTTGGATCTGTCCCTCCACCCCATGGGCAAGTGGCCCTTGAAAGATTATCAGCAAAGTAACACAGTCCTCGGGAGAAGAAGAAGAAGAAGAAGAAGAAGAAGAAGAAGAAGAAGAAGAAGAAGAGTTTGGATTTGATATCCCGCCTTTCACTCCCTTTAAGGAGTCTCAAAGCGGCTAACATTCTCCTTTCCCTTCCTCCCCCACAACAAACACTCTGTGAGGTGAGTGGGGCTGAGAGACTTCAGAGAAGTGTGACCCAGCAGCTGCATGTGGAGGAGCAGAGACGCGAACCCGGTTCCCCAGATTATGAGACTACCGCTCTTAACCACTACACCACACTGGTTCTCCTTCCCTGCATGGGAACTTAGCTGACCCTGCAGAAAACCAGTGTGGTATAGTGGCTAGAGAGTTGGACTGAGGCCAGAGAGACCCAGGTCCAAATCCCCAGTTGTCCATGAAGCTTATTGAGTAACTGGAGTCAGTCACCATCTAGAATCATGGTCAGTACAGTGGTACCTTGGGTTACAGACGTTTCAGGTTCCAGACGCTTCAGGTTACAGACTCCGCTAACCCAGAAATAGTACCGCGGGTTAAGAACTTTGCTTCAGGATGAGAACAGAAATCGTGTGGCGGCGGTGGGAGGCCCCATTATCTAAAGTGGTACCTCAGGTTAAGAATGGTTTCAGGTTAAGAACAGACCTCCAGAACGAATTAAGTTCTTAACCAGAGGTACCACTGTACTAGAAACATGAACCATCACCAAATATGAAAAAGAATGAATCTTTATACTTTACTGCTGAAAACCCGGGGTAGAATCTGTCCTTTGAATGAAAGGAGCCATTATGCAGCCCAGCGCTCTCTATAGAATATTTACACAAAAGTTTAATGAGCTACAGCTAAATCTCAGATTATTTAAAGAAAGAGAAAGAGACAAGAGAGAGATTCAGCATCCAGGGTGTGCTATTTTAGGTGTGGTTTCCAGATTTATTGTCTGCCCTGAGGATTTGTCCTATAATCTTTATAACCAAAGCATCTCAGGTTGTTCTTTTTGGACCGGGGAGTGGGGGGGGGGGAGAGAAAAAGCCTCCTAGCCATTTGCAGACCACTTTGCCCTTGTTCTTTTCATTTCCCTCAAAGTAGAAGGAAAGAGGATAAATTCCAAAGACTGAGGCTGTGTTTTCCTTACCCTCCAGAGGATGAAGCTGTTTCTTGCATCGATTTTTGTTTCTGCAATGCCTACGGGGCTCTTCTGGTCTGGCACAGTTTGCCATCCCTACCAGGGCTCGTCTCGAAGATGCCCCATGCTAGGCTTGCCAAGGGGCAGATTCTGCTGCTAAAGAACATATTCATGGAGGAGCAGGAAAAGTCGCACACATAAGAACACATATTTTTGTTGTCAAGAGTATTAAAGGAACAAAGCACCACACTAGAGGAAATCTTTCTAGCATTGATCATTTGCTCATTCGGTCTCTTTATGCTGAAAAGGATACATAGGTCTCCCTTGGTAGTATATTCCTCATTTCGGGAGGAGGGCCATGGCTTCAGGCAAGCACGTGCTGTGAATAAGAAGGTCCTGCAAACGTGACGATGGCAGATCTGGTTTTTTAATTAACAGAGGCAGAGATGGCACGTAGAAAGGGGACTGACTTGACGACCAAAGAGGTGTTCAGTTGAGGAGTACAGCACCTTTGCCTGACTGCAATGTGCATCCCCACAATTTTGTTCCTTGGTTGTTGCATGCCAGCTGAGCTCCATTACAGAGAATGACATTGTGTAAAACTGAGTAAAAATGCCTTCCACAATCTGTTGTTCTGTTTGGCATAGGCAACTTTAGGAGGGGCATTTTAGCAGTGGTGTGTGTGTGTGTGTGAGAGAGAGAGAGAGAGAGAGAGAGAGAACTTGTTTTCAGGGTGGCTGTGTTTTTTGAGGTGCAGCGTCTTCAATAGTGAATACAGAGGTTTGTTGTTGTTGTTTGTTTGTTGTTGTTGTTGTTATTTCCTTGGAGAACTGTATCATATTACAGTGGTACCTTGTTTTGAGTCTGAGATCCATTCTGGAGCCCCGGACGCTCAACAAAAGGGACGCTCGACAAAGCGCTGCTCTGTGCACACACAAGGAGCGGTTTGTGTTATGCACTGAAGTTCTCACCCTGGGCCAGCAGGGGGATACTGTAGATAGTTATGCAAACAAAGGATCGAAAGTGACGTTCAGTGATTGGATAGTTTGTATGCAAATGAAGGATCGAAAGTGACATTCAGTGATTGGATAGTTTTAGAAAATGGCAACAGTTACATTGTTCTGGGGCTTTATATAAGCAGGCTGACTGAGCTCCTCAGTCAGTTCTGTTCCAGCTTACAAATAAAGAGCTGCTTTGGAAGAATCGCTGTGCCGTCTGCTATGTCTACCCACAACTTAACAGTTTGCACTTCTGTGCATGCACGAGCAGCAAACCTGGAAGTAACCTGTTCCAGTACTTCTGGGTTTGCTGCGGTCGTTCGCCAGAATGGACGGTTGACGGCAGTGGCGTAGCGTGGGGGGTGCAGGGGGGGTCGACCGCACCGGGCGCAACATCTGGGGGTTAGGGTTAGGGGGCGCAAATCCACGGGTTAGGGGGCACAAATTACTTGCCTTGCCCCGGGTGCTGACAACCCACGCTACGCCACTGGTTGACGGGGTGGACGTTTACAGAGGTATTACTGTATATCACAGATACCATAAAGACACACACACACACACACACACACACACATATATATATATATATATATATATGGCATGCTATGCATATGCATTTATTTTAAATCATCAGCCTCGAACTGTAGCTACTTGAGCCATTCCAGGCTAGTGTTTACAGAGAACATCCAATGGACTAGAGTGAAATTTTACCTTCCAGAAATGGCAAAGCTCCTGTGAGTCACAAAAGGCTTTTGATCCCAGAGCAATCCCACCTGTGTGATTCTTGCTCTTTCCCCTGATTCCCCGCACACACACACTGTCCTAAAGGTCCCCCCCCCCCCCCGCTGCCTGATTTTCAGAAGACAGAAGGGCTGAAAAGGGAAGGTGCTTTTGACAAAAATAGACTCCTCCCCCTTCTGCCACTGGGAGCATCTTCTGAGCAGGACTCCACACATCACATCATCATCAGCAAAGTCTGGATTTAATGCACTGGAGGGCCAAGCAAAAGTAAGTCAGGAAAAATAAATCCTGCTCATATTAAAATAAAGCAAACCAAGTGAATGAATCCAGCACAGCCCTTAGAAACCATTTATGAAAGATTTGACTACATTAGTTTGGAGAATGCATAGGAAATGCAGATAGCTACATCCCTTTCCTGGAATGTGCTATTATTGTATTTGATTCATCTTGTCTAGACTTTGCGATAGACCCGGGGGATTAAGCTGTATTCATTCTTTCATCAATATAGATTTATTGCAATGAAGGGCACTGAAGCATGATTTCCACATTTATTCTTTCTCGCAATTTGCTGCAGAACAATATGTATTTTAAGCAGCATTACTAAAAGACAATTGTAGATCAATACGATCATGTTAATTTTTAAGAAGCAATTGTAAGGTCAGCAGGACACATTCTCATAACCTATTATCGTCCACTAATGATTGCATTGCTCAAAGGCGCATTACTTTTCATTTCTCAGGCACTCTGCAGATAACTGCACATCACACAAACAAAATAGCCTCCATCCTGTATGGTACAGTCCAATAAAACACTCAAAAAGGAAGCACATTGGAAAGTCCTTTCTATAGAATCATAGAATCATAGAGTTGGAAGAGACCACAAGGGCCATCGAGTCCAACCCCCTACCAAGCAGGAAACACCACCAGAGCACTCCTGACATATGGTTGTCAAGCCTCTGCTTAAAGACCTCCAAAGAAGGAGACTCCACCACACTCCTTGGCAGCAAATTCCACTGTCGAACAGCTCTTACTGTCAGGAAGTTCTTCCTAATGTTTAGGTGGAATCTTCTTTCTTGTAGTTTGGATCCATTGCTCCGTGTCCGCTTCTCTGGAGCAGCAGAAAACAACCTTTCTTGCCAACACATCCACAAAAAAGACTCGCAACCCATAATATGGAGAAAAGGCTGTATTTAAAAATGTAACATGGAGGACCTGCAAAATAAATCCAAGGGACAAAGCCAGTCAAAATATAGACTGAGGAGGAATTTTGCTATGGCAAGAGGAAAGATTCTCTTCCCTACTCCTGGGCATGTCTATGGACCCAAAGGATTGGGAGTAAACTGTCCTCCTTGCCTCAAGGACCTTCAGTGTATGACTTTGACAAGAATGATGTAGTCCTGCCAGTTTAGCATTCACCCTATTAAACCTAAATCTCCCCACCCCAGGGTCCTCAAGCCAAGCTGGCACTAGGAAATCACAAGTGTCCTTAACCTTATAATGCCTCAAGTTTAAAATAGATCTCATATTTTACATTTCTGTCTGGACTCAATAGCCCATTGAACCAATATAAAAAACACCACTCCAACAATACTCTCAACAGTCTGGAACAGGGAAGTAGCAGGAGGGGGTGGGGTCACTGGGGCAGTCACCCCAGGCGCAAAATTGTTAGGGGAGCAAAATTTAAACACCTCAATACAGCTGTGTGCTTCTGTTGCTGGGCTCCATTGAAAATGGCTTCTCCATGCAATCTCCTGGGTGATGCAGACACGGTTAGGCAGTTCAATGTGCCCTCTGCACGGCCTCATAGGCTGACAACCCACGCTACACCACTAGTATTGAGCAGGAGAATAAAGAGGGTCTCAAAGGCCTATCAGAGCTCCCCTCACCCCGCTAATCCTACTAATCCCTTCCAACAGGCAGCTAGAAAAGTCCATGCTCCAAATGAAGGGATGCAATTGTGCAGAGAAGAACTGTGATGAGTTTAGGCAGGTGCCAACTTAAATAGCCAGGCACCTCTGCAGCTCTGCAGACAAAGCTTCCCCAACCCCTCCCCAGGGTAAACCGCCCCCCAAGTCTCCTTTGAGGGAAGTTGGGGTGTGGCAAAGATTCTTCTCACCTAAGTGTAAGAGTGACATGGTCAACATGGTTGTTGCTGAGCTTGATGTTCAATTCTTAACAGGGATTCGGGGGGGGGGGATGTATGAAATAGATCAGGGGTTGGCAATCTAAGGCCCATGGGCTACAAGCTGCCCATGCGGTTTGTTTAAAATGGGCCCATGGACGCCGCAGCCTGCTCAGTCGGCTCCCATGCGCGGCGCTAAACCAGCGCAGAACAGAGCAGGGACCATATTCCGCGATGCTGGCTGGCTTCCCATTGGCTGCAGGAAGCTCCTGCAGCCAATGGGAAGATGCACACGCCTCTTCCGCGCCAGAAGGAGCGCCGGAAATAGCGTCTGTGGCCCACTGCGGTGTCTGTGGGACCATGAACCGGCCCAAGCCACAAAAACTTTGCCGACCCCTGAAATAGGTCTTTTGTGTCCATGGCTCAGATCAGGATGTGCATTGGCTTGTGTAACTAATCGAATTTGTAGCAAGCAGGATCTCCAAAATCCCTCTCATAAATAATTCTTTTTTCACATCAAATTATGCTTCTTTGAACTGAAATTAATGCCAAACAAATAATTGAACTTGGATTGAAAGAAGGTATTTCTTACAGCAGAACAAGTTCCCGGTTTAAGGGGAAAGCTTTGTTCGGTGTCCCCTCACCTACAATGGTGGTCATCACAATGACCCTAGGACAATGCTCTGTCATTTGGGGAAATCTGACACAGTGGTAGTTTCTGGATCTAGCTAACCCACTGGGGATGGAGAGCAGGTGGATTTTGCTCAGACACTCAGACTCGGCAGCTGCCTATGCTGATTTCAGCCCTGTCTTGATGAAAATCAACTTTCCCTGTTGACTAAAAGCAGGGTCTCCTATTTTCTCTGCTGAGTAGACTGGATCTCTTTGCTGTTAGGAAGGAGTTCTTGCTTGGTTTCTATTGCTTACCCACCTATATATAACCTCGGTCTTTGACCCAGTGGATCCGCCTACTGTTGTAGCCAGGATTCTTGGGCTGCCTTTCCTTGGTCTCCCTGATGCTCAGCAAAGACCAGGAAGTTCAGGCAAATAATCGCAAGAGTCCTAACAGCAGCAGGAGCACCCATATCCCTTCCCCTTTCATCTGTTGCTTCAGCAGGATTGATGAGGGCCCCACCCATGTATTCTGGCTGCATTTGTGCAACATGAATTCCATGCACACAAAGTCTTGCCCTACGATGCCATCTAGTGCTGCATGACATCAGGTTCTTTCTGATTTCAGTTCCCCTTCCCGTTTTGTTTAAGCCTTGCCCTTGAAGCATGGGGAGGAGCTGTGTGTGGAACCGTGGGGTTCAATGTGGACATTCCAAACACAATGATTCCTGTGGAAGATCTTTAAGACTGTCGTACAGATGACAGAGGTAAAAACGGAGATTGCTAACAACACAGAAGGACGTGAAATGAAAATAACACCTCGTCGTCAGGAGTGAAGGTTCCAGCAAATGATAGAAGCTACACTAGTAATCAATAATCGTGGGGTAGCCTCTCCTGGAGGGGCAGGCAGGCAACCCTAATTCCACTGGTGGTCTCTCTCTGCTGGGCTGTGTGAGGGGAGTAATTTTCATTGTAAACAAATCTTTACCATGCCAGAGCCTTAATGCCAGCTTCAGCAGCGCATCTCGCTCCCACCGCTATTTTCCTCAGCAGCAGAAACCTGAGCCCTGCCATTAGCAACTGCTGAGCCGGGCCTTTGAAGAGCCTGGTATCTCTTCGCTTGACAATTTACAGACAAGAAAGGTGCTAATCACAGGGCTGAAGACAAACCGCCTTGCTCCAAAGAGGTTTTGGGGAGCTTTCCTACATTCACAGATCCCAGGGTTTGGTTTCGTTTTCATCTTTTCCCCCAAGTGGAAGAAAAGCTGGAATTATTAAGCGACGAATCAAGCTTCCAAAAAGGAGACAACATGTAATACAACCGGAACTGAGATTTGAAATCAGTTGGTTAGAGCATGGTGCTGATAACACTAAGGCTGCAGGTTTGATCCTCATATGGGACAGCTGCATTTTCCTGCATTGCAGAGGGTTTGGACGAGATGATCCTCAGGGTCCCTTCCAACTCTATAATTCTATAAACACAGAGTGCCAGTAAGCAAAATAGCTGTTAGAGAAGCTGATTTTAAAAGGGTCAACCTGTTGGTGTCAGTCACAAAATGGCTGCCACGGGAGCATGGCATCAGTCACAAAATGGCTGCCACGGGAGCATGGCATTGCACGAAACGCTTGCTACATCTAAAGAGCATAAAAAGAGGCAGGACCACAACATGGTTTAGATGTGACAGATTCTACTGTCAGCCAATGAATTGTGGGCATAGGTTTTGGTTTTTTTGAATTTTTTTTATTAGGAATTTCAACATAACAATTTATCAAAAACATATCATCCTCATTTCCCCCTTTTTTCCCTCCCCCAAAAAGAACCCCACCCCCACCCCCCAATTTCCCTCAGCTCCTCTCTCTGGTTTTTTAACACATGTTATTCTCTGCATGTTATAAAATTGTAAAGATCCTTAATTTATCTATCTATATGTTGCCAATAAAAAAAAAATGTGTATGTTTATTCAAAACCTGCCAAGGAGTCCAGTTCATTTTGTTGTTTCTTTAAGTACTTTGTAAAAGCTCCCCATTCTTCTTTAAAGTCACAGTTGTCCTTATCACATAGTTTGTATGTCAATTTCGCCAGTTCTGCATAGTCCATCAGTTTCTCTTGCCACTGTTCTTTGGTCGGGATTTCTTCATTCTTCCATCCTTGTGCTATTTCTTGCCGCAGTTGTCACACACACAAAGATGTTTTTCAATTTCCTTGGCAGGTCTTTTCCTACAATCCCTGAGAAAAATGCTTCAGGCTTTTTTACAAATGTTAATTGGAACATTTTCTTCAACTCATTATATATTATTTCCCATAATTTTTTAATTTCACTACAATCACACCACATATGATAACAAGTCCCTTCTTTTTCCTTACATTTCCAACACATATTTGAACTGGTTTTATACATTCTTCCTAACTGCACTGGTGTTATATACAATTGTGGGCATAGATAAGTGGGCACGTTGGGTATAAGAGAGTCCAGGTGGGTGCAGACGGGAACTGTGCAAGACGAGCAAACAATCTCTCAAACACCGAGAGATTCTACAAAATTCAGATATCTTGCGGGCATCATAGGGGTGGAATCTAGACACATATAAAAAACGCTGTGAATTTATTATTTTCATAAAGACGTTTTGAAAAATATATTGAATTTGCCATAAGCACACCATCGCCATCTAGTGTCACATTTGTATAATGCACTTAAAATGTTATATTTGCAGCTGTATAGCTGACTCCATGATCACACTCGCAGGCACAGTGGCACCCCAAAATGGTGTGTTGCATGAACCAGACAAGCAAAACTGCAATGTAGTAGAAATACAGTTCCCAGCTAGAAGCTATGTGATGGGGGGAAATGGGGATACATTTCTTTCTATTCTGGCCAAAGTAAAACCCACTGGAAACTGTAATTTATTAATCACACACAGATGAAATATAGAAATGTGAAATTATCCACATAAATAAATAGCTGCGATGATTAATACATAACCTTTAAGCTCCCACAGATTCAGAGGAAATTTCCCCCCATCACTTGAAAGCAAATGCTATTTTTGTCTTAAAATTAGCAAGAAGTAAATAGCTAAAAGGATCTGACCTTTCACGGCCCACTGGCAATCTCCAGACTTTGCAAACTTCTCGCAGTCACATATTGTACTAAGAAATTATGAATTAACCCTGGGAGAGTGAGGGCGGCGGTAATTCTCCACCTCTAGTCTTTTCATTGTCTCGTTATTCTTATTTATAGTTTGTTGAGTCTGTAAAGTCTTCTGCCCAGGCTCGGTAAAGTCTCCAGCTTTTACAAGACTGGGAGACAAAACATCCAACTTGGCCCTCTGTATTATAGCCTTAAATAAAACGATTAAGGCTCTCCTTGGGGAATACAGCTCTCTCTCCCTTCCATACCCTATTAAGCTTTACAGGAACAGTTTGGGGGCAGATAAACTGTTCCCTGCTGCCCTTTTCCTCTGACTGGGCACAATCTTAAAAGTTCATGAATTATTCTGCTGGAAATACCTTTTTTTTTAAAAAAAAAAAAAGCCTATAATTTTATTTTATTTTTAAGTTATATAAAATGGAAAGTAAGCACAATGTGCATTTTTGGAAAGACTTCTGAATTATGCAATTTTGTGATTCTGTGTTGGTTCTATTTCACTGCACTCTTTTAAGTTTGTTCGTCTTCATCCCTGTAAAACAGCCAGAAGGACTTCGGTTGTGAGGCAGCTAAATTAGATAATTCAATAAAAGTAAATAATAATAATAAAAAAAGATCATGCTTGTTTTCAACAAGCATGAATGACACTATTCAGCTCCAGCTTTTGGACAATCCATTGGAGCATCCCATTGGCTACTGTGAGAACAGGATGCTAGACTAGATGGGCCTTCTTTTGTTCTTCTGTGTCCTTGCACCAGTGTGGTGTAGTGGTTAAGAGCAGTAGACTTGTAATCTGGTGAACAGGGTTCGCTTCCACGCTCCTCTACATGCAGCTGCTGGGTGACCTTGGACTAGTCACACTTCTTTGCAGTCTCTCAGTCTCATTCACCTCACAGAGTGTTTGTTGTAGGGGAGGAAGGGAAAGGAGAATGTTAGTCACTTTGAGACTACTTAAAAAGGTAAAGGGACCCCTGACCATTAGGTCCAGTCTCGGACGACTCTGGGGTTGCGGCGCTCATCTTGCTTTATTGGCTGAGGGAGCCAGCGTACAACTTCCAGGTCATGTGGCCAGCATGACTAAACCATTTCTGTCTAACCAGAGCAGTGCACGGAAACGCCGTTTACCTTCCCAACAGAGTGGTACCTATTTATCTACTTGCATTTTGACGTGCTTTCGAACTGCTAGGTTGGCAGGAGCAGGGACCAAGCAATGGGAGCTCACCCCATCGCGGGGATTCAAATCTTCTGATCAGCAAGTCCTAGGCTCTGTGGTTTAATCCACAGCGCCACCCGCGTCCCTTGAGACTATTTAGGGTAGTGATAAAGCAGGATATCAAATCAAAACTCTACTTCTTCTTCTTCTATATTAAAGTTTTGGCTGCACTTTCCTCAAGCCTTTCCCACTGAACCCAGCGGGACTTACCTAAATAAATAGGCAAATGATTACTTTACCACCACCGCCCTCTCACTCCCTAGTATACTTTAAGAACAATATGTTTGGGGTATTATATTTTTTATATGTTTCCCAACTATTACCATAATGTTATCAACACAGTACAAACAAGCACACTTTTCTGCAGGGTTGCCATATATCCTCTTTTTCCTGGGCATGTCCTCTTTTTCAGGCGTAAGATTTCTGTCCAAGTGGATTTTTTTTTAATTTGCCAAAGCATCTCTTCTGGCTATTATTTCTGGATGAGAAGTAGACATAACTGGTGGCTGAAGACTTGTTCTTCTCTTCTCCTGCCCCCCTCAGCAATATATCACAGCTTCTATAGCCTACATATAGTAGGGGTATTTAAAATGAGAGTCATCATAGCATCCTCTTTTTTGCTCATCAAAAAATGGCAACCCTATTCGAGATAAAGGATTTGTGCTTTTGTCATGCACACACACATTTCGCATGTCAATATGGTTATAACTGGAGCTGAGACAAAACACTTCAGAAGACACCTATTCTGAGAAAAATTGTGAGATTTTTGTTTTCCTTAACACCCTAGAAAAATAATTTTCTCCAAATGCTTTTTTCCTCTTTGTGTGTGTAATGGCTGCCAGTTTTTATTTCTACATACACACACTGCCCTACAAAAATGCTAGGCCCAGGAGAATGCAAAATGGCTGCCAGGCTGCCAAGATAGTTGCTGTTGTTGCCATTGCAGCTGCAGCAAAATTTCACAACACTAGCTACACTCAGCGGCTAGAAACACACAACTTCCAAGTGTCCCGATTTTCCAGGCACAGTCCCAGAATTATGAAAGCCATCTCAGCTTCTGATTTGATCCTGGAATGTCCCCATTTTCCCTGCCAGCGTTGCTAGCACTGAGTTCTGAGAGGAGAATGAGCCAGCACTTGTCCTGAGCAACAATGATGGCAGTGGCACTGGGTGCGGCTGCGAAAGAACAGTTGCCTCCCCACGGCCACTGTTGCTGGCCTCCTTCCTTGGGCAGCTTGTAGCAGCTGCTGGAGAGTGGGCGAGAAGAAGAAGAGGCTGCTGTCACTGAGCTCCAACCTTACATGACATGCTGGCTCCCAGGGCGGGAAGAAAGGGAGGAATGGAGCAGAGTGCAAGAGCTCTTGATTTTTTTACAAAATCCTTTGTGCATCCATATCTAATCTTGTCCCTTTCTAAAATTTATTGGTGTGTGTGTGTGTGTGTGTGTGTTTGTAATTCTACCAAAAAATAAAATAAAATATTGTCGGGAATTTAGGGGTTTCCTTGGGATGATAGAAGGCTTGTGTCCCATTGGTGTAGAGGTGGTAGAAATGCTCAGTGGGTGGATGGAGCCATAAATGGGTGGGTGAGGAGGGTCATTGGGGAGAGGGAGTGAGAAATGTCCCTGTTTTCATCTGAGGAATGCTAGAAGATATCAAAACACTGAAAGCTGGGAGCAGACAAGCTGGCTCATATTTTTGCTTCCTAACAAAAATAGCTGTGCTCTATACCACTGAGCCTCTTTGGCTTGCTGATCAGAAGGTCAGCGGTTTGAATTCCCTTGACGGGGTGAGCTCCCATTGCTCAGTCCCTGCTCCTGCCAACCTAGCAGTTCGAAAGCACATCAGTGTGAGTAGATAAATAGGTACTGCCCCGGGGGGAAGGTAAATGGCGTTTCCATGCACTGCTCTGGTTTTGGTGTTCCGTTGCACCAGAAGTGGTTTAGTCATGCTGGGCACATGACCCGGAAAAACTGTCTGTGGACAAACACCGGCTCACTCAGAATGTAAAGTGAGATGAGCGTCACAACCCCAGAGTCGTCTGCGACTGGACTTAACTGTCAGGGGTCCTTTACCTTTTTTTTACTTTCTTTAGACCTAAATAGATCTATTTAGTTTTTAAATGAAACTTATGCAGTTGAGTCTCTGTTGACTACGGGCCTCCTCTCAGCAGCTCTGATAGATCCTATAATGCTTTCTGGCCCTTTAAACTGCCTGCATGGCAGACGTCTGGCAAACCATATGCAAACTATTCCGAGCTCATTGCAAGATGGGCAGGCAATACATTCAATTTAGCAAAAATGAAAAATAGATATCATTAAAATTCATCAGCACAATCTGGTTATATTCATTCATTGATGTTCAGCAATGAGCTAAAGTAGCCCGTTGGTAGTGATGCTTAAAAAGTTTTCAGGAAAGCTTTGGGCCCATGTAATTCAGTGGAGGCAAGAAACAGAAAATCACAAATGTTTTTGTACTATTTTGTGAGTTTCTGCTGTCAGTCTTGGGTCCCCCCCCCCTTTTCTTCTTCTCCATCTTTTTTCTCCTTAGAGGAAACTAGATCATCTGCTACACCTTCACCTTCTCTCTTTTCCTTGCGGGTGTCAGCCTTGTCAATCACCGTGCAATGATCCAGCTCATGAAAATGTGTCACAGCAAGCAGTGCTCTGACCTTCAGCTCTCCCCTCTGCTGTGACAAACGGGTTTCATTTGCCACTTGAAGAAATGAGCTTTCTCTCCCCCTCCCTAGCTCAGACTGTATTCTGGCTTCCAAGAAAGTGGTTTTTTTTTGGGGGGGGAGGGAGGGATACTGTTTTCTGTGTATGACTGGGGAAGTGGCTACACAATACCAGGAAGTTTTAAAAACACAGTGGTAGATTTAACTTCCCTCCAGCACAAATAAGGAATGCAGGTGGCGCCGTGGTCTAAACCACTGAGCCTCTTGGGCTTGCCGATCAGAATGTCAGTGGTTTGAATCCCCGCAATGAGGTGAGCTCCCGTTGATTGGTCCCAGTTCCTGCCAACCTAGCAGTTTGAAAGCACCCCAAAAAGTGCAAGTAGATTAATAGGTTCCTCTCTGGTGGGAAGGTAAATGGTGCTTCCATGCACTGCTCTGGTGTTGGTGTTCCATTGCACCAGAAGCGGCTTAGTCATGCTGGCCACATGGCCCGGAAAAACTTTCTGCGGAGCAGACAAACGATGGCTCCCTCAGCCTGTAAAGCAAGATGAGTGCCACAACCCCAGAGGCTGGACTTAACTGTCAGGGGTCCCTTTAACTTTACCTTTAGCACAAGTAAAGGCCAGCACAGGTTTTATTAAAGTTTGAACCAATCTTTCTCACTTTCTCTCTGTGTCTCTTCCTCTCTCCCTCCCTCCAACCCCACATCCTTTCCACCCCACATCCTTTCCACCAGGTTGACTTTTCATCTTAAGAACAAAAAACATAAACATGGTAGGAGAAAGGTATTCATATGTGAAAATGTGGGGGGTATAAACCTTTCTAAGTCTATGATGGTACAAAACTATGGGTAGCCCTTCAAGGCGTTCATCCCTCCTCCTGACCCCATTGTTGGGATGGTCCTTTGTTTTGAAACGCCACGCTGAAATTTGACGTTCTGCTGTTGCACCACTTCCCTGAAGCTATGACTCTAGTCACCTTGATCAGGGCAAAAACAATGCCACCTAAATTTATGAAACTGACCTCTCAGCACTGTCAGCAAATGCTGAAAGGAAAACGTCTGTGGGTAGCAGCCTCCATTAAAGTCTATTCATATTAATACTCATTTTGCTCTGTAATCTTGAAGCACACATTTGCTCCTTTCCAGGTGGGTGAGTGTCATGTTCTCTTGTGATGCTATTGTTTGCAAACAGGAGAGAAAGCTACTGGGAAATATCATCCTGTCCAATAAATGTTCCTTTGTAATAATGTCAGACACCACTAGGGATGGTGCCCGAATTATCTACAAGTGGACCAAGTATTGAAATGGCCCATAGTTTGCTTTTGATTGCAGCGAATTTCTGCAGATTTCCCTAAGAGCAGTTCCTATTATGTCCCCCCCCCCCCATACGATGGCATTTGTTCTAATAAGTCAGCTGCTATCATCATCAATGTTGGATCTTGACTGTCAGCTAGCTGGGTTCTGCTGAAATGCACATTCACTTTAACTTCTGTCTCATTGATTCACTGTTAAGGTGATTATGTTAGCTATTAACCACCATTAACATTCATGGTTCCATTGTTCACCTTTCTTTCACTTTTTGGCCACCTATAACTTAGCCGAATGCACACAGAAAGCACAGTCGTTTGGAATACCCTAAGCACACACTGCAATCTATGCCTTGAACAATTTGAACTGGGGTTTTTGGGGGGGTGATGGATCACTCATTTGCTTGGCAAGTTGTTAACATACTAGCTGACAAGAAAAAAAAATAGTGAAGAATGGTAACTACAGGGTGGGGGGTCGGTCCTGTCACTTCCTCGTCCTCACTTAAACAGACAGTCAGCCTAAGGTAAGACACATACGGTACTTCAATTGGCAATTACCACCTAACTGTGTTTTCAGAAGGCTCTGAAATCATCATTAAAAAGTAAACAGTGGTGTTATTTTCAAACACCTAATGGACCAGAATAGTTAAAAATAGTGAAGTGAAAATTGAAGTCTGTCAAATCATAATCCAGAAGGTTGTAGCTAGGGGTCTGGGTTGCATTTTTCAACCTTTGGCTGAAGCTAACCTTCCATTCACCTGACTTGGACCTACTGACTCACCAGGGTGTCTTTATTTCTGTATGGAGGAAAAGCTTTCCTCAAAAGAAACCTCCAGCTATATCAGGCATGTCCAAAGTCCATTTCGGGGGCCAAATTTGGTCTGCTGGTCAGTTTAATTCAGCCTCTGAGGCAGTCTATTTCCTGGGTTAAAATCCTAAAAACAACTCTAAAAAAGATAAACAGCCCTTTGGTGGGCCCTCACTTCATCAAATCTGGCCCCCTTTGGAAAAAGTTTGGATACCCCTGAGCTATATGGATTACCCTTGGGCTCCCTCAGGGATATGAGAAACCTAGAGTAGCTCTCAAGCAATGCATTGTAGATGTTCAGTGCCAACATGATCCAGGCTCAATCTTCAACCACACTATAATTTATGGAAAGCCCTAGGCCAACAAACTAGTTGACTTTCTTTCTGCATTCTTGGTCTACAAGCATCGCAGAGTCTTCACAATGGCATGCTTAGATGTCCTCCTGAAGGGAAGATACAAAAAAACAAAACCCCACTCCACAAGTCTGGAGAGGTTGAGTTGGTGATCCATGTTCTCCTCCTTGTGCTTTTCCTTTTACTGTGATCTGTGTAAAATCTGTAGTGAACCCTTCTTATCAAATCTGTCAGGGCGATCAGATGCGTTTTATGGCCTTCTACTCCTTTCAGATTAAAATACATCTATCACTCTTAGTGTAGCCAACTACAATGCTGCAGCAAGCAATACCAGTCGGGAACAGATATCAGACGGATATTTGTAATTTTCCTCTTTGGAGTTTGTGACATGATGGCATCTTTTATGTTCTTGATGCCCATTTTATTTCACTCTGTGTGATTTTTAGTCACTTTTTTCTACTCAGTTTTATTATCTTTCAGTCTATTATACCCATTTTAGCTAATATGTTTTAGGTGCTTTTCATTTTTTCTCTCTTGATGCTCGTCATTGACTATAGCAATAAAGATTTTATTTGATTTTGATGCCTACAAAAAAATGTTGCACAGAGGGATGCCTCCTGCTCAGAGTTCCAGCCAGCCTGCCATGTTCTCTTCAAGGATTATCAATGTTACTTACACAAACACACAGCTAGCCAACACCCCACAGCCACCTGTTTTGGGGTTCCCTGCCCTTAGAAGTTTCTTTTCTTTTTTGTACTTCTGATCACCTCAGGGTTCTCCCAGGCCTGCTGATTCCTCCTCCTTGTGTGTGCCCTTTTCGTTGCATAGGTGTTATGGAGAGACTCAGCCATTTTGAATATATACCTGGCACCTAGATTCTAACATATTGATTTTGACTGGGAAGGTCTTAAGATTCCCAAGGACTAGAAATTTGTGAGCACGCTTTGACTGCCCTCCATTCACATAGATCATCGGAATCATTCTTGTCTTCTTTACAAGAAGTACGAAACCATCGCAATGTGCAGCTGCCTTCTTCCTGCCTAGTACTATCAAGTTATTTGGGTTCCTCTGCTAATTGGCAGTTAAAAATCCTGGAAAGGGAAAGATCTGCAAGAACACCGATTGACAGGCACTTAACTGAGTATAAATGTGAAAATGTGATCACCATGATGGGTGGAGGGGACCAAACTATCAGTGTAATCTACACTCCCTCTACCTTCTCTTTGATCTTTTGCGGGAATCTGACCACCAAATCAAAGGTTTATAAGGGATGCTTTTCAGTTAGTTGGCTTGTTTGCAGTCCATTGCCCACTTTGTAAGATGTCTTTGTCAGGAGCTCGTCCTACACTCGAGTAGGACCCTGGTAGAGACACATGGCATGTTCCCTCCCACCTGGGCAATCGTTCGGGAGTTGCAAAAGCTTTCTTCAGCCCAAACACCACAGCGACCGATGCCAACAAACATCGGCACACTTAGGGAGCCGCAGAGTTTGCGCAGTTCGCATGTCAGAACTCAGCATTTTGACTAATCTACTTTATTTACATATAAACACACATGGAGCACTGCAACATGGCTCCCTCTCTCTCTAGCATCAGACAGCAAAGAGAAAAAGAACAAAGGACAATAGTCCCACTTACACAGTAACACAAACATCCTGTCTCCGTCACTTCCCACTTTGTGGAGTCAAAACATATACTGTCATGTGATAGACAACAATCCTATGACTGCAATCACGGAGCAGGAATGCTAACAGTCTTCTCTTTCCTTTGACTCGCATGGGGTTTTCTATTTACAGTAATGCATTGAGCAACCTTTTGAGGAAATGCTTGTGGACCTTGAAATGTATTTGATGTTCTTTTTGTGGTTTTTTGTTGGATGTCTTACCCCAAGCTTTGGATGGTCCCTTGTGATTTTGTAGATATGTCATGATGGTTTTCTTAATGGCCTCCTCGTTATTGTAAATCTGACTTAGATGCTGGTCTGTTATTTCGTGCTAGCTTGATTGGTGTTTCCGGGACCTTGTATCAGTTATAATGAGCACAGCTGTCGCAAATAAAAATAACTTTTGACTTTTAATTCACAAATACTGTTTACTATGTAGCTGGCAACACAAGGCACAGAAACAGCTAATTCCTGACAACTTAGATCCCGGCAAGCGACTAATGTTAGTGAACCTAACGTTTTACTGGTACTTTTAACAATTATTTAATCAGAACAATCTTTAAAAAGGGGGATTATTGTTAAAACCAGAGAGCAGCAGATTGGAATGTGAGGAACAGCTGGAAGCTAACTAAGGCATGCTGCAGCACAGCACCCTGGAGTTAAGATGACATATAAGAATATTAATACTCAGAAATATTTGCATATATTTATTTCCACTTCACAGCTACAAGTACTTGCTCAAGCTTTGGTACAAAATGTTGGAGGCACACAGCCCTGTGTACCAAAACCAGAAACAAAGGAAGACTTGCTAGGCTACCCAACTCGACATATCCTAGCAAGTCTAGGATAAAATTATTACTATTATTCTACTTGTTTGTGGAGTTGTTATGCAAAGGAAGATATGGGCAAACTCTTAAGTTTAGACAGGCAATTTGCTCAGAATCCAGGAACTTCATTCTCCCCTGTTATAATTTAAGCCCATTCTTCTACCACCTGAAGTTGTTTGAGTGGTTGAATATGAGCCCCCCAAAATGACACCCCCCAATTTTTCACCTGCAAATGGGGTTTCAGGTATCTGTTTCAGCCAACCCTTATAAAGTCAGACAAATTTGTATTCCTAAGGAAGTAATTATGAACTCTGGCAACATCACTATGCAAAAGGGAGCAAATGATTGTCACATCCTTTCAGAACAAAACAGTTATCTTGGAGAAGTCATAAGCAGTAGTGGAGCTGTTTTTCATGGTTCACTACTTATCAATCACCATTTGCCAACGTTAAGGTCACAAAAGCAACATTTTCATTTTTGTTGCCTTAGAGGAACTGTGACTTTGTGCCTATTGTCAAAGGTAACCTTTATAAAAAGGGGGGGGGGACTATTTTCAGCGGTACTTTTGTTTATTGTGATGTGTGTACCCTTTTCTTATAAATTTAAAAGCCTCTGGCTGCAAATGATAGAGAACAAATCACAGACGTAGGATTTGCTCATTCTTAGGAGGCGTCCCATGGTCCTGCAACAAGGACGTGCAAAGCAGGAAGCTGCCTAATACTTCCATCATTAGCCCATCTAGCTCAGAACCATCTACAATAACTAGCAGTGGATCTCCTAGATTTCAGGCGGGAGTCCTTCGGAGTCGTAACTGGAGATGCCAGGAATTGAGCCCTGGGACCTTCTGTATGTGAAGCAGATCTCTGAACTCCATTGCACTTCTTCCATGTCACAGGAGCGTTCTGATCAATAACACACAGTTCAAAGGTGGAGTTCATGCTTTATTAGCAAAAACATGATCTCCACAGACTTGGTTGAGTGTCAGGCCTATTGAGCAGAGCAGCTCATTCCCAGTGGTCTTCCTCTATGAAAATCAGCTGCCAAGACCAGTCACCCCCAAACTCGGCCCTCCAGCTGTTTTGGGACTACAACTCCCATCATCCCTAGCTAACAGGTCCAGTGGTCAGGGATGATGGGAACTGTAGTCCCAAAACAACCAGAGGGGCGAGTTTGGGGATGCTTGGCCAAGACTGAAAGTCCCCACCTCCCCATAGCTGTTTAAGTCCCCTCCTCTCCAGGGCTTCCCCACCCCCAGCAATTGGAGAATGTGCCTGCATGCCGTCAACCTCTCCTCGGCCCTCTTCATGCCTCTTCTGGTTCTGGTAAACGAGGGGGGAGGGGAGCTTGTCACAGCAGGAGGAGGGGACACCCAGCCTTATTCATCTCTGCCTCTTGACCTCCCACCCTCCTGTTTCAGTTTCTGCCTCTGATTCTGCACTTCTCTCTGCCACAGACTCTCCCCACTCATTAAACCTTGTTACCTCTTCACTTCCGACGCCTCTTCTTCCCAATCTTCTCCCTCTGACCACTCATCATTGTCCCACCACCACTCCCTGGGCTCTGAGCCTTCTTCCCTTGGTGGTTCCCCAGCTTGTTCCTGTTAGAATATTCCGTTCCACCTTAAGGGACTGGCATTTGACTGTTGTGTGTCACATGTCTGTTTACACTCCAGCACAGCTTGCTGGGAACTTCCGTTTGCATATAGCTTTCGCTTTTAGCTATCTTGCTTTGGACACAAAAGGGATCAGACATACTTCCCTTTTGTCCTGATGTATGCTGGCGCTCAATGAGGTCAGTGTGGTGCGGACTCAGCAGCAGAACTGATCTCATGCTCCTGATACTCTGTTCACATTGCACCAAGTTCCCCACCGCTTCACCCCCCTCACTCTCAGTTACCCCCACATTACTCTGCCCTTTGGGCTGCTACTTGCTCCCATGTTGCGTCCTTGCCTGGCCTGCTACAACGCAAAAGACCATGCACTTCTCACTACATCTGTATTTGGGAAGTAAGCCATCTATCTGCATCACAGCAGCTGCTGTAACATTCCACTGATTTTTTCAAGTTTGAACCACCAAATCACAGAGCTGGTCTGAAAAACTACACTTATGTTTATCACTTTCAGCTTCCGTTAGGAACTGTCAGTCTGGCTAAATTCTCTAAAACCTCTCCTCTGTGTAATTAAAGGGGAGGGAGGGACCCACTTGATTAAGGAGGCACATTTCAGTTAACGATATTGGAGCACTCTGTTGTCCAAAATGCCTGGCTTCCATTTTATTGCCAATTGATATGATGGCAAATTTAGCACTTTGCATGCATGGGGGTGTGAGGAACAGCCATGTGAAATGCTGTGATAAGTGAGTCCACAGTATCTCAAATTACCACAGTAGGATGCATCCTTTCCATTAGAAGTTTGGAAGTTTGGAAATGAAGGATTTCCAAGCTAGCCTCTTATAAGCAAAATTCCGCAGGTGGATTATTTTCGCTGAAAATTTCCAAATTTGCAAGCTTTACTGGCACTCAATGCCAAGAGAATCCTTGCAGTGCTTTAGTTTTGGTTCAGGATTCACAAACAATATCTTCCTGCCGGGTCTTACTCTCTCAAGGAAGGAGCCTGCTGACTTTAAAATTGCTTTGTGTTTCGACAGCTTTCATGCTTTGCTCTTTAATTCATGCCTAATGTGCTGACAAATGGCAGTGAGCTGGCAAAGCCTTTTTTTGTTACACCTAAATGGGATTTGTAAACCACACGGTGGGTGATGTCTAAAATACTCAGAACAACTTAAATTCATCAATTTCAATGGGCCTGCTCCAAGTATGACTTAGTTGGAAATCATCCTGTGTGTCACTGGTAAAGGAATGATTATGGATCTGTTAAATCTGTTTCTTATTTTTCCAATTTTAAGTTCAATTCTCCACATTCTCTTCAGTCTTTGATGGTGCAAATTTCTCCTAATATACATATTTTAATGCAATTTTGCCAAATATACACATTTTTGCAAAGCAATCTTCCCAATATAATGCTTTTTAATGTTATCTTCACTAATATATACATTTATATGCAAAATATATTAGTATACAGTGGTACCTCTAGATACGAACAGGATCCGTTGCAGAGCCCCATTCGCATCTAGAAGCAAATGTATCTAGCGACGGCATGTCTGCGCACGCATGCGTCGCTTTTTGCTGCTTCTGAGCATGCGCGTGACGTCATTTTGAGCATCTGTGCATGCGCAAGCGTCAAAACCCGGAAGTAACACGCTCCGTTACTTCCAGGTTGCCGCGGAGCGCAATTCGAACGTGCTCAACCCGAAGCACATTCAACCCGAGATATGACTGTACTTGGCTGGGAAAGTAAACTGCAAAATTCAGAGCAGTGCAGATTTTGAAGGATGGTTGTGTTTTTGTTTCCGTATGTGTGAGTTGGGTATTATTATTTATTAAATTTGTATACCACTCTTCATCCTCAGATCTCAGGGTGGGTACATTTGCCTTTAATTGCAAAATGAAATGAACTTTTCCTCCATTCCTACTAGTGACCAGCTTTCCCCAATCTGGTGCCCTACAGATGGTTGTTTTTTTGTTTTCTTACTCCCACCAGCCCCAGCCAGCATGGCCAACTGAGGGCAACAAGCTGGGGAGAATATAGTAGGTTGAAGTGCCTGGTGTTCACATTTTTAGTTTTGCATAATGGGACTGAATTATATTGTAAAATGCACCACCTATATCATCAGTATTTCTGAACATGGTTGGCAGTCACCTCAGTGCAGTTTGGTTACTTGAGATACAACAATTGTGGCTTTTTTGAAGGACCCTTCATATTTATTAAAGGCACTAGACACCCTCATTGTTTATTCATTTCATATATATATTCACATCAATGTCAGTGAATTGTAAGCATCCATGGAGTAAACATAACACTGGGACATTGTGTGTGTATGTGTATTATTATCTACCAAACAGGCAAAAAGAATATTTTCTCCATGGCAACTGACAAAGTTTATAAAGTACACAGCCACTTGCTCTTATTTTCTTGGTTTTCCAGAATCAACAGTTGAAAATGATCCTCCTGTTACATATTTTAAACACAACTCAGAGTTTTGTGATATGCTAAAGGGAAGAGGGACTGATTTGCACTTTCAGTATAATTAAGACTGAGCCAAAACTACTCATGTTAGATTTTGTGAACATCAAAAAGCACCTTGTGTTTTCAACAATTCTTTGCCTTTGTTGCGAACATATTTGTAGACTTCCAGTACTATTTGTCTATGTGACAATATCTTTCTTCTTTTTTGCTCTCACTGTCTTTGCCCTCTACCTTTGGGCTCTCACATCATTCCTCTCCCAGGAAGATTGGCTGTCTGTCTCGGATTCCTGGGACCTTTCCTCTGGGCCACATCAGTTTCAATCTCTCAGTTATTAAAGGAACCCACAGCGGATGCAGGAGTTGAGAATTTCTGCCACCTCATTTTCCTCCTCTTCATCTACCTGTATTGGAAGAGGCAAGGTCTGTGTAATGCAGGAGACAGGACAGAACAATGCAGTGCAGGGAAATGAAGGACATAATTGCAGCAGAAATGCTATGGGGTTGATTTGTTTCAAGATGCGGAGTGGGCCAATGAATGAGGCATCTTACTTGTGCAGAATGGTTTTTGTAGTGTTGACGAGCGAGCTGCATTACTATGTACCAATTCAGCTGAAAGTAGGGAGGGTGAGTCAATATTCCTGCTGATAATTGATGTAAGAGCAGATATGCTGTTCTAGTGTGGTAATGGTACCTTCAGTCTATCTATCTGGCTGAGCATGGTAGGCTGGAGACATGAAGCTGAAAATGCCCAGAAGGCCCTGAAGGGCATGCCAAAATCAGGAGGTGAAACAAGTTCCTTGGTTGAATAAAAGATGTTCAGGTAGTCTTTGGAGATGAAAAAAAAGGATTCACACAAACAGCTCTGCTATGCCCTTGACTAGCCAGGCAAGAGACAAAGTGAGCCAGTTTGGTAAACATGAAGTATGACTTTCTGACATAGGGAGATCTATAATAAAGTGTAAGAAATCTATGGAGAAGTAAGAATGAACACATTAGCAAAGCAGAAAGGAGATGCCTGACCCATTTTCATGAATTACCTGGGATATTCTAGGTAATGTGCAAAGCCATCAGAAAAGGGATGCATGGGAACATAGGAAACTGTCTTATCCTGAGTGGGACTATTAGTGAATCTAGCTCTGCATGGCATACTCTGACTGGCAAGACCTCTCCTGGGTTTCAGAGAGAGGACATTCTTAACCCTACCTAGAGATGATGATGATTAATTAAATTTCTATACTGCCCTTCATCCAAGAAACACAGTGTGGTTTACAATAAAAAAAACGAAAACATAGTAACAAACAAAAACAATACCAGCCACACACCGTTTTAAAGGCCATAGATTGTTTAATTAACCAAAGGCCTGGGAGAAAAGGGATGTTTTTGCCTGGTGCCTAAAGATATGTAACGGAGGTGCCAGGTGGGTCTCCCTGGGGAGGGCATTCCACAAGCAGGGAGCCACTGCAGAAAAGACCCTTTCTCATACTGTCGCTCTCCGGACCTCTTGTGGAGGAGGCACAGAAATAAGACATGTTGTGGATGCAGCCCCAAATTGCCCAAATTGCCCACATGGTCTTTTGTGTTCTTTGCTTCATATGTTAATTCACCATTGTTAAGGACAGAATTAGTAATGTAGATGGTCCATTGGTCTGAGTTACTGTTTCTATGTCCTTATTAGCATAGAGGTAAGGCAGTTTAAAACTGGATATAACTCTACATGCAGAAATGTTTTCATCTTGTAGATCAAGCGCTCCATTAAAAACACTGTAGCGCTTGCTGTAATCAAAAACTTAAATCTCCCTTAAAACAGTTGCAGAATTTTTCTTTTTTAAAAAAGTTGCACCTCACACGGTTCATTTGGATGTCAAGATGCATTTTTGTTTTAATTTCTGTGTCTTCTGAACTCCAGTAAAGCCTTTGTGATTTGGTTTCCATCAATCCAAGAGATTAAAGAATGTTTTCATTTCTTAAAAGAAGAATTTTGCAATACATGTGTTGACACTAGGTTTCTTAAAATCCCTTTTTAATCATAAAAAAGAACCCCCGTTCTGTATGGAGTTAAAACCGCATGGATGTTGTTCTTTATAGCAAGTTTTCAGAAGACACAAAAGGATATCAGTAGTAACAGCTGGATATCCCCATAGGTATGAACTGTGTCTGATCAGGCTAACACCATCTTAACACATCCTCCTCTAACACTTTTTAGTCACTTCCAAAGATGGTACGAATAAAGCATCTTTTCAACAATGTCACCATCTACAAAGAGACCTAACAGCTGAACAGGGTGCATCTTATCAGTGCATGTCAGACTGGAATGCATAAAAGGGAAAGAAGTTTACTAGAAGTTGTAACTCTGAATGGGGATAAAAAGTGTTTTTCCCCCTCTTTCCTGCACTGCTATCTTCTTGCTCTTAAATACACAGTTCAGAAACCCCCAAATTGTATGAAACCCCAGATGCAAGATGGAGAAAGAAAGCTACGAAGGATTTCATATCCTTGAAACATCGCAAAAGGAGAAGAAGAAGAAAGGGCTTTTCAAATCTCTTTTCAAGTACTATTCAAGATTTTCATTCCCAGTGCTAGAATTGCTTAAAAATGTTCATCAAAAAGTCTGGATGGTGGAAAATTGCTTCTTCTTTTGGTAGAAAATTGATTCTATTCAAGATAGGTCCGGGAAAACCACCCAAAATAAATTTCACCCCCAACACCCTCATGTTTTTCAGATCCCTCCACTATAAAATATTATCAGTATTACCATCATCTGAAAACTAATCAACTGTAAGTTAACGGAAAGATAATAAATGCTTTCTGACAAAACCTTTGACAGAAGTAGATAGCTTCAACATGAATAAATTACCACCACCTCAAAAATATTGGAGGAGGCACTGCCTAGACCCCATGAGTCCCTGTCAGGGAAAAAGGCAGGGCAACAACAGCAACAACAGTTTCATGTAGGGGTTTTCCTACATGAATTCAGGTAAATATTGCTTTGGCATAATTTGTAATGTTGCATTTTTTTTAAGCAGAAAAAGGTTCACCTGGCAGATGAAGCACTACAAGCCTACTCAGAAGTAAGCACCAAAGCATTCAATAGAACTTAATCCAGAGACATTTATATATAGTCTCACAATGTCCCACAATCATTCTGACCTACCTTATCTGTATACTTGGAGTTAATTGTCCACCAAACACCACCCCTCTGCCATTCTTGGGGCCTCAGTATCCAGCTGCAAATACCAGGCCTTGAATCCATTTATTATTTTGAAATAATAAATAATGTTCAAGGATTCCAGGCCCTTTGATTCATAGCTGAATCCTTCAATCACAAGCCCTATGTCATTTATAGTTTCTGTACTTCGTAACATGAACAAGACAAGCTTTCTTTTTGCACCTTATGACACACACACAAAAATGGAAACCGTCATTGTAGTGCACCTGGATCCAACAGCCATACAACCATCCTAAATTTTATATTAAAGCCCAGTGAACACCTGACTTCAGTCAGTCCGAAAGTCATTTGTTGCTTGACTTTGCTTGCTGGAAAGGCTGATGGGATGCTGCAAAGTCCACAAGATCTATAGTATCAAAGTTTGTTTTAAGTTGGTGAACATTATTGTCCTGGTTCCACAGCGGGCCTTTGCCAGTGTGGTGTAGTGGTTAAGAGCGGTAGTCTCGTAATCTGGTGAACCGGGTTCGCATCTCCGCTCCTCCACATGCAGCTGCTGGGTGACCTTGGGCCAGTCACACTTCTCTGAAGTCTCTCAGCCCCACTCACCTCACAGAGTGTTTGTTGTGGGGGAGGAAGGGAAAGGAGAATGTTAGCCGCTTTGAGACTCCTTAAAGGGAGTGAAAGGCGGGATATCAAATCCAAACTCTTCATGAGGCAGAGTGAGGCAGCTGCCTTGGGCAGTGGAATCCAAGGGGTGGCCTCATACCACTGCAAGCATCAGAGAAGTGAGAAGTTGTGGAGGCGGGACCTTCCGGGTTCTGGTGAGATCTCACTGTCAGTCACTGCCATCTCCCCACCCTTCTCCAGTGCTGTCATGGGCACCTACCCCCAAGGTGAGGAAGAGCGACTGCAGCTTCTGGGTTCCAGAGAAATCTCATGAGACTGTCATGAGATCTCAATGTAAGCCACACCACTGCTTCTCCTTGCTTCTCCAGTGATGCTGAAGTTTTGCCTCAGGCAGTGAGGAAGGATGGCCTCTGCTGCCTGGTTAGAGCTGATGAAGTTAGTGGTTCAGAATCCTACAGTTTTTTCAATGCAGTAGAACACCAAATTGAGTGTGGGGGTGTTAGAAGAAGGGTAGTTCCTCTGGTGGGGGACATGCCATGCTCCTTCTGGGGTAGTTTGTCCACTTTGGGTCCCCACCCTACACTAAGCTCTCAACTGTGGCTCCTAGAAGCTGTCAGGAAGTGGCCACACCATAGCAGTTTTGACTGGCTGGCTAAACCCGGTGAAGGTAGCTGATGGGCCTCAAACCTTCAGTGAGTTATGGACTTCCCCTGCATTGCAAGATAGGCCGATTTAGTAGACAAGACCAATAGTGGGTTCAAATGCCAAGAAAGCAGTTTATGGAAGGAAATGAGGGGCAGATGGGGCTTGTCAACCTAGAGTGAGGAGGTACTCCATCTAGAAGGGAAACTCTGATCCTAAACCTCTGCTGCCTTGCAGGATATCTTTGGGAGAAGAAAAGGAAAAGGCGTAAATGCCAAACAGATTCAGAGTGGAGTCCCTAAGATGGTTGGATTGTGCCTTGTACACCTCCTTCCAGCAACTCCTGCAGCCAGGCTGGATCAAATGTATTGCTCTGCTTTCCTTTGGACCGCACCAGTGAGGATGAGAAGGGTAACCCAGGACCTCCATACATACTTGCCCAGCTTGCACCCCAGAGAGGTCACTTTGGTGCTGCTAACACAGTAGAAAACTTCACTCATGGACTTCACCCATGAAGGCACACTCCATTGTCTCTCGAGGCAAATGGATGCCAACAAAGAACACTAAATAAGCAAGCCAAGTTTATCTGTCCCATCTAAATGAGTGATGGAGTATTTTTGGCCCTCCAGATGTTGTTGGACACAACTCCCACCATCCCTGATTACTGGACATAGCAGATGGGACTGACAGGAAGTGGGGTCCAACAGAACCTGGAGGACCTCAGGTTCCCCTTCCTTGATCTAAAGTCTCAGTATGCATGCCTGTGTATCTGCTTTTCACAAAGAGTGAATTGCATGGCTTATCAGGGACCTGAAGGACTTAGGCCTCAAGAACTCATTTCCAACAATCATACTTATGCTATTTAGAAATATCTTCACACATACTGCTAAGGTAGTAAGTTCTAGTGACTCTTCATCCTCACCAGTATCTTGGCTCAAGATTAATAGCCAGCCTATGTCTCTGACATTGATGCTATTAATTAAAAACAAGAGTACTCAAACTGTTTGACAGATGTCAAAAATCTTAAGGATTTGACCCTTATAGTTCTTACCAATTTTTGGAAAAACAAGGACATATAAAGTGCCACTTGCTTTAACTCAACATGTCTCAAAAACCTACATTGAAAGCTTTCTGTAATTGGTCTAAAGTGCTTTTCCTAAAATTTGCTAATGTGAAACTACACTTGCAGTTCTTGGAGTTGCAAGTTCATTAGCTTGTTTTTCAAGACACTTAAGGTTCGAGATGGAACCACTAACAATTCTCCAGTCTCTCTCTCATGTTTTGTCTGATAGTGCACTTCATAAAGACTTCACTCCCTTCATCTTACAGACATTATTGTTGTACCACATGCTGACGCATGCCAGGTTTAAGATATACAAGAACACTGCAGTGAAATTTTAAAAAGATCTAGCCATATCCAGGGCTAGCTGAAGTTATCTTAATTTTGTTTCCCACAGTCCCCAACATCTTCTTGTATGTGACAAGAGGGAATTATGTTTCTCTCTCTTCCCCACCCCAAGGATTTCCTGAATGGGGCACCATGTGAATTGGGCTTCATTAAGTGGGGATGCTTGAGGAACTTTTTTCCCCATAGTTCAGTGGTAGAGAACATCTGCCTTTCCTGTAAAAAAAGTCCTAGGTTCAGTTAAGGACAGAGAAGTGTGTCCATTTCAGTTCACCTCTGTTTCTCATTTTTCCAATCTTAGTCATTTCATTTATTTTCTGCACCATTCTGCTTTTTTAAAAGTCCACATGCAATTTCATCAGCATTTTAGTGTGCCCTAACATACATTTTTCTATACACTTGAGCCTAATATAAGATTTTCATGACAGTAAACAAAAATTCATTGAAATGAGGCAGCTGCAAAAGAGAACTGCCCACTCTGGGGAGTGGTGGGTGTGTCAGGAGCTCAGCCTACACTCAAGTAGGACCCTGGTAGAGACACATGCCTGACTGGCATGTTCCCTCCCTCCTGATCATTCGTTCGGGAGCTTCAAAAGCTTTCTTCAGCCCGAACATCACAGCGACCGATGCCAACACTTAGGGATCTGCAGAGTTTGCGCAGCTTGCGTAACAGAACTCAGCAACTCAGCATTTTGGCTAATCTACCTTCTTTACATATAAACACACATGGAGCACTGCAACATGGCTCCCTCTCTCTCTCTAGCATCACTGAACTGGCATGGGGAGCAGGTCCAAGTTCCAGCAGGCAATGCTGCTACCTCTCTGCTCCTATGGCCCATTCCGAAAGATGCTGAGCTAAGATGAAGCCACCCCAAAGGCCCATGAAGCATAGCGCTCACATGTTGTGCGTGCAGATATTCATTTGCACCAGGTTCCCTCGCTACCCAATGGATACTTTAAATCCAAACCAGCTTCTCTCAACAGTCAAGGAAAGAAAAAGGGGAGGGAGAGGATGCAACATTGCTGCTGCTGTTGTTTTCAGAGCGGATGGCAGTGAGAAGTAAGGAGATTTAGCAAGTGCAATTGAGTGGGGGAATATCTTGGTATCGCCTCCGTTTCAACACCCTGTTAGAATTCCTGCTCTGTGATTGCAGTCATGGGATTGTTGTATATGTTTTGACTCCACAGAGTGGGAAGTGACGCAGACAGGATGTTTGTGTTACTGTGTTCCATGAAGTGGGACTATTGTGCTTTGTTTTTCCTCTTTGCTGTCTGATGCTACCTCTCTAAGGAGCGTGCTTCATTGTTGAGCAGCACTTCCTGTCAGACAGTTAGTTGTGATCTCCTTTTTTGTAATTTGAAACCATTGGTTCAGGTCCTAACCACTACAGGAAGAAATCCAGAAGGTGAAGCTCTCATGACCAGGACTTGAAAACAGGGGCATTTGTGAGGATGTTGAGTGGAGGAGTAAGAGGGGGGAGCCCAGAGTGTTGGCTCGTGGTGCACATAGAAGCAAGAAACTCTAAAATTCTTTGATATACATAAAATGAATATTGACGACTATGATTTTTGCATGTGGCTTTCACCAACGTATGCATTTTCATGAAAACTTCACCTAAAACACACACATTTGAGGTACCTGAGAACTGCATTGCAAAATTCAGAGAAGGGCAAATTCCCAAAGAAAACTGTGTTTTGGTTCACATATTGTTCTGGGGTGAGAATTAGGTGGGTTCTCATTAAAATGTGAACCAAACTGGATTGTTCCCCATTCCTAGGTTCAACTCTCAGCATTTTCAGGTAGAGCTGGGAAAGATTCCCTGTGTGAAACCCTGGAGAACTCCACCAGTCTGTGTAAACTGAGCTAGACGCAACATTGGTGTGACACAGTACTAGGTCGCTTCCTGTGCTCCTATATGAGATTATATTGCAGGCTAATGTGAAGATTGGAGCTGGTGTATCCTTGCAATTTATCTGAATGTGGCAACACAGTTCCCAGAAGTTTATATATAAAATATAATATGTATGTATAAAACAATGTGCATAGCACATAAAGTATATATATATATATATATATATATATATATATATATGCATGCATATTTTGAGTGGGGAATACATATTTTATACATAGATTAAAAATGTATTCAAATAGTATTTGGGGGGCATTTTTATTTTTAAGTCATTTCCATTCCACATTTTCAGCGACGGAAAGGAATTATAGCTACAAACCTCCAAAAGTTAACTTGACCTGAAATAGATTCGCTTATATCTGGCAATAGCACATGCAATTACCTCAGCTTCACAGACACCTTCATCCAAACAGACTATAATCTAAAATTGTGTTTCCCTGGTAGACTTTCCTGAGTAATCTGGAGTGCCTGAAATTAGACAGGCACTGTATGGCATATTGAATTGGGCTTATCCTTGCCACAGCACTAATAGGCTATAGAGAAGGACCTGGTCAATAAACCAAGGGAGCTCCCTTTGTCTTGAAGCCCACTTCAGAAGTTTGCCTCCAGAAACTTCTATTCAGCCAAACTCTCCATCATGTGACCTGGGTGCCAAATTGTGCAGGGCTTCTGGGTGCAAAGAAGAGCCTCTGAACATCCACCTGAACATATGGGGGTTCTCCCTATCTTCAACCCCAAATGCAGGGAAGGTAGGTCCAGTACAGTGGTACCTCGGTTTAAGTACTTAATCCGTTCCAGGGGTCTGTTCTTAACCTGAAACTGTTCTTAACCTGAAGCACCACTTTAGCCAATGGGGCCTCCTGCTGCTGCCACACCACCGGAGCACGATTTCTGTTCTCATCCTGAAGCAAAGTTCTTAACCCGAGGTAATATTTCTGGGTTAGCGGAGTCTGTAACCTGAAGCATATGTAACCCGAGGTACCACTGTATGTGTGAGCCTACTCCCAGCTTCACATATGCATGGAACATGCGGAAACAGAGTGCTGAAGAGAGATAGGAAAGAGGCTTTAGCATAAACCTCTCCCTGGTCTGAGAGTTTATGACTTCAAGATAGTAGTCTTTAGATAACTGGGAGGTGGGGCAGTTAAGGGACTGAGCCTCCTTCCACTGTGTGCAAGCCCCCTCCTTTTAAAAGGCTACAGGAGGTAGGGATTCAGATGAAAATGAAAATGTGAGTAGAAATTGCCAATGTTCACTTAATCTGGCCGATGTCCAGAATGGAAATCAACCCGGCAAATAGAATTGGTATTTGCTGCTGCTATTGCTTTTCAGTCCACAAATGATATGTAACGTGATGTGAAGAAGAAGAAGAAGAAGAAGAAGAAGAAGAAGAAGAAGAAGAAGAAGAAGAAGGGTTATTATTATTGTTTCCCATTCACATTGTTTTTTCTTGTGCACTGAAATGAAATAATGTAATGACAACACCATTACATAATTTTTGTAAGTTACATAATTTCTCCACAGCGTACAAGGCAAATAATGTATTTCTTTTTGTGGAAGACGAAAAGCTGTGGAACAGAAACAGAGCCAAACGCTATGGACTCGCAGGGTTGAACATAAATCATACAAACGAGGAAATTCCAACAAACTGTGGATATGGGAAAAAAATGGAACAGAGAATATTATTAAGCTGATAAAATGGAGAAGAAGAGAACCATGGACATGGACCTTGGTAGAAAACTGGGATATAGCAGATAGTAATTAAATAATGGATGGAATTCACACAGCACTAAGTGGGGTATTGTGCGATGAATTAGGCCCACTCACACACTCCTCCCCCTGCTTCCTCTACACAAAACTGTGTTCTGGGGTCCCCCCCCACCCTCCACAGGCATGCACAGGGTGAGGGGGGGGGCAATGTTTCATGGCACAAGCAGACCTCATTCCATGCCTGAAAAAAATAGTTGAATCATGCCCAAGATGTCTGCCTCCAACCTGTTTGCCCTTGATTTTGAATTGCAGGAAGAAGTGTCCTCAAACACTTCAACAATTCAACAACAAGAAATTGTCTCGGCAGTAGATAAGGGCCTAGGATCAGGGGGCGAGTGCTAGAGTAAAATATCATTACATAGACCCTCTGCTTCAAACAGATGTGCATGGGCAAATTTGACACAAAGAATTACAGGAGGTCAGCACTGATAGGACAGAGGCCCTCTGAGATTCAGTGTTACGGCCACTGTCGAATAGGGAACATAGTAATAGCTTCTACAATAAAAAGTGATTTGAAAAAAAAATAAATCCAAATGAAACCAACGAAGCAAACTTTCTGTGATAGCTTAGGAGAGCACTTTGGCATGGCGAAGCTGAAAGAGAAACAAAAAACCAAACACAAGAGGGGGGAAAGTAATAAACCTCTGCTACCCATGGGCAGGGTCCGCAGCAGTCGAGCAAGACAAATAGAGGGGGAAAGCAGCTGCTGTCACTACCCACAGGGAAATGCAATGGCCCAAGTTATGACCTACCAAAGACCGAGCCGTGCAGAATAAGTCAGGAAGTTACATGGAGCAAAAAATAGAAATAAAAAGTGGACCTATGAAACCTGCACTGAACCATGGAAAGAAGTGGTGTTGCAGCTGGAATGAGAGATGCGGTTGACCTTTCAGAAGGCTGTAAACCAAACATTGAGGGGTGGCTTGTTTGTTTGATGACAACAACACCATCACTACCCCAGTTTATTTGGTAGCAGTCCCCGTCTTCCATATTCACAGAAACGTGATTCGGGAGTCCTGGGCCAGATAAAAAGATCTGTCTATCAGCACACCAATATCCTCCCGACCCCAGTGGCCAACCAAATGACTCTAGGACATGGCATCCTCAAGATCTTGGCAGATTCCAGCTCTTATCAGTCCTCAGCCAGTATGGTCAATGGGCAGGGATGAGAAGAGCTGAAGTCCAACAATATCTGGATGGCACTCTATTGGCTCACCTTGCTCCAAGAAGTTTGCTTCTAGAGAATGAAAGGAAGATCCCTTCATTGTTTATCCCAGGGTGAGGTATAAAGAGATCTGCTGCCAAGAAGGTTCCGTCTAGGTTCAAGTCAGATTTATATTCCATGAATGTGTTTAATCCTCCTTTAAAGGAACTTGTCAGTGACCATGACAAAATCTTATCTTAGCGAATCCCATACTTTAAGGATAAACTCACTTCAGGCAAGCTTTAACCTAACAAAAATAAATAAATATATACAGTCGTACCTTGGTTTTCGAACAGCTTAGTTCTCAAACATTTTGGCTCCTGAACGCCGCAAACCCGGAAGTGACTGTTCTGGTTTGCAGACTATTTTTGGAAGCTGAACGTCCGATGGGGCTTCTGTGGCTTCTGATTGGCTGCAGGAAACCAATCAGAAGCCGTGCTTTGGTTTACAAACGTTTTGGAAGTCAAACGGACTTCTGGAATGGATTCCATTCGACTTCCAAGGTACGACTGTATAACTGATAATATCTAACACAACAAAAAAGAGAAGTTAAAGCAGCACTTCACCTCTGCCACCCGTGGTTAATATGTACATGTCAAACCCCTCTCCATGTATACAGCACACCGTGATCCTACTCCTTCAGTCTGTTATTCCTAAACCTGGTGCCCAAATATGTGTGGAACCTTTCCCAAGCTTTCCTTATACGTATGTCCCTTCTAAATGGCATTTCTTGCTTGTTCCTTTTCCCCACATGGCTAAAGCTGCAATCCACTTCTCATACATCCAGGAATAGCGGTGGGGAGAAATTCAGTTTGTTCCGTAAAATGCAACAACACCTAATTTGCACTTCCTGAAAAGGTACGCAAACTGAAACACAGCTGTTCTTTGAGATCGGCGCTTCTCTGAATTTTGCAATGCAGTTCTCTACCACCACCAAAACAACAAACAAAACAAAACAAAAATCCTGTTTACAAAAATGTATATATAAGACAGTTGAGCAAGCCAGCCGCGATCAACTGCTCTACAAGGACCCCCATAGAACAGCCTGTCCCAGAAGAAAGAGCTTGAAGTGAACTGAAGTGGGCTAGGCTAGGCTACTGAAATTCCTGCAGAAACTCCATAGCCAGCCACTCCCAGCAGAAAAACAGAGGGTGAAGTCAGCACCCATCAGCCTATGTCATAAGAAATTTAGACTTTCCTGCCCAACTCTGTCACAAAGACAAATTCATAGCATAAGGAGGCCAAATGTTCTAGTTATTCTTTGAGTTGCATACCCCTTCCAAAACAAGGCTGGAAACCTACAATTGACCCTGTTGCACTAGAGAGATTTTTAATAACTCTGAAACTTGCTGAGTACCACCAGGGGGTGGGGGGTGGGATGGGAATTGAGGCAATGGGGGAAAATAGCCCTTTTCCAGCATCATCTAATTCTCCCACAATTAGAACTTTAAAGGGGAGAACAGGGATGAGTACCCCAGTTCCACACTCCATCCAGCATTGCCAGCAGCAAGCATCCTGGTCTAGTCATGTACGGATGCTCAAAGATCACCATTCTAAAGTTTCCCTGCTTCAAAAGTCCTCTCTGCAACTCGCTTGGAGTGACAAGGATGGTGTGTGGGTGTTCCTGATACACTCATCTCTCTTCCTCACAGTGCAAAGGATTAGAAGACCTGGGCAGGACACATGTACAAGCTGAATGCCAGATCTTTCAGAGCTTCTTTCAACATGTCATACAGTTACGTTTATATATATATTTTTCCTTCTGGTGGTATTACAGCTGTCTAGATCATTAAATGTGTGTACCTTACCTTTTTAATTATTGGTGTTATTAATTCATTATTATTTTTCACTCTCATCATAAGCTATGTGGGACTAAAAATGCTCTTTTCAATTAAACATGGATTTCTCCAGCATCTTGACATTTCCCTATAGAGTGGATATGTAGGAATCCAACTGCAATGGCTTGAATGAGATGTGATGATATGGAAACACAATGGAATATCAGGTCTGGCTATTTAGAGACTGTGTTTATCTTTCCAGCCCTCTAGTCCTCAACATGTCTACCCAGCAGTAAGTCCCACAGAATCAGTATGGGTTACTTCCAGCGCTAGACTGCGTATACATTTATATGGACACACATTTGATGCACGCTCCTAACTCTCTCTGAGTTTTAAATAGCCAAGGAGCATTTCAATAAAATACGGAGACTGACCTTATAGTATGGGCATGGAGCTTGAATAGGAAAGCCATTCTCTGTTACAAGGTCATTCACTACTTCAGAGTACAAGGTGCTGTGATCTGAAGTTCAGAGGGGAGGTTGTTTGCCATGAAATGCCACATTTGCATATGGAAAGTACTTTCTTTTATTAAAAAAATCATTGCAAATAGTCACACAAACGCTGAAGTAAATAGCAAAGTGAAATATGCACACACTTACACAGTGGGATTCTGTTCAGCACTTAGATCAATATTAGAAGGGCAATTTGAAATGCATATGCCAATCTTTGAGTTTGGGTAATTGTTTGTATAATTTATTTGTTATATCCACACCCTGCCCTTCCACCAAGAACCTCAGGAGATCATTTTAGCCTCACTTGTGTTAGGCCGACACAAAGAGTAATCCTAATGGCCAAAGGAGCCTGGAATGTGACTTCTTTAAAGATCGCACTCTCCCATGCAGTCCAATAAAGATGGGGGACAAAGGAAAAGGGACTGTTTTACCCACAACGTCAGTATTTTAGAGTGCCAGCCCCAGTGAGCCCCACCAGATCCCATCACTGGGTTGGATTCAGACTTAGGGTGCAATCCTGGTAGGGCACGCAGCAGGGCACCACTGCCACATCTGTAGAACAGCCATTCATGCCATCTGTACTTTTGGCACTATGGTCTAAACCACTAAGCCTCTTGGGCTTGCTGATCAGAAGGTCAGCAGTTCAAATCCCTACAACAGGGTGAGTTCCCGTTGCTCTGTCCCAGCTCCTGCCAACCTAGCAGTTCGAAAGCACACCAGTGCAAGTAGATAAATAGGTACCACTGTGGCGGGAAGGTAAACGATATTTCCCTGCACTCTGGCACTCGATACAGTGTCCCGTTGTGCCAGAAGCGGTTTAGTCATGCTGCCCACATGACCCGGAAAGCTGTCTGTGGACAAACACTGGCTCCCTCGGCCTGAAAATGAGATGAGCGCCACAACCCCATAGTCACCTTTGACTGGACTTAACCGTCCAGGGGTCCTTTACCTTTACCTTACTTTTCTGCAGTTCATTTCCCTCTGACCTCTCCTCAAACCCCACAAAACACACACATATATAACCATAACTCAGGGCAACACCATGCATCTGATGAAGTGGACTGCAGTCCACAAAAGCTTCTCATAAGACATCGCAAAATTATTTGTTCTTTTTGCTGCAGCTAACACTGGAAATTACATTACACACTCCCATAAGTTATATATGGGAGCTAGTACAGCATGTCTTTGTCCCATGCCACTGGGAAACTGTAAAAGAATCACATCACCAAGTCGGAGAAACTCACAGCAAGGTTATTGTCAGTCCATCCCAGAAAGTGGGGGAACACTTGTTCCTCCCATGTGACCTTCAGGTTATCATGTTTAACCCACACTCACAACACAAGAAGGCTATGTTGGATCTCACACCACCAAGTTAACACACAAAAGTGCCCTAAGAATGAATGAACTTTATTTGCATCAGCCGTCGGCCATAGCAACAAAAAGCATTGCAATATACATGTCTGCCCGGACACTGAAGTAGAGCGCTGAGGGCCTTCTGGCAGTTCCCTCGCTGAGAGAAGCCAAGTTACAGGGAACTAGGCAGAGGGCCTTCTCGGTAGTGGCATCCGCCCTGTGGAACGCCCTCCCACCAGATGTCAAAGAGAAAAATAACTACCAAACTTTTAGAAGACATCTGAAGGCAGCCCTGTTTAGGGAAGCTTTTGATGTTTAATAGGTTATTGTATTTTAGTGTTTTGTAGGAAGCCGCCCAGAGTGGCTGGGGAGACCCAGCCAGATGAGTGGGGTATAAATAATAATTTATTATTATAATTATAATTATAATTATTATATTATATTATATTATTATATAAAAGTCAGTTATATAAAACATGGTTTAGGGTCCCGAATCAGCAGTCAAATAGTGGACCTTATTCTGATTGCTCCAGCCCCAAGAGTTTTGAATGCAGGGACATCTTGACATTTGTCATAGGACTAGAGACAGGCAAACTCTCCTCTGCTCCTCTTGGATTGACTCAAATTTTATTTGAATTCCTTCCCTCCAGAAGCAGAAGTAGCATGAATCATTTCCCAAGCCCATTCTGAATTCCCTCCCCATCACCACTGCATGCCCCAGATCCCACAAATGCCATAGCCCTTTCCGTAGCCAGGATAAGCATACTACGCAGAGAAAGAGAAGGCCTGACCCTTCACCTCATCTGTCATCCTGGAATCAACACACAGCAGTGTATCAAGAGGGAAAGCATAGCGGCAATGGCAGGAGCTCTGTGGAAGACTACAAATCCCAAGAGCAGAACATCAAAGTGATGGAGGAGTGGGAAAAATACATTCTCCCCAAAGAAGGTACTTTTTTCCATATGTGGTGGACTTGTCCCAAGGTGAAAGATTTCTGGGAGAAGATTTATAATGAACTGAAAAAAAATATTGAAATATACATCTATTAAGAAACCAGAGGCCTTTCTTCTTGGAATAATAGGTTTGGAATTGCCCAAGAAAGATGTTAAATTATTTTTGTATGCCACAACGGCCGCCTGAATATTACTTGCTAAAAATTGGAAAACACAAGAACTGCCAACAGTGGAAGATTGGCAGATGAAGATGATGGACTTTTTGGAGCTAGCTGACCTGACTGGAAGAATCCGCAACCAGAAAGAAGAGGAGTTTCAAGAGGACTGGAGGAAATTTAAGGACTATTTGAATAAATATTGTAATATAAAAAATTAGAAATTACTTGAAAGAAACAAATAGACCTAGGATTAAACTAAGTTATAATTAAATAAATGGGATTTGGAATGTTAAGAAAAATGAATAAGATGGACTATAAAATTGTTTTAGTTTAATAATGATATTGGAAAGCTGTTACTTTTAATTACAAGGAAACTCAGAAGGGAGGGATTTGAGGAAGACAACCAAGATGTTTAAAAGGTTGGATTTGTGAAGAATTAAGTTTGTTGTTATTGTTTTTCTGTTTATTGTTCCCTTTTTCCCCCTTCTTTTTTCTTTTTCTTTTTCTGTTTTTGTGTATCATTTTGCTTTGTGGTTTGTCATTGTGGAAAATCTACTAAAAAATTATTTTATATATATATATATATATATATATATATATATATATATATATACACATTCTCCCTTCTTCCTGTATACTAGTGGGGGGCTTGTGGGAAGCCTGTTTTGTGGACAGAATTCTTCTCTGGAGCAGATTTCAACCCAAGTCAGAGAGAAATCTGGGGGCTTTCAAAGTTTGTTTCTTCTTTGCTACCGTCCTTGTGATGAGCCTTAAAAGTTCTTCTCCAGAGATATTTGTCAGCCTCTCTAGCTAGGACAATTATGTCAAGGCAAAGTGAGTCTTTTGAATCAATGAATGATAAAGTAGAATACCCATTGTTTTTATTAATTTATACGACTGATGGTTGTTGTTGGGTTTTGTTTTTAACATTTTAGGAAACTGTAGCGCATAAAGAAGCCGAGCATCCTGAATTCTGCTCATTGACTCCGGAGGTGTCATTTGATTTTCCTGTTTGTGCATCAGTGCCTAGAAAATAGGGGCAATAATGTTTATTTATCTGCTTCATGTAGATGAATACAGCAGGATACTGGATATTAGTAAAGAGCTTTGATAATGTCACATCAGAGAGCTCTTGCTGCATTATGCATTAAGTTGATAGGAGAAAGGAACGGTGTCAAAAAAAAGGTGTCATTCTACGTGGATTCTAGCCCATGTGGATTCAAGGGGCTTCTAATTTGTAGCTATATATTTGTTAGAAAGCCCTTATAGATGAGGGATGGGAAGCAATCTACTTTTATACAACATGTTGCATATTCCCTAAAATTGCTCCAAGATTCATAACCGGTATCTTTCCCTCCAAGTCTTATTATAAGGTATACCATCATTAAACTGATTCAAAAAGGAAATTGCCATAAGCATCTCCGAGTTACTGTATTCCTATATTTTCCTCTAACTTCAATATGAGGCAGGGAGTATTATTATTATTGGGAAATGAAAAAGAAGAACCTGAATCTATCTGAAAACTGAATCCATCACTGACCTCTTTAGCATGTGAAAACTTTCAGATGGAATTTCACATTTCATCTCTTTTCATAACATTCCCCTATTTGGGAGAATGATTCTATTATTTAGTGTTTGGGTGCTGTTGTTTTTAATTTGGCACCACTCCGCAGGAAACACACCTGTTTTTACTAACTCTAGTGGTTGGCAAGAAGTCGTGTGAATTTTCCTGATAAAACACTTCAAATTTGTAGAGCTTTTGGAACATGCTACTGTTACATAAGCTTCCTCTGTGCAGGCCATTAGGAATAGAGATTTTGAAGGAAAGCACAGACAAACCTGCAATTTTTTCATTAGTTAATGAATTTAAGTACTCAGGGTGCTTTTTTCAGCCGGAACTCAGTTCTGGCACTTCTCAGATGTGCACCATTGCCGTTCGTGGTGAGTTACGGCACCTCTTTTTTCTAGAAAAATAGCACTGTATGTTTTTGTTTAGTCGTTTAGTCGTGTCCGACTCTTCATGACCCCATGGACCAGAGCACGCCAGGCACTTCTGTCTTCCACTGCCTCCCGCAGTTTGGTCAAACTCATGCTGGTAGCTTTGAGAACACTGTCCAACCATCTCGTCCTCTGTTGTCCCCTTCTCCTTGTGCCCTCCATCTTTCCCAACATCAGGGTCTTTTCCAGTGAGTCTTCTCTTCTCATGAGGTGGCCAAAGTATTGGAGCCTCAGCTTCAGGATCTGTCCTTCCAGTGAGCACTCAGGGCTGATTTCCCTAAGAATGGATAGCGCTGTATATCACTGTTCAAAATATGCCAGCATCCCACGGCAACATACAATATATAAAAACAATTTAAAATGTAGAATACCAAACAATGCATGAATAATAATAACAGCAGCAGTAAAACATTCACTTATTCTAATCCAATTCCTTCACCCAGCCACCCCAATAAAAAGAGAGGCACTCTACCTGTTACTCTCGCTATAAAAGCAGTCATGAATAAAACTGTTTCTTGAGTCTGCCTAAATCAGGGTGTGGAATCTGCGGGCCTGCGGAGATGAGGCTTGTAGCCAATCAGTTTGGTGTTTAGAAGGATGGGGAGATAAGACTTAAGAGTCCCCACCTCCCATTGTTTCAAGGATGGCAGTGATGGAGCTGGCATCCGTTCTCTGAACCTCTCCTGTATGCAGTGGTGTGCGATGAAATTTTTTGTAGGGGAACAGTTAGGACCAGAGTATGGGACTCTGTATGTGTTGTTGCAATGTCCTGACATTAGGCATGTGAGCATCATGGCTCTCTCCCTGAGCAGAAGGGAGGGGAAGGAGGTGGCCTGGGAACATTTAGGGGACTAAGCTAGTCCTCCTAGTCCACTGACTGCATGCCACTGCCAATATAAATAATAATAATAATAATAATAATAATAATAATAATAATAATAATAATAATTTTTATTTATACCCCGCCCTCCTCAGCCAAGGCTGGGCTCAGGGCGGCTAACAAGCAATAATAAAAACAAGTTGAATGAATACAACTTAAAAACAAGACTAAAATACAACATTAAAACATAGAAACATTAAAATGCAGCCTCATCACAGGAGGAGAAAGGAAAAAAGAAAAAAGAAAGAGGGGGGCAGAATCAAATTGGCTCCAAGCCAAAGGCCAGGCGGAACAACTCTGTCTTACAGGCCCTGTGGAAAGAAATCAGATCCTGCTGATAAAAGGTAAAGGTAAAGGATCCTTGACAGTTAAGTCCAGTCGCATACGGCTCTGGGGTTGCGGCGCTCATCTCGCTTTACTGGCCGAGGGAGCCGGCATTTGTCCACAGACAGTTTTTCTGGGTCATGTGGCCGGTATGATACCATGAGGCAAAAATGTAAAAAAAATAAAATTCAGTCATTTCTTGGTTCTGGAACACCTTGCGACTTGAACATTTTGGCTCCTGAACACCGCAAACCCAGAAGTGAGTGTTCCGGTTTGCAAACATTTTTTGGAAGCCGAATGTCCAATGTGGCTTCTGCGGCTTCCGATTGAGTGCAGGAAGCTCCTGCAGCCAATCGGAAGCCGTGCCTTCGTTTTCAAACGTTTTTGGAAATCGAAGAGACTTCCGGAACAGATTCCGTTTGAGAACGAAGGTACAACTGTACTGATTGCTTCCACAGGTATCCCGCCGTGATCCTCTGATGCCCTCAGATCCTTCTTCAAGTGACCATGCGGTAAACTGGATAAAAAACTGTGTGCAGATGTGGTTTGAGCTGCAAGCTATATCCATTTTCAAGAGTATGTACATAGAGTTGTGCATCTAAATAAATACACATCCCTGCACATGTTCTGCTGAAATCAATGCACTGTGGTAGGCTGCACACTTGCAGCCACATCTAATTTACTGAAAAACTGTATTTTCAAAAGATTTTCATGGGTCTACAGTCGTTATAAATAATAATTCACACATTCCGAGCTGTGAGCCTTTTGTGACCTAATATCCTGAGATCCTAACATGAAAGATGAAGAAACATTACAATACTGCAAGGGCTCAAACAGCACTGACATCCAATCTCTGCATTATATTAAAATGAACGCTAATATTAGACACAATGCAATTCACCTGTGCTACATTGCTCTCAGCTTTGAAATATCAAAGTGCGCTGGATAAAAATATCTCTTTTCTCTTCTCTCCTCATCCCCCCCCCCCTCCAAGCAGCCTGCTTATGAAATGAGTATTCACAGCAAAGGCAGGCTTCCCTTTGGGGGATTATTTATATTCACTGCAGAAAGTCATTAAAATGTCCAATTTCTTGATTCTTCCAATAAGACAACATATCCTAAAGATTAGCAGAATACTGGGCCTCAAATCCCCAAATTATGCCTTGTTATCAGAAGCTACCACAAGGAGAAGCAATTGCAAATATTAGCTAAATAATGAAGAGCAACGCTGATCAAGGGCCACATTTTAGAGTTGACAAACAAGCCTTTCACCTTTCCCCTCTCAAGAAGCTGTGTGTGCATGTGTGTACATACACACATATTGTTTCTGATTTGTTTCCCAGATTTGGGAAACAATTTTAGTGCCGTTCAAACTTCCCTTTCCCTGTCAATGTGACAGCTGTGAGTTTACTTCTCATTATGAAACCATTTTGCGGGGGTTTTTTAAATTGTAATGATATTTGTAACCTATAATATTTTATTCCTTTTCACTGATAGGTAACAGTATGGTTACATGACACTACATCTGGGGTGTTGGTGGTACTGTGGTCTAAACCACTGAGCTTCTTGGGCTTGCCGATTGGAAGGCCAGCGGTTTGAATCCCTGCGACAGGTTGAGCTACCATTGCTCTGTCCCAGTTCATGCCAACCTAGCAGTTCAAAAGCATACCAGTGGAAGTAGATAAATAGGTACTGCTGCAGTGGGAAGGTAAACAGCATTTCTGTGCGCTCTGGTTTCCGTCACAGTGTCCCGTTGCTCCGGAAGTGGTTTAGTCATGCTGGCCACATGACCCGGAAAGCTGTCTGTTGACAAACGGTGGCTCCCTTGGCCTGAAAGCGAGATGAGTGCCACAACCCCATAGTTGCCTTTGACTGGACTTAACCGTCTAGGGGTCCTTTAACTTTTTACCCACAGTACATCTGGCGCATTAAACCAAGAGATTTGTTTGACTGTCCACATGCATGGATTTATGATGGATTCTGTTATACCACCGAAGAAGACCACTGTTGGGTTGGAATACATTTGGTTTTTGCTCTACATTGGTGTCTGTTATATATCAGCATTTGTTTGCCTATTTTTTCCAGAGTGTTTTCATTAATGCGGTTATAAAATTTGACATACTTAATTGTATAGTATTTGAAAAAAATATTTATTGGTGTGTGTTTTTCTTTTTGTAAATATAAAAAGGGGAGATTAAAGGGTTTTCTGAGGACGATGGAGAGCGTATGTGTTGTGTCCCACTGGTGGAGCTTGCCCTTATTCTGATAGGAAATGTACTGCGGGGGGTGGGGTGGGGGGAACAAAAAATGAGGAGTCAAGGAAGGATGAAAATGTCCCTATTTTGATCTGAGGAATGTTGGCGGGTATGAAGTTCTCCCCCTGTTTGATTTACAGTCTATTTTTAAAGTCAGATATACCTACATCTTCTAGGAATCACAGTATTATGTGTGCTGTTTATGTGAACCACTCAGAGAACTTGGTTAGATGGGTGGTATTCTGAAGCGTATAATGGAAAACCTAATGCAATCCCTTTTTCTAAACAACCACCACCTCAAAAACCTGGACAGTTGCTCCTGGAAAGCCTGCAGCAAAACTTCCATGTCATTGTTTCTGACTGGCTGATTATCTGCGGAAATTCTTTTAAGTAATCCGTGTTTATGTTTGATCCTCAAAGCCCCGTCACCAGTGGAAACGGGTCGAAATTTAGAGGATTTATGCCTGGGCCACCCTTTCGAGGACTGCAGCTTTAGGCCTAAAAAGAAAAGTGGCTTGATTATCTGAAGTACCGGCCAGACATGGGCTCCATTGCCAGCTACAGGCACTTTCCAGCAACCTTTAAAAATCAAATGGCTTCTCTAAGTGCCTGAGCTTAAGACACTCAGCCTTTGGAAAACGGCAGCTTCTGTAATGAGCATCCTAGCAGACTTTCTCTCCTGAGCAGGCCCTTAGCATGATTTCCTTCACTTCAGGCCACTAAGTGATTACTACAATTTAACATTATTTGTTACAAAAGTGGCTCGAGGCTCTGAGAAATCAGAGGTCCAATTGTGCAACATACAGTACATAGGTTGGGGGAGAGGAAGGGAAAGGCAGAGCAGCCTTGGGCCAGACATCTTATAGTCTAAAGGCAAGACAAGACATATCAAGGATCTATTATTGTAATTAAGAACAATACTTTGTCAAGCGTTGCTAGCGTGCTTGTGAATCTTCCTACTTACCTTTAGAAAGGAAACACTATATTAGCATTTCCGTCTTCTAGGATTGATGTAGAGAGATTGTTATCTGTGTGGGGCCACCAAATGTTGCCAAATAGGGGTCAGCCCAGGACCCAAATTGGGATTAGGATGCCTCATTTTTATTTTTTACACCAAGGCAGGTGTGAGAAGCTGTAATATGGATCAGAGCAGTGGCACTGGGGGATGTAATTGTTTTGTACCTGCCCTTTTAAACCCTGTAGGTCTATTACCACATACCCTCCAACCTATACAGTAATAGTGCCACTGTATTCTGCTCAGGTCAGACCTCACCTGGAGTACTGTGTCCAGTTCTGGGCACCACAGTTCAAGAAGGACACTGACAAACTGGAACGTGTCCAGAGGAGGGCAACCAAAATGGTCAAAGGCCTGGAAACGATGCCTTATGAGGAACGGCTAAGGGAGCTGGGCATGTTTAGCCTGGAGAAGAGGAGGTTAAGGGGTGATATGATAGCCATGTTCAAATATATAAAAGGATGTCACATAGAGGAGGGAGAAAGGTTGCTTTCTGCTGCTCCAGAGAAAGAAGATTCCACCTAAACATTAGGAAGAACTTCCTGACAGTAAGAGCTGTTCGACAGTGGAATTTGCTGCCAAGGAGTGTGGTGGAGTCTCCTTCTTTGGAGGTCTTTAAGCAGAGGCTTGACAACCATATGTCAGGAGTGCTCTGATGGTGTTTCCTGCTTGGCAGGGGGTTGGACTCGATGGCCCTTGTGGTCTCTTCCAACTCTATGATTCTATGATTCTATGATTTCTCCGAAGAAAATAGGGATGTCCTATTTAATAATAATAATAGCAACAACAACAACAACAATAGTATTTATACCCCGCTCATCTGACTGGGTTGCCCCAGCCACTCTGGCTGGCTTCCAACATATATAAAAACATGATAAAACATTAAACATTTAAAATCTTCCATATACAGGGTGTCTCCCCCTCCTGCTACGACAAGCTCTGATGTCTTAGGTCGAGGAGAGGTATGAAATGGAAGGTGCAAAGGCAGTCATGCCAGCATAGTCTCAGACTGTTGGAAAAGACCCTGGAGAGGAGGAGACTTAGGCATTTGTTGGAAGATGGAGACCTTCAGTCTGACCTGAAATTCTGGAGGTTGCTGCCAGTCATTGTAGACAATACTGAGCTAGATGGACAAATGGTTTTGACTTGGTATATGGCAGCTTCCTATGTTGCTTGTGTTGCCCTTGGCATGGAGACTGGGTTTCTTGAAAGATGGTACAGATCCATGAACTGGGGGCCTGCATATTACACCGATCCTGGTCCGACTGCACTAGCTACCAATTAGTTTTCGGGTCCAATTCAAAGTGCTGGTTCTGACCTATAAAGTGTTAAACAGCTCAGGACTGCAATACCTTAAGGACTGTCTCTTTCTGCATGAACCTACCTGGACTCTGAGATCATCTTCTGAGGCCCTTCTTCATGTGCCTCCTCGAGAGGTCCGGAGGGTGGCAACACGAGAGCAGGCCTTCTCTGCAGTGGCTCCCTATCTGTAGAATGCTCTCCCCATGGAAGTTTGCCTGGTGCCTTCATTATACACCTTTATGTGTTAGGCAAAAACGTTCCCTTTTAACCAGGCCTTTGGTTGATCTGATTTACATCTAATGCCCCTTTAAAATGTGTTTTTTGGGGAGGGCTGTTGGGTTGTTGTTTTTATTTTTATTAGATATTTTGTGGTTTTATATATTGATTTTATTCTGTGAACTACCCTGAAACCCCCCAGGTATAGGGCGGTATATAAATTTAAATAATAATAATAATAATAATAATAATAATAATAATAATAATATTGCAAATGGGTTCAATTTTTGAGCCTCAAGGTTCACTACTTTGAACTAAAAGCAAAACGAAAACTCATTTTTAAAGGCCACACAAGCTATTTCCACTCTTATTATATTTGTAAGTTTCCATTAATTTAACAAGCAATCATCTTGTAGCAACCGTAGATGCCATTATCAGATAAAATCCAATTAGTTTTATAGTGAATTAATGACTCTTTTAGAATGAAAAAATGAACATTATTTTCAGAGATGTTGTGCTGAAAATATTAGAAATGGAACTCAACACACCCTGTTTTATTCCATTTTCTCTTAGCGGCACATAAAATTGTGCTCTGTACTTTTCCTGCATTCCTTATACATACAGGGAATGACCGTGAGGTCATTGGCATTTATATTAGTGGATATGGCAGCATTTTCATATTTAGTTAGCTCACAGATATAATTTGAATGCAGGGAGTGTTTGTCATCGAATGGGAAATGGACAAATATGTGTTTATCACAGCTATATTTGCAGTGCTTGATTTACATTGAGCTATGTTAATCTGACGTTCCTCCTTCTTTTTCTTACATTTCCCCATCTTCAAGTTGAAATGTAGTGAAAGTTGCGAGAAGTGGCATCCCTTAGGAACAAAAATTTATTATCTGAAGTAGTAGTAGTAGTAGTATATGCTGCTCATCTGACTGGGTTTCCCCAGCCACTATGGGCAGCTTCCAACAAAGTATTAAAACACAAAAACGCCTCAAACATTAAAAACCTCCCTGTACAGAGGTGCCTTCAGGTGTCTTCTAAAAGTCAGGTACATGTTTATTTCCTTGACATATGATGGAAAGGCATTCCACAGGGCCTGGTTCCCTGTAGCCTCACTTCTTGCAGTGAACTGGACCTCCGTGTCCAGGCTGAACCATGGGGGTGAAGATGTTCCTTCAAGTATACAGGTATTCAGGTATTCTTGTATTCTAAAGGAGTACATATTGTTTATTATTGTTGTGTATTGTAGCCCCCTGTGGCGTTTGCCCTCCTAGGTGTGTGACATCATACTGGGTTCATAAGGAAAGGGTTAACTAATTGTAAAATGACTAACCAATAGGAACCCAAGGGGTTAGAGGTAGAGTTAGAGTTGTTAAGAAGTCAGTCTAGAGTTAGAGAAAAGAGAAAGAGGATAAGTCTGTGGGTTGGGCTAGTCTGATGTGAGAGACTCTGTTAAGAGGAGTCAGTCAAACAGTTGAGATCAGAAGGTATTAGGAAGGTACAGGCCGGTAAAGAAACTAAAGAAGAAACTGACAAGAATATTATCTATGAAACCATAAACTTGTTAATACTTGCAAAGAATTGCAAAGAAATAGAATTGCAAAGAAGAGAGACATTAGTTATGATACTTAAATGTAATAGTGAAATTAAGAAATGCAAATTAAGTGGGAAAGATTGGAAATGGAAGTCAAAAAATTGTAAAGATATAAAAGTATTTTTTATAACCGTTGAAAATGGTATGTTAAAAAACTAATAAAAATATATTAAGAAAAGAAAAAAGAAAGGAGATCGCAACTAAACATCAGGGAGAACTTTCTGGTGATAGGAGCTGTTTGACTATGGAACAGACTCCCTCAGAAGGTGGTGGACTCTCCTTCCTTGGAGGATTTTAGGCAGAGGTTGGATGGCCATCTGCCGTGGATGCGTTAGTTGATATTTCTACCTAATAGGGGTTGGACTAGATGACCCTCAGGGTCTTTTCCAATTCCTCAATTCTGTTTTTTATGGCAGTGATTGGCAATAGAACATTTTGCATGCAAGATATGGGCCTACCCATGAGCTGTGACCCCACCCCCACCCCATCAAGATGCCATTACTATGGTGAATTAAACATTATTAAAAATCTGCTGTGAGCTGAGGGCGACATCCAGTGTCTGCAAGTGGACTAATAATAATAATAATAATAATAATAATAATAATAATAATAATTTTTATTTATATCCTGGTTGGTTGGTTGGTTGGTTGGTGGGTCGGTTGGTCGGCCGGCCGGTTGGTTGGTTGGTTGGTCAATTAGTCAGTTGGTTGGTTAGTCGGTTGGTTGGTTGATTGGTTGGTTGGTCGGTCGATTAGTCGGTCAGCCGGTCGATTAGTCGGTCGGTCGGTCTATTAGTCGGTCGGTCGGTTGGTCAGTTGTTCGGTTGGTCAGTCAGTCAGTTGGTCGATCAATTAGTCGGTTGGTTGGTTGGTTGGTTGGTCGGTCTGTTGATCAGTTGTTCGGTCGGTCGGTTGCTTGGTTGGTCGGCCGGTCGGTTGGTGGGTCAGTCGGTTGGTCGGTTGGTTGGTCAGTCGATTAGTCGGTCAGTTGGTCGGTCAATTAGTCGGTCGGTTGGTCGGTCGATTAGTCGGTCATTGGTTGGTTGGTCGGTCGGTGGATTAGTCGGTCAGTTGGTTGGTTGGTTGGTCGGTCGATTAGTCGGTCGGTTGGTCGGTCAATTAGTCGGTCGGTTGGTCGGTCAATTAGTCGGTCAGTCGGTTGATCAGGTGTTCGGTCGGTCAGTCGGTCGGTCAATTAGTCGGTCGGTCAGTTGGTCGGTCGGTCAATTAGTCGGTTGGTCAGTTGGTTGGCCGGTCGATTAGTCAGCCGGTCGTTTGGTTGGTTGGTTGGTCGGTTGGTGGGTCAGTTGATTGGTTGGTCAGTCGGTCGGTTGGTGGGTCGGTTGGTCGGCCGGTCGGTTGGTGGGTCGATTAGTCAGTCAGTTGGTCGGTTGGTCATTCAGTTGGTTGGTAGGTTGCTCGGTTGGTTGGTTGCTCGGTTGGTCGGCCGGTCGGTTGGATGGTTGGTCATTCAGTTGGTTGGTTGGTCGGTTGGTTTGTTGGTCGGTCAGTTGGTCGATCGCTCGGTTGATTGGTGGGTCATTCAGTCAGTCGGTTGGTCGGTCAGTCGGTCAGTCAGTTGGTTGGTCATTCAGTTGGTTGTTTGGTTGGTCGGTTGGTCGCTCGGTCAGTTGGTTGGTCGGTCAGTTGGTTGGTTGGTCGGACCTTCATGGCTGACTAGGGGATTTGAAACGTTGCCTCTAATCACTACACCACACTGACTCTTGTAGGCAAGGAAAAGGGAAAAGTGTAAAGACTGATTTCTCCCACAAGGGGAAGCATCACAATCTGTGTGTGCAGGTTTTCTGAAGTCATCTAAAATGTGACTGATCAAATAATTGCTCAAGGATGTGGTGATGAAGGCAATGTAGGACCCACTGAGTTTACTCTGATTCCGAGATTCAATTTTCTACAGTTCTTCTGTATTTTGGGAGGGCAGCTTGCCTTTGGTCACCATCCTGTGTATGAAACTAAGGACTGGCACTCAGAGAATTAAGTTCCCTATTCATAAATTCTCTGAGTGCCAGTCCTTAGTTGGCCAAGATGACATGACCTTTCCACAAAGAGGAAGGTATCAGCATGCTTGGGGCGAATCCTTGCCATACTTGGGGATCATCTGCAGATGGTCTCATTCTCAATCTCCAGCATCTTAAGGTAGGATTTAGAAAGATTTCCTTTCTGAAATTCCAGACAGTTGCTGTTAATCAATGTAAGCAATACTGAGCTACATGGACCAATAGTTAGATTCAGTGCAAGGCAGCTTCGCTTCCTATCTAGCTCTGAGGGATAGCTCAGTTGGCTGAGCACAGGACTCTTAATTTCAAGGTCATGGGTTTGAGCCCCACACTGGGCAAAATATTCCTGCACTGCAGGGAGTTGGTCTAAATGATCCTTGTGGTTTCTTCCAACTCTACAATTCTATGATTCTAAACCTCAGGCTTGCAAAAGTTCGAAACAATTAGGGGGCGGAGCCCAAAGGAATAAAAATAAATCTCAAACAGTCAAAGGAGAACTGAGCATGCTCAATGTGTATGGAATGCTGTTGAGTAAAAAGCAATAGCAACAACATGGAAAACCAGGAAAGAGGAAGCGTGGAATGGAGTATGCTTGAAAAGGAGCGCTGCAAACTGCAACAATCTGTTGCATGTCCCGCTTGTATTCTTTAATAACAAAAGGGTTTTCAATAGCAGGAAACCTAAGAGGAGGACAAGACAGAAGGGATATTAACTCCAAATGACTCCCAGTTAAATTAAATCCAATATTGATTAGTCTCCGTGAAGAAAATTGGTATAAACAGTCTTTGAGTGCCAGTTTTTATTTTCTCAGAATGTAGACTGCACTTGCAACATGAAGCTAAACAAACCAGACCTAAGGTTTACTCTGCCTTTCTCTTTTATTCATTCACACTGCCTCCTAAATTAACCTATGTCTTAAAATAGGATTTGTCTGGATTTATCAACATTGACTTCTTCTGCAAAGTAATTTATTCCTCTTGGCTTCTTTCTTTCTATTCTTTCAGTGCTACCTGTCAGGTCAGCCTGTAGCTTAATCTGATTTGAGCTTCTACATGTATGAGGCAGCCAGCATACCTTTTAATGACACTGGGATTAGTCGAGTAGAGAAGGGAGGAGGAGGAGGAAACCCACGAGTGGAGCTAATGAAGTTGCTGGAATGTACAGGGGGAGGCTGTTATTTTAGTCATAAAGCTTTATTAATGCATTTAATGCTGGTGGCAGAATGTATGAGCAGCTGCAGTATTTCTTGGCTTTCTCCCTATAAATTCGAGAGGTTCAGGCAAAAGAATAATGGAATCCATTATATCATGGGGGGATCGCATTACCCAGCGGTGAGCTCCTGGGGTCAAATACACTCCAGATAAATCTGCTATGCAGTAGGGCAGTGCAAGCTCTGTGACCAGATCCTGATTGTGGAGTACAGGGTCAGGTTTAAGGCGCTGGTTTTGACTTTTAAAGCCCTATGTGGCCTGGGACCCACGTACCTATGGAACCGCCTCTCCTGGTATGCCCCACGGAGGACCTTCAGGTCCACAAATGACAACATTTGGAGGCCCCAAGTTGCAAGGTGGTTAGATTGGTCTCAACTAGGGCCAGGGCCTTTTCAGTACTGGCCCCGACTTGGTGGAATGCTCTGTCACAAGAGACTAGGGCCCTGCGGGACTTGACATCTTTCCGCAGGGCCTGCAAGACAGAGGTGTTCCGCCTGGCCTTTGGTTTGGACTCAGTCTGACCCTTCTGTTTCCCTCCCCTTACGGTTTTGATTTATGGGCTACTTTTAAGATGAAGCTGCATTTTAATTTGCATTTTAACCTGTATTTTAAATTGTTTTTTTTTTCTATTATGTTTTTTATTGTAATTTTCCTGGTGCTAGCCGCCCTGATTATCACTATCATCATCATCATCCTGAGGCCCCAAGCCAAATCAAGCTGATCTGGGATATGGCTGGAGTGATTTAGGACAACCCAGATCACCCTGGTGTGGACAAAGGGGTGGGTGGAGGCAGTCTGGCAGCAACTAGCAAGAAGAGGAAGGAGATGCGTGTTAAGCATGCTGTCAGGAGAGCGGTTCTTTCTCAACCGTGTTTAATTAGGGTTTAAAAACCTAATTAAACACTGTGCAAGGCTCCCAGTTTGGTTTGAGGCAGCCCCAGAATGAATCAGGCACTCTGCAGGACCAAGCCCTAAATCAATAAGGTGTGGGGCACGAACGACGTACAGCCATACCTTGGTTCACAAACATAATCCATTCTGGAAGTCCTTTCGACTTCCGAAAACGTTCAAAAACCAAGGCGAAAACCAAGGCAGGAGCTTCCTGCACTCATTCAGAAGCTGCAGAAGCAGTGTTGTATGTTTGGGTTCCAAAGAACGCTCAAAAACCAGAACACTTACTTCTGGGTTTTTCGGCATTCGGGAGCCAAAACGTACAAGTACCCAAGATAGAATCATAGAATCATAGAGTTGGAAGAGACCACAAGGGTCATCGAGTCCAACCCCCTGCCAAGCAGGAAACACCATCAGAGCACTCCTGACATATGGTTGTCAAGCCTCTACTTAAAGACCTCCAAAGAAGGAGACTCCACCACACTCCTTGGCAGCAAATTCCACTGTCGAACAGCTCTTACTGTCAGGAAGTTCTTCCTAATGTTTAGGTGGAATCTTCTTTCCTGTAGTTTGGATCCATTGCTCCGTGTCTGCTTCTCTGGAGCAGCAGAAAACAACCTTTCTCCTTCCTCTATGTGACATCCTTTTATATATTTGAACATGGCTATCATATCACCCCTTAACCTCCTCTTCTCCAGGCTAAACATGCCCTGGAGAACCAAGGTATGGCCGTAATTCTCTGCCGAGCAAGTATGAGCACCGAGTCATTTGATCTTGTCTTTCGGGTTTTCCTTTAAAAAGCTCCACAGTTTTGTTTTTGTTGGCCATCATCCGAACAGAAGGCTGGAGCAGATGGGTCACTGGCGTGATCCAACAGAGCTCTTCTTCTGTACTTACGGTGGCATCCCAGTTGTGGAATGCTCACTCATGAGATGCTCCCCAGGTCAGCAGTGACTAGCAGTGTGGGACACGAGACTGGACCTGAGTTTCCAGCAACAGCATTGCTGCCATGTACCAGGACTGTGTGGTACCCGGCAGCAAGATTGGGGATATAGAGGTGCACTCACGGACGCAATCTGTGCAGCTGCTCCGCCCCAGCCAACACCACCAGTGGCCGCGGTGCCAGGAAGCTGGGTCTATTAGTGCCACCCTGCCCTCCCCAGCTACACCTGGCCTTTCTTGGAAAGATTTCCACACCAAGTGAAACTTCATTTTTAATTCACCCTGGCCTTTTTGAAAACTGTGATTCCTCCACCGCCTCCCCAAATGTTTCAACCACTATTTATGAGCTGTGTATTTAGCCATCTGCTTTCAGATGGGTGGGGTATAAATAATAAATGTATTATTATTATTATTATTATTATTATTATTATTATTATTATTATTATTATTTCACCACTTTGCTGCAAAGGGGGGAAAAGGTACTGTAATTTATTATTTTAGCATATTATATATTATTACTTTTTATCATGTTATGCTGTGAGCCACCCAGAGAACCATGCTACTGGGCAGCTTGCAAATCAATGTAAGGAGTTTTGTTTTGTTTTTTTACATCATGGGATGTAAAACTCTGTAATGTTGTACAGAAGCAAATGATAATATGTTATGGTAAATTTGTTAGCGTGTTATCTGGTTAAATATGAAGTTTGTGAAAATTCACTGTGTGTTTTTATATGTCTGGTTACAACTACAGTTAAAAAAAAAGGTATTTTGTGTCTCTTTTTATGTTTGTATTTTTAAAGTAAAGTTTAGTTGTTAATTTTAAAAAGTAATTTTAGTTAAGTTTTTGTTTCTTTAGTTTATTTTATGAATAAAAATAGTGTCCTTTATAACGGAGTGTACCTATGCACTGAATGTTTGCCTTCAAAGATAAAAATCCTTCTTTGAACACAGACAGACTTACTCGTGAGTAGAAACATGTGTCTGATCTGCAAAAACATTGAAAGGCTCTTTGTGAACTTCGGTTTGTAGAAAAAGTAAATATTGTCCCCAAAAAATTCCATTGGGATTGGCGGTTTCATCTGAATTAAATGTCTTGCTGTGCCTTAATCCTAGGTAAGTACACATTTGATTGGAGTGATATTTATTTTTAACCTTTTAAAATTAGAGAGAGGGAGGGGGGGAGTGTGTGACCGATAGCAGAAGCCTAACATGTCTATTGAGAAGTAAGTTCCATAGGACTTTCTCTCAGGTAAACATAGGCTTGCAGCCTAAATTGCCAAAAGCTTAAGTGAAGGACTCTCTCCATAGCACTTGAATGTGATAAGAATCCTTGAATAATAAACCATTTTCCACTGTCCTCAAACACATTCATCATAGTGACCCAGAGCACTGATCTCTTAGAAACAGAGTGAAGAGAGTTACTTGAATTATAGTGGACGACTATTCAGGTCACCTATTAAAATGAGAACACAAAGCAACAAAGCATGATATCCTGAATAGTCAATATAATTGCATGGAATATAAAACAAGTACAGTGGTGCCCTGCAAGACGAATGCCTCGCAAGACGGAAAACCCGCTAGACGAAACGGTTTTCCGTTTTTTGATGCGCTTCACAGGATGAATTTCCCTATGGGCTTGCTTTGCAAGACGAAAATGTCTTGCGAGTCTTGAGATTTTTTTTCACTCCCCAACCCCTTTTTCTAAGCCACTAAACCGCTAATAGCCTTTTAGCAGCTAATCCGCTAATCCGCTAAGCCTTTAATAGCTGCTAATAGCCGCTAAACCGCTAATAGCGCTAATCCGCTAAGCCGCTAATAGGGTTGCTTCGCAAGACAAAAAAACCGCTAGACGAAGAGACTCGAACGAATTAATTTCGTCTTGCGAGGCACCACTGTAACTGGATTCACATGGAATTTTGAAATCTGATTTTGAAATAACCTTGTCCATTCCCCCCCCCCTTAATACTATCTACTGGGTTTCTTGAAGAAGAAAATCCTAATAAAGTTATAGGGATAAAAGTTCCTCCCCACCCCACCCCCCTTCCCCCGGTTAGGAAATAGTGTAATAATCTGCCACCAAATTAGTAATATTGACTCCAAATATCTCTCCACCACCATTACTCTGTAAACTGAGGAATGGTTTCCTCAGTTGTCTGTCAGTGACATGATGAGCTATGGACTGCCATACCTATATCTAAAAAGAGACTATTGCATATCGTCCAAGTGTCCTGATTTTGTAGGGACAGTGTCACGGTCCGGGTTACAGGCAGTCCGGAGTCCCGGCTTGGTACGTTGGGACCGGGGTAGAGGTCGGGAAGCAGGAAACAGCAGTCCAGGGTCAGCAGTCCAGGGGTCAGGAAGTCAAGAGTCCAAGGGTCAGGAATGTGACAGCTAAAAAAATGGCCGCTGTTTCTTTAATGCTAAAAGAACTAAGTCAGCATGAGTCAGTGGCCTACAATGACTCATGCAACCTTTCACCACACTGTACCTGTATATATAGAGTGGTCAATGTTAGTGTTTGGTGTGGGTTGGTTGGTTGGAAGAAAGCTGGTTGTGTTTGGTGTGTGTAAAAGCTGTTGGTCGTGGTTGGAGAAGAATACTTTTAAAGAATAAAAGCAGCAATACTCTGCAAGAATACTCTTTCTCAAAGACTCTTTTGTGCCAACTAGGGTCTGAGGACTAGGCAAAGGAGTAAAAAAGGAGGTCAGAACCTTTTCTTTTTCAAACACTGACAAGGAAACCAGAAGTCAGGAAGCCAAGGGTCCAAGAGTCAGGATACTAAGAGTCAGGAGTCCAAGAGCCAGGACACCAGGAGTCAGGAAGCCAAAGCACAGCTAGGTGGGTAGCGTGTTGCTGTGGCAAAGAGCCAGGGCGAAATGCTGGTCTTATATACCCCTCCCGGTCCTTGCCACCAGCAGAATAAGAAATCAAGATAACAAACTTTTAAATATAAGAATGGAAATGATTTATTGAATATTTACAGAGAAATTGTAAACAGAGAAGAACATTGGCAGGATTATTGTAATAACCTGCAGCTTGATAAGAGCATATATACAAAGTAGAAGAATAAATGAGCATATTAAGTTAATCTGGATATGCAGAAGATATTAAAAAATAAATTTAAGGAACCGTAGAAAGAGGGGGAAGGAAGTCAAGTTTTGAAATGTTAAAATGATTGTAAAATTAGTGAAATGCATAAACCTGAAAAGCAGATTTTTAAAAATAAAATAAAATAGGGATTAAGGGATTTTCTTTGGATGGTGGGGAGTGTGCATATTGTGTCCTGTTGATGTAGTGATAGCGACACTTGCCTTTCTTCTGCTGGGGGGGGGTGGAATGAGGGGCTGAGGAGGTTCAGTTGGGTGGGGGGACTGAGCAATGCCCCTATTTTCATCTGAGGAATGTTGGAGGGTATGTGAATGGCTTGAACTGTGAAGCTGAAGAACAGTAGGCAGGTGGACAGGCCAAGTAAGAATCACAGGTGCTTAGTATTTATACAAAGCCTGGCCAATCAGAAGACTCCATGCTGCCTGCCAATGACAGGGGCCGATGTTCTTTTCTGCACCTGAGAAGGGCTCTGAAGCTTGAGTGCCCATTAGGCTTCAGTAGTTCATTAGGATAGGCTCCAGGCCCAAACATTCCAGTTTCAAGCCAAAGAATCACTGGCAGAGTCTCTGAAACATTTAGTTGTGGCCGCTCTGCAAAACATATTGCAAAAAATTAATTGTCCTCAAATAGTGAACCACCCATTTGTCTTCATTTCGGTGTAACTAGAAAAATCTGAACAGTACTGTTTCTGATATCACATCCACTCACCGTGCAATGGGAAGAGACCATCAAATGTGGTTTTAACAAGGAGGAGAAAAGGGAACTGCAAAAGCTAACAAGTGTTAGTGAGCACGGAATAAACTCTTCAAGACTAGATATTATAGACATTATTCTGCTAAAGGCATAATAAAGTACTGTCTGATATTGTCATTGTGGGGTGATTTTAATGCCTTCTGCTGAATTAATTCCTTTTTCCAGGGCATCAAGAAATTAATCTGTTTTATATTTGCATGTATGCGAACAGTCTAATATTTCAGAAGAGAAGAGCGGATTGTATTAACTAATCACATAAAAATAAAAAAACACCTTGTCTCAAAGGTATTGCCAGGTAGACGGAGACAAAGAGGGAGCCAAAAAGAATAAGTGGGCAATTATCTAATCAGCCACCAGGTTTATGAAGAGAAGATAGGTCAATAATACATTGATAGCCTTTTCTGACAGAAATGACCTTTCCCCCCTTCCTTTTATTTTCTTTTTGCTAATTAAATCTCAGAAGCAGTGTTTCCTTCTTCTCTGAATTGCCACTGGGATGACAAGTGGCTCTCTCGTACCTCACAATTATAGACTCACAAGTTCTGTGAGTGAAGAAGGTGAGACTTTGACCTAACTTGCCGATTCACTGACAGGAGCCTAAAAGTGACAAGCACCACAATCCTACCCATCAGAAGCCAGTCCTACTGAATTCAGTGGGGCTCAGAAATCAGTCCCATTGTGAGACGGTGGGAGAAGATTGGAAAAAAATTAAAAATCTATTTAGAGAAATATTGTAAAATTAATGAATGTTAGGAAATGTTGGAATGAAATTACATGACTTTAGTAGAAATATTATAAGGAGTTAAGTATAAATAAATTTTAAGGTTTTGATGGTAAGATATTGTTAAAATAAATTAAGATAATTAAATGATAGAAAGCAGTGAAAAGAGGGAAAGGATTTGCAGATATAGCTAATAACTGGAATACAAAAAAGGGAGGTGTGAGGAGGTCGAGGAAATAAGTTAATGAAAGATAAAGAAAAATATTGGATGTGTCTTTAATTGTTTTTGTTTTTTGTGTGTTTTGATGTATTGTGTTTTTTGTTCTCTTTTTTCTTTTTCTTTCTTTCTTCTTTTTTACTCCCCCCCTCCTTTTTTGTGCTTTTTTCTCTGTAACTTTTAAACTTCTAATAAATATTATTTTTTTTAAAAAAAGAAATCAGTCCCATTGTATTCAATTAAGCTTACTCCCAGGTAAGTGGGTTTCGATACTGCAGCCTAAGATACTTCGATCAAAATGAAAACTGATAGTGACATAGTCCTGGGCATTTGATTATAAGAAAAGATAGGAAATTGTGATTTTTTTAAAAAATATCTCTCCAGAACTTTCAGCATGAATACCTGTTTCACAACAGCAGCCAAAGCCTAAATGAGGCTGTGCTGCGAGAGAGCCAAATTAACCTTGAATTGTGGAAGGGAAATTTGCTGTGGCAGCTGCAGAAGCAAACCTGAATTTACAAAACAGATGCTGCATTTACCAGAGCTGAATACCATCTTGTCCTCCTGAGTGGCAAAAATCCCCAAATACAACTGAAAGAGTAATATTCTGGCAAAATCACTGTTTGAAACATGTTTGTTTAGATGAGCCTATCCAGACATATGCTGGCATGTTTCCATCTTGTTCATTCTAATAATCTCTTAATTTTGCTTTTAACCATTTTTATTGAGTATTTTAATATTTCCTGTAAACTGTGGTTGGGTATGAGCCTGTGAGCCAACCATAGAGTACACATGTTCATGGAGGAAGATCACTTTAGATGCTGTGCCCTGTGTTTATACTGGCTGAGAGATACCGTATTGGCCCAAATATAAGCTGCACCCGCAAATAAGCTGCACCTTTAAAATTCGGGGGGGGGGAGAGAATACCCGAATATAAGTTGCTCCCTTAAAATTGGGTTACAGGCTGAAAATCGCTGTGGTTGGTAGAATTATAACTCAGAGCCAATGTAAGCCTTTGATCTTGCAAGCCTGCAAAAGTTACCGTACAATTGCTAAAATCGCAGATTGCTATTCAATTGCTACAATTCCGCAGGCATTCACACCCGTCAATGGCAGTCTCAAGCTCACAAATCAGCTATAAAACATTGTTTTTTGTTCCATTTTACCGTATGTCTGTTTCAGCAGCAATATCATAAAAGCCCATTTTGTAAGGTCGCGACGTATTATTATTTATTATTTATACCCCACCCATATGGGCGGCTTCCAACAAAACACTAAAATACAATAACCTATTAAACATTAAAAGCTTCCCTAAACAGGGCTGCCTTCAGATGTCTTCTAAAAGTTTGGCAATTATTTTTCTCTTTGACATCTGATGGGAGGGCGTTCCACAGGGCGGGCGCCACTACCGAGAAGGCCCTCTGCCTGGCTCCCTGTAACCTGGTTTTTCACACTTTGACTTTTCATGGTCAGAATTGGGGGGGGGGGGGAGTGTGGCTTATATTCGGGCCAATACGGTATTTTTGGGCTAGGGTGTTACAGAGAGAGTCTGAGGGTCACATGTATCCCTGGTTACAATTTGCCTACCTGTGTGATCTGATATCTGCTAGAGCACAGTGGCGTAGCGTGGGGGGGTACACGGGGGCCCGGCCGCACCGGGCGCAACATCGGGGGGGGCGCGCTCACCCTCGCAGCTCTCTGCCCCTACCTGGCTCACTCACTCTCTCTCACTGCAGTGCTGGCTGTGCGAATCCGAGCCGAGCCGCCGGGTCGCCGCCCACTATGGAGGGGGGGGTGCCAGGCGTGCGGTGCAGTGCGGAGAGAGAGCAAAGGACTATCTGGGGGAGGGACAGTGCAGCGGGGGGGGGCGCAAATTACTTGCCTTGCCCCGGGTTAGGGGGCACAAATTACTTGCCTTGCCCTGGGTGCTGACAACCCACGCTACGCCACTGCTAGAGCACAAGGCACACTGGATGAATATTCCCCCTTCCCCACCCCAGCATTTGAGTCCTGAATACATTGTTCCGGCTGCTTCCATAATGCACCCAGTCCTGTACTCCTGCAAAGAAGCCAAGCATGAGATTACAGTTTTATGGAGCAAGATTTTCCGAACGCTCCAGACCTCTTATCAGAACAGGAGACAGCCACAATTTAAATTGGAAAAGAACTGCCACGATCAATGAGATGTTCATTAATTTTAACAGTAAGCAGTTTCACTCTTCCTCACATTAATTAAGGGATCCGAAACTGTTCTCCGGGCTCCTAAGAATCTATACATTTTGACATCGCCCGCTTCATTCTCTTTAGCCAGGCTAAAGAACTGAAAATGAGTTGTCTGCTGTGTTTCCATAAAAGGAAGAAGACAAGACACAGCCACCCTCGGCTAACCTCCTCACCTCCATTAGCACTGACTTCATAAGGAAACGATATGTGGCTGTGTTCCGTGACAGATGAGTGACAGCCCTTAACAGGGAACAGACAGTGTGTGTTTTTTGTTTTGCTTTCCCCCTCCATAACCTCTTCTAGCCCACTGATACCACCTTGGATTTAAAGGGGGGAAATCTTGTTTCAGATCTTAAAAGAAGAAAGCAGAGGTGTTCTAAGTATTTATACTAGCACGCATAAGTCAATAGCTATCTTTGCAATAATGTAATTCACCCAGCATTAATCTGCTGGATGGTTTTGTTTAAGGTGGATAGGGAAAGAGACAAGATTTCATATATATATATATATATATATATACACACACACACACACACACAAATACATACCAAATTTATGTACCTAAAGAAAGAAAAAAGAAAAAAAACAAACAAAGATATAAAGCCATTTCAAAATAATATTTGTACCAACACTACAGAGTTCCTGTCAATCTCGTTATATATTCTTTTTTTACAAATGAATGTACTCTTATTATTGTATATTTCTTTACATTTTATCTAATATATTCCTATATCAATATGTACCCTTAATCTTGTTTCTCAACTCAATTTCTCCCCAATGTCAATCGAATGCTAGCATAGATAGTGAACCTTTACTATATTTTTGAACGTATATCTTATATCTATCCCATTTTTCCATAAATTTTTGTTTTGAATTGCCTCTCAGGCTATTTGTCAACTGCGCCATTTCAGCAAATACTTGTAGTTTATTATGCCAGTCCGTTATTGTCGGGGCTTCTTCTTCCTTCCACCCCTTTGCCACCAAAGTCCGGGCTGCAGCCGTTACATACAAAAATACCTCTCTAAAGAGACATTTCCGTTAAGTATTGTTGGGAAAGAGACAAGATTTCTTGTGATCTATGGGGACTCTGGGAGTCTTGGGTATTGATGGCATGTACCAATAAACCAACACTAAGACTAAAAAAAAAAGGGGGGAAAGCATTGTCCAGACTTTGATGGCAGATACTGGATTGGCTTTGTAACTTCATGGCTACTGACATAACATTTCGAACCTGGCCTGGCATCAGTGGTTGGCATCAGCAGGCATCTTCTTAGTACCACTAGCAAGTAGGACAGAGCTTCTGCTTTCATTTTCTTGTTTATATTCTCAAAGATCAGGAATACCCATTGCTTCTTCATCCCTGAATGCTAGATCTGTAACATCTACCACAGACTTATTCTCCATTTTATAATCCAGACCCATTTCAGTCTGCTTTCAGACTCGGGTTTAGCACAGAAACAGGCAGCACTAGGGACAACCAGGCAGTGAAGATGTGCAAATAAGCATCTTCCCTGAACAACTCCAAGAACTTCCAATGTCTATGTACATTTTCTCTGCAAAATTCAGCTGCTCTTTCCTCAGATTAATTGTGACTTCTCTTCAATATCTACCTAAACAAACCTCATTCAGCTCTCCTAGAGTCTCAATTGTTGCCGTCGAAGGGAAAACAACAACACTGTAACACTGCTGCTAAAGAACAACGTGTAACTGAAACCCACTGAGTGCACAGTTTTGTATCAAAAGGGGTCTTACAGAGACTACACTTGTGTGCTTCTGTTAGCATTACTTTGATATCCCCCAAACTCTCCTGTATGTAATATTCATGGACCACTATGGCAATGTTTTCTGCTTGTAAAGAGCAAATTCCGGAGATTCAAGTCTGAGGGGAGAGGGTGAAAGTTATTATTTTCATGTCTTTGCTCTCAAGGTAGTTAGCTGCTTGAGAGAATGGTAGACTGAACAGGTACTGCAGAATGTCAGATGGGGCTCTATCTAACCTCCTGGCTTAGCTTTCCTCAAGGATGCCATATTACAGTCTCTAATGCAGTGTCTAATAGGCCCCGCTGGGAAACAGATACACTAAAACCTTCTGAACCCCAGACAGATGAAATTCGCACTACATATGACAGACAAGACACATTTCTGTCAATAGTTCAGATCTAAACCACTGATTTAATTACAGGCCTAATTTATATTTACAAACACAGGCTTCCAGATGAATTGGAAACACTACTTTCAGTGCGATTTTCTGGGGGGTTTGACTGTGATCGCACCGTACAGTTCGTTCAGTAGCACCCATGTCTTCTTTCCCAACACTTCCCTCAGAAACTGCACAGGGAGGAAAAGCTCGAGACCAGTTATGGTTCATAGCTCTCTGAAAATCCCCTTCCTTTCATCCCATCCCAATATCTCAGGGCACGTACCATTACTGGCTTAAAAGCCAGCAATGCCACTTCCTGTCTCTGCGATTCAATTTGAATTTGTGCACTGTGGTACACATCCACACAGTTTGATATGCTATCTGAAAACAGCCCTATATAGGGATGCCTTTCAATGTGTAGCGTTTATTATGTATTTATATATGTTGGAAGCCGCACAGAGTGGCTCGGGCAACCCAGCAAGATGAGTGGGGTTTAAATAATAAAATTATTGTTATTATAATTATCATCACCACCGCCGCCATAAAAATATTTTACTCTGTTTAGAACCCTGGGATGCGGTGCTCATCTCTGCTTTCAGGCCGAGGGAGCTGGCGTTTCTCTGCAGACAGCTATCCAGATCATGAGGCCAGCATGACTAAACCGCTTCTGGTGCAACGGGACACCGTGACGAGTGCCAGAGTGTACAGAAATGCCATTTACCTTCCCGCCGCAACAGTACCTATTTATCTACTCATCCTGGTATGCTTTCAAACTGCCAGGTTGGCAGAAGCTAGGACACAGCAGTGGGAGCTCACCCCATTGCGTGGAGTCAAACTGCCGACCTTATGATCTGCAAGCCCGAGATGCTCAGTGGTTTAGACCACAGCACCACCCATGTCTACTAGTCCAATGTGCATCACCTGATGTCAGGGACTGGGTAGATAAGGAAGTATGGTGGAGACTGCCGCCCCAGATGTCACCTAGAGAGGACGAAGGGGCAGGAGTGGTTTGGCACAGGGCATATCTCAGAGGGAGATGAGGGCAAAAGTTGGGAAATAATGGGAAAGGAGGAGGGGGAATTGGATAGCATTCAGCGGGCAGAGACTGAGCAGCAGTTGAATGAGACACTCTCATTCATTCATCCGTACCCTATTCCAAAACCAGCCATTTGCTGAGAATAAAAGAACAGAGAGCTCAGAGGCAACTGTCACATAACAGCCATGGTCAGAGCCAGGAGGAGGAGTCTGATGAATAGGGAAGTAACAGAGAAGCAGGGTGGAGCTTCACTCGGGGCAATGTTAAGCATTATGATGCATCTTGGATTTGTCTCTGCAAATTGTATTAATAAACAAAACTGAGAATGCTTTCTGTTTCTCTGTCTCACTGCTTTCCTGGGAATGGGCCAGAAGCTTCCAACAGCACCCTGGCACCAGGTTTATTTCCCTGAGCTGCCTCCACCCAGGATGTATTTGTGCTCTTGCCACACCTTTCCTCCCCACACCAGTTTCTGCTAGTCCTGAAGTTCCCTTCACCAGCATTGCCATTTTCTCCTGCCTCAAGGGAATTACTTCTGAGGTGGTGCTGTGGGTTAAAACACAGAGCCTAGGACTTGCCAGTTCGAATCCCCGTGACGGAGTGAGCTCCCGTTGCTCGGTCCCTGCTCCTGCCAACCTAGCAGTTCAAAAGCACGTCAGAGTGCAAGTAGATAAATAGGTACCGCTCCAGTGGTAAGGTAAACGGCGTTTCCGTGTGCTGCTCTGGTTCGCCAGAAGCGGCTTAGTCATGCTGGCTACATGACCTGGAAGGTGTATGCCGGCTCCCTCGGCCAATAAAGCAAGAGGAGCGCCGCAACCCCAGAGTCGTCCGCGACTGGACCTAATGGTCAGGGGACCTAATGGACTGGACCTAATGGTCCCTTTACCTTTACCTTTTAAACATGCAAAGGATTGCATTGCTAGGTGTACTGTTATTCTTTAGTATGGAACTGGCACAAGTGACAATGGCACAAATATGTGTTTGGAAAAATACAGATATGCACACCAAAGTTGTGGAGCTACAGCCAACAGAATTGGTTGTAGCTCCCTGTTCTTCATGCATTTTGTGGCAAGAATTAGGTGCCCTGATTTGTGGAATGGCCAATAACAGTGTCCCTCATATAGGAAATTTTAAACTTTGGATTTCCAATGACAGATATTACTTTATTTTAAGGGGGGGGGGGCTTTCCATTGTTCTGGATCCACTTCAGATTGCACTTGCACAGCAAAAGCAAATCTAGATTGCATTTGTTTCTGTGTTTTTGAAAAACAAAACATTATACATTCCTATAATGAATAAATAAGAATAGAACCACACATTATCAGAATCCAGCAGACCCATTTTAAGTGCCTCTTCCACATATGTAACACAGAGTTCAACGTATTTCATTTCCTGACATCACTGTGACACTGGGAATTTTCCCATTGTGGCTCTACATCACTGGTTGCCACTGGTAGAGGAGTGAGCAACAGTGCAATAACATCAGAACACAAGACCTCTTCTCTTTCCGGAGGGGAGGAGTTGTGAGTGGGAGCAGGCTCCCATGTCAGCAGGGGGGCGTATTCGGCCCCTGTGTCAGCCTTTCCCAGCTACCACGCCAAGCCCTTCAGACAGCCAATAGGGCTGGATCGAGGTCGGGTTTAGCCTCATTTAGGTGGCTGCGGCAGCGCTGGGGCTCCATTCGGCTTCCTGTTTTCATTGGATCACCCACCCACCCTTTAGGTTATCTCTATACTTTTGACCTTGCTACAGACTTTGGTCGGTTGCCTTGGTTGCCCAGGGGGCCTGGTAGGAATTTTATTCATTTGGCATATTGGCATCAGCCTCTTGGTTTTCGCCTACCTCGTAGCAAATCGTCACAACTTTTGGGCATTGGCGGTTAGGCATTGGAATATGTGTGGTGTGTTGGAGGGCAGGTTCTGCCATCACCTACCACTCCCCTTGTTTGGGTATTCCGTTAAAGGAATCCGGAGGTTGTGGATCCTGTCCGATGCCCTGCTGGTGACTAGGGCCATGGCACGACCCCCGGTGATGTCTGGGGAAGCTCCCAGTTGTATTTGCATCAACAAGATCCTCCCACTGGCTGTTAACCCCCAAATAACCTCCCCTTGTGCGGGGTGGGGTCATGTATAGTTTGTTTGATCCAGTGCCTAAGCCAATACCACTCACATGCTGTAACCAATAAAGTTGTGGCCTTATTTTGCCCATTAACCAAAATACATGTGTCCTTGTGCTTTATTTATCTCTACACGGGGGACGGGTCCTCAACTTACAAAGCTATTTGAACTATACATCCCAAAGAAAGCAACAGAAGCTGAATAGGGCCGCTGATTTCAGCCACAGACTTGTGTATTGATAATTTGCAGTTCAATGGACAGAACACCATTTCCACTGATAAAACTGGGGGTAGTGGGAGAGAAAGGGGGTGGGTTGAGGCATCTAGGAGAGTTAGCAATTTCTATAAAGAAACTATATTGGATGCTGAGGCATGAGGATGAGTAGATAAAGAAAAGACAAGAAGAGTCACAAGAGAGCAATGTGACTATAGTTTACTGGGCCCATTTTAACAAGCTGAATATTAAAAGGGAAACATGAAGAAAAACAGAAGGAAGGACATGCCGGTAAAAAGATGCATAAAAGAATAGCTCAAGCCAGCTGGAAGAAAAACAACAACACAGGCACAAAATGAGCTACAAGTGCCAGGGGAAGGTAGGGACAATAATAAGTTAGCATGTATATTAGGAGGAAGAGTAGCGATCCCCTTGGAATATTGCATGCTGGGAGGGGGGGGCAAATAAAAGTTACAAAAAAATGCAGGAAAGGTACAATTGTTCAAAGGCTATTCTGCTTCAGCCGGGAGCTGGGGGTACACCTGAATATATTTCAGTCAGTGGCGCTGAACGAACTACACACTAGAGAGGAAAGTAGATGGGAAATATCTGACGGTGCAATCTTATATGCATCTTCTCAGAAGTATATCCCATGGCATTCAATAGGGCTCACTCCCAAGTTAGTAGGTACAGCACTGCAGTCTGGATTTATATAAGTTTCTGTGTTTGAAATTTACAGAAAAAGATGGTTGCAATTATTGAGGCATTGGTGCATTCTCCCCCCTCCAATGGAACACTAATGAGGTCTGGGCTTTTCCATTTAGGAAAATGACAGCTAGGGAATGGGAGCCCATTTTGGAAGTTTGTAAAATTATGCATGTGTGGAGTAAACAGGGTGTTTTCTTTTGTGGACACAATACATTCAGTAATATTGATTGACAGTGGTTTCAGACAACAGAAGACAACACCCTCAGTTCTTCCCTCAGTGTGTAATTATGGAAGTCATTGTCAAACAAAAAAATGTGATGACCACTGGCTCTGATGTCTTTCTAAAAGACTGGGCAAATTCATGAATGATAGGTCTATCAGTGGATGTTCACCATAATAGCTAAATGAAGTGGATATTTATCCATTTTTCAGAAGCGAGTATATGTCTGAGGACCAGATGAAGGAGGCAAACAAGGCAGAGCCCTCACTACCATACTCTGCTCATGAGATTCTGGAGATATTTGATTACTATCAGAAACAGAATGGCAGACTGGACCAGTCTTACCAGTCTTTTTTTTTTAAATATTTTTTTATTAGAAATTTAAACAAAACATATTATCTTAAAACATATCATCATTAATCCCCCCCCCATTTCCCCCTCCGCCCTCCCTCCCATAAAACAACCCACCCTCCCCACCCCACCCTGACTTCCCTCAGTTCCAATCTCTGGTTTCTCTATAAATGCTATTCTCTGCATATTACAAAATTGTATAAATCCTTAATTTGTATAACTAATTATTGTCAATAAAAAGTTTGTGAGTGTTTATTCAAAACCTGCCAAGGAGTCCAGTTCACTTTGTTGTCTCTTTAAATACTTTGTAAAAGGTTCCCATTCGTCTTTAAAATCACAGTTATCTTTGTCCCGTAATTTGTGTGTCAGTTTTGCCAGTTCTGCATAGTCCATCAGTTTCTCTTGCCAGACTTCTTTAGTCGGGGTTTCCTCCCATCCTTGTGCAGTTTTACCATTCAACAGAGTGAGGCAAGTTCATCACGTAGCTATGGGTGTCACGAAATGGGTGATTAGCCCATTGCTAATTACCAGTAATTCATTGCAATTTTTTTACTGCCAAGTTGATTAAGTCAGAGTTTAGAGTTGAGTTGCAAAGATGTGCACCAGAAGCAAAGCAGCAAGCTGGAGTCCGAATCTGAGCAATGTTTGATTTCTCTTAGAATCCAAGGCTGTGGCTATGGGAGAAACCAAAACCCTCTTGGGGTGTTAATGCTGCGAACCTCTCCATCATAGGCTCAGGTATAGACAAACCATATATAATAAAGACACCACAGTCTCCGCTGTGCCTCATTCTGAAGGAAACACGAACCCTGGGTAAGTTGCTGGAACCCCTGAAATTTCACACTACTCAGAGATTAGGGTGGCATGAAACAATATTTAATTTAGGGTAAGACATTTTGGACCATTGGTAATCATAGTAGCACATAGCAGGCATGCCATACACACAGAGAGAGAGATAAGTTCTTCCACAGAGCGTCAAGAACTGAAAAACGTTCCTCTAGACATTGCACATTTTCTGGAGTGCAACGACTGATGAATATTAATGAATACAGATTCCGATTTAATCACACCTTATCAAACCCCTACCTGGATCTCACTTCTGATTATGCTTTATCAAAATCCTGCTTCGGCATTCTGCTCCCTCCCTTGGCTCCCTCCCCCCCCCCCCGCTGTCATGCAGGAAGCCACTGATGAGCGTTAGCAGCAGGAGAGCATTTTATCCCCTTCTGAACTTTGAGGAATCAGAGGAGAAGAAATGACGGAGATGCTCTGAGATCGTGCTCTGATTAGTGTCGTGCCACAAGTGGAGTTCTCAGAAAGCGACTACCCCCGTTCTGATTTTCCAAGCATGACACAGAGGCACCTATTCCAGACACGTTTGTTTGTTTGATTTTGATGAGACACACAACGAAATGGCACATCAAAAGGGAAGTCATAAAGGAATGCCCCAGGCAGTACTTGCACCTAAAGCATCCCTAGCAAATTATATCCTGTTGGTGAGAGCAAGGACAGGCTAGCTGCAACTCGAGAAGAGGAAAAAAGCTGAAGAATTTTAACAGAGAGGCATACAGAGTGCCATACAAAATTTAATGAAGGCTGTAAGAGCAGGAAAACTACAGCAGTCAGAATTCATGGTTATAGCGATTCAGAGTTGGGATAGGAGAGAGATTAGATTCAGTTCTCATTTAAAGGCAAACCTATCTAATTTGTAGTTTCCAAAACCATCTGTGAACTGAAACACAGCAATCCAAAATTCCGACAAGTAATGTATGCAAAAGTGCCCACACATTTTGAAAGCACACATAAAAATGACAATAGTGAAAATAGGAAATTCCTTTGGAAAAATCTATATATTAAGCAAAATTATATATAAAGATGGATCTATCAGGAGAAATTTGCACCATGGTGCTGCCAAATTTTCACTAGGCCTTTTTTAAAAAAATGCAAACTGATTTGGAGAACTGAAGAGTGGGAAAATGAGAAACCAAAAGTTGACAGATTTGCCCATCCTTGGATGATTATAGAATTCACAGTGGTTTTGAAGCTAGTCACACATGGCAAACATATCCCATGAAATCATCAACAGCAGTATTTTTCAGTGAAGGAGATTTTTGTACTGGATTCAGGCCATCGTTAGCAAAGCTAGAAATGAATTCATTAGAACAAAACACAGCTTGCCTCATCAATATTGATATTCTTTTATGAAAATGTTGGCTCACCAAGTAGCTCCAGAGCTGTCAGTCAAAATTAATGGGGCGGGGAAAATCAACTAAAATTCTTTAAACATTTAAAGGATTTAAGTATTCTACAGTTTCCAGACACTGAAGGAAGAAGAAATATGCAGGTGAACAGATGCAATGATTAAAGATGGTAGTTCTTTCTATTTCATTCTCTATTCTGATAGCAGACCAGAAGCAAAATAGTCACCACAACAATGAACAAGTGCCACCACTTCTCTGATTAAAATTGGCCTACTCTTATTTTTTGCAGGTAAAGTTTCAGCTAGATTAATCTACTAATTAAAACGATTCAATCTAGCAGCTCTGTTTTGGGCTCACCACATGTACAATTACTCCATGTGATACATTTTCCTGTGCAACCATGTTCCCAAACTTTCTCTTTCACTTTAAGAAGGGGCCCGGGAATTGCAATACGGGAGACCCCCTTCCGAGTTTGATAGCCTCCATTTTAATATACAATGGCCGCTATCCGATGCTCCCATTTTGCCAGCAAATGTGCTAGTGGAACAGAAGGTTCCCCTCCTCACCTGCAGTATCCTCCACCATGCATCCTCAAATTCAAACTGTGGGGTTTGAGGGATCCTCCAGAGAAGATGTAGCTGTGGGAGAGGAGTGGAAGTGCCGCTGTTCCAGTGGAACTCCCTGGCACTGGTGTAGATACAACTCAATACAGTGGTATCTTGTTTCTCAAACACCTTGGTACTCAAACAACTTGGAACCCAAACACTGCAAACCCAGAAGTAAGTGTTCTGGTTTGCAAACTTTTTTTAGAAGCTGAACATGCTGTGTTTTGAGTGTTACACTTCCGTTTTGAGTGTTACACTTCTGATTTGAGTGCTATGCTTCCGATTTGAGTGTTACGCTGAGGTCTGTCTGTTTTTGCTATTTATTTTGAGTTTTTGTGGCTCTTTGTTTTTGTGACTGTGTGTAACCCAGTTCAGCTACTGATTGATTGATTGTGTGACTGCAGTACATTGTTTATTGCTTTCATTTTATGGATCAATGGTCTTGTTAGATAGTAAAATCCATGTTCAATTGCTGTTTTAGGGGTTGTTTTTTTAAAAGTCTGGAAGGGATCAATCCATTTTGCATTATTTGCTATGGGAAAGCGTGCCTTGGTTTTGGAATGCTTTGGTTTTGGAACAGACTTCCAAATGGAACGGATCAAGTTTGAGAACCAAGGTACCACTGTATAGGTAAATAAGTTTAAATTAAAAGCTAAACAAGCTAATATAAGCAGGTCTGCCCAATTATTCCACTAGGGACAGAGAAATGGAAAAATGGGCATGTGAAGAGCTTAAGGCAGCTGGTTCCTTCATGGGAGGGAGGGAAGTTTCTGTAAAATGGACTGCCCAGTGTTGAGAACCATCACGGACATGATTCTTTGCAAGGTGAGAGTGCTGCTTCCTTCCCATACAATGGCTCCAAATAAGTCACACCGGTCCTGCCTTGCTCTCTCCCTGAAGGGGAAAGGGCTTTTTAAAACAGGAATGGAGTGATGGTTGGCCCTGCTGTTTCCCCATCCCAGCTCCCATCATAGAGAACAAGGACCCATACACCAGGTATTAATGGTACCCTGGTTGTAATTTATTTGGTCATCTCTTGGAGCCAATTCATTCAACCATTGCTGGCTTTCAGGCATAGTTCAACTTTGTGAAACAGCTCCTAGCTCTCTGTCCCCCTCCAATGCAAACCTTTTATTCCCAGAATCAGCCAAGCACTAGTCAGCACCCATAGGCATTAAAGAACATGCAGGTTCATCACACACCTGACAAAACTATGATGATAGTCACCAATAGCCATTAGACAGCAAACTCACAACGCTATGTACCAGTGCCATACAGTACATATACTGAAGTAGATTAATAATAGAATCATAGTTGGATAGAGGTGTCATTGTGCGTCATTTAGACCACTCCCACTGCTCATTCTAGAAAGTCCAGGGCTAGAGAATCACAAGGGATGGCTCTTCAGTATCTGGTTGAAGACCACTTGTGAGCCCACCACCTGTCTAGGTAATTGGGTGCCAGTGCCAACCGGCTTTTACCAACAATAAATTTCTCTGACTGTTCAACCAAAAATCTACACTCCTGTAACTAAAGCCCCCTGGATCAAGCAGGAGGAAAGTCTTTGTCCTCTTCTCTGGGGCAGACATTTGGGTATTTGAGTCTTCTCTTCTATAGGCTAAACCAGTGGTTTTCAACCAGTGTGCCTTGGTACCCTGGGGTGCCTTGAATGATGGTCGGGGGCGCCATGGGCAACACTGGCCTCTGTTCCTCCTTCCTTCCTTCTCTCCTCTGATGCCCTCTTGCATCTCTGCTTCCCAAAGGATTGCACATCTGCTTATTGCAGCAGCCCTGGGTACAAGCTCCGCAGGCAAATGGGAGGCACCTCTCTTCTTCAGCTAGGAGACTAGGGCTCTTGAGCCCCACAGGGGTGCTGCAGAAAGAATGTAGTTGGTTAAGTGAGCCCTGGACTCAAAAAGGTTGAAAAGCTCTGAGCTAATCATACTTAGTTCCTTCAACCTTTCCATCTAAGACTTCTTTTCCACACCACTGATCATCTTCACTGTCTTCCTTTGAGCCCTCCTCTACATACCACATTGTGAAAATCCAGTGTAGCAGAGAAGGAAACAGTAGTTTAGGAATAGCCTATGTGAATAAAAAATACTCTAGGACTTCTCCAGAGCAAATTCTCTTTCATTCACTCATATAGTAAAATGTGCTTTCATTGGCATAAGCCCTTTTGTCTGATTAAAGTTAATCTCGGATGAATCATCACAGTACTTTCATTTTCATTTCTCCAGCTGATTTTTCTTTTCTTTTTTTGGAGATAGACCTTAGGATTCTATCTGCAGTTTCTTTATGCTATTTCACCCCTTGAAGTACATGTTAAATGGGAAAGTTATGTAAGATAATTATTTAAATCCTTTTTTCCCCTGGAATTGCATAAGCTTTTTGTGTTATGTATCTCATCACGTATATCACTCTGAGGTGCTGGATGCTAGAAAACCATATAAATCGGAATGCTTTATATATAGCCTTTTCACCATTTAAAGCTCACAGGATCGGGCCTAGGAGGTGCTTGATTGAATTTATTCACATTGCTAGATTACATGTTCTCCCTATTTATAACCCCCTTCTGAGCAAAATAGGAATAGTGGTAATGGGAGCAAGATGTGTTATTAATAGAAAAACTGAAGTGATGTAGTGCAGCTCTTGGCTGCCTCCTAAAAATTGATGGCTTTGATAATGTTTTTCGCTTGAAATGGAATTTGCAGCACCATTCAAGCCTTACTTTCTGCTCCACGTGGTAACTGTGAAGTCTAATGATTTTAAATGTTCTTTGAAAAATATATATATATATATATATATATTAAAAAGGTAATGCTCTCCAGTTCCATTGCCTACATACAATTGAAACAAAAAGGTGTATCATTGCAATGTTAATATAATTTTTGAATTGCCCGATCAGTAACTTTGTTATTGTGTCATTCAATGCACCAGCCACGTGACAAAAATATAAAATCACACTGTTAAAACCATGTTTGAATCGAAGAATCAGTAACAGAGAAATAGCCCAAAATCTAGAAAAACATGTGCAATGCAAACACACCTGCCGTGTCTTCAAAATGAAATAATGTTATCATATTATAGCTAAACCAAAGTGTTGTAAATTATTGCTGGAATTACAGCAAAACTCTATATTCATGTTTACTCAGAAGAAAGTTTCAGTTTGTAATGGTTACAACAATGGCAGCAGCAACAACCTCTAACACAGCAACCATCTACCATTGTGTGTTGTGCTTTACAGAGCACAAGAGGTCTGGACCCTACCCGTGAGGAGTTTGCAATCTAAAACACAGGGTGTACCACCAGTGTAAGGATTTCTAATTGTGCAATGGGACCCCCCCTCAAGTGTGCACTGCATCCTCCCCAAATCTGGTCCAGCAGGTTGGCGTAACCCCTGCAACATATTTCATGAATCCATGTGGAAAGGAGAGGGGGAGAATGAATGTTCCATTGTGCAAAAGCAGAAATTCTTGTGCTTCTGGAACATTCCCCTTTGAACTACTTCGGATACCAATTCAGAGAAAGCAAGGAAGGAAGGAGTGGCAGAGATAAATGGAGAAAGAATCTGAAATTGTTTCTGTTACATTTGCTTAGGTTTTGTTACAGAATTAAATGTAGCTAAGAGTGGATAAATCTGTCCATTTTTGTTCCTTTCGGTTATTTCAATTTACCAGTATTAAGTTTAGTCTGCTCTATTTCTGCATCAGTTTGAGATTTCGTTTTTTAAAAAAGCTTGAAAATGTTACACATTTTTGTGCGCATGTCTCTAATCATACACAGGTTTGTATGCAAAGTTATCTGATGTATGCATCTTTGCAAGTGATTTCCACTGTTATACTATTTTGTACATTAATTTCCCTAATATGTGCCTTTTTCAATGCATTTTAAATTGAGAATTGCATCGCAAAATTCAGAAAAGTGTGAATTTCAACAGATAGCTATATTCCCATTTGTGTACTGCTTTGGGAAGTATGAATTTGGTAGACTGACAATAAGATGCAATCTGAACCTTCAGCAGTTCATACTTCACCGCTCCCCTGTCTTGCTAGAAATGCTCTAGAAGTAGATGAACCCAGGGTACCCCTAGCAATGTTTTCCTCTGATTTCTCTCTCAATAGGACTCAACAGCAATTCACACCTTTCAGAAGGATTAAAAACAGAAGAAACTTGACATTGCGAGGGATCAAGCTGTATGCTTCCAGCAATAAAAAACAACAACATAAGCATGAAGAGATGTCATAGCTTGTAAGATTTAAGGCCTCAAATCTTAAAAACGGCAACCGTACACAAAACCATATACATACCTAACCAGTCCTGCTGGCTCAGCTATCATGAGCTTCTGAAGCAAGACAATCAATAAAGCATCTCTTGAGATTTAACCTCATACCCTAGAGATTGGGTCAGAGGTCTGTGAGCCCTATTGCTCTAAAAACAAGCAAAAGATCAATCCAGGTGGAGCTTATAAAATGACTTCAACTCCTGGTTTTAATATATGCTTTTTTGCACCGAAAGCATGTGCTATGGCTTTTCACCTAATCATCAGAGCCAAAGCTTCAGACTGCCATTCAGGGGTCATCCACACTTCTGCTTCTCCCTTACCTAGAAACAGTGGTGCACTGCATACTCTCAGTGCCCGAGTGTCAGGCGGCAGAGAAACCAACTCCCACAGCAGGTTGCCAGGAATGGACATGACAAGGAAAAGTCCTTACCATCTGCTTTTATTCAGTATTCACAGAGAGAGGCTTGGGAATGCAGCCTCTCAGAATAATGACATTGTCCCAAGTAAATCTCTACCCCACTTTTCACCCACCTCCTCATTCATCACCCTCTTTATGGTTGCCACTTAGGGCCATCTGTCTCTGAGTTCTTTGCTCTCCTACTTTCAAGGCCCGCCAGGTTCTGGGAGATGGTGGGTCCGGAAAGCTTTCTAGTGATAACTGTCACGATATTCCGTTCCACCTTAACAGATATGTGGAGCTGTTGTATGTCACATGTCTGTTTACATTCCAGCACAGCCTGCTGGGAACTTCCGTTGTGTGTATATAGCTTTTGCTTATGCTTTTTGCTTGGACATGAAGGGGAGCAGACATGTTTTTCCTTTATCCCGATGCTGAATAAAATGCCTGTAAATACGCCTCTAATCTGCCCCTGTGTTGTGAAGAGTTCTTATCTCTGCTGGCTTGTGTGCTCAGTTTCTGAAGGTTTCATGAAACTCGAGTCGCAGTTACATGTTGATCCAAGGATCAGAGATCGCCTGGCTGCCGGCTAGTGAGCTGGGGCCAGCTGGGGGCCTGCCAATTGCCCCTGTTTCCTTGGACGCATCCCAGCAGTAACGTTTCAGCCAGCTGCTCTGGATCTGGCTCTGCCTCCTCCTCCTCTCCCATTATTTCCCAGCTTTCTCCCTCATCTTCCTTTGAGCTGTGACCTCCCTCAAACCCCTGTTGTAATTCTGAACTGTCTTCTTCTCTGGAAGGGTCTGGCTGGGGAGGCAGTCTCCACCCTTCTTCCTCTGTCCAGACCCTGACACCGAGACACGTGCATATGCCAGAGTTTGGAGCCTGGCCACACCAGCACAAGCCCTCACCACCCACCAAGCTGCAGTGGTTTGAGCTGACAGCGATGGGAGAGAGAAAGTGGCCCAGAGCAGCCGTGCAGCAAGCACAGACCTGAGGGCTATGGCGCCCTATTCACAAATAAGGAGGCAGCTACCAGAGTCTCTTGCCTCTCCTCGGTGGGCAGTGGTGGAAGCGGTGCCCTTCCCCTCCCTCCCTCTTGGCCGGCCCAGGGACGCAATGTGTGCAGGTGTCTGATCAGTGGTCACGAGGGGAAGGAGGCTCCACCACTGCCACAGCCCTGAAGGCCTGTCCCGGGCATGGCTAGCCAAGTGTGGGAGCCTTGTGCCCTCTCAAAAATCTGTGCCCAGGGCCATGGCCCCTTACTCCTCCGCATGCGACGCCCCTGCCAAAACAGCATGGGTCTGAACAGTTTTGCTTTCTCTCTGCTTCTTTCCCCCTGAAAATCCATTCTTTGGTGCTAAATGGAACAACAGCAATCTGTGGGAAACCCAAATGCCATTTCTTCCGATTCTTCACTAAACTGTGGGCTTTCCCGGCCATAGGAAGAGTAGATGAGCCCTCAGTCGAATGACATAGCTTCCCCGCAAAATACCGTATTTTTTGCTCTATAAGACTCACTTTTTCCCTCCTAAAAAGTAAGGGGAAATGTGTGTGCGTCTTATGGAGCGAATGCAGGCTGTGCAGCTATCCCAGAAGCCAGAACAGCAAGAGGGATTGCTGCTTTCACTGCGCAGCGATCCCTCTTGCTGTTCTGGCTTCTGAGATTCAGAATATTCTTTTTCTTGTTTTCCTCCTCCAAAAACTAGGTGCGTCTTGTGGTCTGGTGCGTCTTATAGAGCGAAAAATACGGTACTTTATAGATCCTGAAATATGGTAGCGTTCTTTTCGTTGTCTGATGGCTCCTAGTAATGTTTGAGACAAATTGCTTTCCATTCCAATGAACTGTAAAATAAACAAAAGAAACTCATTCCTAACTGCTGTAAAGGCCCTAATGTCTCAATGAAGGAAATGCAAACGGCTGTCTTGTTCATCAGCAAGAAACCCACTTATTTCAATGAGAAGTGTTTCTCTTGCATTTCTGGATTTCTTGTATGCGTGTGCTGATTTGCATAATAAATACGGATAGTAAATAAGAGGCTGGAGAAATCAAATCATCTAAAACATTTGTATCAGCCCTCTCAATATGCCAAGTGATTCTGAAGATAACTTTTAAATGCAAAGAAATACACAGACTTCAATAGCTTGTTTTATTTACAGGGTTCATTCTCTTCCATCTTCCTCCCCGTTTGTCTTCGCTCACATTTATAGCTGAGCTATTCTTTTCATATTGTGCCCTGAGACCTCAGCTGGCTAGTATTTTTTTCTTTTAAAAAAACCCCACCAAAAAAACCTTGAACATCTCTGCCAAGTCTTAAATGAAATGTGTGATGAGTTTTATTCTCTGTTTGGATTTTTAAAAAGTTTAATTATTTGAAGAAAGCATTAAAATATGTAAATGTATTTTAATCAGTATCTTTGAGAGAAAACACATAATTAACACTGTGTCCAGAGTGGCTTATGTTAATCACGACTGCAAACACAGCAGAATCATAAAAACTTTTCGGTAGATATACTTCTCTGTTTGTATCTGCTGGCCTAGGTAAAAATAATGCTTTATTGACAATAATGGAAACTTCAGACTCTCTTCCTTCCTTTCCTTTTGGCCCCTACATCAACAGAAAGCAAAATCCCCGAACCACCTGTTATAGTGGAAGCCCTGTTAGTGGATTTCCAAGCTCTCGGTAGGATTTCAAGAGTTTAAATTCCAAAGTCAAGGGATTTCTTCCAAACAGGTAGACAATCAGGACTTAAATCTGAAGGGATTTTCCCTCTCTCTACTCCCATCAAGGGCGCAGTGTCCAAGCTGAAGACATCAATCAATAAAGGAGAAAGAAATTGAAGAACCAGCCACATGCCCCGCAAGCCCAGTGAGATATTTGTCAAGCATCCTTCTGAAAGCTCTTAAACACCCTTCTACTCCCTCAATCAAGATTCCTAAGCAGAGGTGCCATTTTGATGTAGTAGGAGTGTTTGTGAACCAGGGACATAAAGCGAAGAGCTTTATAAAGTCAAAGGGTTTTCTCTGTCTGCTGGTGTGTTGGAGTTTTAAAGCACAGCCGACGTTGAGGATCTTTATTCATGCATTCGCACAAAAACCACAGATGAGATCGATGGAATATAGGATTTTTAAAAATGGAATGCTTGTGGGGCTGCTAGGCAGATAGTGAGGTAGAGAGCGATTCTGGGCTTTCCAACCCACCCATTGTTTTGCTCTTTACTTACCCTGTCCTGGTTGTCATGATGCCACCACTGCAGAATGAAAATGTACAGGAAGAGCAGGAGAAAGCCCATTGTCAGGAGTGCATGCAGGAGCCAGGCCCTGTGACCGGTAGGGCTTCGCAGGATTGGGGCTTTCCTAAGTTTGTTCTGAAGAGGCAAGCTGCAGCCGGACAGATGAGGCCGATTGGTAACTCACAGCACCTGGTGGCAAGAGCCGGGAAGGGGTATAAGGTCAGCATTTCCCTTTGGCTCTTTGCCACAGCAACACGCTTCCTGCCTTGCTGCGTTTGGCTTCTTGACTCCTTGCTTCCTGGTCCTTGGACCCTTGGCTCCTTGACTCCTGGTTTCCTGACCCTCAGACCCTTGGCTTCCCGACTCCTGGCTTCCCGACTCCCGTTCCTGCTCCCACTCTGCCTTCTTGCCCCCAGTCCCGACGTAAACCGGACCGTGACATCCATTCTCCCCCTGTTTGCTGTTCATGTGGGGAAAGTGGTCTATTTACCAGTGGAAAGAGGCACACACAAACACACCCAACACCCTTGCTTGGCTAAGCTTGATTCAGCCAAAATCTTTACATTACAGCATGTCCTCCAACATTTCTCTGATGAAAGTAAAGGTAAAGGTAAAGGTACCCCTGCCCGTACAGGCCAGTCTTGACAGACTCTAGGGTTGTGCGCCCATCTCACTCAAGAGGCCAGGTGCCAGCGCTGTCCGGAGACACTTCCGGGTCACGTGGCCAGCGTGACATCGCTGCTCTGGCGAGCCAGAGCCGCACACGGAAACGCCGTTTACCTTCCCGCTAGTAAGCGGTCCCTATTTATCTACTTGCACCCAGGAGTGCTTTCGAACTGCTAGGTTGGCAGGCGCTGGGACCGAACAGCGGGAGCGCACCCCGCCGCGGGGATTCGAACCACCGACCTTTCGATCGGCAAGCCCTAGGTGCTGAGGTTTTAACCCACAGTGCCACCCGCGTCCCCCTGATGAAAATAGGGATGCCCTATTCCATTATTATTATTAGTAGTAGTAGTAGTATGCTCTTTATTTCCTTCCCATCTGGGTTGCCCCAGTCACTCTGGGCAGCTTCCAAAATATATAAAAATAAAACTTTAAACATTTTTTAAAACAACAACACCTTCCCCATACAGGGCTTGGGGGTCAGATAACTCCATACTGTCATTTCTCTGATGAAAATAGAGTCATCCTAAGGAAAAGCAGGACATCCTGGGATCAGATCAGAAACTGGGATGGCTTCTCTAAATCCAAGGCTCTGCCTGGAAGATAGGGACATTTGGGAGGTCTGCTACAGTCAGATTCACGTAGCATCAGGCGTGTCGCTGTCCAAAACCAGCCATAAAAATGTGGGATGCACCAAAATATTCCCAAATGACTTTATATGCATTCTTAAGGGAATAGAAAGGGACGGGGGTGGCGCTGTGGGTTAAACCACACAACCTAGGACTTGCCAATCAGAAGGTTGGTGGTTCGAATCCCCACGACAGGGTGAGCTCCCATTGCTCGATCCCTTCTCCTGCCAACCTAGCAGTTCAAAAGCATGTCAAAGTGCAAGTAGATAAATAGGTACTGCTCCGGCGGAAAGGAAAACGGCATTTCCATGCACTGCTCTGGTTCGCCAGAAGTGGCTTAGTCATGCTGGCCACATGACCCAGAAGCTGTACACCGGCTCCCTTGGCCAATAAAGTGAGAAGAGCGCCGCAACCCCAGAGTCATCCGCGACTGGACCTAATGGTCAGGGGTCCCTTTACCTTTAAGAGAATAGAAAGCAGCAGAGCTAAAGAGCCTGGAGGAAGACAATAAACAGTCACCTGATGCTTAGGTTAGAATTTGTATGCATAAAGGAGTCTGCTGCTCTAGAATCTAGAGCAGTCGAGCATAGGGTTCGTCTGTTGCAGTGCTTTGGATTATATTAATTGAAACTGCCATGTATACTCGACTTCAGAGCAAAGGTGATGATCCCTCCCCTCAAGCAAAACATCTGGAGAAGTCAGGAGAGTTTCTGCAAAGCCCGGTGCAGGGGTGTGAGTGCACCCTGGGCCATCAAACAAGCGTAAAATAGAAAGTGAACAGTTCCCCTGCTCAACATGCTAAATGTTACTCGCATTGTGGCCTTTATCTGGCTGGTCAATACAGGACTAAGTCTTTGTGTGGTGAAAATAAGGAATTGGTGGAAGTTGTGGGGTTGTTTTTCTTTTCGTGTTGGTAGCCCTGGAGATCAAACCATGTGATGAACAAATAAAAAGAACATCTTGACTTGGCGATCATCAGCATTAAAAGCCACATTCCCAGCACCCAGCAATCAAACCAGTGGGACCTGGTGCATTTATCTGAAGTCAGCTGATTGGGAAAAGCCACAGACCATGTGCTGAATGTCGTTCATGTTTATGTACTTCACATTCCATATCAGCGCTGCAGGGAAAATTGTTTTCTTGGGTCCTGTCAGTTCAGAATTCCTGTTTTGTTTTTTCAATTTCCACCCCCCGCCCCGCCCCTTTCAGCTTCTTAGTTTAAAATTGTTCTTAGCTCTTTCTTTGAATCCTCATGCTCAGCTACAAGGTGTTGGGTTTGAATAGAAGTATTGACTCAAACGTGACAGAGTTATTTCAAAATAGGGTGGCTGTTATTTCAGCTTTTGCAGCTATCGTTAGCGTAAATTCCCTTAATGTGGCTTTGGAGCATGTGTTAGACTTTAGACTTTAGAGTATTGATCTAAGAAAAAATAGGTATAGGGTAAAGGGACCCCTGACCATTAGGTCCAGTTGTGACCGACTCTGGGGTTGCGCACTCATCTCGCTCTATAGGCCGAGGGAGCCGGCGTTTGTCCACAGACAGCTTCCAGGTCATGTGGCCAGCATAACTAAGCCGCTTCTGGTGAACCAGAGCAGCACACGGAAACGCCGTTTACCTTCCCGCAGGAGTGGTCCCTAATTATCTACTTGCACTTTGACGTGCTTTCAAACTGCTAGGTTGACAGGAGCAGGGACCAAGCAACGGGAGCTCACCCCGTCACCAAGATTCAAACTGCCAACCTTCTGATCGGCAAGTCCTAGGCTCTGTGGTTTAACCCACAGTGCCACCTGCGTCCCTTCAAGAAAAAATAACTGTGGCCTAATCAGTGCTGCATTTCAGCTCTTTTGCTTCGTGTAGTTTACATAGCTGTTGTGCATTTGATTTGTTGTTGCCTCACTGCATTATATTACAGAGTGAGACACAAGGCCATAACAAACCAAATACACAAGTGTGTGTGTGTGTGTGTGTGTGTATAATTCTAGAAAAAATGCAGTAGGATGTAATGTCAATATCTGATTGTGTTTATTAGTTATTTTTGTGCACCCCACTTTTGCTGCTCAAGGTGGTTAATCCAGTGTTCTGGATACTGTTAGACTACAATTCCCACCACTCCTGACAACTGGCCATGTTTTCTGGGGCTGATGGGAGTTGTATTCCTGCAGCATGTGAAGGGCTACCCCTCCGTCGCTGCTGTACATGATGAAGAAGCCTCATTAGAGCAGGAAGCAGAATTGCAAATGAAATGTGCACCCGAATTACTTCTGCGGGCCTGTCTGTCATCTAAAAAGAGCACATATTATTCATCTGGCTGAAGTGCACCATCTATTTGAGTCAATATCTGGGTCTCATTCAGGAAACTCTGAAAACACTCTAATGGATAATGGAAACATTTTGTTTTGCAGGCACTTTCCCATCCTTGGTCATTTGTGTATTTATGCCTCAGCTCTGTTGAAGCATTTTATTTTCACATCTAAAAAAGATCATTTCAGGGTTGAGCAAACACAGCATATTCAGCCGCAGCTGGAATACATCTGCTACAGTTCATTCTTTGGAAAGTTTATGAAAAGGTCTTGAAATATGAATGGGTCTTCTGAAGGCGGAGATCAAATGAGAAATGTTAAATAAAGGGTCTGATCTGGCTGAATAGGTAAATGATAAAATATTTCGTTTTGCTGTTGCTCCTGGGAACTTGTTAGCCCGGTTCTCAAACTCCAGTAGCAGTGCAACAAGTAAAGAGTTGCCAGTTCTCTGTCTCTGCCGCTACAGAAGAAATACTCATCACATAACTTCCCTACAAACAAATAAGAAAGGATGGTCATTATAGACCGGATGTAATCTAATACTGTATAACCTTTGTGCAAGCAAATCAGGAAGAACACTCAATGAACAAGTCATCTAGAGGACCCTAACTTAAGTCCCATTGATTTCAATGAGTGTACACCAAGCATGATTGATTCTGGGTTTGACACATAACGTTTACTGATCAGCACTTCCTTCAATATTTGTTGTTTTTAGTCGTTTAGGCGTATCCGACTCTTCATGACCCCATGGACCAGAGCACACCAAGCACTCCTGTCTTCCACTGCCTCCCGCAGTTTGGTCAAACTCATGCTAGTAGCTTCGAGAACACTGTCCAACCATCTTGTCCTCTATCATCCCCTTCTCCTTGTGCCCTCAATCTTTCCCAACATAAGGGTCTTTTCCAGGGTGTCTTCTCTTCTCATGAGGTGGCCAAAGTATTGGAGCCTCAGCTTCAGGATCTGTCCTTCCAGTGAGCACTCAGGGCTGATTTCCTTAAGAATGGAGAGGTTTGATCTTCTTGCAGTCCATGGGACTCTCAAGATTCAGTAATAAAAGCCTACAGACGCCTAGTGAGCCCACCCTGCTAGCTATATTTTTACAACCATCCTAATGTTGCTACGTCCAATTAACTTTTTGGGAAGGGGCATTAAAAAAAACAAAAACCTGGTAGTTCAACAATGTTTTGGAGGTGCATTAGCTTTGATGGCTTTCCTGCTGACTTTTGCAATGATAAAAATTGTGATCAAGCAGTAGGTGGAAGATGGATCAGGACATAATAATGCTTCTGTTCTTGCCTTTCCCTGTCTTCACGATGCAAAACATCCTAGTGCTTCAGCGTGACGAGGAGAGAGAGAAAATATTTTCATAATCTTACAAGTGTTTACAATCTGCCATACAAATCAAAGTAATATGGTAATAAACAGATAAGCAAAATAACACATGGTTGTTAAATGAAGTCTCCTTTTTTTCTCGTGGGAGATGGAGCGAGGGAGGACTTTGTTGAATATACCATTCTGAGATTATCTCTCTCTTTTTTATTATTAAGGCTTTAAAAATGCTTACCTTCTGCAGTTGGACAATTTATTGATAAATAATTTAGACCGCATCTTAGCAGCTCCTCTCCACGTGCAACAATATTATCTGATTTAATTATGTCTCCATAGCAAAATAATAATAATAAAAGAAATCCACTCCTAGCATGATTCAAAAATATGCTGTTTTATGAATAGTTCAGTAGATAACCTTTGAATATAGATAGTGCAGATTTCAGAATTTCAGGCCCTACACAAGTACATACACCCTACAACTTGTTTCTAGGCTCTTATCTGTCATTCCAGTCATACACTGATCTGTACAGTGATTAAGTGATGTTGCCGGAGCTCCCAATTAGCTGGTATGAAATGCAAATTTATCCCACCTTCACTGATGAGTTACAAACAGGGATGAATGGCTGGGTGTCCTTCTTGCCCCTGTCACTTTTGAATTTGTTAATTTACAAGTCTGTCCATCTTGTTTCCAGTTTAAATTGCATTTTTTCTCTTATTTTAAAAAGCACCAAACGCATCCATTCTTAAGGAAATCAGCCCTGAGTGCTCACTGGAAGGACAGATCGTGAAGCTGAGGCTCCAATACTTTGGCCACCTCATGAGAAGAGAAGACTCACTGGAAAAGACCCTGATGTTGGGAAAGATGGAGGGCACAAGGAGAAGGGGACGACAGAGGACGAGATGGTTAGACAGTGTTCTCGAAGCTACAAACATGAATCTGACCAAACTGCGGGTGGCAGTGGAAGACAGGAGTGCCTGGCGTGCTCTGGTCCATGGGGTCATGAAGAGTCGGACACGACTGAACGACTAAACAACAACAACAACAAATACACTACTTATAGTTTTAAGATTTGGTCCTATGGGGTAGCCCTCTATTTTTATAATAGCATATCTAGATATATTGTTGGTCCCATGGGCATTTGGGACTCCATTCTACAGTAGATCCCAGCAGCAGTCAGGCTTTCCAGAAGCTTGCAAGACCTATTATTTGCTTATAGAGACCCTAAATGCAGCCCTTGGAGCATCCTGAATTAACACTATAAGTATTCAAGGAAATGTCCATGGAGGCACAGGTTAATTTTGCAACCTGGGCGGCTGTCTACCAGCTGCATCTGGTACTCTGGCTGAAACCCTACCTACCCTGTCTCACCAGAGTGGTACATGCTCTGGTTATCTCCCGCTTATGGAGCTATGTTTGAAGGTGACCAAGAAACTACAACTAATCCAGAATGCGGCAGTTAGACTGGTGACTGGGAGCAGCTGCCAGGACCATATAACATCAGTCCTCGTTCCCATTATGTTTCCGAGCACAGTTCAAAGTGTTAGTGCTGACCTTTAAAGCCCTAAAGGGCCTCAACCCTGTAGACTTGAAGAAGTGTCTCCACCTCCACCGTTCAGCCCAGATACTGAGCTCCAGCTCCGAGAGCCTTATAGCAGCGGCGGAGCTTCATGCTCTGGCACCAGGGGGTGGAGAGCAGGTGGGGGCGGGGCTGGTGTGTGTCCCAAGGACATGATGCGCGTCCTGGGGGTGTGGTGCGCTACCTGCAGGGGCATGGCATGCATCATGTGAGCGTGGCATGTCACCTGTGGGGGCATGACACCCAGCGCTGGCGGGGGGGGGCAGCCACGATGGCACCCCACCAGGATCGTCCTGCTGGGGGCTGTGCACTCCCCCCCCACTCCTCTTCCTCCACCAGTGCCTTCTGGGAGTTTCCTCACTGTGAGATGTGAAGCTACAGGGAACCAGGCAGAGGGCCTTCTCAGTAGTGGCGCCCACCCAGTGGAACACCCTCCCATCAGATGTCAAATAGATAAACAACAAATAGATAAATGGTTGATGTTTTATTGTGTTTTTAATATTTTGTTGAGAGCCACCCAGAGTGGCTGGAGCAACCCAGTCAGACAGGTGGCATAGAAATACCACCACCACCACTACTACAGTGGTACCTCGAGTTAAGAACTTAATTTGTTACGGAGGTCCGTTCTTAACCTGAAACTGTTTTTAACCTGAGGTACCACTTTAGCTAATGGGGCCTCCCGCTGCTGCCGCATCGCCACCGCTGCACAATTTCTGTTCTCATCCTGAAGCAAAGTTCTTAACATGAGGTACTATCTCTGGGTTAGTGGAGTCTGTAACCTGAAGCGTCTGGAACCTGAAGCGTCTGGAACCCGAGGTACCACTATACTAATAATAATAATAATACTAAAAAAATCAAATTTATATCTGCACATTAATCCAGAAAATGCAGAACCAAGCCAGTTCACTCCAAAATACGGAGTGATTGAATTCCTCGAGCATCCCTAGCTACTTAGCAAGTGACATTCCTTGCAAAAGTTCAGAATATAAAAAGCGAGGTGTTAGGCAACTTCTTGTGTAGTCAGTGTAAAGCAGTCCAGATGTACAAAGGCGACGCCTTGAAGGTGCATGTACAGAAAGAAGAAGATTAAACTTCATACCCGTATTGCAATTTTCATTGGTTTCTTTGAAACGGCGTCAGCTACAAAGACATCAAATGACAGGTGTGTTTCACACCAACTTCTTCCTCCCACTGAAGATCTCTTTGATTTTTGTGAACTACTTGACCAGACCCTTAAGACTAAGGAGGCTTTTGTCTGGTGTGTATCTTGTCTATTTAGGTCAACAGTCTAGCGGGTAATCCTTTGAAAGTGGTGCAGCTTCACTTCCTAGCCTCACCTTTGACCTCTCACACCACTTTTGTTGTTTAGTCGTGTCCGACTCTTCATGACCCCATGGACCAGAGCACACCAGGCACTCCTGTCTTCCACTGCCTCCTGCAGTTTGGTCAGACTCATGTTTGTGGCTTCGAGAACACTGTCCAACCATCTCGTCCTCTGTCATCCCCTTCTCCTTGTGCCCTCCATCTTTCCCAACATCAGGGTCTTTTCCAGGGAGTCTTCTCTTCTCATGAGGTGGCCAAAGTATTGGAGCCTCAGCTTCACGATCTGTCCTTCCAGTGGCCACTCAGGGCTGATTTCCTTAAGAATGGATACGTTTGATCTTCTTGCAGTCCATGGGACTCTCAAGAGTCTCCTCCTCTAATTTTTTTCAGATAAAGCGAAGTTTCTTCCAGACCATCACCTCCAGTTCTCCTCGGGTGCCAAAATGTCTTGGTCTGGCTCTGATGGTAGGCTTTGCTTTCATTTCTCTCAATGTGTGACCATCCAGGCAAAGGGGGGCGGGCGCATACAACATCAGGGCCAGCAGATGCAGTCACACACCCAGTCCATGCATTTTCACAATCCATAACAGGCCTCTGTTTCTTGCAGACATTGCACGTGGTTGCTTGAGATCCTGCATTGTAATCTGACCCTTCTCTTGTCCCAGGGTATGTTTCCATTGGTATGGGGGGGGGGGCAGTTCCCAAGTGTCAATGTGGTAAAGTGTGGACCATCTTGGCAGTGAGTTCCAGAAGTTCTGCTACCTGCCTTGCAGGCCTTTTCCCACCTCGCCTGGCAGGGCTGGGCCCTGACTGACTCCAACTACAAAAGCTGAGGCTGCTGAATCGACTCTTGGGCTGGGTTCTTGTTTGCAGGGGTTTGTTGCTGTTGGTTTTTTGTGCCTTAATTTTGGATCTTGTGATTTGTGTGGAGGTTGTTCAGTTTGGTTGTGTCCTTTTTGATGTTTTATTTGTTCATGACCACTTTTGTTAAGTTTCAAAATCCTGAGTTGTTGCTATTTTGTATGCTGTAAGCTGCTTTGAGCATTGTTTTCACTTTGGAAAGGCGGCATACAAATAAAATTATTGACAGATTGATGTGTGTAGTGACAGCAGCACGAAAGCGCCAACATTAAGACCTAGGAGAAAGCTCTTGGAAAGACACGAGCTTGTTTCTGAGCACTCACAGAAAAAGCTGGCAATTACTAATTATATTCTGGATCAAGTAGAGGGGAACTTACCTATCACTAATGATGATGAATGAGAAGGGGTAGATTCAGACACCATGTTAGTGGACCATTCACTGGATGATTTTATCTCCCTGTTTGAGAGTTTCAGCCTGCCAGAGCGTGCTACTCTTGAGGAGATGAAAAGTGAGTCACTTATCTATTTCTAGAGCACCCACATTAACTAAGCATTGTCGAGAAATCAAAATAAGACACATAAAGGAAGTCGAGTGGAGGGAGAAGGAAGAAGAGGGAGAGCAATTTGTCAGTACCAAAACAAAGAGACGAGTTGTTAACAGGCTGTTACATACAGATGTAGCCAACTTGCCTCTTTAGCCTTCTCGCTCAGAGGGAGGTGGCCATGCAGCTACCAAAAGCCCCTAGTCCCCTAGCTGGAGACAGAAGCCACAGTCACCTTCCCTTAGAAATGGGGAGAAATTTGATTCAGTTTTGTGACCTTACAAATAATTCACATTTTCTATAACAGCACGAGAACTAAAGGAAACAAAGCAATCCTTCAAAAAGTGACTCCAAATTCTACAATGCAGATCTCCAGCCAAGCAATGGAGAGGGGAAGGGGATATACTTGGGTAAAATGTGCAGGAAAGTGCATGTTACACACGAAAATGCATGATATTAAAGGAAACTTCTTTGCACAGGGCGCGTGTCCCGCCCCAGGCACCCAATCAGCTTGTTCTGCCACTGCATGCAGCTGTATTGAGGCAACACCGACTGTTGAAATTTTGTGCTCCCTAATAATTTTGTGCCTGGGGCTCCCCCATGCTACGCCACTTGCTGGATGTGTTTCCAGGGACACAATTGGCACGTCTCTCATTTTCCTACCACGTTTGCATTTTTTAGTTGCGTGTTTTCCTCCTTCGCAAACTGAACATGCATCTGGTATAGCAGATGTTCCACTGGAGTAGCAATAGCAGTGTGCCCCTAGTCCCTGCAAAATATGAGTATACAACTGCTCTTTCAAGCAGTGGTGCTATATTTAGAGTTCAATATACCACACGATATCCTTTGAATCAAGAGTTTGCTTTGAAGAGGTCATATTCTGCGTAGCCTATGCAAATGTTTAGTCCCAGTGTTTGCTTCTTGGCCCTATCAGGCTTCAGCACATTTGTAGCACCTGAATGAGGTGTCATGTCTGAAGCTTTTGAAGGCAAAGCATTATAAAGAACTTACTCATTCCATTTAATGCCCATAACAAAAGCCAATGGCAGATGGAGTTCACATTTGCTTTGCTAACTTAACTATCATCACATTTCAATATGGAATAAGGCAAAACTGGTAAAAGACACACACACACACACACACACACACACACATATCCCTCCTATTGGCAGAAGCTGTGAAAGAGTAACAAAAATAGCCACAACAGCAAGTTTCTGTGTGTAACCTTTCTGATCTATTAAGCGGAACAAAAGGTTCATAGGAATATTTTTAAATGATTGGAAATGGGGGAAAGGGAGAGAGGGACAAAATCTGTGGTGGGTGCAAATGCTGTCGTCCTTTCTGTTTGCAGACAGCAGGGTCCTGAAAGCTTCTGCACTTCAATCAGCAAAAGGGTGGAGATGAGGGAGGGTCTTTCCTTCCTTCCTTTCCTAAGTTGCTGCTTAGCAGTGACTGAAGGGAGTGGCATAGGATAGGCAAGGCCAGACCCACAGAGGTGCTCATCCCACCTCATCTGCCTCAGTGACCATTTAGCTTCATGGCCCCTCCTCCTAACGCATCAAGTGGTGCTGAAAGATGCATCATAAGTGTGTAGGGTTCAGGATACTGAGTATCCCAATAAGAGGACGTGAGGGATTTGACCTGCAGTGCTTTCATTTGCTCCAAGGCCTAGTGCTAGAACCACAGCACTGACCCTGATTCCTGTCCCAGACTCTGGCTGGAGGCTTTCTTAATGGTGGCAGCAGGAGAGCCCATTTCCCAGAATGCTCCAGAGCAATGCTAGTGTAATAAACAAAAATCTGCCCTTATTCCCTTATGGGGGACACAAGAGCCCTTACAGAGTCCTTTGCAGGTTCTCCATCGGCCGGAGGTAAGAACAGAGGCCAACCAGAGAATATTGAGAAGCAAAGCAGCTAGTAAGCCTGATCTTTATTGAACTGTTGCAACAGGGTGCCCTCTTCACACACAGGAGAAGGAGGACCCAGAACCCAGGTGTGTCCACCCTTATATAGACATTTTAAATTGCCCACCTTGGAGTCCAAGACCACCCCCAGAAACATCATACCTACATCACAGAAAGGGCGGGCTAAAGCAGACATCTGAGTGGGTTGTTTACTTCATAATCTGAGTGGGTTGTTTACCTCCTGTCTGGCAAGTTACCTGTTAATGCTTACTTGATTGATACCCTGGGGAGCCTGGCCAGTCTTTTGTAATGATAAATACTTAGTTCCTAAGCCAGGTCACAGGCTCACCCTATTCATACACAGACATACCCTTAAGACAGGATTTGTGAAGGAAAAGACAATGGGGAGGCTTTTCCATTTGATGTTGCAGAGAAAATACCTGGTCAGTTTGGGAGTCAAAATGGCTTCATGGCTGTTCTCCTGTGCAGCTTCAGATATGTGGTTTATATATTTAAGTACATGTTTGCTTGGTACATTTATGAACCTTTATTACATACATAAGACCTTAATTTTTTAATTTCACTAGGTTTAGGGTATTGTGGGAAATTAAGATGTCTGTCTAGTGTTGCCGGACTCATTAATGCCAGTTCTCTCACCAGCAGGGAATGTGCCAGTCCAACTGCTTTGATCCACTCTGTCAGTCATTATGTACAACCAAGATGGTGCTAGTGGGAATCCTTGAGAGATCTTTAAGAGCAGCATCCCGTCTCGTTAGTTTATTCCATGGGTATCACAGCAAGATATTTGCAGAGCAGGAGGCCTCAAAGAATGCAAACAAATTAGGGCCATAAACAAACAAACAAACAAATGTCTCCATGGTCCTCAGTCTAGCACTAATCCTACAAAACCCTTTGAGTAGGGTTCACCAGCTGTCACCGAATTAAGAACTTGCAGAATTCCCTGATTGGCTAGAAATTGTGGCAATTAATGCCCGTATTTTCTAGAGAAGTGTGGATTGTTCACTTATTGGTAAAATATATGCACTTCTAATACCTAGAACAAGATTTGCCGATAGAAAGATGAAACCGCTGCCAGGAATATGGGCTGGTTCCATAGTCCATGGGGAATTAAAAGCAGTTAAAGTTGCTTCTCCAAAGACAAGCATCAAAAAGCCCCTTCTTTCTATTAACACAGGGAGAAGAACCCCCAGACACTGACAGGTTAAATATTGTATATCTGTAATGTATAGAAGTACAGTTTGAAGGAACTTGACTGAGCCAGTGGGTTAAAAAAAAGAAAAAAAAACCTGAGAAGAGAAACAATTTAAGCATTTTTCCAAGCAAGAGATTAGTCATGCAACAGAAGAGTAGCTGAAAGCTGTGCCCAACTGGTTCTTTGTAAGTGAGAAGAAATGTGGGGGGAAACAACTCAAGGCAACGGAGAAATACTTGAGCTAGGGATAAAGAAAAAACAATCCTGAAGTTAAGACTACTTCAGCAGCTTCAAAACAAAGCCCTTTTCATCTCTTCTTTTCATTCAAGGAAGGAAGGAGGGGTTAGAGAGAGATGGGTGCTTGTGGAAGACAAATGGTTAGCTCCACTTTGGGAGCTTATGGGAGCCAACCACCTTATCCATGTACCCCTATTTTCCAGGGATTGTCCCAGATTTACAGAAGCCGTCTCAGTATCTGATTTGATTCCAGAATGTCCCACTTTCCCTTTGTTGTTGTTGTTGTTTAGCCGTTTAGTCGTGTCCGACTCTTCGTGACCCCATGGACCAGAGCACGCCAGGCACTCCTGTCATCCACTGCGTCCTGCAGTTTGGTCAAACTCATGTTCATAGCTTCGAGAACACTGTCCAACCATCTCGTCCTCTGTCGTCCCCTTCTCCTTGTGCCCTCCATCTTTCCCAACATCAGGGTCTTTTCCAGGGAGTCTTCTCTTCTCATGAGGTGGCCAAAGTATTGGAGTCTCAGCTTCAGGATCTGTCCTTCCAGTGAGCACTCAGGGCTGATTTCCTTAAGAATGGATACGTTTGATCTTCTTGCAGTCCATGGGACTCTCAAGAGTCTCCTCCAGCACCATAATTCAAAAGCATCAATTCTTCGGCGATCAGCCTTTTTTATGGTCCAGCTCTCACTTCCATACATCACTGCTGGGAAAACCATAGCTTTTACTATACGGAGCTTTGTTGGCAAGGTGATGTCTCTACTTTTTAGGATGCTGTCCCTTAGGACATCCCTATTTTCATTGGATAACTGTTGGAGGGGACACCTCTGTTTTCATTGGAGAAATGTTGGAGGGCATGCTTTCATCATCTAATGCCCCAGAACTCTGCTTGTCCTATCACTGCCCCCCTCCTATTCTCTCCCCCATTTCTTCCCTTTCTACTTTTTTAACACCCCGTTCTTTTCCCAGCCTATGGAAGGTTGCTGCATGACCACTAACTCTGCCCATAGTCCTTAAAGTGTTTGCAATTTGAGTATTCAAGACACACCCATGCATAAATGCTACCACTGTATCAATAGCGTATTGATGTGTGCCTATGCGCTAGAAATATTGCTTGCCATTAGCCCCTTTCCTTCGCTTATTTATGTTACTTGCTGCCTCTGTGCATTCATGCTTCCACTTCTCACCTACATAAGGAATAACTATAGTAAGTGCTAATAAGGTGTCAGCAAAGAGGCACAAGAAAAAACCTTACTGTGGTTTGCATCCTTGCCGGTACCGAGGTTCTTGGTGTGGTAAAAGTGAGATAGATTTGATATTTCTTACAAAACAGAAAAAAACAGGAAGCAGAAATAATTATTGCTTCTGAGCACCAATGAGGATGGATGCCACATGAGAAATCACTCTGAGAATGTTGGAGCAGAATTACAGCTGACTTTACATTTCTGGCAGCTGCTTCTGCCTTCTCCAACCCTCACAAATCTGCCCTGATTTATATTATTGATTGGAGAGTAAAGAGATTGATTTGGAGAGTAAAAAGAGAAAATGCTAGGAAAAGAATGGAAGACATCATTCTCCCCCATGCCCTCTGCTTCCTCTGCGTTCGTTTCCCACTCATAAAACTCATTCCTGTCAATGTTTTACTATTTCCAGAACTTTATAGATATTACCAATAACAGATAAATGTGTCGGCGGAACAGCCTAGACTGCTCACTGTAAACACTGCAATACCTACCATATCTTCGAAGCATATTCAAAGGGCATTCCCCCTCCCCCACCTCTCAAAGAATTCTGGGCATAGTAGTTTGTTAAGGGTTGCTGGGAATTGCAACTCTCCGAGGAGTAAACTACAGTACCCATAATTCTTTGAGGAGGGAATATGCCTTTGAGCATGCTTTAAAGGTGCAGGAAGAAATTCAATGTCACACTGAGGTGATCATTCAGTTTGGGCATGCATTTTGGCTTGCTTGATGGAACAATCCTTTCTCTCCTTCCCTGCATGCTGTTCTGGAGGTTGTCCCACCCACCACAAGCCAATTTTTTTTTGGGGGGGGGGCGTTGTGTTGGGGAGGAGAGTAGAGGAGGGAAAGACCCATTGTACATTCAGAAATCCTTTTGCAGGGTTTCCGCTGAAGGGACTCATTAGCTGAATCCCACCAATAATCCCTTTTGAATTATGGTGCTGGAGGAGACTCTTGAGAGTCCCATGGACTGCAAGAAACCTCTCCATTCTTAAGGAAATCAGCCCTGAGTGCTCACTGGAAGGACAGATCCTGAAGCTGAGACTCCAATACTTTGGCCACCTCATGAGAAGAGAAGACTCCCTGGAAAAGACCCTGATGTTGGGAAATATGGAGGGCGCAAGGAGAAGGGGAGGACAGAGGACGAGATGGTTGGACAGTGTTCTCGAAGCTACCAGCATGAGTTTGACAAAATTGTGGGAGGCAGTGGAAGACAGGAGTGCCTGGCATACTCTGGTCCATGGGGTCAAGAAGAGTCGGACACGACTAAACGACTAAACTACAACAACAACACCAATAATGATGATGATGATGATAGTTATGTATGTTCCTTAAGGGTCCCCTGCTCTTAGCTTGTGTCTTGATTAGGATTCTGAGCCCTGTGTACTGATTCGATACATGATATCCAATCATGTAGCATTGTCAGGGTTTGGGCTACTGGCATTGGCTCTTGAGCTCTGGGTTACGATTTGCAACTTGAGGGTTTAGACAGCCAATCACGTTGAGAGTGGGAGTGGCCCAGGCCTTCAGAAATACATATAAGCAGCTGCTTTGCCCCTGCTGCTCTGTTCCTGGTGCTTCAATAAAGCCTTTAAGCTGAATCACTACCTTGGGTATTGCTTGAACCCACATGGACTTCATACCCTCCAACATTTCTCCAATGAAAATAGAGATGTCCTAAGGAAAAGCAGGACATTCCTGGATCAAATCAGAAACGGGGACAGATTCTCTAAATCAGGCATGTCCCTAGGAAATAGGGACACTTAGAGGGTCTATTTCAATTATTATTACTATTATTATTATTATTATTATTATTATTCATTTATATGCTTTCCACCCTGGGTAGCTTCCAACAAAAAATAGTGTGCGCACAGCTTTGGTCTCCACCAAGAGACAGCCAGGCATCTCGAACAGGATGCAGGCCTCATCACACAATGTGTCTTCTCAGTGTTCAGTAATCAGAGGCAATACTGATTAGAGAAGAAAATGGAAAAAGACCAATTTAACTGTCACGTCTTAATAGACATTGATGAATTTCTCTAATCCCTTTCAAAGCCAGATAAGCTTATAGTATCACCAGTATCTGATAGTGGTATGGTATGCTTTGTTTCAACCTATCCAATGTATGGACCCGAGTTGTAGGATTATTTATACAAATGTTTATAAGCCACTTATATGACATATCAAAGCAGTGCGCAGCAATGCATGCAACAGAATATAAAATACTATGAAAATAAAAATGATTGGCTGAGCTTGAGCAAGCAAACAAACAGAACTGATTAGCCCTGTCTGGATAAAAGGCCTTTATGAGAAGCCTGAAAGTTAACAGGGTGTCTGCTGAATCTCTACGGGAAGAGTTTTCTGCAGCATGGCACAGGCAACATGAAATGCTTGACCACTAGTTGAAGGCAGTGTGTGTGAGAGAAACAATTTTCTCTCTCTTTTCACTGTCTCCATGACACCCAGGCTTCATGACTCTCTCTCTCTTTTTAACAAAATATGCCACAAACTCTCAACCTCTTCAGTTTTATTTTGAATAGAAACATAGAGTTGGGGGGTTGGAAGGGACCTCAAGGCTAAAGCATCCATGACAGCTGGCCATCCAACCTCTGCTTAAAAACCTCCAAGGAAGGAGAGTCCATCACCTTCTGAGGAAGACACTCCACCATCAAACAGCTCTTACTGTCAGGAAGCTTTTCCTGATGTTTAGCTGGAATCTCTTTTCAAATTCAAATCCTACCCCCCAAAGCAGGAGAAAACAAGCTAGTTCCCTCTTCCATGTGACAGCTCTTGAGATATTTGAAGATGGCTATCATATCTCCTCTTTCCCAGGCTAAACATACCCAGCTCCTTCAGCTGTTCCTCATAAGGCTTGGTTTCCAGACCTTTGATCCCCTTGGTTGTCCTCCTCTGCCCACATTCCATGAATGGTGATGAACGGTGGACCTTGATCATGTCTGTTGCTCATCTCTGCACCTCATCTCATATTGTTTGGTTAAAATGTGGCAATCAGTGCTTACACGCCTGTAGCGTTTGCCTCCTAGGATGGGTCATAAGGAAAGGGTTAAAATAGGTGTGATGTGATTGGCCAGTGAGAATGCAAGGGGGGAATAAAAGTTAGAGTGGGAGGTTTTGAAAAAGTCAGTTGAGGATTGGGAGTTGAAGAAGGAAGAGGGAGGTTTAGGTGTGGGTTGGTAGAGTTGTATTGTGAGAGAGTGAGAGGAATTGTTAGGTAGAGTCAGATAGATGGTTGGAATAATCAGTTTGGAGCTGTTAGGAACTAAGAATAAGAAACTGACAAGAGAAAAATTAACTGAAACCATAAGTTTGTTCCTGCATTTAAAAATAAACTTGAATATTTGTTTATGTTAACAACTGACTGGACTCCGTGTGTCCCCGTGAGATACAGGGTGGTGGCAGCGGAAAAAGTAATCGCAGTGGCGGCACAGGGTCAATAGACCGTCAAACGTCTGGGGACCCTGTGTGTGATCACCACAAGGCCGTTCAATCTAAATGAATGGACTTCCGTCAGTCTCACAACAGTTCGTTATTCCTAACTGAAACCAACTTTATCTGCATTTCTCTGCACCTCATCTCATATTATTTGGTTAAAATGTGGCAATCAATGTTTACACGCCATTCAATCTAAATGGAAGAATGCCCATATCATGCCTCTCCGATGGGTGTATTGTCTTTGCAGCTCCTTTCTGAACATAATTACTCCCATTGTGTTTGCTTTCTTCACTGCCTTATACTTCATCCAGGAGCAAAAATGAAAGCCAGGCCGATGGGTAAAAGGGAAGGCAACCCAACATCGCATTGCAGCATTTCATGACAGCAAACAGACAAAGAATCATGGTTCTGGTAACACCAAGGTTGCAGGTTCGATCCCTGTATGTCTCTTCCAACTCTACAATTCTTTGAGCTATAAATCAGGGATGGCTTCCGCAAATCTGGAGCTGCCCCTGGAAAATAGGGACACTTGGAAGGGCTGCTAAAGTTCTGTTTTACAATTAGGTCAGTAATGGGGTTTCCAAAGCATGACCTCATCTTAAGCACTTCTAGCGGGAATGCAGAGACCTGTTCTCCCTGCTATGCCAGTTCTTTAATTTATTTGAAGCCTCATCTGTCGCTGCACCAGAATTTCAAAGACCATAAAGCAGAAACTAAATCTAGCCATGTGTGATTTATTTGTGCCTAAATTCATTTGCAGCATGGAGGAGAAAAAGAAAAGATGTATTTATTTCCCTGCCCTCGGTATAATCTGATTGGCTCTTGTGGCAGCTGAAACGAGAAAGTTGCTGCTAAGAGAGAAAATCATATCAGGAAGAGCACATGCTAATGTAATCAGGGTTTCTAAAGGGAAGTGATTTTGACAGATTAGAAATTATAGCTTTGTATGGATACCACCCAAGTTGTCAGCCTCTCTTCCTGGAGTAACAGCAGGCTCTGTTAAACTTAAGGATCATTCTGTCTGCTCGCCGTGTTTTGTAAAATCAACTTCTAACAAAGCTGGTGCATTTCCGACAGCGAGAGCCTACAAAACAGAAGGTTAAAATTTCCCATTTGGCATCTTAATCTTCTATTAATGATGCAACCTGTATGATGCCATCTGAACGGCATGAATCAAGAACAGGCCCTCCCTTCCACAAATGGGAGTTTCAGCTCTAATGCAGTGATCTCCCCCTTTTTTAATTGCTTTTTGCATATATTTTAAAAAGGCACTTTAATCCTTAAGTGTAACCATTTGCATTCAAACTGCAATGCAAAGAAATACTAAGGCATCATTTCTGAACTGTTCCTTCTAGCAGATTGCACAGCTCCTGACTGCAGAGGAAGATGGAAATGGGCATGCAAAGTTTTTATTCCCTCCTCCCCACCTTCATCTCATTAGTAGCCATTAGAAACCCACAGGGGGGACATAATGACCAGCAGAAAAAGGGCAGAGCAGCCCTGAATGAACAAAAATAGATGTTTAGAGCACACAGATATTATCCAAAGGCAGCACCAAAGTAGTGGAGTGTGGCCATTTAGGGCATCTCCTAGGAAACCGCTGGATCACATTAAAAGATACTGAGTTTAACATAAAAAGAGCTGCACGGTGAACGCTGTGCATTTGACAGCACTGAGGATGGCTATCTACGTACAGTTGTTCTAAATCCTGCAAAGGGCATTAGTAGGGAATCAAGGGTGTGCTTCCGAGGACATATCATGGCTTGCTTGGCTTTCAGCTGAAAGTTCTAGGTTTTAAGAACTGACTGGACTGATGCATGAACTTATGGCAGGATGCTAGAGAGTTACGGGGTGTATGAGAGACTCGTGGCTGCCATAACTCTGATTGCCAGCAGGGGGAAATACTGGTAGGGGCTGCTGGTGCTACTCTCTCAGTGGCATAGCGTAGTTTGCTGGTGCTCGGGGAACACGCAAATGCACACGGTGGGGGGCAGGGGGCGGAGGTTGAAAGGAGACTCCATGCCAGCCTAGTCCTCACCGCTAATGCCGCTGCAGCAACCCTCCTCCTGCATCTGAGCAAAGTGGGGCCACCATTCAGCAAGGGGGCTGGGGAGGCAGCAGCGAGGCCAGGCCAGACTCCAGTCCCCATAGACCCCCGGTTGCACACAGGGAAGGATGGGGAACCAGGGCACTATAGGGTGCCTGCATGGGGGCACCTGATTTCCATGCCCTTTAAATTGTGTGCTTGGAGCCACCATCCCCCCAACTACTCCCCTGAACTCTCTGACTAAGGGTAGAGTCAGTCCTGCTTCCAAGTAAAAAGGGAAAAGGCGGCAGCCTAAATCATGCAGACCGTGTCCCAAGCCTTACAAGGGTCTCTTGCACAAGCTCCCTAAGAACCATCCTCACAGTGCAGTTTGTTTCCAGCACTCATTTCCTTAGGGAGGTTTTGATGCCTGCATTCACGATCAAACAGTTGTGGGTTCTAAATTCTTACGCCTCCCCTTAGAAACCTTCTGACATACCTAACAGGAAGATCACATCATATCAGACAGAGATGATTTCCCCCCCTTCTTCTTCTGACATCAGTGCTTGGTGTTTTTTGGTTGCCACAGTGTGCATTTCCCAAACAGCAGGCCCAGAGGTCACTTAAGTCTGATTATTTGCAGAGCCGGAAAGGTTTTGAATGTGATTGATCAGCTCAGATGTCAGCCAATTTCGTGGGTGCTAAGGAAATGGAGCCGTTTAGGGAATACAAAGGGGAAAGCGGGGAATTGTACATTCCGTTTGTGTCTTTCTCCTAAATTACACACATTTTTGGGCAACTTCAGTAATTCACTTCATCCAATAGACCGCCAGCGAGGTTAGGACAATAAAATTCGAAGAACACCTTTAACTGACAATTTAAGCTCAAACCATTTTTGACTTGCAAGGTGTTGTATCATCATGAGGAATTGATGCTACAGTAGCACTTTCAAATTATGGGATTACAGCTGATCCAGTCAGCATGCAGCTTTTATAGCTGGGGGTGGTGTTGGGGGCACAGGTAGGAAAAAATTATTACCCAAAAATATCAGTAAGAATATCAGTAAGAATACATTCCCAGCAGGCAGTCTTAATGATAATAGCTGTTGATGCACGTGAAGAATTAAAGGATAATTTTGAACTCACCAATGAACTAGATAAGGCATGCAACATATTTCTTGCTATTCCTATATTCCTATTCAGTGTCTGCAATAGAGAAAGAATCCACTGATTGTTGCAGAAAAACATTTGAAATGATGTGGTTTTATAAGAAACATGCTCTCCTGAAATTATATGCTTCTTTTAGTTCAGCACTTCCATTGTGCTATTCAGCTCCTGAAATAACTGAATGAGGCATCCCACTCCCCGCCACAGACAACAACGGACACTTTGTTAGTGAGTAAACAAGATAGACACACTCAATCTTTAGTTTCCTCTCTCAGTTCTACTGTGAAGTTTATGAAAAGAAAATCATAATGAAGCAAACTTAAAGAATGAGAATAAAGAATAGGTTACTTGCATCCTAAAGTGTCTTCTTCTTCTTTTCATAAAATGTTATTAAAGCTTTTTCATAATACAACAAGAAAAAAGAAACTTATCTAAATAAAAACAAACACACACACAGAGAGAGAAATGGAAACTCAGAGTCCTCTCTTAAAGGTAGCTCTTTTGTTGTTTAGTTGTTTAGTCATGTCCGACTCTTCGTGACCCCATGGACCAGAGCACGCCAGGCACTCCTGTCTTCCACTACCTCCCGCAGTTTGGTCAAACTCATGCTAGTAGCTTTGAGAACACTGTCCAACCATCTCATCCTCTGTCATCCCCTTCTCCTTGTGCCCTCAATTTTTCCCAACATCAGGGTCTTTTGCCTCCCTCGTTCTCTTATAATGCAATGGTGCCCACCTGAGAGGTGCCGGAACTGAGTTCTGATGCTCTGAGCTCTGCTCTTAACCCCTGTCACGCACAGAAAGTGGTGGACCTTCCCAGCTCTCACCTGGGAGCTTTCCTCTCTTCTCCCAGTTTCTCACCCTCAGAGATCTTCCCTTCCCTGCCTCTCACTCAGGTTCCTTCCACCCACCACCCACCACCTCTAAGGTGCCTTCTTCTAAAGCAAGCTTCTCCCATCAGAGGAAACTCACAATGCAACTCAATGAATGCCTTTGTTCATAGATGTTCAGAAAATGCTACGTTCTCATTGGCAAAGTTATCTGTAGGCTTTTAGCTGGACCCAGACTAAAGCTTAGGTCCATTTCAGATCAATGTGGAAAGTCGGCCACAGCAAATATAAGTCCCAGTAATTTCCTTGGGAATTTGGTAAAACTAAGTAAGTCTGAATCCAATGTCACCAAAAGCTTGGAAAAGAATTAAAGAAATCTATTGATTTATTTTTAAACTAGCAGAATTTCACCTGCTGCTTCTTCCCTAAAAACAAACAAACAACCCTAATATACTCAATTAAATCCAGGTTTAATACAGCCTCAAAGTGGACCAAGGGAAATGAATGGACAAGCCAGTCATGACTTGAGTTCATTTTTTTCAATGGGTCGACCTTTACCCACCCAGCAGTTGGTCTGGCTTTGTGCATCCAATAACCATTGGATCAAAATAGAAGCCTTCCCACAACAGCAGTGTGCCCCCATTTCAGGCTTTTTGCTGGTCTCCGTTGACTGTGCACAACCAGCAGGCCTCCCAAATGAGTGCCCCCATTTCAGGCTTTTTGCTGGTCTCCGTTGACTGTGCACAACCAGCAGGCCTCCCACCTGCCTGTCCAGGTTGGCTTCAATAGGGTGATGCATCACTTAGTCAGTGAAGGACAGTCAATGGGCACCCCCACTCAATCCAAGCCCTGCACAGCCCAGAGTAAGGGGAGGGTTGGCTAGCTCTGTAAGTTCTTACCATCCAGACACTCTGCATGATGAGACTAAGAGCGCTCTCTTTTGCAAAGTGAAAGGACATTCTGAACATCAAGAAACCCTGTAGCTTGCTCACCTATTTGGAGGAAAGGTTGGCGAACTTTGTAAATTGAGCAAAATTGAACAAATCACCGAGTACAGTGGTACCTCAGGTTACATATGCTTCAGGTTACATACGGTTACATACGCTTCAGGTTACAGACTCCGCTAACCCAGAAATAGTGTTTCAGGTTAAGAACTTTGCTTCAGGATGAGAACAGAAATAATGCTCTGGCGGTGCGGCGGCAGCAAGAGGCCCCATTAGCTAAAGTGGTGCTTCAGGTTAAGAACAGTTTCAGGTTAAGAACAGACTTCCAGAACGAATTAAGTAGTTAACTCAAAGTACCACTGTACTGTGGAAAGATGTTGGTAAACCTCTACATTTTCTCCTCATTTTCCCTATCTCTCTCCCTCTTCCCATAACTTATATCTCAAGATGCTAGGGGAAATCTGGGGCCATCAAGATCCCCTTTGAATGGAAAAGCTCTGAGCACATATGCCTCTTCTCAGGCTCACCAAACATGGCAGCCAGCGAGAAGATAGTTACCAGGCAGATTAGTCTGCATGCCCCATGACTCCTTCTAACGCATGTGCATCACATAAACCTCCCTGCTGTGTCCCTGGAACTCACCACCTGAGGCCCAAATAGTAACAGCAGCAGCAGGATAAGAGAAGGCCTTGTTGTTGTTGTTGTTTAGTCGTTTAGTCGTGTCCGACTCTTCATGACCCCATGGACCAGAGCACGCCAGGCACTCCTGTCTTCCACTGCCTCCCGCAGTTTGGTCAGACTCATGTTCGTAGCTTCGAGAACACTGTCCAACCATCTCGTCCTCTGTCGTCCCCTTCTCCTTCTGCCCTCCATCTTTCAAGAGAAGGCCTTACATGTACCCAAATCTTTAGATTTCTCTCAGGTCGCTTCCAGGGTACTGGGTAGGAAACCTGTCCCAATAATTTTTAAAAAAATTAAACAAACATTAAATTGGAACAAACCAACATATAGAAATCTACTCTTGATGGGCTAAGTGCAGCCCATTATACTTTAATTTGCCAGGTACAGGGAATGTAGAATTTGGGAGCATTTTATTATCTTCCTCACGCCATTTTGGGTTGTGTGGGTCTTTCCGTCCCCCGTCCTCCCCCACATGGATACTAGCAACATGAGGAGGCAACGGTTACATTAGATATCTGTTCAGAGCCCTGGTGAGACTATTCTGTTCACAGATCATTATTGACACCCTGACATTTGTCACCGTCTTTCATAGCGGTTAAATCTTGTTTTATCTGTAAATGTCACTGTGTCATTTATTCATGAAAAAGAGTCACATTCCCAAAATAGTATATGCTCAGAGTTTGGTGCGTGTGCTTTCAAAAGGGAACTTGGTTTTTATTCACAGCAGGCAATCCTTGGGCAAACTTCACTGCTGATAAATGGTTTGTTATTATTACATTATATTATTCCCCCCCTCCCCTCCAAGCAGTTGTCTACATCTCTGGATACTGGTTTTAGGTTTATATTTGAGAAAACAAAATCTTAATCGAAAGGAATAGCTCTGGATTTACTTTATTTTATTTAAAGCTGTTTATCCTTTAAGCTCCCTATATATACAGCCCACAAAGCTTTATCAGTAACTCTCTGTACCTGGTGAGCATAGTCCTTTTAATTTGACTTTTTAAAACTGACTGAACCCAGCTGTTTTGCTATATTTCAAAGAGCCACAAAGAGCTCTTCTATGTGTTTCTGATTGATCTCTTCAAACACATCAGTCTGAGTAATCTCAGATAATTTCAAGGCCATTTGCAAAGATTGACTAATCTTTAAAGCTACCCTTGTGCGATAAGAGCAGAGGCATGTCGTGGTGGAGGACACATTAGGCCAATGTTCCAGGGTCGGAATGGGCTTCCCACTACTTTCTGGAAACGAGTCAATACCTTGAGTTGTGACTCATCATGGCTCGCACCCATCATACACCCAAGACCACAGCCGTTAAGATACAATGAAAGTTTTGCACGCTAGCACTCAGTCTAGTACTGTGGGAGAGGATAATGCTTGATAGCAGAAGCACTTCAGAAGCCTTCAACTAAATGTAAAAGAACTACTTCTTGTCATGGTTTTGCGTTGATGGAAGCTTTTGCAGAGGGCATTCTTAGAAGACCTGGGAGTTCATTGTAGAACGAGAAGAGAGGAGATCTCTAAAGTAGCGTAGCCATGGTGATGCTCTCCAGGTGTTGCTGAAATCCAACTCCCATCAGCTCCAGCCATCATGACCAGTGGTCAGGAGTGATGGCAATTATCTGGAGGCCAACCTGTTGCATAACCCATTTATAGGCTACAATCAGTAGCTTGAATAGTGCCTGAAAGAGTACAGGGAGCCAAAGCAAATGTGAGAGAATTGGTGTAATGTTATCCTAACATTCCCTTCCCCAAGAGGTTCATATATTGTTGTTTTTATTCAGTTTATATTTCAATGAAATAATGGGTCCTAACCACCAAAGCCAGGGTTCCCCAAAATGGGGTCTCCAGCTGCTTTTGGGTTACAATTCCCACCATCCCTGACCACTAGTCCTGCTAGGTAGGGATGATGGGAGTTGTAGTCCAAAAACAGCTGGAGACCTACCGGTAAGTTTGGGAAACCCTGACCAAAGCCATTGTGTGAGTGGAAGGACTTTCACTCCCGCAACACAACCTCTCCTTTCTCTTTTGACCCCACGTGCTCCTGCCCCTCTCAGATCTGTCTTGATTTCCCCCCAACCTCTGAAGCAGGGGGTCCAGGGAGCATGTGATGGGGGAGAGGGAGGAGTGGTTCCATCAGACAAAGCGTGTTCTCCTTCATGGAGAGCACGTGTTGCGGTGGGGGCCGCCAGGACACTCCAAAGTTGGGGGCGGGCTAATTGTTCGTTGGCCACTGATGCGATTGGGGCTTCCCTTGTTGTTGGGAAGAAGTTAATGTTGCCATTTGTTGATTGACAGCCAGAAATGCTAAAACTCCTTGCACGAGGCTAAGGCTTCCTCTTTTCCACCGTGCATCGGATTGCCCGTCCCCCCCTCCCTAGAATAGGGTTGTTCGCTTTGACCTTGCTATGCCTGTCATGGGGTCGTCTGCTCTTGGGGCAGGGGCCTGGTAGGAATTTTGTCCATCTGGCTGATTGGCTGGGGCCATTTGGTTTTTACCTACTGCACAGCAAATCGTCACAACTTGTAAGGTTGCGGTTAGGCATTGGTTTATGGTTTGGTTGGTTGAGGGGCATGGATTGGCTGTGCCTGCCCCTCTAATGCTGCTGCTGCAAGGGATTCCGTTAAAGGAATTGGGGGCTAACTATTGCTTGTCCACTCTGTCAAGGGGGCTCAGGCCATAGCAATGAGCTCCTGGTTGCATTTGGGGTGAGGGCAGGTTCCCTGCTCTGCGTAACCCCCAAGTGTATTCCCCTATTCTGACTTTCGCATCGTGAGGAATGTCAGTCTGTCCCCCATGGTGGGGGCAGATAGTCGCAACCAATGCCTAAGCAACCACTCACAAATTTGTATTTCAATAAAGTTGTGGCCAAAATTATGCCAAAAATCTTAAACAAAAAATTCTGTGTGATGTGTGAGTTATTGGGGTGGCCCTGGGGCCCTCGACACGCAAATGGAAATTGTTCCCCTCATGCAATAACTTGGTTGGATTCAACCCTAAGTTTTATTCTATTTTAATTTTGTCTCTTGCTCTGGGATTGTGTGAACAATGGAGACCGGGTTATAAATAATTTAAATGGGGGTGGGGGTGGGGAATATGGCCAAGACTGACAGCCAAAAGAGAATTCACATTACGCGTCAAACCATTACCAAATGACAGCAACGTTTCATGCAAATAACTTCCTAGCGTAATAAATAAATCCCTGTTCTGATCCTCCAGGGACAATTAAAAATTCAAAGAAACCATCTGGCTATTACTTAGTCATTTGCCTATTAAGCAATTGGATGCCCTCCCGCTAACGTGTCACTTGCGACAATGTTTAGTACATCGGGAGATGAAAGGTTGTCTCAAATGTCATGTCTAAATCCAGCCCATCAGCGGAATAGCTTTTCTCTCTCAAAGCCAACAATTTCATAATTGATTTCGAACATCCAAAGTCACTCAAGATTTTGTTTTTGAAGGAAGGGGGGTATTTTCGAACTATTCCGGTGTCAGGTTTCAAGGGTTGTGGTGCATGCCGTTCAGTAAGGGTCACAACACATTACTGGGATTATTTAAATCTAATTAAGACACCAGCGTTTAGGAAACGTTTCCTACTCAGTGTTTCATTCGGCAACACAATTGTGCTGTTTGTCAAGGTATCTAGCGCTGTCACAAAATTCCTGCATTCGTCAGGGTTCTCTCATTCTGTACAACCAGGGGACAATTTACATGTGACGGTAGCTACAAGAAGTCATGGCAAATCTCTTACTCATGCAGATTCTCCACACCACCGTTCACCATTCTCTTCATCTAGGCACCAGCCCATATCCTGTAGTGTCTACACACCAGAATAGTCCTCACCAGGACAATGCAATGTTGGCATTCAGACACTGATGTGGGCTGAATTGTGCAGCAAGAGTGTTTTAAATATTTTTACTTATTCAGTTTAAACACTTCTCTTTATCTGAAGATCCCAGGGCAGTGTTCAACATTAAAAAGGTAATTTAGTAAAGGTAAAGGGACCCCTGACAATTAGGTCCAGTCGTGGCCAACTCTGGGTTTGTGGCGCTCATCTCGCTTTATTGGCCGAGGGAGCCGGCATACAGCTTCCAGTCATGACTAAGCCGCTTCTGGTGAACCAGAGCAGCGCACGGAAACGTTGTTTACCTTCCTGCCAGAGCGGTACCTATTTATCTACTTGCACTGTGACGTGCTTTCAAACTGCTAGGTTGGCAGGAACAGGGACCGAGCAATGGGAGCTCGTGGGGATTCGAACCGCCAACCTTCTGATTGGCAAGTCCTAGGCTCTGTGGTTTAACCCACAGCACCACCCACATCCCAAAAATGTAATTTACTTAGCATAATAATAATTAAAACAATAAAACAATAATAGAAAAAAACCATAATAATACCCCCCCCCATTTAAAAGGCCATAGAGCAGTGGTTCCCAACCTTTTTTTGGCCATGCCCCACCTAAGCATCTCTAAAATCCTGGTGCCTCCCCCCTGCATATAATTCTTATTATTCAAAAAGTGAACTCCTTTTCACGTGGAGGAAGCCTAAAAGGCCATTCACTGTTAATAACTCATTCTCGAATTGCCCCCCTTAAAAATCAAATTGCCCCTCTGTGGGGCATGTGCCCCATGCTGGGAACCACAGCCATAGAGTGTGTAATGGCCAAAGGCCTGGGTAAAGACAAAATAAATAAATTGCCTGGCACCTAAAAACATGTAATGATGGTGCTAGGCAAGCCTCTCTGGGGAGAGCATTCCACAATCGTGGAGCCACTTCAAAAAAGGTCCATTTTTGTGTTGCCAGCCTCCAAAACGCTTGGGGAGGGAGGACACAGCGAAGGGTCTTGCATGGCAAGCCCAGGGTCTGGATTGGTTTGTATACAGTGGTACCTCTGGTTGTGAACGGGATCCATTCCGGAGGCCCGTTCGCAACATGAAAAGAGTGCAACCCGCAGTGGTGCGTCTGCGACTGCGCGGGTTGCGATTCACTGCTTCTGCGCATGCTTGTGATATCATTTTGCGCTTCTGTGCATGCGCAAGCGGCGAAACCCGGAAGGAACCCTTTCCAATACTTTCGGGTCGCCGCAGGATGTAACCTGAAGGAACGTAACATGAAGTGGACGTAACATGAGGTATGACTGTATAAAGAGGAAGTCCTTAAAGTATTGAGATCCTGAGCCATGTAAGGCTTGATCAGCACCAGCACTTTGAATTGGCCCATGTCAGGGAACTGCCATCAGTGTCCGAGGGAGAGAGCAAGCTCCAAAGGGATCCCAGAGAGTGTCCCGGTAGTGGGAGGGGCAGCCCATCTTCTGGGGGAGAGAATCAGCGTAGCTCCAGTGGAGAAGGGGGCGGAGATGGAGGAATCTGCAAGGCGATCCCATGACTCCTTGCCGGGGACCAACGGGGAGGGAAGGGGTCCTCCGCTGCCCACGCCCTCCTTGCGCAGAAGGCTTCCGCGCAGGGAGAGTAGGAGGAGACGTGGCGTCAAAGAACTTCTTTGCTGGAAGAAGTTTAAGAAACGCCCACTGACGGATTCTGCCAGCGATTGAGACGGTCACGGGCGAGTGGCTGCCCGGACAGGAAAGGTTCACTCAGGCAACCCAGCCAGACGTTGGGACAAGCTTACACACAAGCAACCCCTAGAACCATTACAACTAGATGGTAGCCAGTGCAGTTGGGCCAGCATTGGTGTTAACATGCTCAACTTGTCTTGCCCCAGTGAGCAACCTGGTCATCAAATTTCACACCAGCTGAAGTTTCTGAACCCTCTTCAGAGGCAGCCCTATGGACAACGTGTTGCAGTAGAAGTTACCAGGGCGTAGGTCGCAGATGTTAGGCTATCCCCAGACACTATTTTCCAGCGACAGTCCCAGATTTACAGAAACTGCCCTGGTTTCTGATTTCATCCTGGAATGTCTCGTTCTTCCTTAGGAAAAGTATGGTAGGAGGATATGGAGTTATGCAACCCCTGAGCCAAGGATATAAGTTACTACACAAACTTTAGAAGACATCTGAAAGCAGCCCTGTACAGTCGTAGCTTGGAAGTCGAACGAAATCCATTCTGGAAGTCCATTCAACTTCCAAAACATTTGGAAACCAAAGCGCAGTGTCTGATTGGCTGCAGGAAGCTCCTGTTAGAATTCCTGCTCCATGATTGCAGTCATGGGATTGTTGTCTATCACATGATAGTATATGTTTTGACTCCACAGAGTGGGAAGTGATGGAAACAGGATGTTTGTGTATTCCGTGAAGTGGGACTATTGTCCTTTGCTCATTCTCTTGGCTGTCTGATGCTAGAGAGAGAGGGAGCCATGTTGCAGTGCTCCGTGTGTGTTTATATGTAAATAAAGTAGATTAGCCAAAATGCTGAGTTGCTGAGGTCTGTTACGCAACTGCGCATACTCTGCGGATCCCTAAGTGTGCCAGTGTCCGTTGGCATCGGTCGCTGTGATGTTCGGGCTGAAGAAAGCTTTTGAAGCTCCTGAACGAATGACCAGGAGGGAGAGAACATGCCAATCGGGCATGTGTCTCTACCAGGGTCCTACTCGAGTGTAAGACAAGCTCCTGACAGCTCCTGCAGCCAATTGGAAGCCGCATTGGATGTTTGGCTTCCAAAAATAGTTTGCAAACCAGAACACTCACTTCTAGGTTTGCAACATTCTGGAGCCAAAACGTTTGATAACTAAGCTGTTCGAAAACCAAAGTATGACTGTATAGGGAAGTTTTTTAATGTTTAATGCTTAATTACATTTTTGTAAATATTGGATCCACCCAGAGTGGCTGGGGCAACCCAGTCAGTTGGGTGAGGTATAATTAGATGATGGTGATAATGAATAGGAATAGGAGAAATGTTGGAGAGTATGTATCCCTAACTTTGCAGCAGGAAGCAGACTCTGTATCAGTACCTGGGTAGATCTGTTCCACATCAAAGCAGCAGAAGCAGACTTCATTTTATTCTACTAGCCTTGATGATACTAGGATTTTAGTGGGGGTTTTTTAAAAAAAAAATGAGAAAATTGCACCAGCTTTTTCTTGCTTCCTTTTTTCTTAAAAAAAAAAAAATCAGGGCTGGCAAATTGTTGTTGTTGTTTGGTTAGATTTTTCTTTTTGCTCTAGCACAGCAAGAATGTAGAAAAAGTTGCAAAGCATGGAGGTGGGGAAGAATAGAGAAATGCTAATTGTGTGCTTCTGGATTGAATTAATACAGATGGCTGCCCAAATGGGGGTCCCCATCTGGTCATTAAGCCCATGGTCTAAATCCACGTAGCTGCACCACATGATTTTTATACACCCAGCAAAGACAAAAGTGCTTTAGAGAACTTTGAGGCCCTTTGACGGTGTTGTTCGCCGATTGTTCTGGTGTTGTTGTTGTCGGGCTCAGTTAGGCTCTGCTTCTCAGCTGGGTTCCTTTCCCCCTTCTGATCTCAGCTTCACGGCTTTGTGGCTGCCATTATCCTGGTTTACGCCAAGCATATTCTACTGCTGTTTGTTTTAATGGCCGTCAGGTAACCTTGGAGATTTCTCCAACGCCTTGGGTGCAAACATTTTAATAAATTGCAGGTGATGATTTTCTGTAACTAAATATCAGAATAATTTTGCTAGCATTGAATAAGCGGCATAATCAATAGGAATGTGATGCCATCACTTTTTTTGAAAACAATTCTCTGTAGCCTATAAAAAATAATTCCAAAATCTGCAGCAGGGTAGGGGCACTTCAGGTTCAGAGGTTGTCTATTAAATCATTATAATTTTTTTTTATAAATGTATTCAAAATATCATTATATTTATCAATACACAATCTGTGTCTAATCTTACATTTCTTGGAAAAATTGCATTACTTATACAGTCATACCTCATGTTACATTTGCTTCATGTTACGTTCTTTCAGGTTACGTCCCACTGTGACCCAGAATTACCGGAAAGGGTTACTTCCCGGTTTCGCCGCTCGCGCATGCACAGAAGCGCAAAATGACATCACTCACATGCGCAGAAGCGGCAAATCGCAACCTGCGCGTGTGCAGAGCGGGTTGCGCTCTTTTCATGTTGCAGTCCCAGCTCCTGCCAACCTAGCAGTTCAAAAGCATGCAGTGCAAGTAGATAAATAGGTACCGTCCCGGCGGGAAGGTAAACGGCGTTTCCATGCACTGCTTTGGTTTCACCAGAAGCGGCTTAGTCATGCTGGCCACATGACCCGGAAAAACTGTCTGTGGACAAACGTTGGCTCCCTCGGCCAGTAAAGCAAAATGAGCGCTGCAACCCCAGAGTTGTTTGAGACTGGACTTAATTGTCAGGGGTCCCGTTTTACTGTTTTACATTAGTAAAGTAACAATGATTTGAATGCTCTATAAACATGCAACAATACTTGGCGCCAGAGAGCAGGAGATTTGTATACGCAATTTTCTATAGGGTTCTCCCCCCCCCCTTTGTTATTACGATCTAATTTCTGACTTATTTTTAGCGTCCCCCACCCTGTGTGTAGATCCACCCTAAGCCACTTGCCATTTCCATTGGTTGCTTCAGCCATTTTTGCCTCTGGCTCTGCCCACCACAGAAAGGTGAGTCCTGGAAAGTTGTCTAGTGGCAGTCCTTGCTATTAATTTTATTTTCTTCCATTACATTCATGGAGCATCTTATGAAACCAGGCTTCTTCTTGTTAGGATATTTCCGTTCCACCTTAAGAGGGAGCAGGATGTTTGTGTCACAGCCTGCGAATTTCCTGTTTCACAGGATGTTTATGTTGTGTCTTTGCTTTCGTTTCTCTCTCTCTCTGCCGGAGACATTGAAGCAGGCAGTCATGTTTTTTCTTTGTTCTGATCAACGCTGAAATGAACTTGTAAATCATGCTCTCCTGACTGCAACTTTCGCTGTGCATCATCTGCTGATAGAGCGTGCATCGGTTCTGGAATGTGGCAAGCTATTTCTAGAGCTCGTGTCGCTAATTGCTGATACTGCGTGTCTACGGGAGATCAATGGACGTCCGGAGACGACATGGAGGTCGAGATGGACTTTGTCTCCCTGGCAGTATCCCAACACTTCTTTGCATACACTGTCCCTGTGCATGTCCAGCAGCCGTGCTCCTGGGACACCAGACTTCCTTCTGAGTAGCCATCTTCACCCTTTCTCCACATTGCAGGCACAATTCAAGGAATTCCAAGCGCCTTCCATATTTCTGCTCATTTATATTCTAATTATATTCATTTCGGCATGGAGGCTTTACATGGCTAGGCACAGGAGAGAAGGGTGGGTGATAGCACAGAAGGCAGACACAAATGTCAAGATTTTCTAAGCCGAGGAAGCAGAAATCCAGAGAAATGTAATTTTAGTTCTAAATTAGAAAGACAGAAGGAGGCTAAAAATGCTCATTTGCACTTAACCTGTTATCCAGCACTCGTATACAGCAGGAAGAACCAATGCAAATTCTTTCTCATTTTAATTATTTGGGGGATAATTATTATTTTTACCGGGAGAACCTGTGAGTCATTGGAAAGAAGGCACTGACAAAAGAAAGAACAAGTTTTCCTGTACAGTAAAATGCGTGGCTATCAAAGAGTCTATAATTTTGGCTTCAAATACATACATATATATATATATATGCAAGTCAAACTCCAGGGAGTCGGAAATAAATAAATAAATAAATAAAAGAGAAAAGTAAACACATGACAGGGCAAATGGAAGGTTGTGGGAGAAGAGGAATATCAAATCTCAGCAAGTGATTCCTTGGAGAAGAGGAAGAATATGGTGTTAAAATGAAGAAGTACCTAATGTGTTATACATGTGCTTGGGGGGTTATTTTAGCAAGGGACCACAAGGCGAGGAGAAGCAGAAAGCCATTATCCTGCAAACACCATTATCCTTCCTCTTCTCCATTGCTTAATATTTGTGACTGACGTCGGGCTCATGCATTGAGCCAGCTCAGTTGCTTAGAGCATGGTGCTGATAAATCGGGTCCTCCCTTAAAGAGGGCACGTATTGTGGTGAGACCTAGAAACCGACACCCTGTATTGTGGGTGGGTACGATTGGTCAGCCACAACACCCGATTGGTAGGTCCCTTGAAGCTGGGTGCAATCTGGCCAATGGGACGCAGTCCAAACGGTTCGAGGGACCTATTTATGCCCATGCGCGTGACCCAGAGCTTCCTCTTTCGGCGCGTGCATTCGGAACACCCGCCCACCTCTCCCTACTTTTAGGGCTTGTTGCACTTGACCTTGCTATGCCATCCTCTGTCGTTGGGACAGAGGCACGGTAGGAATTTTCCCCACTTGGCTGATTGGCTGTTGCCATTTGGGTTTCGCCTGCTGCATAGCAAATCCTCACAACTTGTAAGGTTGCAGATAAGCTCTGGTTCAGGTGATAGGGATGGGAGAATGCTCTCACTATCCCTATGTGAAGGGTATTCCATTAAAGGACTCCAGGGACTTGATGGTTTGGTCAACCCCTTAGAGTGTGTTGTGCCCATGCCTGAGTCCAGAGGGACATTTGGGTCCCTAAATTTTGCCAAAAACCAAAACCAAAATTTGAGTCAAGTGTGAATTTCTTTAGGGGGCAGGTCTCTGGGTCTGAACCAGTAAAGTCAAGGCTGCAGATTTGATCCCTTTATAAGAAATCGGCATATTCCTGAATTGCAGGGGGTTGTACAAGATGACCCTCTACAAGTCTATGAATCTATGATTTCCTAAGCAGCAGGAGACAGAGAGTGCCTCCTTGCCACCCCTGGCTACATGCAATTCAACAGGGTGAGGGTGGTGGGCAGAGAATACCATACGAGGGACTGCAACCCTGGATACCGCTAGCATCAAGGGGTGGCCATACTTGGGCATCTGTTGAAGGCCATGTCCCAGCAAGGGATCAGAAGAAGAAGAAGAAGAAGAAGAAGAAGAAGAAGAAGAAGAAGAAGAAGAAGAGTTTGGATTTGATATCCTGCCTTTCACTCCCCTTCAGGAGTCTCAAAGCGGCTAACATTCTCCTTTCCCTTCCTCCCCCACAACAAACACTCTGTGAGGTGAGTGGGGCTGAGAGACTTCAGAGAAGTGTGACTGGCCCAAGGCCACCCAGCAGCTGCATGTGGAGGAGCGGGGAATCAAACCCGGTTCCCCAGATTACGAGACTACCGCTCTTAACCACTACACCACACTGGCTCTCCAACCCGGCTTCGAGGCTGGCGGTGGGGAAAGCAGCGCTTCCCCCATCGCTAAGAGCTTCCTGGATTTGCTGCAATGAAAAGGCAGACTCACGGAGGGAGGGCGCCAATCGAGAGTGTCTTGCCCAAGGATCCTTCAAAACTGGATCAGACACATCATGTTGAGAAGCATGGGGACTGCATTTACAGACCCTCCAAGCGTCCCTATTTTCCAGGGGAGTCCCAGATTTACAGAAGCCATCCCAGTTTCCGATCTGATCCCAGAATGTCCCGCTTTTCCTTAGGACATCCCTAATTCCACTGGAGAAATGTTGGCGGGTATGGAGTTATCTGAACCCCCAAGCCTTGTCTAGGGAAGGTTTTAATTGTTTAATGCCTTATTGTGTTGGCTCCTTACCTCTCTCGCCCTGACCTAGCCACTGTGATCCACGTGACGGTCACCTCCAGACTTGATTATTGTAACTCACTCTACGTGGGGCTGCCCTTGAGACTGACCCAGAAACTCCAGCGGGTGCAGAATGCCGTGGTGAGACTCCTTACGGGGTCCTCACCATGGGATCACATTCACCCGGTGCTGTACCAGCTGCACTGGCTCCCGGTGGATTACAGGATCAGGTTTAAGGTGCTTGTTTTAACCTTTAATGCCCTATACAGCCTAGGACCCTCATACCTATGGGACCGCCTCTCCTGGTATGTCCCACAGAGAAGCTTACGGCCTTCAAGCAAAAACATCTTGGAGGTCCCAGGCCACAGAGAGGTTAGGCTGGCCTCAACTAGAGCCAGGGCTTTTTCGGCTGTGGCTCCGATCTGGTGGAACGCTCTGTCACAAGAGACTAGGGCCCTGCGGGACTTGACATCTTTCCACAGGGCCTGCAGGACAGAGCTGTTCCACCAGGCTTTTGGCTGAGACACAGTCTGACCCCCTCCTTTTGTAATCCTCATAGAACTCTAGCCCAATGGTTGCCATTAATTTGACTCTGAATTGATTTTAGAATATATTTCAATTAAATGACTATGATTTTATGTAAACTGTGTTTTTTTTTACTGTTGTTAGGCGCTCTGAGCCCGGCTTCAGCTGGAGAGGGTGGGATATTATTATTATTATTATTATTATTATTATTATTATTATTATTGATGTTGGAAGCTGCCCAGAGTGGCTGGGGCAACCCAGCCAAGTGGATGAGGTATAAATAGTGAAATTATTATTATGGAAAGGGACGTCCCTATTTTCATTGGGGAAATGTAGGAGAGCATGCATTCCCCATGCTTCCCAGCATTCCTAGTCACCGCTGAGAGCATGCAAGGCGGCATTCAGAGCGTCAACTACAGCAGTCACTGGAGCACCTGCTTCCTTCATATGTACTAGCTGAGCTAGTGTCTTCTCAACTATATAATATATTGCATATTATAAATTAGAGTGGGGGGAGAACTTCAGTGTACTGAAGGTGAAGAATGACGGTCATAAATAAAATAAAGCAGCTTTGCAATTAAGCCAACAAATCTTACCTGCCCGCTTATATTTTGCAAACACGCCTGTCGGCTTCAGTCATTTAAGGTCATTCATGCGCCAACAAGGACCAGCTACACCAGGCATAGGCAAACTCGGCCCTCCAGGTTTTTTGGGACTACAACTCCCATCATCCCTGACCACGGGTCCTGTTAGCTAGGGATGATGGGAGTTGTAGTCCCAAAACATCTGGAGGGCTGAGTTTGCCTATGCCTGAGTTATGGGGGGGGGGGGTTCACAACAATCTATTTTTGGTTGGTGTCTTTTTTACTTGCTGGTGTATGAGTAACTATAAGTGGCAAAGCAGCCAACTCCTAGACATAGCTGTCAATGTTTCCCCTTTTTAAGGAATAGGATTCCTCGCAAGAAAAGGGAAAAGTTGACAGCTATGCTCCTAGAGGACAAGGTCCCTTTAGCCCCCCCCCCCATACTGAGGTGCCCCCCCAAAAAATTGATGGGGATTGCCATTCAGATTGTGTGTGCATGCTGTGTCTTGTGGGGCAGGGCTTACCTGGGCCTCCCCAATATTTTATTCAAGTTGGCATCCCAGACAAGTAGCCTTTGACTACTTACAATATACAGTGGTGCCTCGCAAGACGAAAAGAATCCGTTCCGCAAGTCTCTTCGTCTAGCAGTTTTTTCGTCTTGCGAAGCAACCCTATTAGCGGATTAGCGCTATTAGCGGTTTAGCGGCTATTAGCGGCTATTAAAGGCTTAAGGGATTAGCGGATTAGCTGCTAAAAGGCTATTAGCAGCTTAGTGCCTTAGAAAAAGGGGGTGGGGAGCGAAAAAAAATCGCAAGACTCGCAAGACATTTTCGTCTTGCGAAGCAAGCCCATAGAGAAATTCGTCCTGCGAAGTGCATTGAAAAATGGAAAACCCTTTCGTCTAGTGGGTTTTCTGTCTTGCGAGGCATTCGTCTTGCGGGGCACCACTGTAGGTAGAAATGCTTGAGGGATTTGATTTTTTGCAAATTCTGATACAAGCTGACTTGCTTTACAGCTCTCAAAGTAAGGTGCAGATGCTTTCATGCTTCCCAAATATTCCAGCATAGTTTCATCTCAGAAAAATATATCGAAATATATATCAATAAAAGCATTTCTTTTTTTGGGGGGGGGGGAAGAAACATGGATCCATCCCTGTCACTAGAGGCCCAGGTGACCTCCGTAGCGAGGAGTGCCTTTGGGCTGGTAAGACAGCTAAGGCCGTTTCTGTGCCAGGATGGTCTGTGCCACTGTTGCCTATGCCCTGGTAACCTCCAGAGTGGCTTATGGCAATGTGCTGTCCTTGAAGTTGACCTAAAGGCTGCAGCTAGTCAAAATATGAAAGCTCAACTGCTACTGGGGCAGAATCTCTGCATCATATTATGCCACCACTGAAGGAATAGCATATCTTGTTGGGGCATGTGCCAACACAGACTAGGCCTCTGGCCAAGGGCAGAGGCCAAGAGCAAACTTGCTTCAAACACAAGTGTATTTATACTTTAGATTGTGCTGAGTCACTCTCACATGCTTGCTGACTCAGGCTGGATCTACACTGATCTTTTAAACGTTATTGGAACGACATTAGATATAATGTTCTATAATTTTTTTAAATAAATGAATAAATATTGGAGCTCACCAGTGAAAACAGCATGACAGAAGACAGTCTTTAAGGCAGTACGTGCAGCTCTGATATTAACTGTACCACCAATCTAATTTTTTAATTTTAGTTCCTATTTTTTTCATTTTAAAAAGGGTTTCTTCAACTATCATCAGTTTGGGAAAATCTGTCCCATATTTATTTCTGTGAGAAGTCATACCTCTTTCCAAGGCGGACTACATACTTGAGTTACAAAGTTAAATATTGTGGAGGTAGCAAGCTACCACAGTGTTAAAGAAGAGGTATGGAGCGGATTTAGCTTTCTTTATGAATTAACCAGGCAGAGGGCCTTCTCAGCAGTCAGAGGTCAAGGAGATAAAGAACTACATGGGAAACGGCTATGTATAGTGAATACTTATCTACTTTTAAAAATTATCACCTATGATCTTTTTCTTTTACTTCTTTATTTTTTCTTTGTTCTTTTTTTCTTTTTTCTGATATCTTATCTTTCATTTCACTCCTTTATTGTGAATAGCATTATATAGAGGTATAAATAACTGTAAATATGAAAAGAGACAAAGTATTCTCTAATTTTTTTCCTTGGTTATATGTGTTTTCTTTTTCTTTTTTCTTTTCTTGTAAATATGTATGTTTTCTCATTTGTACTTAATCAAAATTATTATTATTATTAAAAAAAAGAACTACATTAATCAGGAAATGAGGCCAACTTATAGACCCACATTCTGGTGCCCCCTTCACAAAGTTGGCACATGAATGGGTTTTTTTGGAGGGGTGTGTGTGTTGTTTTTGTTTTTGCCTGGCCAGAAAGAGGTTTCGGCAGGAAAAAGGTTAATTGCTGACTCACGACAGCCTCACAGAGTCATGTCTTTTAATCCACATTCAAGAATTTTGCTTGCCGCCTTCTCCCATACTGCAAATGCATCAAGCTAATACCGAACGTAAACAAATGGTGAAAAAGACTCCATGAATTCAAAGTGTGGGCACTATGTATACTTTTCTTTGTGTGTTACACACACACACAAAAATACCTAATTTAATTATTTATTTTAAAAAGCTAATCATCTTGCCAGCAGAAGCTTGGGGCTGATGGCGTCATCATTTAGACATAACCTTTGAAAGAAACTTTTCCCTTCCTGGTGTACCACTTTGCAGGTGCTGATCAAAGAACATCATTTTCCACATCGCCTGGCTTGTCCCCTTTGACAAACACAGGATTCGACAATCCCACGCTGTGAGGCGACAGGACAGCCTCCGGAAGACTGCTCCTCAGCCCAATCTGCGGATTGAATAACTAACAAAAGGCTGCTTAATGGATTCTGTAAAATATAGAAGCACATTTCAACCAGCTGGTTGCTAATTTCCCAACACATCCTTGAGAGAGTGTGTATGTGTGTGTGTATTTACAGCTGTCAGCCCCATTTTATTTCATTCTGCTCAGCTCCATATCTAAGCTCTGCTGACTGACCTGACCATGTGAAACTCTGCTGCCTTGCATGCTTTCTTCTTGCATCAAGGAAGTAGCCGCACGCTTTTGATCCTTCTCCAAACTGCATAGCTCTTCATTTCTATCTGTCCAGCCCAGGATCAGTGTCTGTGTCTAAGATGCTCTGCATTGCTCAACAAATAACCTTGCTTCATAAATAAAAACAGTAAAAAACCAAACAAACCAAAAACCCCACAAATAACCTTGCTTCAGTTTCACTCCTCTTCCTCGCCCCAGCATTAACTCTTTCAGGAATGCTTGTATGAAAGAGCTCACCCACACAGCCACTTGTGAATCTACTTTCCTCCTGGAAAACCCAGTGTTTACCATTGAATTGGAGAATACATCAGCCAGTTTTTCTGTGGATTGATGAGACAGAGACGGAGACGGAGACAGAGAGAGAGAGAGAGAGAGAGAGAGAGAGAGAGAGAGAGAGAGAGAGAGAATTTCAATTATATTTTTATACCTGGCTCGGAAGAACAAGGGGTCACTTTTCAAATGACTGGACGGGAGCAATTTACCTAAATGACTCCCATTAATATAACTGGAACTGAGACAACTAATCCTTGCACAGCTGACCGGTCAGATCTATGTGCAAAGTCATAGGCAGCTTTAAATAATCTTGCCGGAAGCTTACTTTGAAAGCACTGGGCATGTAGAGAATTAAAGTGGGGTGGATGAACATCTCCACAAATTGACTCCAAAAACCAGGTGAATTTGACAGTGGGGGGAAACCTCTGAGGTAAATACAGCTCACGTTCTTTCAGATCTCTGTAGCTATTGGCTGTGTGGGATCTCTGGCTTTGGTCATTTATATTTAGTCCTCTCTTCTTGGCTGAAGTGTTCTTGAATGTTAATGAGCATTACAACGGTGCAGAAGTTGATGAAAACTGTCACCCCAAAGATTTAGGAATAGATGAGGACTCTGTGTTGTCCTTTGCAAAATCATCATAAGCCTTTAGAGGATAGAGTGAATGCCAATTCCCTTAGCCAAAACTGTGTCACACACCGTGTAAAAAGCAAATGTGACCAGACAAGTTGTTGTTTTTCTTAAAGTTTCATTCTTTCTAGGTTTCCAGTTCTTCTTATTTTGCCTTGCAAAGCGCAGGTCCGATGTTGTGGTTTCCTATTTGGAAAGTCTCATCACACATATACAGTCAGCATAAGATGAAGTAATAGCTTTCAACGCTGTTTCTATTATAAGAATTTCGACATCAGCCCAAATTACCTGTCATCAGCTGTTCGAGTCTTTTCCCCATTACTGACAAAACAAATGAACAGCTGTTTGCTTCATGAAACGGATGCACACTAAAAGAGAGAATGAGAAATGCTAATAACGGAGAAGAGGAAGGCAGGATGCGGCAACCAAAATAAGAAAGACGGGGAATAAGAAAGTAGGGTTTGAGGGGGGGGACATGACAAAAATACTCTTTAGGAACTGATGCAAGCGTCTCATTGACTTTCAATGAGGACATCATCCTGTGCCTTTAAGCAACCGCATTAATTTCCACAGCCCTTGCATAAGAAATCGAAGACCAAAGGATGGGATTATTTGTGTCTCTGCATTTTCGTTTGACATGAGGTAGGAGTACACGATCTGTGGCAAGAGGGCATCATCACAGGTGTTTCTTGCTCTGCCTAATTGTTATTTCAACTTAGGGGAGAGTCAAAAGATTTCCCTGTCGACTATAATTTGAAATGTACTAGAATGGTAAGAGTCAAAAGGGGAGGGTGTGGGAAGCCAAAGGACTCGAAGGCATTGCTTATTACCTTTGAACACTTGTGAATAAAAGGAGTTTTAACTTTCCTGCAAAGAGAATGCCTCAGTCTCACTCTGGGCCGTATACTGATTTATAGCTGCTACTCTTCCCCCAGCCTTAGCCTTTCTTTTTAATCTGATGACTTTATAAGACTTATCTTATTTTACCCTCATCCGCCCCAACACACATATCCATTCTGACCCTTCCTTTCAAGGAAATCCCTTAGGTCTCACGGCTTAGCGGTAGAATGAGCGCCTCCCTTCTTTCTCAAAGTGTCTCCATCGCTTCAAGGCCTGTCTGTGCAATGTCCACCCAAACTGTCCTTTTGTCAGATGCCATTAGAAAAACAACACACACAAATGTACGTTATGGATCCGTCAGCAGCAGGGGGTGGCAGAATTTGAGCAGGCAAAGATAAAAGGGAGTTTCTGGCTCCCCCCCCCCCACTCCAGTTTTCTGGGGAAACAAGGGAAGAAAAAGACAAAGGAAAGAAGAAAGGAGCAAAACTATGTTGTGTTGCAAGGCAGCAAATAAATCACTTCTACTTTGAAGGCAGCCTTCCATGTTGACAAACAGGCTGTCTCAATGGCCCAGGGAGATCTCGGCCACGTCCAATTTTTTCAGCTCCAATATAGGACTAATAAAAGACGATGGCACATGAAACGTAACCTCCAAAATCCCACAGTTGAAAATTGGGACAGTTCTCAGTCCCCTTCAACTGACCCTCCTCAACCCCCATTTCCCACCACCCCACCCCACCTGCAGAACATTTCCATCACCACTAAATCAACGGAGTGCAGCAAAACCCTTAATCCTGATTTTATTTGTTTCTCTCTCTATATTTATTTATTTGGTTTTTCAGATCAAAATTTTACAGTCACATATCCAACATACAACATAGAAACAAGATTCCAAAGAATCTCCTGGACTTCCATCCTCCCCTTTGTGGGTCCTATTTGTTAACCAGTGTGGTGTAGTGGTTAAGAGCAGTAGTCTCGTAATCTGGGGAACCGGGTTCGTGTCTCCGCTCCTCCACATGCAGCTGCTGGGTGACCTTGGGCTAGCCACACTTCTCTGAAGTCTCTCAGTCCCACTCACCTCACAGAGTGTTTGTTGTGGGGGAGGAAGGGAAAGGAGAATGTTAGCTGCTTTGAGACTCCTTCGGGTAGTGATAAAGTGGGATATCAAATCCAAACTCTTCTTCTTCTTCCTCCTAGTCCAATCTCCAGCAGCCGCTTTGTTGTTTAGTCGTTCAGTCGTGTCCGACTCTTCGTGACCCCATGGACCAGAGCACGCCAGGCACTTCTGTCTTCCACTGCCACCCGCAGTTTGGTCAGATTCATGTTTGTAGCTTCGAGAACACTGTCTAACCATCTCGTCCTCTGTCGTCCTCTTCTCCTTGTGCCCTTCATCTTTCCCAACATCAGGGTCTTTTCCAGTGAGTCTTCTCTTCTCATGAGGTGGCCAAAGTATTGGAGCCTCAGCTTCACGATCTGTCCTTCCAGTGAGCACTCAGGGCTGATTTCCTTAAGAATGGATGTGTTTGATCTTCTTGCAGTCCATGGGACTCTCAAGAGTCTCCTCCAGCACCATAATTCAAAAGCGTCAATTCTTCGGCGATCAGCCTTCTTTATGGTCCAGCTCTCACTTCCATACATCACTACCAGCAGCCGCTATGAGCTGCCTAATAAAGGAGGCCAGTAGTGGGGGCCATAGAGAGGCCATGGGCTCAGCGGCGGAGCAATCCGATTGGGCGCCTGGGGCGGTGCGTGTGCCCTGCGCCCCGGGGTGGGGCCAGCTGGGGCAAGACGCTCCGCGGGGCCTCTGAGGAGTCTGCCTGCCTCCTCCCACTCAGCCGCCCCACAGCTCACGTGGAGGCAGTGGGCGGACCGTTTGGGGCAGTGCAAAGCCTGTGGACACCCAAGCCACCACGTCACTCCCAGGAGAGACGTGTGGCTCGGGTGTGCTGCAGTCCCCTCGGTGAGTGCCGCCCAACATTTTGTCACGCCCTCAGTGGTGACACCCGGGGCAGCCCGCATACCCCACCACACACCCCTTCCTCCGCCCCTGCAGCTAGTATGTTAACATTAGTATCTTATACAGATAATAAATCAATAGAAAACAACAACAACAACCACAATAACAAACAGTTTACAGTTATACCCAAATTAAAATAATTGCCACTGCCAACTAAACATTTAACCAAACCCAAACTAACAAAAATTAAACAGAGGAACCAAAATAAAAATGGTTTAAAACATTTAAAAACATTTTAGCTGACATTTGACAAATTATTTTTATTTAGAAGACATCTGAAGGCAGCCCTGTATTGGTAAGTTTTTGATGTTTGATGTATTAGTATGTTCTGATATATGCTGTGTGCTGCCCAGAGTGGCTGGGGAATCCCAGCCAGATGGGTAGGGTATAAATAATAAACTGATTGTTATTATTTAGAAGCCAGTTGCCCCAACCCAAGAGTTGTTCCAGCAATGTTCCTCCAGCCTCCCAGGAGCCTCTTTTAGCACTACCTTGCAGCTCTAAGTGCAGAGAGTGTATCACATTTTGGTCTGATCGGCATAAAAACGAGTTGTGCGTTGTATTTTTCCAAGCCCTCCCTGGAAATTCAAGAATCTCTGGAATACCAAATGGAAACAGACTATGCTCAGGAGGTTGAAATGTCACTGTAACGTTGTGCCATCTGATAATTATTTTCAAAAATGTGTTGGGAGAGTGCAGCAGAGAGGTGGAGCAGCATGTTGTGGAATGATTCTCGAGACACTCCCCGCAGCAGAGGAAAATAAAAGCTGCTGCTGACACGAACTTATGGTTCTGCCATCTTGAATCCAGCTTGCCTGGCTCATCTGTTCATCAAGCCAATAAAGGAACAGAGTGAAGACTGATGCCCAATGTCACAATCTTCCAGCATTGTTTTAATGGCAAAAAAAAGAGACCCCACCTGATTTTTGTTTTGGTCTTCTACCAGATATAATGGCTAAATTTAACTGGCACGATAGTCAGTTGAGTAACAGAGGCCAATTTTCTCAGAATAATTTTAATATTTGACATAATTCTTGCCTTATCCTCAATCCTTGCTCATAATTTAGATTCCCTGCCACCTTAGTCTTAAGGTTTTAGAGGACACCTTGGCTATCAGTGTTCTGAATACAGTCAATGCGGCAGACAGGGTTCAGATGTAAAGTTATTGAAACCATTTGGTTCTTGTGCCTATTTCTAAGATGTGCAGTTTCTAAGTTAGATTTTTTAAGGAAAAGACAAGCTCCCAAATGTTGGTTTCTGTCCTAAGTTATTACTTTGCCAATACAAGGAGAAAGCCGTATAAAGCAGCAATACCAAGAGATTAATTTACTGCAATCTGTCTTTCTGAAAGCCCTCAAATGCCTTATTCTCTCAAGTGTTATCAGCAGTCATAAATTCCACATTGTGGAGACCAACGGGTTGGGTTCAAACAAGGACAGAGGATTTGAGATATTATTATTGCGGTAATCAATCAATATGGAATGGCTTTCACCAAAAACTCAAGTTGGGAGCCATGTTCCTAAATCCGTCGACCATCTATGAAGCAGCACAGCTATAATCGTGTCAAAAAAATCATTATCACCTCATTATCAACATTCTGAACTCTGTTGCCAAAGATGCCGCTGTTTCATTCACTCCCTAAACTTTCCAGGCATTTATTACCAATCTTCCAGTTTCTCTTCTCCCATTAATTCAGGGCGAATCTACATTATGTTAAGAAAAGGATCCACAATGGTTGTTTGTCATATTCAAATATATATATACAGTGGTACCCCAGGTTACATACGTTTCAGGTTACAGACTCCGCTAACCCAGAAATAGTGCTTCAGGTTAAGAAATTTGCTTCCGGATGAGAACAGAAATCGTGCTCCGGTGGCGCGGCGGCAGGAGGAGGCCCCATTAGCTGAAGTGGTGCTTCAGGTTAAGAACAGTTTCAGGTTAAGAACGGACCTCCGGAACGAATTAAGTACTTAACCCGAGGTGCCACTATATATATATATATATATGTATATATATATATATATATATATATATATATATATATATATATATAAAAGCTATGAGGCAGCACATCTATATATATACATATGTATATATATATATATATATATATATATATATATATATATCAGCTATGAGGCAGTCAGCACATCTTTAATGTACTGTATAGTACGGCCCCAAGAGGGAGAAATGTTGTGCAAGCCTTGGGAGTTAAGTTGTTAATAATAGTAATTTTTAAAATTTTATTATTTATACCCCACCCATCTGGCTGGGTTTCCCCAGCCACACTGGGCATCTTACAGCATATATAAGCATATATAAAGGTAAAAGGTAAAGGTAAAGGGACCCCTGACCATTAGGTCCAGTCGTGACCGACTCTGGGGTTGCGGCGCTCATCTCGCTCTATAGGCCAAAGGAGCCAGCGTTTGTCCACAGACAGCTTCCGGGTCATGCGGCCAGCACGACTAAGTCACTTCTGGCGAACCAGAGCAGCACACGGAAACGTTGTTTACCTTCCCGCTGGAGAGGTACCTATTTATCTACTTGCACTTTGACATGCTTTCGAACTGCTAGGTTGGCAGGAGCTGGGACCGGGCTGGGACCGGGAGCTCACCCCGTCGCGGGGATTCGAACCGTCGACCATCTGATCGGCAAGTCCTAGGCTCTGTGGTTTAACCCACAGTGCCACCCGCGTCCACAGCATATATAAAACATAGTAAAATATCAAACATTAAACATTGTTACCCTCTAAACAGATATAGTCAATGGGTGCCGTGCAGATGTTTCGGGACTACAACTCCCATCAGTGCCAGCCAGCATGAAGGTTTAAATCCTATTGTTTGCCTAACAGTCTTTTCCTTGAAATATTAAACTTTAATGTTTCAAGAGCGTGAACGTTTCGCAATCAATAATTTTAGATGTTCCCCCGCATGACAGATTATGCTAGAATAGGCATGTGGAGCTTTAAATACTGAAGTGATCGCTGTGGTTTGACTTCTAGATGACAGCTAGACAGACGACCCAAAATGTAACAATTTAATCACTCCCTCTAATAGCAAACTCTGGGGTGCTGGCAGAAATGGAACCAAGATGGGGCAACTGAGAAATGTGAGATGGTTGGCTGGCTGGAACTCTGAACATGGGTAGGACACTTCTGCTAGGAGGTGAAGACACACTGCAACATTTGACTGTGGGTCTACTTGATATATAAGGAAAGAAAGCTGGGTGACAATTGTTCTTAGAAGCCGGTGTCACAGAACAGACTGCTAGGAACAGAGGTATGACTGGGCCACCCGCCGCCAAAAGCAACTTTTTGTTTTCACAAGGACTTTCCACAGCAAATGAAAATCGATTTTAAGCCCCTTTCAGCAAGGGTAGAAAGGGAATTGTCATCTAAATTATTCCTGCTGCTATCGAGTCAGAGTGTTGGCAACATGCAAATTAATGACAAATATCTGGTGTTACAGCAAAACAACAACAAGCAGGAAAGCAGCCCATCACACAGTCCCATGAGCTTTTCGTTGTTTGTTTTAGTTTGTTAATTACTGCAAATTAACATTTTCAACTTTCACGTTGACAAATTCGACACTAAAGCTATCTTCTTTATCTGGTCTTATGCCATAAGCAACACATATTTATTTAATCCTTAAAAAAAGAAAGAAAAGAAAACGCTGCTAACAATGCTGGAAACTCCATAATCTCTCTTGGCATTAATTTTTCTTACCTGATTACTTTCAAGGCTAAGATTTGCAATATCAAACCATATCCTTCTGGCCTTTGATCAAATCCTGATAATTCCAAATGTAAACAAAAGAAAAAATTGTTTTGCTAATTAACATGACCTGTGTTATATAATCGTGATTATGCCAGATAATGGTTGGGAAAATAAACTCTTAAAGCTGTGATTGTGGATGCCTGTGGTGAAATTCTGAAAGCGCTGAAGTAAATGACAGAACTCCTATTAACTTAATAGAGTTCAGAGCTCAGCATTGCATTTTAGATTCTAAATTAACGTGATTCAGCTGAGCCGAAAGAGGGAACAATTTCCAGTAGCAACAACAAGGAGAACAGTGCAACACGTTTTGAGGAAACTATTGTGGGCAATTATAGGCTTTTTAATAAGCCTACTTGGGACAATCTTTCTCCCCCAGCTCACCTAAGCGGACACCCATTTTCACAATTATTTTTGTCAGCACTGAACCACACCCCTTTCCTCAGCATGTTTTTGCGTTCTTGTTTCAAAGGGAGGCAAAATTCATTACCTGTTCAGGAAGCAATGTTGTCACTCCAGAAGGTCTTTGGAGACATTAGAATGTAGCCACACCTATGTGTACTAGGTGTAGTGACCACTGAGCTTCTTGGGCTTGTCGATCAGAAGTTTGGTGGTTCAAATCCCCGTGACGGGGTGAGCTCCTGTTGCTCTGTCCCAGCTCCTGCCAACCTAGCAGTTCAAAAGCACATAAATAGGTACCGCTGTGGTGAGAAGGTAAACGGCGTTTCCGTGCGCACTGGCTTATGTCACGGTGTCCTGCTGCACCAGATGTGGTTTAGTCATGCTGGCCACATGTCCCAGAAAGCTGCCTGTGGACAAACTCCGGCTCCCTCGGCCTGAAAGCGAGATGAGCGCTGCAACTCCATAGTCGCCTTTGAATGGACTTAACCATCTAGGGGTCCTTTATACCTTTTACCTTCTGCTATATAACAGTTTGGTCCCTAGTTGTTGTTGGACTACAATTCCCATCATTCCTGACTGCTGGTCCTGGTAGCTAGGGATGATGGGAGTTGCAGTCCAACAAGAGCAAGTTTGAGAAAGGCTGCTGCTATATGATGTTTGGTTAACTAGGACCATATGGCACTTGATTGGCTATGATCACTGCAGGAAAAAGAAATCAGCCCTAAGAAGAAATGGCTCATCAGAAACAATGGAAACAAACAGGAATTTTTTTTAAAAAAAAGCTAAATATTCTCTCAATGAAGGGTTTAGACAGACAGATTATAGATGGATGGATTGATAGATGATAGATAGATAGATAGATGATAGATAGATAGATAGATAGATAGATAGATAGATAGATAGATAGATGGATATAGACAAAGATACCCCTGACTGTTAGGTCCAGTCGCGAACGACTCTGGGGCTGCGGCGCTCATCTCACTTTACTGGCCGAGGGAGCCGGCGTACAGCTTCCGGGTCATGTGGCCAGCATGACTAAGCTGCTTCTGGCGAACCAGAGCAGCACACGGAAACGCCATTTACCTTCCCGCCAGAGTGGTACCTATTTATCTACTTGCACTCTGATGTGCTTTCAAACTGCTAGGTGGGCAGGATCAGGGACCGAGCAACGAGAGCTCACCCCATCATGGGGATTTGAACCACCAACCTTCTGATCAGGAAGCCCTAGGCTCTGTCGTTTAACCCACAGTGCCACCCACGTCCCCATATAGATAGATAGATATTATATATAAATATATAGATATATCCCCAGCAGTACTTTCAACTTCAAACTGTAATATGAGCTACCTGATGGTAGTAGCCCTGTTCAGCAAGTTCAGTTTTTAAGAAAATTGCCCTGCTATTTTACTGTAGTGAGGAATTATATTTACTGCAGGTATTACTACCAAAAATTCCCTCATCACAAGAGTTCACATATCAACCACAGCTCCATGTTTTAGCCAGTCTAGTTAATTCAGAAATATTCCACACTGGTTCCAAAGGGAAAGAAAGAGCAAAACCTCCCTCGGTAGCCTCAGGCTGAGAAGCAGTTTATAAAGCTGACTGTGGATGTGTTTGTGTGCTTGTATGAGTATGTGTTGCCTTCGGAGTAATTCCTCCTGCCCGCAATTATTTCTTCCAAGGTTTATAATCCTTGACAGAGCATTAACCCAGGGCTGGGAAAACTTTTTCACTGCCTCATGGACAATATTCTGGGGGGGACCCATGACACTCATGGGCGGGGCTTGAAGTAAAAAGTGGGTGGGGCAACAGGTGCCGTGCCCACCTTTGCACAGTACTCTACATTCTAATGATAACAAAACAAATGCTGCCTCTTCCCATCCGGATGAGCAAGAGGCATTATCATAGTTCAATGACACATTACAGGCTGGCATTGAACAAAGGTCCGTATAGTTAAAGCTATGGTTTTCCCAGTAGTGATGTATGGAAGTGAGAGCTGGACCATAAAGAAGGCTGATCGCCAAAGAATTGATGCTTTTGAATTATGGTGCTGGAGGAAACTCTTGAGAGTCCCATGGACTGCAAGGAGATCAAACCTATCCATTCTGAAGGAAATCAGCCCTGAGTGCTCACTGGAAGGACAGATCCTGAAGCTGCGACTCCAGTACTTTGGCCACCTCATGAGAAGAGAAGACTCCCTGGAAAAGACCCTGATGTTGGGAAAGATGGAGGGCACAAGGAGAAGGGGACGACAGAGGACGAGATGGTTGGACAGTGTTCTCGAAGCTACCAGCATGAGCTTGACCAAACTGCGGGAGGCAGTGGAAGACAGGAGTGCCTGGCGTGCTCTGGTCCATGGGGTCACAAAGAGTTGGCCACGACTAAACGGCAACAACCCCTCTAGAATGGAATTATCAAGAAATTTACCTCCGGTCCCTGGTTTCTCACTGCAAAGGTATCCAAGTGAGCTGCTTGACAAAATGCTGACGCAATGAGGATGCGTATCACAAACATGGACAGGGATAAGTGCTGCAGTGAGGCTGCCGTGAGAGTTTATATAAGACACCAAGCTACATGGCAGATAGAATCCAGATAATGCAATGGTTCAAAATGGCATAGTGAAGGAACCTCCATCGCTTTGCAAACCATTCTTTCAAGGGCCCTCACACATTCAAATTCACACTGAGAAATTCGACTCCTATCTCTCATAAAGGTACGCTGTTTGCTGAAGTCGTTTGGGGTCTTCAAAAAACCCAGTACAGTTTATTAAATGCTTTTCAGATTCTGTCAGCGAGCAGAAGACAGGAGCTAAATAAAGCTAGAAAAGTGATACACATGAATAGAATATATCCAGTGCCTCTTCTTAGGAAGATTCTCTGTCATATATATGTGTACAGTATATATCACCGTAAGCCTGATAAAGTCAACAGAATTTCATTATTCTTAACTATATTAAGGTCGCAGCTTACCTAGACATAATCCTTACTAAACACAGGGGGCCTTACTTCTAGTTAAAGATAAACAGGATTGCTAGGAATGTTGCAAAACAAGCCAGAACTATTCAGACTGTTCATGACAACTGGTCTTTCCCCCGCTTCTGGTTATTAACAGATAATAACCAACAATAAGAAACACTGGACATTTTTGATGCAGAGATGTCCCAGAATTTCTAGTCCTTGTAGGTGTCTGATCCCTACATCCCTACCAGCACAACCATGTACATTTCTAGCCAACAGTAAACCTCATTGAATTCAATGAGGCTTACTCCCAGGAAAGTGCATTTAGGATTGCTGCTGACATTAGTCATTGCTTATTCCAATTAGGAGGCATGTGATTGTTTGTTTTTTTAAAAGGAGAGATAGATGACTGGCTCCTCTAAAAGCAGTCCATTTTTACAAGCAAATTCTTTTTTCAATATGTGAGAAATAAGTCTCCCATTTCCACCCAAGGAAAGAAAACGTGGGGAATTTGCATTTGATTGTGAGTGGGTATACACCCATGTATGTTTCTTATCTGCTTAATTTTTAAAAAATTAGACAGTGCAGGGAATAGCGCTGGGATTTTTTTAAAAAAAGCACCTACTGCAAAACTGAGTGTGATTTTGGGTGCTCCCTTGAAGATTTCACATTAGCTAGGCTTAGCTTAGCTTGCCTTTTGGAAATGATAGTGTGCTTGATTTATAATAACTGAACGGCATTTTCTCCTAGGTTTAAAGGCTCGTGAAGTGTGATGGTCTCGTGGCTGAAAGGCTGGAAAAAGGGTTGAAATTAGATGAAGAAATATTAACAATGCCCCTTTCCGAGTCAATTCTGCATGCAAATCAAATTGTGCCCTGTAACAGATGTTCCGAGAATAGTTCCACTCATTTGATCTCTAAAAAGTGGGTCTTGTTAGGCTTCATTTTAACTTCTCGCTCAGGCGCTCGAAGGAAACTGTGAGTATAAGAGATAGGCAAAGTCGGATACTTCAGTTTTGCCTCATCCATTTCCAGAGGGTGCCAAACAGAGGTGACCCAAGGAACGTTAAGTGATTACAGTGTCTCTCCCCATCACCCTGTTTAATAAAAATATGTACCGTATTTTTTCCTCTATAAGACCCACTTTTTCCCTCCTAAAAAGTAAGGGGAAATGTATGTGCGTCTTATGGAGCGAATGCAGGCTGCGCAGCTATCCCAGAAGCCAGAACAGCAAGAGGGATCGCTGCTTTCGCTGCGCAGCGATCCCTCTTGTTCTGGCTTCTGAGATTCAGAATATTTTTTTTCCTGTTTTCCTCCTCCAAAAACTAGGTGTGTCTTATGGTCTGGTGCGTCTTATAGAGCGAAAAATACGGTAATTAAAAACCTATCTGAAGAAGTGTTCATGCACACGAAAGCTTATACCCAGAACAAACTTAGTTGGTCTCTACGGTGCTACTGGAGAATTTTTAAATTTATTTCAACTGCATCAGACCAACACGGCCACCTACCTGAATGTAAAAACCCTGTGTTTGTGTGTAAATCTGTATTGAACCAATAAAGTAGCGTGCAAGCTTCCAAGTTCTTCAAAACACTTCGCCAGTCTAGACGGTAAAGAGAGCAGTTGGGGCCAAAGGGATTCCTTTGTATTCTGGAATCCCGGTCTGAATCAAGGAAAGGAACTTCCATAAACACTGAAACCATATTGGGTCTAAAGGTGCCATTTTCACTGTCTGGACTATTTATAACGCATTGCAGTAATCCAACCTATGGGTTACCAGAGCACAGAAAACAGAAGTTAAGCTGTCCCTAAATGAGTTTCAAATTAGGTAACTTTTTTGTGAGTGAATGTGCTGAAATCTTGGGAGAAGAGACGAACTATGCAGCACTAGATGTTAATACGATTTCATTCCAGGTCTTTGACCTTTTTGACCGACAGACGTAGAAGGGAAAAATGTAAGTATGAAGGGGAGAGATCCATACAAATAAGCGCTTTAAAGAACCAAAAGCCAGGGGTTTTTTTACTCATATATATATATATATATATATATATATATATAAGACTGAAAAAGAGAATGAGAGGAAACAATCTGATAATCCAATTATGTAAATCGTTAGAAAAACAATACAGATTTTTTGTGGCTAATGGAATTTTAAGTCTTATTGACAATGAAAACCAATTATATATTCAAAACCTCCCCCCCCCCACTCTATCTGACACAGTGTTTGCATTATTACTTTAATAGAATAGAGTGCCAGTCCTCAAGTAGCCAAATGAATGTTAATAATTATGGCAATAGGTAATACAAGATCATCTTTTTTCCATGTTCCAGTAATTTTAAGATTCTAAGTAGCAATATACTCTATTCCCTTGATTTGTTTGGCAGAGTAGCAGCACATGTCTACTCAGAAGTAAGTCCCACCGAGTTCAATGGAGCTTCCTCCCAGGAAAGCAGATATAGGATTGCAGCCTTAACGTAACAGGGTTAAAATCCTTAAGCAGTAATTCTGATTAATACTGTGATGAAAGGTTAAGTCCTTTCCATACTAGAAGCTTATATCAATTTCATATTCATTTAATGAGTCATGGATTCTTTCAGAGAATCCAGGGAATAGTACTTTGATAAGATGACAGGGATCTTTAGTCTCTCTATATAGAACTACAGTGGTACCTCGGGTTACATACGCTTCAGGTTACAGATGCTTCTGGTTACGGACTCCACTAACCCAAAAATATTACCTCGGGTTAAGAACTTTGCTTCAGGATGAGAACAGAAATTGTGCTCTGGCAGTGCAGCGGCAGCTGGAGGCCCCATTAGCTAAAGTGGTGCTTCAGGTTAAGAACAGTTTCAGGTTAAGAACGGACCTCCAGAACGAATTAAGTACTTAACCCGAGGTACCACTGTACAACTTTGATGGTTCCTTGGGAAGAACGCCCCGGACACAAAATTGTGAAGGGGTGCAAAATTTTGACACCCAGTGCTGCCTCAATACAGCTGTGTGTTTCCGTCACTGGGCTCCATTGAAAATGATTTTTCCGTGCAAACCAGGAAGTGATCTCTCCAGACAATGGAGTGACTCTTCTTTTCTTATCTCTGTGATTGCAATATCCTGGATGACATGGATGCTGTTAGGCAGTTGAATGCACATGCGTACTCCATCCATTTCCTTCCCTCCCACCCACCGTGAAGCCCCGTGCGCTGGCAACCCACGATATGCCACTGGTCCACATTTCCACTTGTCCCATGCCTAGAAACACAGGTGCCAGCAGTTCCTCCCCTTGCCCCACTCCTTTTCCAGCGAAAACTTGCTCTTTATAGCTAAATCAGAGCAAACGTCAACCCAGAGAAACTCTGAATTGTCGTTTGCTCTGATTGAGTGCTAAAGGCCATTTTTCCTACCCCGGGTAAAAGCAGTGATGCATTGTGCAGCAGTCTAGCACCAGTTTCCTGCTAAAAACCTCATGGTAGATAATATTATGCTGCGTATTACAAGACTCCTCCAGGCCAGAACAATTTGTGTTTGAGAATAGGGACTTAAACTGATTTTAATTAATCGAGGCACTTTTCACTCCAGCATTGGTAGAAATAATTGTGCATATTAGTAAACTGAGTTAAAGAGCTTTATTTCTTTTATCTACTTTGTGTTGTCAGGCACATTTTGTATCTGAGAACTACAGAGCACAGCAATGAAACGGCAACATTAGGTCATCCAAGCCATTTTGTCATCGCCACAGTGCCTTCCCCACAACAAATGTTGTTGGATTTGTCAGTGTTTGAAAAAGAAAAGGTTCTGACCTCCTTTTTTACTCCTTTGCCTAGTCCTCAGATCTTAGTTGCCACAAAAGAGTCTTTGAGAAAGAGTATTCTTGCAGAGTATTGCTGCTTTTATTCTTAAAAAGTCTTCTTCTCCAACCACGACCAACAGCTTTTTACACACACCAAACGCAACCAGCTTTCTACCGTCCAACCAACCCACACCACCACCAACATTGACCACTCCATATATACTGGTACAATTTGGTGAAAGGTTGCATGAGTAGGCCGCTGACTCATGCTGACTTAGTTCTTTTACCATTAAAGAAACAGCGGTCAATTTTTAGCCGTGACAGGATTGCAACTACAACATCAGCCCCAGTAAACATAGTCATACAGCTTTTTCTAGATATATAATGGACTTTCCAGACCCAAAAGGGGAAGTCACAGGTTGGGGACGGGATAAACAGTTGAAAAACAACATTTGGGCAGCTCAAAAATTCAAGTCATGCGAAAGTCGTAGCATGTTGTGTGATGCAAAACAGGAGAGATAACAGTATTAAAAGGAAATGAAGTAGTCAGGCACCCATAGAACTCCAGCCCCAAACAAGCATGCCCATTTCTCCTCCCTCTGCCAAAGACAATCTCTAAAGTTCTCTCTTCTACTCTCCACAGAGTATTCACCAATGTTTCTTGTGGTTGTTTAGTCATTTAGTCGTGTTCGACTCTTTGTGACCCCATGGACCAGGCACTCCTGTCTTCTACTGCCTCCCACAGTTTGGTCAAACTCATGTTGGCAGCCTCAAGAACACTGTCCAACCATATTGTCCTCTGTCGTCCCCTTCTCCTTGTGCCCTCAATCTTTCCCAACATCAGGGTCTTTTCCAGAGAGTCTTCTCGTCTCATGAGGTGGCCAAAGTATTGGTCACGATCTGTCCAATGTTTCTAGCATGAAGGAAATGATTCTAGAACATGTAGAGTCCTTTCTTCACACAGCTGTCGTTGTTATTGTAATTGAACAAACAGAAAGATGCAATGGCAAATTTGCTTTCTTTTATTATCCGTCCCAGGGGTGGGGTCGGGGCCACAGCCCACGCACCATTGGCCAAATAGGCAAGCAAGCTGCGAGCCACTTCCTGGGCCTGGGTGAAGCTGAAAAGGTTCACACAAGCCCAGGGAAACCCCTTGGCTCCAGCACAGATGTGGGATCCAGGGGAGACGTTGTCACCATGCTGTGATGGTGCCCAGCCTGGCGGTAAGCATCATTGCACAACAGATGAAACAGAATTTTCTTTTCTTGGGCTTGCTGATCAGAAGGTCAGCAGTTCGAATCCCCGTGACAGGGTGAGCTCCCATTGCTCTGTCCCAGCTCCTGCCAACCTAGCAGTTCAAAAGCATGCCAGTGCAAGTAGATAAATAGGTACCGCTCCGGCGGGAAGGTAAACGGCATTTCTGTGCACTCTGGTTTCCATCACAGTGTCCCGTTGCACCAGAAGCGGTTTAGGCATGCTGGCCACATGACCTGGAAAGCTGTCTGTGGACAGACGGCAGCTCCCTCGGCCTGAAAGCGAGATGAGCATCACAACCCCATAGTCACCTTTGACTGGACTTAACTATCCAGGGGTCCTTTACCTTTTCTTATGCTTCCATCACCACTTATTTGTATTCAATGCCCCCCAATAGCTACAGAGGTGAGGAGGGCTGTCAGGCAACTGCCAGAAAACCACCTGTCTCTAAATATAGATACAGCATGCTTCGTACTATCAACAGTTCCACCATGGAGAGTGTAGCTAGGAAGCATAAATCCCCAACATAAATAAAGTCAGACATGAATATCACTAACATGCACATTAATTGTTTGCTTAAGTCATTATTCAAAGTAACAGTATTACTCAATATAACCCTGAAGTCGCCATTTACTGCCGGTTTGATATTCCAGAGCAAATATTATGATCTCATTGTGCATATATGCCATTTTCTCAGAGGTGAGAGACAAAGGCAGATGCTATGAAGAGAGACACAGTGAGAAAGAACTGCTGCAATCAGCAGCCCAAGACAACATGCCCTTGGAAATGCCCAAATTGTTATTTTTACCCAATCGTTCTCTCTATAGAAATGACCGAGAACACTTGGACGTTTTGATGATCATTCCAAAGTAAAATCTGTCAAAAGGTGTACCAAACTGATGGAGTTGGTGGCAGCAAGGCCAAATTAAAAGGAAACATCTAAATTGCTTTTTATAGATATACTGTGGTAATACTTTCATTATTTCTGTTTATTGTTTTAGGGTTGCAATCAGAACTATGAAGTTGTTATATGGGTATTTGGAAAGGATTTGTCCATTTAATAACCAAGATGAACCAAAAATGAATGTGCATCTTGCAGATAAGAAGATTAGATCCTAATGCTAAAAGTACAAATATTCCTCTAATAGTTGATGACACTGAACAAGCATGTAATGTCCGGTGCTCCTCCACGTTCTAGTTACTCAATGCCACTGTTACATACATGCCAACATTTCTCCAATAAAAATAGGGACATCTCCTTGAATAATGATAATTTTACCATTTATACCCCACACATCTTACTGGGTTGCCCCAGCCATGCTGGGCAGCTTCCAACATATATCAAAACATAATAAAACATTACACATTTTTTTAAAAACTTCCCTATACAGGATTGCCTTCAGACAGCTCGGGAGTCGGATAGCTCCATATCCTCCAACATTTCTCCAATGAAAATAGGGACATCCTAACGAAATATGGGACATTCCGGGATCAAATCAGAAACCTGGATAGCTTCTCTAAATCTGTAAAATAGGGACACTTGGAGGGTCTGCTGTTAAGAAATGGAGAAAATAAACAATGGGACATGTTTCAGTCAAGGTTAAGCACTGTTGAGGCTAATTGATTTCAGAGGGATATGATCAAAGTCTCTTATTTTGAAATCAATGAGATTTTAAAGGGTTTGACTTTGGCTGAGTCACATCTTGAGATTTACGAAGCATGCCACTTTAGTTCTGCAGAGCTTTCTGCTTTGCCACCCCACTGGACTGGTTTTAAGTAAGAGGATAGGCAGGTGGGGGCAGACTGATGCTGGTGGGACACTCAGCTGCATTTGCCAATTGACCCTTTTGCTCAGCCTTCCAGAGTCCACTAACCTTCTGATGGCATTGGAGTCCAATGCCCATCAAGCCCAGATGACAACATGGCCAATAGTCAGGGATGATTGGAGTCATTGCCACTCCACTCCCAAAAACCCGCTCCCCAGGCTGCCATGGATAGGCTGAAATTCAGACTGAGACTGGTGGGGACCCAGGATGCTCTGCGGCAACTGGAGGCAACGAGCCAACAGCCACAGGAGGCATGGCATGGCTTGGAATGTTGGGGAGATACCATGACGGGTCGCAACCGCCATCCACCCTTGGACCAGGTGAGCGGCCATTATTATCAGTGCCAGAAAAAGAGGTCATGGAACTCACCACAAATGCCTCCCTTGTTCTCTTATAATGGCAATGGCACCTGGAACTGAATTTTCTCTCTCTCTCTCTCTCTCTCTCAAGTTTTTTATTGGTTTTACATAGTTTTATACCTTTTAACTTTAACCATTTCAAACATTAAAATAAAAAGTTATTTCAAACCTTTGGACCTCCTTCCCTCACTCCATGGGTTCCGTATTTAAAATAAAATATTCTGCATCTTTTACTCTTATCCATCTATTATATATTCATAGTTGCCATAATTAATTCCACATTACAAGTTTCATTATATCCCTGCCAATGATTTTAACTGTTTACAGTGGTCTTTTAAATATATTAAGAATTTACTCCAGTTTTTTAGGAATACTTGATCTTCCTGGTTTCTGATCTTTCCCATCAATTTCACCATCTCTCCATACTCCATCAGTTTCGTCTGCCATTCTTCTCTTGTTGGTGCTTCTCCTTCCTTCCATCTCTGGGCTAGAAGCATTCTCTCTGCCATCGTTGCATACATAAAAAGTCTTTTATCCTCTCTTGGTATCTCTTCATCTGTTATACCTAACAAAAAGGCTTCTGGTTTTTTAGCAAATGTATTCTTAAACATTTTCTTTAACTCATTTTATATCATTTCCCAGAAAGCTTTTACCACTGCACAAGTCCACCACATATGGTAAAAAGTACCCTCGTTCCCTTTGCATTTCCAACACAGTTTTGAACTAGTTTTGTACATTTTCACAATTTTACTTGGTGTTAGATACCAACGATACATCATTTTCATATAGTTTTCCTTCAGCAAACAGCATAGAACTGAGTTCTGGTGAGTTCCAGGTGAAAAAAAGCCCTGATAATTATTATAAGATTTGTATACCACCCTTCATCAAAAGATCTCAGGGTGGTTAGAAAAAATAATAATTACAAAATAAAAGCACAAATAAAGAGTTAAAACAGAAACAACAAAACAATACACCCCTCCCCATCCAAATACACACAAGTGACACTAGTGTTTGGTACAAAGCAGGCAAGACCCTAGTCTTGGACAACAAAAACATGGGCACCAAATTCTTCATCTGGTATAAGAGGCATCTTATAAGGGGGGAAAATGCACAGTGTATGGAACATAGTGAAGCAGGTTTGTTGAGCCCTATAGCTTTGGAGAATTTTATATACCACAGCACCATCTAGCAGGAATAGACATCGTAGCAGCCTGAGTAACCATTGTCGGTGGACACTGGGTGGGGTGGGGGCTAAGCTTCTCCATTCTAATATGAAATGTTAAGTTCATAAATAATTTGTGACCTTGGACGGAGCTTAGCTCCTAGCTTTATTGCCTGAGTTTCTATTCACATTTGTTTTCCTCGACATAATGCAGCTCAGGATCCCATGGGCCGCGCCATAGCTGCAGGAAACAAACCAACATGTGCTATTTTCATTATTTCTAGAATTGCAAGGCCCATGAATTAATGCATTAAATAAAACCTTTGTACATTCCAGGAGGGAACTTTTATGGGAAGGGCCTTCAAATAGCTTAAAAGCCGTAATGAAAGATGGCAATGTTCGGGAAGGCTGTGCAAAATGAAGTACGGGGACTTATTTCATGAAGGAAAGGGAAAATGAGATTCCATATTCTGGTAGCATAGTTATTGATTCCTTTAAATCACACACACACACACTACCTAAGGTCACATGCCAACCAAAGTTAAAATGATGGCAGATCATTAGAACTATTAAGCCTGATCATAGAATCGAATGAATATTTTGCCCAATGTGGGTCTTGAATACATGAGCCTGAGATTAAGAATCTGAAGGTTTACCTCCTCTGACATGTGCCTACTCGGACTGTGAAAACCTCAGCGGCTCCCTTGGCAAGTGAAGTGTGGAGGGTAAGGATGGAGGAGATATTTGATTCAGTCACATTTTACCAAATTCACGCTTTCTGAAACAATACGCAAACCAAAGTACAGTCATACCTCATGTTACGTTTGTTTCATGTTACGTTCTTTCAGGTTATGTCCTGGGGTGACCTGGAAGTACCGGAAAGGGTTACTTCCGGGGTTTGCCACTCGCGCATGCGCAGAAGTGCAAAATGCTGTCACGCGCATGCGCAGAAGCGCCAAATCGCAACCCGCGCGTGCGCAGATGCGCCACTGCAGGTTGTGCTCTTTTCATGTTGCGAACAGGCCTCCGGAACAGATCCCATTCGCAACCAGATGTACCACTGTACACAAAATCCACAACTGCCCTTCCAAATTCTCAGTTTTCTGAATTGCGCAATGCAATTCTCCAGGCAAGCAAGAGGCATAAAAATGCAAATATTCGGATAAAGTGTGCGTATACATGCATGTATTCATGGAATAGCATACAAGGATGCATTGTGTTAGGGGAAATCGCTTGGAAAGATGTGTGCATGTGTCAGAACTGCATAACAGTAGGAGAGATTCACACTAAAATGCAGATGGATATTCACGAGGATTTTCTTTTTCTTAAAAAAATAATAATTGCAAATTGCTGCAGAAATATGGAAAACCTAATTTAGGACTGGAAGAAAAAGAGAAATTATGAAGACTAAAGAAGTTGACAGACTTGTCTGTCCCTGATGGTGAATGGCTTCTGTCAGGGAACTGCCATCGGAGCGGAGAGGAGGCTCCCGGACGATGGTGGAGAAGGTCTAGTAGGAGGAGGGATAGCCCATCCGCTGGGGAAGGTAATCAGTGCAACACCAGTGGAGAAGGGGAGGAGATAGAGGAATCGGAGAGGTGGCTCCCGGACTCTTCGCAGGAGACCAGCGGAGGGGGCACTAGCACTCCGTTGCCCACACCCACCTTGCGCAGAAAACTTTCTTGCAGGCAACGGGGGAGGAGACTGGGCGTCAAACAGCTTCTATGTTGGAAGCGGTTTAAGAAACGCCCACTGACGGATACTGCCAGCAACTGAGGCAGCCACGGATCTTGAGGCTGTCCTGACAGAAAGGGTTCAACCATGCAACCTAGCCAGGAGTAAAGGCAACTTACGCACGAGCAACCCCTAGAACCATTACAGCTTCTAAGGACAGCAATCCCAGCTGCAAATTATCCTCCTCAGAGACGCTCACCTGGTGTCTGTTTTTTGTGTCTATTTTTGTTTTTCCAGGCTTTTAAAGATCAAAGTTTTTAATATTTGAAAACTTTGTATAGCCCTACTCTATTATTGTTTTCTGGTTGATTTTTGTATTTTAATATTTTTGATACCTTGGGCCACACAGTGAATGCTGTTAGTAGGTGAGCATATAAATGTGATAAATAATTTTCCCCCTTTCTCATAATTAAGTTGAGACCATTCAGATACAAAGGTCTTCCTGTTATGGAGCAGATACAGTCAGGCATATATGTAGGTATATCAAAATACCTACAAATAGGTATAGTTATATTTGTGATACATCTTCCATGCAAAATTCAAAATGTTAAATCTCTCAATCCTCCAGAGCAAATTTTTTGGGGGGACAGGGTGATGACCAGGAGAGGAAGGCTTCCTAGGACTTGGAAGAAAATCTGAGTTTCCACAGGAACGAAAGGTTTAAAAAAGGCAAGAAAGGGATTAGCTGGTGCCACGAAAAACAGATCAGCCCACTGAGAGAACCTAAGGAGTATATTTACATCTGTTTCCTTACTCAGCTCCCATTATAACCTTGTTTCTTTCTAATTAGCTCCTTTTCAAATAATCTCTCTCTCACACACCTCAGAACTAGGAAGTTTCTCTCATTCTTTGACCCTTGCTGTGATTATTCCTAGCTGACATTAACAGATATCGACTGAGCAGTTCTCAATTCAGTCAGTCACTTGTTGACATATCATCTCACCTAGCCAATGTGGGCATTTCATATTTATATGCAAACCAGAACTGTAATCTTCTTTAGTTTGCTCTTATTTCTCTGCAGGAAAAGATGGATTCAGTTATAAATCATTGAATAAACCACTCAGCCACTAATTTATCATGCTGGCCTTATTACTGCTTTAAAAAAAATATCAAATAAAATATTAAGAATACAAGGCGCCAGCTCTTCCCCTCCCCCTTTCCCCCCTAACTCTTTCCCCTCTCACTTTAAATATTAGCGGCTACAAGCAGTCTCGTGCACAACCATCCATCAGCCTGTGGTAACCTTGTGGCACAGAGCTACTCTATTAAATTTTAGATTTGCAGTCATAATACACAGCTACAGGGTGTTAGCACATTACAGGGAAAGATTGAGCAGACCAACCATTCTTCAAGCATTTCATATAAGACATGTTCATTGTTTTCCCGGCTAATAAAAAAAGTGATGACCCGGTGGGTTTGCTAGTCCAATCCTTTTGTAGGTGGAGCCAAAAATAGAGGCAACGCTTTGGTAGTTGAGCGAAAGAGCCGTGCATCCTTTAAACACGCTGACAAGTCATTCCTGCAAATAAAGTAACCAAACACCATACTTAATACCACTTTAAACTGTCACTGCATCCCACAAGGAATACTGGGATCTGTAGTTTGTTAAGGGGGCTGAGAGTTGGTAAAGGTAAAGGTGAAGGGACCCCTGACCATTAGGTTCAGTTGTGGCCGACTCTGGGGTTGTGGCGCTCATCTCGCTTTATTGGCTGAGGGAGCCGGCGTACAGCTTCCGGGTCATGTGGCCAGCATGACCAAGCCGCTTCTGGTGAACCAGAGCAGCACACGGAAACGCCCTTTACCTTCTCGCCAGAGCGGTACCTATTTATCTACTTGCACTTTGATGTGCTTTAGAACTGCTAGGTGGGCAGGAGCAGGGGCCAAGCAACGGGAGCTCACCCCGTCACGGGGATTCGAACCGCCGACCTTCTGATCAGCAAGTCCTAGGCTCCGCGTCCCATAAAGTTCCCTGAGAAGAGGCATTGTTTGTTTGTTTTAAAAAAAAAAATCTGGGAACTGTAGCTCTATCCATAACATTAACAACGATGTGGTTATGATTCTGTAGTAATGAGCAGACACTTGAAGTGAGTTCACTTCTGATATGAAGCTCAGTCAAGTGTGGTTTATGAGCCATTTTTAATTAGGCCAGGCCAAAATCCCACTTTCTCCCTCACTATTTCATTGTTTCCAAAGTAAACCCCAAGAAAACAGGTAAAAGCACAGGATCTGGTCTCTCACAATGTACATGTTAAAAAAACCCCGCCTATGCCGGATAAGGGGAAATAAGATGTTACAGAAGGTAAAATAATCAAGCAGGTATCTCCATTGCTACATTTCCAGTGAGCCATTCATCTGCAACCAAAGTGGGCAAGGAATTGTGGCTGCTTTCAGAGTGACTGTGTGAATTCCCTTATAGTTTTGGGTAGGCTACCTACATTTCCCCCTTCGCCGTTCCAAAGGGGCTTGAATAACTCAGAGAAGCTATCAGCTATGCTGTGCAGGGCACCCAAGATGGACATAGTGGAGAGTTTTGACCAAACGTGATCCACCTGGAGCAGGAACCGGCAAGCCACTCCAGCCAAGAAAACTCCATGGACAAAGGAGTGCCTGGCGTGCTCTAGTCCATGGGGTCACGAAGAGTCGGACACGACTAAACGACTAAAAAACAACAACACCTACATTTCAGGTGGTTAAGGAGATTCCCCTGACCTCTTCTTGCTTTTGTATTTTTTTAAAAAAGTACATTCTGGTCCCAGAAGTAAATGCAGCCAAGAGGCTGTAGGGAAAAGTGTAAAAGCAAAGGAAAAATAAAACAAACCTTTGACTACCTTGTTGAGTAAAATATAAGCAAGATAAACTAAGCTAAAAATAATAATAAAATAAAAATAATAAAAAGTACACCACCACCCCAAAAAAGTTCAGAGAAATCTGCCAGCAATTCCCAGGGGCTTTTTCTCTCTCACGCCTGCAAAGGGCTAAAATAAAGCTTACGGGAAATTTTGGCTCACATCTAAAGGTAAAAGGTAAAGGATCCTTGGATAGTTAAGTCCAATCAAAGGCAACTATGGGATGCAGCGCTCATCTCGCTTTACTGGCCGAGGGAGCTGGTGTTTGTCCACAGACAGCTTTTCCGGGTCAAGTGGCCAGTATGACTAAACTGCTTGTGGCACAACTGAACACCATGACAAGTGCCAGAGCGCATGGAAATGCTGTTTACCTTCTCGCCGCAGCAGTACCTATTTATCTACTTGCACTGGCGTGCTTTCGAACTGCTAGGTGGGCAGAAGCTGGGACAGAGCAACAGGAGCCCACCACCGTTACGTGGATTTGAACTGCCGACCTTCCGATTGGCAAGCCGAAGAGTTGGAGCTGATGGGAGTTTGAGTCAAACAACATCTGGAGGATACAATTCTCCATACTCGAGGTAGATTTGTTTAAAGGGCCTTCACTCTCAATTCCTTTTCCTACGTATAGAATCGGGACTCTAATAATCTTTTTGCAACAGCTTCTTTTCTGTCTGAAGGAGCATTAGAAACCACTATGGAACTATACGCTATACCTCAAAGTAATATTCTTGAGGCAAATACAAATGAAAGTCAACGAGACATGGTATCGGTGTGGCAAACAAGCCCACAGAGAAGTGCCATTTTCTTATAAAATGATGCAGTCCTGCTTGGTTTCACTTGCAGTTTAAAGTAAAATAAAGCCATTTCCTGGTTGATTTCAGTTACGATTGGAGATGGTTTTTCAATCTGACCAGCAGCACAGCTTAAAAAAAAAAAAGTTAAGAGGAGGGCAAAAGAGATAGCTAAGGTATTAAACAGAAACTGCAATCCAGCAGGTGAAAAAGAAAACAGCCCCAAAGCCCAGGGAACTAGGCCATACAATAATGAGAAAATGAAAAACAACAGCTGAATTTTAAGATGAGCCAAATTTTAAAAATGGATATACTTTAATAGTTTTAGCAAAAATATTTTGGTGCGATGAAATAGTTGGTGACACCTGAACACAGCAGTTCTCGCACGCAAAGGGACCATGTTTTGTTCAATAAATTGTCAAAACAAAAATGATAAACCCCAAACTGGGACATTTATTTTCCCCAGTAGCAAGTTATTCATCACCACAAATTTGTCAACTGCTGTTTCCTGTAATGAATGTGCCACCTTATCTTAATTATCAACAGCAAGACTTTGCTCATTTATCTCATGAACCATTACATCCTGCTCACTACAACATTGCTGCAGATTCATTTGAGTTGTTGACGTGGTGGCTACTGATGCCTTAAATTTGGATTATCCAAACGGTTCTTCCTCAGCAGGAAGATTCTAGAGCACATGCCGATTTAGTCTGCATGCAGCTGGCATCTGGATGTAGTCCTAATTATCTAAGGGCCTAACAACACATCACAAGAAATGTGCTTGTTGCCATTCCTGCTTGCACAAATAGGTGCAAATTCCACATACACAGAGAACTATGCAATTGTAACTGAAATGCCATGAATAAGAAATCTTAGCATCCAAGTTACCTGGAAGGGATGGGATTGGGTGGGTTTTGAGAACCAGTATGGTGTAGTGGTTAAGAGCGGTAGTCTCGTAATCTGGGGAACCGGGTTCGCGTCTCCGCTCCTCCACATGCAGCTGCTGGGTGACCTTGGGCCAGTCACACTTCTTTGAAGTCTCTCAGCCCCACTCCACCTCACAGAGTGTTTGTTGTGGGGGAGGAAGGGAAAGGAGAAAGTTAGCCGTTTTGAGACTCCTGAAGGGGAGTGAAAGGCGGGATATCAAATCCAAACTCTTCTTCTTCTTCTTCTTCTTTTGGTAATGGCTGCAAGGTGGTCTCATAAATAATCAAGATTTGCTTATCTATATTCTTATTTTTCTTAGGAGGAATAGTTTAAAATTAAATTATCCCAAAATAATAAATGCTTATTATTGAGGGTCAGTATGGTATAGCATTTAGAGCGGGGAAGAGGAATTTGTGGCCCTCCAACTGCCTTTGGATTGCAACTCACATTTTCCTTAACCGTTGGCCATCCTAGCATGGGTTGATGGGACCTGGAGACCAATAACATCTCAAGATACAGGTAGGCACCCATGTTGGTCTGCCGTAGTCGAAACAAAATAAAAAAATTCCTTTCAGTACCACCTTAGAGACCAACTAAGTTTGTTATTGGTATGAGCTTTCGTGTATCTGAAGAAGTATACATGCACATGAAAGCTCATACCAATAACAAACCTAGTTGGTCTCTAAGGTGCTACTGGAAGGAATTTTTTAATTTTGTTTCAACATCACAAGAGTCACACTGAACCCAGCTGAGGAGGCCTGGATTCAAATCTCAATTTAAACACGAAGTTAATTGTGACAGCCATCCTCTCTCAGCCTAACTTCACACAGCTGTGAAGAGAAAATGGCGGGTGGGGATGTATGCTTCCATGAGCTTATATATGAAAAGTCGAGGTATAAATGAAATATATTATTGTTCTAACAACTACACTGCCTTGCTTAAGAGCAGTGCAAGCTGTTGCTTGACCGCTGGCAACAGAAATGTGGCTTCCATCGTGGGTTGAGTGAGATCCACAGCTGCTCAGCTCTCCTCATTCACCTCAGAGGGCAACACGAAGGGGTATTGAAACCAAGTCTTATGAGGGGCAGTTGAGAAAGTTGGGTATGTTTAGCCTGGGGAAGAGGAAACTGAGGGGAGACATGATAGTCATCTTGAAATATCTAAAGAGCTGTTGCATTGAAAATGGAGCAAGCTTCTTTTCTCCTGCCCTAGAGGTTAGAATCCAAACCAATGGATTTAGCTTACAAGAAAGGAGAGTGCGACTAAACATCAGGAAGAACTTTCTGACAGTAAGTGCTGTTCAACAGTGGAATGGACTCCCTTGGGAAGTGGTGGACTCTCCTTCCTTGGAGGCTTTTAAGCAAAGGTTGGGTGGCCTTCTGTCATGGATGCTTTAGCTGAGATTCCTGCATTACAGGGTTTGGACTAGATTAGCCTTGGTGATCCTTTCCAACTCTTCAATTCTATGATACCAAAGAAGGCAAAGCTTGACAGAAGAAAATGCCAGCTGAGTAACCACGTCACCAAAGGGACATTTATTCGATATTCTTTTCATTGTGATTTTTTTTCAAGCGGCTTTGGGATCCTCTCAGATTTATAAAGCGGGATACAAACATTCAAAACAAACAAACAAAATAAATGTTGATGCAATAATAATCACTATGGATTAAGCCATTTTTCAGGAGGTTTTTAACGCTTGATGTTTTTATTATGTTTTTAGATATGCTGTTAAGCTGCCCAGAATGGCTGGGGAAGCCCTGGCAGATGTGCGGGGTATAAATAATAAAATTATTATTTGCATTATTAACTGAACATAGTGAGAACCTTTCAAAGGTCAAAGTGCAAAATCTCAAAAGAAGTAATTTTGAGCTATTTTTTTAGGAAATTCGCCAAAACCGACATTACTGATGAGTGCCAAATCCAGCTATGTCTGGAAAAATCCAGACACATGGCAACCCTAGACCTGCCTGCAATGCAGGCCTAACATCATACATCTAGCTTAGTGCATCACTCAGTGCAGGGGTGTTCTAACAAATGTACTTCTTTATGCAACAAATCTTAGAATTTCTCCAACAATTTTTAAAAATCAATTTAAACTTGCATCTGCTCATGCTTCTGTGAGGTTATTAAAACCAGAATTATGTGTCCTTCCTTAATGAGCTTTTTCAGCTGAAGCATCTCCAAGTGATTATATATGGCATGTTTCAAACGTTTTTCTTAGCGGAGAAAATAATGGTGATAAAAAATGGAAGTGATTCAGGAAAACTTCAACATTTCTCCGTCCTCTTGCATAATCATTCTCCGTTTAGAGCTTTCTGCTTAAAGAGGGGTGGTGCAAAGGGGGACGTGAAATTATGAATAGTGTTGAGAGAGTGTTAGAAAAGTTTCTGCTTCTCATATACAACTAGAATTCATGGCCTCTAAATAAAAAATCATGCACAGTACATTCAGAATGAACAAGGGGACATTCTTCTTCATTCAGCAACACATAAGCAAGTTGTGGATTTTACTGCTGCCGCCTGAAGTGATGGCCACCAACTCTGAGCCATACCAAAGAGAGAACTATCCCAGGGTGACCAAGCTCCAGAGCAGCTTGTTCATTTAGTCACACATAAGCAGTTAACATATGGCAAAATGATTGTGTGCATAGATTCTTACAGAGTTTTCAAATGCATGGATCCTCTATGGGTTTGTTTACCAGTGGGTATAAATATTCTGAGAACAAAGGGGCAGCATGGCTTCTTTGTTTCTCCAACTAGAAAGTGAGTGAGGAGTATAGAACTCTTACCTATCAAGAATGAACATAAACATAAGTCATATCCTCCAAGTGCTCCTATTGTTCCAGGTATCGGGGATGCGGGTGGCACTGGGGGTTAAACCACAGAGCCTAGGACTTGCCAAACAGAAGATCGGCACTTCGAATCCCCGTGATGGGGTGAGCTCCTGTTGCTCAGTCCCTGCTCCTGCCAACCTAGCAGTTTGAAAGCACGTCAAAGTACAAGTAGATAAATAGGTACCACTCCGGAGGGAAGGTAAATGGCGTTTCCGTGCACTGCTCTGGTTCGCCAGAAGTGGCTTAGTCTTGCTGCCCACATGATCCGGAAGCTGTACGCCGGCTCCCTTGGTCAATAAAGTGAGATGAGCACCGCAACCCCAGAGTCGGCCATGACTGGACCTAATGGTCAGGGGTCCCCTTTACCCTTTAGGTCTCTAAAGTCATTTGCACATGACAAAATATGTATTTTATCAAAGTAATTGTTGAACTGAAATACAATTAAGAAGAAGCATATTAATAGTGAAATACAATTAAGAAGAAGTATATTAATACCGTGGTACCTGGGGTTACAGATGCTTCAGGTTACAGACTCCACTAACCCAGAAATAGTACCTCAGGTTAAGAACTTTGCTTCAGGATGAGAACAGAAATCACGCAGCAGTGGCGTGGTGGCAACAGCAGGAGGCCCCATTAGCTAAAGTGGTATCTCAGGTTAAGAACAGTTTCAGGTTAAGAACGGACCTCCGAAATGAATTAAGTTCTTAACCCGAGGTACCACTGTAGTGAAATAATTACCAGTGATATTTTAGGGAGCAGGCTAGCAGGCGGGGCCCATTACTTGCATCACAGGAGCCTACACAACAGAAAACACTGTTGCTGTGTGTAGGTTTTATTTTACTTGTTTTTTTATCTTATATTTTGGAAATGTACATCCAGGTTTTTTCCCTTTACATTTTTTTGGGGGCCCCAAGAGAGTGGGGCCCTAAGCTATAGCTTGTTTGACTTATACATAAATCCGGCACTGGGTGAGGCAGCCCTTGTCCTGGGCAGTGGCAACAAGGGAGCAGCCCATTGCCCCTCCATGGCTTCTCTGTGGCCGCTGCTGCCAGCCTTCTTCCTTGGGCAGCTGGGAGTGGCTGAAGAGCGGGCAAGGAGGAAGAGAGGCAGCAGCTGCCAAGGCCCAGCCTCACGTGATGCTCTGAGGTGCAGGCAGAGGGCAGGGATGCCCTGGGGGTGGGGAGAAAGAGGGAGCAGAGCACAAGGAGCCTTGCTCATTTGTTGTTGTTTTTTAAATGCTTTGTGCATCTGTATCTAATCTTGCCCCTTTCTAAAATTCATTTACTGGTGTGCTTTTCTTTTTGCTAATCTACCTGAGAATAAAATAAAATCGGGATTAAGGGGTTTTCTCAAGAGGGTGGAGGGTGTGCTGTGTCCCATTGGTGTAGTGGCGGTGGAAATACTTGTGAGATGGAGGGCAGAGCGAAAATGGGGGGTCAAGGAGGCTCAGTGAGGGGGAAAGGTCCCTATTTTCATCTGAGGAATGTTGGAGAGTATATAAACTTTAATATTTTCCCCCATCTCAGTCTAAATACTGTTCAGATAGAGGTGTGTTTCAAGCATGCATTTGTTTAACCAAATTTCTGTTGCTGGGTATAAACTCTATACAGTGGTACCTCGGGTTAAGAACTTAATTCGTTCTGGAGGTCCATTCTTAACCTGAAACTGTTCTTAACCAGAGGTACCACTTTAGCTAATGGGGCTTCCCGCTGCCGCCACGTGATTTCTGTTCTCATCCTGAAGCAAAGTTTTTAACCTGAGGTACTATTTCTAGGTTAGCGGAGTCTGAAATCTGAAGCGTCTGTGACCTGAGGTACCACTGTATATGCTAACACCTGAAACACTGGAAAGCTACCAGTCAATGTGGACAATATTGTTTCCATAACACCTCTTAAAATCTAGTTTTGGCACAGAAGCTGATTTGATCACCCTGTACAATAACCTCGGTCAGAACACAGGGGGAATGTGCCTCTGTTAATTCGCCTTGATCTCTCAGTGACTTTCGACGCCACCAACCATGGTATTCTTCTGGAGCGACTGTCTGAGTTAAGGGTGGGTGGCACCACTTTGCAGTGGTTTTGATCCTATTTGGATGACTGTCTCCCATGGGTAGTGCTGGGGGTGGATTATTTGGCCCTGTGGAGCCTTCAGTATGGGATGCCACAGGAATTTATTTTATCCGCGATGTTCTTTGACATCTAACATGAAACCACTGAACGGGGTCATCCAGGGTTTTTGAGTGAATTTAAGTTGATGCAAGAGGCACTTGGAAACTTTTGAATTCACTTTTCGGATGCCAATTACCTTTTATACAGTACCAGAGGTTGCACAGTCATTAAAAGCAAAATTATGGATCAGCAATTGTATTAGGTTATCAGCTGGCAATCAAAATAAAATATGTTATCTGTTTAAAGGTAGGCTAGCCATTAATCAAGAACCTTGCAACCAAACTAAAGGATGAAAGTCCTAATAATTCATAGGAGGCATTAACGAGGACTATGACTTACTTTTAGAGGATATTAATGTATGATGTTGGAGGGAGAAACTAATAGCCCTGGGACAACGTCCAGTTCAATCCTTTGTCAAAACCATTTGTTATTGCCTTCTGTGGAGAAAAGTGTTTTTAGGTTCTTTTCCTTCACTGAACCTGAAGGATTATCCATGTATAATTATACATCCTGCTAAGAGAGAGACTTCATCCTTTAAGTATTTGCCAAAATTGTAAATTGCTTTTATTTATAGATGAGACAAAAGTTATTTAAAACGCATTGCATTCTTCTACCGCTGCTCTTTATCATCAAGAATTACATCCACTTAAATTAGCATTCTTAATTACGCCCTTGAAATGGAAGAAGGCCACAAATCATTTTGATGTTGCAGGGGAGGGGAAGAGAGAGAGAGTGGCAGAAGGTGCCTAGGGTCATGTGAAATACGTTTCAGCTCCAGAAAAACAAGTCCTAATTTACAGAAGGGTCCTCTATGCTGTTGAACCAGCATGACCTAGTTGAGTGGCGGGAATCATTTATTTCCTCTGTAACCTTGCAGAGGTAACACCTTTACAAACATGCAATTGAAAAGTAACACCAGAAAACACCAACACACATTTTTAAATCCAGGAACTAAGGTTTCTGAATGATGACAAAGTGATGATGAGCTAACATTGGGAAAGGGTGTAGGTCAGAGTTAGAGAATCTGCCTTGCATGCAGAAGGTCCCAGGTTCAATCTAGGTAGGGCTGGGAGGGACTGTTAAGAAAAGTGGGAAAGGGTTAATTCTTCCCCTTACAGCTGAAGACATCTTGTGACTCTCTTCTCTGAGTTGCTGGGCAAATTAGTATGTAGCACTGGGTAGATAAAGGCTCATGTTACAGTATTCATTATTGAGGAGCACAGGAAAATCTGTTGGAGGCGTGGAGACTGTTGGGATGCTCCTGCAAACACATGGAAGACTTGGTGAAAAGCTCCTCTGAAGGAAGTTGGACAACTTGCAAGACTTCGGGACTTGGAGAATTCTTGCAGTTGCCAGACTTTGTTAGCAACTGGAATTTGCACTTTCTGTGTGTTCATTATTTTGGCAGGGACTTTGTAAACTGGAACCCTCTCTGGGCTCAGCGAGTGCAGTGTCCTTGTAGCAACTGTATATAGTGTGTACAGTGTGTGTGTTTTTGGCAAGTAAAAGCCACCTCTGCTACACAGTTGTTTCCTGTGAAGCACCTATCCACTTGACTGAACTTCTGTGATGCATACACAACACCCAAAAGGGACTGTCTGTGCGTAACTTGGGAAAGCTGCCGGCAGTTACTGTTGACAAAACTGAACCGGAGGAACCAATTGTCTGACTTGGTAGAATGCAGCTTCCTGTGTCTTGATGACACAAAATGTGGTACAGTGGTAACTCGGGTTAAGAACTTAATTCATTCTGGAGGTCTGTTCTTAACCTGAAACTGTTCTTAACCTGAGGTAGCACTTTAGTTAATGGGGCCTCCTGCTGCTGCTGCTGCGCCGCCACAGCACGATTTCTGTTCTCATCCTGAAGCAAAGTTCTTAACCCAAGGTACTATTTCTGGGTTAGCAGAGTCTGTAACCTGAAGCATCTGTAACCTGAAGTGTCTGTAACCCGAGGTACCACTGTATTAGGCTCAGTGCCAAGAAGACCTACACCTGCTTAGAAGTCACAGCAGCCCTAGTTGTGTCCTGTACTTTTGCCTTAGACTGTCAGATCTCAGGTCTGGTCTGGACTACACTTCCCACAGAATGAGACAATACAATACTGAGATGGACTGTGACACATCTAATTGCAGGGGGATTTTATAATGCTTCTCCATCTGCCATGATTCAAGTTCAAAAACAAAAAACACATGTAGACAAGTCCTATTCAAGCTCTGCGCCTGCTGTGCCAGCTTTCTGACTGTACAGTATTTTTAACATGAAGAAGCATTCAACAAATACGATTTCATCCTGTCATGAAATGATACAGTCTATTCAACCACCTCAGGACTCTTCCACCTTATTCTGCAACTTGCTTAGACTAGGTCTCAGCTACACCAGATACTTACCAGGAAAAAAAATATAAACCACACAATTGCAATGCATTTTAGAGCTAAAGCATTTTCCAAAAGCTGTTTATATCCCCCATCTATTGGTGAATCCAGCAAAAATGAGAAAAACCAAGCTCTTCACTCTATTTTTGAGGTGCTTCAAACAAAGAGATTTACAGTTTTGCACTATGTCTACTAAAAAAGTAAGAGCAGAGTATTGTTGCAGGCAGATTAAAAACGCACCAGGGAAATTTTTAAACATATTGTGTTGAAACTTATTGTTTTATTTTTAAAGTCTGTCATTCATCTGCAGTGCTATTTTACAGAACACCCATTTCTATTTACTCCTTTAATAATGTCTTAAGACATTTATCACCATGTGCTAAGCAGAACAAAAGGGCACTTTGCAGACTAAATGGGAAATAGGCCATCTTCGTTGTTACAATTCATTTTTTTAAAAAAATGCTCGGAAATGAAATTTTACTGTGAGAGTCTGATGATGTTCATGGCGTATGAGCAGACTTTGCTTTTATTAGTTGTAACCATGCTCATCCTCAACCTCCCTAATCAGAATTACAATAACCACTCAGATGAGAAAAGTAATGAAATCATTAAGGTATTCTTTGTTAAGGCTGGATGATTCTGCGCTTATATGTCATAATTGCTTAACTCCGCTCATAAGCTTCCATAAAAAGAAAATTCCTCAGGTTGTTTTTTTTTTACTGACGAAATCTCTCACTACAGTGCAAGGCTTTCCTATGAGTGACTCCACCCCCCAGATGGCTCCAGATCGCTGCAACGTTAGGACAACTCAGCAACCCATATACTGGGCAAATACAGACAGCTAAAAGCAACCTTGTTCTGTGTTTGTAGATAGTATTGATTTGTGATGAACAAAGGAAAAAATAACAAGGTGTTTTTTTTTTGTAATTCAGCAAACCTTCAAGAACATTAGCAAGAAGCAAACAAACACTTTTGTTTCCTTCTCTGCCACAAGCACCCCCATATATAAAAGCCCCTCATAGCAAGAATATTGAAGATGGCTGCTGATATTAAGGGTGCTGGCATTGTAAATGCACGCCTTTCAAATAGTTATTTTCAGACCACTGTGCTTATACAGAGGCATCCTTTATCTTTCAGCCTTTGAGCAACATGAAGAGGAAAATTCAACTGCCTCCCTGCTCCCCAGTCTGTTCACATTCTTTGACATAGGCTGGACATAAAATCAATAATTATTTACATTTATGCAATTGCATTCCTGATTATGTGTTGATTTTTGCTTTTAAGAGTCTTTTCAAATGCTACAGGGGTCAGTAGTGTGAGGCTCATATGTGTGTGACTGCCAAGGCCCCCTTATGGCACCTTGCAAAAGATCTCAGTAAATATCGCCTCAAAAATTCACAATGCACAAGAGCCATTTTGCTCTTCCTACTCTGGGCCTGTTTGCATGGTTCAGTCTCTCCTCCACGGATCACCTTAAAAATGCCCACCTTTCATTGGATGCAGGGATAGGACAACCACCCTCCCATTCATTCTTAACACAGGATAGATATAAAATACTTCTCTCTTTGAGTAAGCATGTTGGCAGCTGATGTAGGTATCTTTCATCCATTAATGACATAGCTAATTGGGGAGAGGGGCATGGTCATCCTATTTTGAGGTCCTATCTCTTTAGATGTGACAGCCATTTTGTGTTTTGCCATGCCTCCCCCGGCTGCCATTTTGTTACACTACACCAGGCATCCTCAACCTGCAGCCTTCCAGATGTTTTGGCCTACAACTCCCATGATCCCTAGTGAACACGACCAGTGGTCAGGGATGATGGGAATTGTAGTCCAAAACATCTCGAGGGCTGACGGTTGGGGGTGCCTGCACTATACCCTCATGGCAGCCATTTTGTAAAATACCATACCCACCCACATTTGGTGACTGGTGAAAATTCCACATGTGTCCACTGGCCCAAAAAGGTTGGTGGCCCTAGCTTTATAAAATAATGAACACTTCCACTATCTCCTTAAATAATATAATCTTAATTGCCTAGCAGTTTCATGTAATTTGTTTCAATGTACACATTTCTAATATTTTATCCTAAAGTATGCATTAGTATAAACGGCTTAATTCCAACTAGGCTGTTAATCTATTATAAAGTATAAAAGCCAGTTACCCAAGCATTAAAATATGAACACCGATAATTAAAAATCCAATTAAAACATTAAAATATAAACATCCATCATTAAAATATGCAACAATATTATGCATTTTGGTATCAGAGAATTCACAGAAGTGCAAAATCCAGTGGAAAACTCCATCCTGCTCCAGGAGGTATAAATTAAGCATGCAGACCAAAGACAATTCTCCCCCATCTGTAAAGGTTGGCAGAAAAAGAGACGTAAGAACCACTGTGTCAAAAGAATAAAGGATGTACGTAAAAACTTTAAGCAACACCTATTGCATGACCATTCTTCTTAAACCCATATTCTGCCAGTGACAGCGTCCATCTGCTAATGCCCTGCATAGAATAATAAAGTCATGCAGGTGCCTCTGATTCACTTTAGGGACATACAAAAAATATGCCTGATTTTCTCATTTATGAAAACAGATGTTTCCAGAACCTTTGATATCTGAGGCAGTTTTTTGTTTTTTGTTTTCTTGGAGGCCCACTTCATCCTTACATTCAAAGAGACACACATTTTTTTATCGGCCAGCTCCCCCGAAATGGACAAGCAGGCAGGTATTCTCCTTACAACCGCAGAATAGTATATAAAAATATCCAAAATGGCTTGCTGAAACAGAATATGGCCTATCTAACCCAGTACATAGGCTGGCAAGAATCCCAGCAGCCAGTTGATAGAAGATGGTAACACCAAAAACTCATACCCTCCCACATTTCTCCAATGAAAGTAAAGGTAAAGGTAAAGGGACCCCTGACCATTAGGTCCAGTCGTGACTGACTCTGGGGTTGCAGCACTCATCTCGCTTTATTGGCCGAGGGAGCTGGCGTACAGCTTCCGGGTCATGTGGCCAGCATGACTAAGCTGCTTCTGGCGAACCAGAGCAGCGCATGGAAATGCCATTTACCTTCCCGCCAGAGCGATACCTATTTATCGACTTGCAATTTGATGTGCTTTCAAACTGCTAGGTTGGCAGGAGCAGGGACCGAGCAATGGGAGCTCACCCCATCGCGGGGATTCAAACCGTCGACCTTCTGATCGGCAAGTCCTAGGCTCTGTGGTTTAACCCACAGAGCCACCCGCGTCCCTCCACTGAAAATAGGGACATCCTAATGAAATGTGGGACATTCCGGGATCAAATCAGAAACTGGGACAGCTTCTGTAAATCCAGGACTGCGACTGGAAAATAGGGACATTTGGAGGGTCTGGAAGTTGGCCAGTGGTCCACCAGTGGAACATAATTTATCTTTGCATGTCTCAGTCCTAATTAAAAGGGTTCAGGCATAGGACATGCTCTCTAGGCAATGGGGATGCTTTAATAATCCCCCAAAAAATTGTTTTGGAAATTTAAACATTTATAAAATATTCATATTATACATACATATATATAGAGAGAGAGAGAGAGAGAGTTTCAGAAAGTGAGGATTAGGTAGGTTTGCCTTTAAATGTGAACTGAATCGAATTTCCTTATCCTTAGCCTCGAACGATGGCCATCAGCTACAACGCAACAAGGTTAATAGCCTAATGGCAGTATGTGTGTACACTATAATGAGCTACAAGTTAGAGCTTATTAGTTTCACATCTCAAAGAGACAAGAAATTGGTTTGACTTTGGGAAGTGTAATTTGTAGTCACTAGAGCTTTAGTTATTTAGTTTAGCTATTAAAAGTTCTAGGGGTCTTTTTTAAACAGTCTAACAAAGTGAAATCAATATTTCACAAAGCTGTGCCCTTCAAAGGTTAAAATCAAGGATACATTTTCAATATGTCATAGCTATAAAGACTGTTTTGGTAGTCCTCGTTGTGCCCATTGAATGGTCCGAGAGGACATGATGTTGTGTTTCTGACTTCATGGAGAAGCTCCATGTAAGCCTTATTGAGGGTGTGTGTGTGTGTGTGTGTGTAGATGAAATAATAGAAGTTTAAGAAGTATAGAAAAGTTTGGTTTGCTATCATTCACTTGTAATGTGCTGATTAACAGCAATGCCCTAAATCGCAATTCCAATCCCAATATTCTCCATGCCAGGACAAAGAGAGTATCGTATTGGAAAGACCTCATTCATGCAAAGGAAAGGTTCATCTAAAGTGCAATAATAAATAATATATGGCAAGCACATTTCTGAAAGGTTACTCTGTCACCAAGTTAATTTTGGCATAAGATGACTCAAACCATCTGCAGTTTGAGGGGAAAGAATTGAACATTCTGACAAGCTCCAAACCTCATGCTTTGATTTTAGATTCCGCCCCGCTCCCCACGTCCTGTTTAATTGTACTTTGTTTTAAGAACATGCCTTGCCATCTACTTGCCATTATTTCCTAGCAAGGAAGACCCCCTGCTGTCTCAGACACTCTTCACTTCTTGAACGAGGGTTGAAAAGGTCATGCCAGTGCTGTGATCAGACAAGCTTACTGTTTCTTACTTGGTACATGTTAAATCCTTAGATGTCACCTTGCTGAGAACAGATCCATAATGATTTGACAAGATGGTGTAGCACAATGTTTCCCAAACTTGGGTCTCCAGCTGTCTTTGGACTACAACTCCCATCATCCCTAGCTAGCAAGACCAGCGGTCAGGGATGATAGGAACTGTAGTCCAAAAACTGGAAACCCAAGTTTGGGAAAGGTTAGTGTAGCATCACTCCCACCATTCTGTGCAGTTGATAAACAAGTGCTTCAGAGATGGGGAAATCATAGGTCTTCAAATGTTGGACTTCAGTTCCCATCAGCCCCTGCCAGCATGGCCAATGGGCAGGGATGATGGGAACTGAAGTTCTGCAATGTCTGGTGGGCCCACAGATTCTCAATCCCTGCTGTTCTCCATGTTAGCATTTTTTTTGTTTTGAATCCAAGGAGAATGACATTTGCCATCTCAGGTCACAGAAAACTATTTTTACCTCTCACAGCAACATTTTAAACATTTCAGCTCATTTTGAATTGAACTGTTGAATCAAAAGGTTCGTTAAAATAAATAATGGGCCCCCAGTTTACAATTCCTCAACACCAACAGTGTGTACTTACAATTTGGGATAACAGTTCATACATGTCTCTATCTTTTTATACTTTGTAACGCTTTGTATATTTCTCCTTACAAAACTTCTTGTAGTCCTACTAGCGTAATTTGTTGATTGCAGTTGCTCTTCAAATAATTCATATATTTCTTCCAATCTTCTGTAAATCCCTGGTCCCGCAGGTTTCGAATCCTTCCTGTCATTTTGTCCAATTCTGCATAGTCCTTTAATTTCGTCTGCCATTCTTCTTTCGTCGGAATTTCTTCTTGTTTCCATTTCTTGGCTAATAATACTCTTGCCGCAGTTGTTGCATATAAAAACAATTTAACATCTTGCCTGTTAATGTCCTGACCTATAATACCAAGTAAAAATGCTTCTGGTTTTTTTAAGAATGTGTATTTCAACATCTTTTTCATCTCATTATATATCATTTCCCAGAAGTTCTTTACTTTTTTACATTCCCACCACATATGATAAAATGTTCCTTCCTTTTCTTTACATTTCCAACATTTATTATTTGTCTTATACATTTAGCTAATTTCACTGGTGTAATATACCATCTATACATCATTTTCATCATATTCTCTTTCAAAGCATTACAGGCTGTAAATTTTATCCTTTCCTTCTAGTGGTGATAGAAGTTTAGTTTAGTTTAGTATTTGGTTTAGTTTTTAGTTTAGTTTAGTTTAGTTTAGTTTAGTTTAGTTTAGTTTAGTTTAGTTAAACATCTTGAGAACCAAAAGTTTCACACCTCTGCTTTTTCTGTATTCTGGATGCTGCAGTCTAGACGTGCCTCAACCAGTCTCTGGCTCAACACAATAAAATACTGGACTGCTTTTGAAATTTATTCCTTTGACACTGCAGGAAAAGAAATTATCCACTTGAAGATACTTTGGGGGCATATCACAGATTCCAGAGCAACCGCAGGAAAATTAATATGCAAACACCTCCTTTGTGTATTTCAATATTGTATACAGAGTCCAAGACAGGAGAAACCTCTCTGAAATATAATGTATGTACTAATCTATTAACCGGCATGAAAGCTATTAATGAGCAAAGCCTTTAATATTTGGTAATGTTAACAGATTCATTTTTTAGTAAACACATTATATAGCCCGGTTTGCATTCCATCATTTACTAAGTAGCAAATAATTATTCGAAGATAATGAGAATTAGCTTTGAAATGGCTGGGAGAAATCAACACACACAATTAGTGTCACACTTTACTAAATAACTGGTACCTCATCCGCATCACTGCTTTGAGGATAGTGAGCAAAGAAGCAGAAGAATTATTAAATTTTGTTATACAGCTTGCCAAACACAGGGCACCATCCAGCCAAATGCATGCATCTGTAAGCCCCATTGATTTCAATGAGAAGAGTTGGGCAAATCACATGCTCAACTCTCTTCAATTACAATCAACAGGATTTTAAGCACTACTAACTTCAACTAATTCATGCCCATGCTGTTGTACAACATTTTAGACCAGATAATTAACAATGACAGCAACGCATGTTCAGTCCTTATTAGAAAGATGCGCTATTCTAGTAAACTATGCATCGAGATTCAGAATAGATTTTGGTATCAGTGAAAGCAAGGATTCAATTCTTCCTGGAATGTTTCTGCCCTCATTTCTTCTAATAGTGGAGTTTGGTGGTTGAGTGCTAACAGGATCAGAGGCAAAGTGAGGTCACTGAGAAATTAGAGGAAGGTATCAGCTTCCTTGGGTAAATCTTTAGGTGTTATAGCACTGGGCGGTTGGTCTGGATGTAATCTTTTAGCATCTGCCCCAAGACTGTACTGTTCACATCTTAAAGATGCAATTCTTTAGAAAAATGGGCCTGCTAAACTCTTTTTAAGCTAATGGCTCCGGCCAAGTCTGTTAAGTAACTGTGTGCATGCCTGAGCAGTACGGGTGACTGGTTGTCACAAAAGGTATTTGCCTGGAGATGCCTTCTAAATGAGGGCTGACGTGGGCAGCCCTTCCACACTTCCCTGGAGATGACTAGCCCCAGACCTGTTCTACTTTTACACATCAGTAAGTGTAAAAGTAGAATAGGTGTGGGGCTAGTCTTATCTAACACTGAGCTGGTAAGAGACAAAGAGGCTCGACTTGTTCTCTGTGCTAAAGAGAAGTATGGAAGTTTCAGCTAGCGCAGTTAGATTGGTGATGGGACAGGATTACAAACACACACACACACACACACACACACACATGACACTGGTGTTAAAAGACTTGCACTGGCTTCTGGACAGAGTTCAAGGTTCTTGTAAAGGTAAAGGTACCCCTGCCCATATGGGCCAGTCTTGACAGACTCTAGGGTTGTGCGGCCATCTCACTCAAGAGGTCGGGGGCCAGCGCTGTCCGGAGACACTTCCGGGTCAAGTGGCCAGCGGGACATCGCTGCTCTGGTGAGCCAGAGCCACACACGGAAACGCCATTTACCTTCCCGCTAGTAAGCGGTCCCTATTTATCTACTTGCACCCGGGAGTGCTTTCGAACTGCTAGGTTGGCAGGCGCTGGGACCAAACAACGGGAGCGCACCCCGCCGTGGGGATTCGAACCGCCGACCTTTCGATCGGCAAGCCCTAGGCTCTGAGGCTTTTACCCACAGCGCCACCCGCATCCCAAGGTTCTTGTAGTCACATACAAAACCCTGGATAGCTTAGGCACATGATACTTTAAGGACTGCCTTAGCCTATACAGAGAAAGTCTGTCATGCAATCATAAAGGGAACCACTGTTAGTAGTTCTGTATTGACCAGAAGCACGACTTTTGAGAATGAGGTGTTGTGCTGTCAGTGTTGTGGGCCCAACTCTATGGAACTTTGTCTCACAAGAAGTTAGACAGGCACCATCCCTACTGAATTTCAGACACCTGTTAAACACTTTTATTCAGTGCTATTTTTCTGGAAAAAGAGGTGCCACAACTCATCATGAACACCTCCCTTGTTTTTTTAGAATTGCAATGGCACCCATCTGAAAGGTGCCGGAACTGAGTTCCGGTGAGGTCTGGCTGAAAAAAAGCCCAGCTTTTATTTCAGGAGGTCTTTCTTTCTTCCTTCCTTCCTTCCTTCCTTTAAAATTTTGGAACTTTCATGTGTTTTCATTTTATGTACAGTGGTACCTTGGTTCTCAAACGGCTTCGTTGTTGAACAAATTGGCTTGCAAACCCGGACGTAAGTGCTCCCGTTTGCAAATGTTTTTCAGAAGCCGAATGTCCGACACGGCTTCCACTTCAGTGCAGGAAGCTCCTGCAGCCAATTGGAAGCCACACCTTGGTTTTCGAATGGTTTCAGGAGTCAAACAGACTCCCGGAATGGATTAAGTTTGAGAACCAAGGTACTACTGAATCTTACATTTTGTTGTTGTAAGCCACTTTGAGACCTACGTGGTGAAAAGTGGGATAATAATCTTAAAACAAATTCAAACAATGAACATGCCAGAACACAAAGCTCACAGACCAATGGGATATATTGACCTACATCTCCTATGGGCCCCCAGGCTTTGCGCCCTGCCACAGAGCTAACCAGCACACTAGCAAGATAAAATAAGAGTGCTCCCTCCTAACTCTACTCCCCCCATGCTGCCACTTCTGTTTCCGACCCTCACTTGGCAGCAGTGGGGTTTTGGGCTGATGGGGAACACTGGCAGAGCCGGTGTTATATCCTTCCTTCAATACTTGGATTACCATGTGTCCCCCCCCCCCCCCCCCGAACAAAGATAATTTTCAAAATAATCCAAGGCAAGCCTGGGTGCGTTCACCAATCGCCGGGAGCCACTCTCTAAAAATGTCACTGGGAGCACCAAAGGCCTTTGGGCTTTCTCACACACCATCCTAAATAGCTTTTGATCAGATGCAAATCCAGTCTTCAGCAGGCTGCACCAAAGCTGCATGCAAGACAGGGAATTAAAGATTCATCTCATATCCACCTCCGGGCCCGTTTGGCACCATACAGCGTGAGAGATTTCCAGGTACACAAAAGGCGCGTGCCTGTATATCACAATTGATGGCTAGCACTTGTGTGAAAGGGGGAAATCGTCCAACTTTTCTAGTGACTAACATCCCTGCCTGAAATTATATATAATTTTGCAACAATTCTAAAACGGATAGCAGTGGAGCCAAGAGTGGTTGTTTACATTCACTACAGGCCTGTCAACGGAGTGGAGCCAAAATGCATCCCAAGGCCTCCGTAAGTACAAATAATTACATACAGCCCCAAAGCTAACTTTCAATAGCAGTGATTGGTCAGAACCACTGTGCTCTTTAATGCAAAGAACTAGAAAAGCATGCCTTTGTAGCAGCTGATCCACAGTGATGGTTGCTATGGGGAAACTGACTCCCATTTACCCTGTATAAATGTGTAGCGTTCATTCCAAGGAACTACTTACAGCTACCAATTGTCATACCCCAACTGGATAAGCACCGGCATACAGATATGAGACCCAGAAATCAGGATAGCTGAACACTTATTTGGCAAATTATTTTGAAACTTCTTCTCCCAATAACTTTGATCCCCCACCAAAAGAGTGTGTGTACTATTGCCTCTTACAAGGAACTAAATGTGAGAGGAGTAATAGATTTATTTAGAAAGATTTACAAGTAGCTTTCTCACTAAACTCTCTGTGGGGAGTACATAATAAAAATATCAATAAAACACAGCTAAAATCCCACAAATGGTTTAAAAGAAACAAATATACCTAATCTAATGATAGATGACTGAAATAATAATGCAAAGTTTTTAGTAATCTTCTGAAACATCAGTAAAGGTAAAGGGACCCCTGACCGTTAAGTCTAGTCGCAGAGGACTCTGGGGTTGTGGCGCTCATCTTGCTTTACTGGCTGAGGGAGCCGACGTTTGTCCGGGACAAGTGGCCAGCATAACTAAGCCACTTCTGGCGAACCAGAGCAGTGCACGGAAACACCATTTACCTTCCCGCCAGAGTGGTACCTATTTATCTACTTGCATGTGACGTGCTTTCGAACTGCTAGGTTGGCAGGAAAACATCAGTAGGGAGTCACAATTGCAGCAAGCCTACAAGGAAGGGTAGCAGCACACGAGCAACAGATGTACCTAAGATACCCAGAAACAACACAGCAGGGAGAGACCGGGGTGAGCTGGAGGGAAAGAAGAATACAGACCAGAATGGTTAGCTTCCTAAATGACCAAAGCTTGCATCTGTTTTTAATGTATATACAGCTTATGTGCCAAAATGTCTTCTAAGAGGTTTACAATAATAAGCTCAATTATAAACTCAACAGTTTCATCAAAGTATTATAACATCCTTAATTGGAATTTACAATAAAAGTTAAAAGCCATAACAAATTTGTGTGAGTTCTGTTGTGGGTTAAACTTTAAATTAAATGCTTTAATGGGTTAAGTGCTTTAAATAATGGTTGCAATTTTGTTAGTTATAATTTTATTGCTTTATCTTTTTTTTTGTAAGCCGCTTTGAGGGCTTTTTCTGCAATCAAGCCGTAAAAGAAAATAAAAACATTTAAATCAGTAAGATTATAAGGTAAGGTTCAGGGGAACCCTTGGCTAAATGGGCGTGCCTTCGAGAGGTGGTGGAATGCCAATACTGATGGGAGCATCTCGTATTTCAGCAGGGAGGGTATTCCATAACACTGGTGCCACCAATGAAATAGCCTGCCTGCATGTTACCACAAACCAATCATCATCGGGCCATGACAAAACTAACTGGGTTCCAGTTGCTGATTTTAATGCCCTTACTGGGTGATAGAGAGGAAGATGAGACATGGATAGAGGGAAATTGAAAATGTTGCATGTCATGAAAGTTGAATAATAAGACCCAGCCCTACTCAACTTTACCAACGCTGTTGGCACCAGCTACTAGAAGCAGAATGTTAAAGAGGTGGGTCAGTTAATCAGAATAAGCAAAAATAAGTGGATGGTGCCTGTTGTCTTTGTCCATGGAGTTTTCTTGGCAGGGATACTGGAGTGGCTTGCCGGTTCCTCCTCCAGGTGGATCACGTTTGGTCAAAACTCTCCACTATGACCTGTTCATCTTGGGTGCCCTGCTCGGCATAGTTCATAGCTTCTCTGAGTTATTCAAGCCCCTTCGCCACGGCAAGGCAGTGATCCATGAAGGGAATGCAAGAAGATCAAACCTCTCCAGTCTTAAGGAAATCAGCCCTGAGTGCTCACTGGAAGGACGATCCTGAAGCTGAGGCTCCAATACTTTGGCCACCACATGAGAAGAGAAGACTCCCTGGAAAAGACCCAGATGCTGGGAAAGATGGAGGGCACAAGGAGAAGGGGACGACAGAGGACGAGATGGTTGGACAGTGTTCTCGAAGCTACCAGCATGAGTTTGACCAAACTGCGGGAGGCAGTGGAAGACAGAAGTGCCTGGCGTGCTCTGGTCCATGGGGTCATGAAGAGTCAGACATGACTAAACAACAACAACAACAGCAAGTGGATGGTGACATCCAATATTTGTAGCAACTGTTTCAGGGGAACCGTGTGTTGCTGGCTATTTCCTACGCTCATATGTAAAATGCATGTGTGTGCTTGTGTGTGCGTTAACTATTTTGGCTCTGTCTACAGATGGAGACATTTGTAAAATCCAATAGATCCTATTTTGTGATGACAGACAACCTGATATATAACAGCACCTAGAAGGTGTAAATCAAAATGTAATGGGTCAGGTACTGGTTTTGTTCTTCAAGTTTAATAATATGTGATCATCTCATCCTATATGAAGCAAGTCAAGGCAACACCGGGATCAAAATACCTGTATCAATGGGAAGCATTTTATTTTATTTTTTTGTCAGCCACATGAAATGCATCCATTTTAGCATTTTCGTATGTCATCTTGGCATCAATAGGACCAGCTGTCTGGGCAAATGGAAGAACGCAATCATCCTGATGAGTTCTGGAATAATCCAAGGGAGATGATGATGATGATGATGATGATGATGATTACCTCTGAGGCACCTGCCTTTAAAATGGCACAGGCCTTCTCTCTCTTCCCCCCTCCCCTGTAACAGCCTGCAATCTCTCTGGAGCGACTGCAAGGCTTCATTTGGAACTTTCATGTGTTAATATATTTATTTAGACTGCAGAATTTTAAGCTTGAAATGAAGCAATTTATGACAGAAATGAGCAATAAGCAGTGGCTGTCGCATTTAGAACACTTTAGCTCTGGGTAGACACACAAATATGCAGTGTGTGTGTAGCTGGTATTTGGCTGTAAGGAAGCACAAAAAGTTTCTTCCTCAAAGTCTAATTACCAGTCACTTTTGCCTATGAAAACTTAACTCCAATAGGTTTCAGGAGCAGTCATATTTCTTCCTGATGATTTAACTTCTCAGATGAGAAATTTCTGTAAGAAAATAGTTGCCCGCAGGGGCAGCAATAGTTGCACCCACTCATAGATGCTGAAATGAGGGGCAAAACTGTATGTTATTTTAAATGAGACTGGGCCACATTGCATCTGCTATTTACACGGGGAATAAGGCATGGTGAAGTGGAGCCTGCAAACTGCAGCCATCGTGAGCAACTTGATTCAGAACTCAATGGCACACAACATGATAAATTTGATCCTAAACCTAATTTGAATTAGATAGTGTCAGGGAATTTACAGATTGTTCCCTATTGAAGGAGAATTACATGAAGATGATGTACAGATGGTACACAACACCAGTGCAGTTAGGAAAAATGTACAAAACTAGTTCAAATATATGTTGGAAGTGTAAGGAAAAGGAGGGGGCATTATATCATATGTGGTGGGATTGTAAGGCAATTAAAAAAATTGGGAAATGATATACAACGAATTGAAGAAAATGTTGCATTTAACATTTGTTTAAAAAACCCGAGGCATTTTTGTTGGGGATTGTAGGGAAAGACCTGCCAAAAAAGTTGAAAAACATCTTCATGTATGTGACAACGGCCGCGAGAGTTCTAATAGCACAAGGATGGAAGACTGAAGAAACCCCAACTAAAGAATCATGGCAAGAAAAATTGATGGACTATGCAGAACTGGCAAAACTGACATATAAGCCATGGGACAAGGATAACTGTGACTTTAAGGATGAATGGGAACCCTTTACAAAGTATCTGAGGATGCAACAAAGCGAACTGGACTCCCTGGCAGGTTTTGAATAAACATTCACAAACCTTTATTGATAATAATCAGCTAAATAGTTTGAGGATCTAAACAACTTTGTAACATGCAGAAAACAGCATTCCTAGAGAAACCAAAGACTAGAACTGAGGGAAGTCGGGGGGTGGGGGTGGGTGGGTTTTGTGTGGGAGGGGGGAGGGAGGAAAAATGGGGGGGGGACAAGGATGATATGTTTTTGGATAATATGTCTTGCTATAATTTTGAATAATAATAAAAAAAGATAGTGTCTGGGAAATGTCATCGGCTCAAAGGCAAGGAACAGAGGGACAGTTGTGTTACAGGGAGCCTCCGAAAATCTTGCAAAGCAGCTCCTCTTCCGGGGAGGAGGAAAGCCCCACCTCTAGTGGGGAAGAGGTGCAAGGGCCAGAGGATGCTGGTGGGAGCCTTAACATCGCTCCTGGGCAAGACAGACAGGAAGGAAACACACACTTGCCATTTTCCATCCTGCGCAGTAGCCTAAGACGCAAAGAGGGAAGGAGAAGGTTGGGGTAACGAAACTCTTATGTTAGGGGAGGTCCAAAAATAGACCACTCCTGGATTCTGCTAGCGATTGAGCCAGACATGAGCTTTGGAGCTCTTCACTGTAAATAGGTAAAGGTAAAGGGACCCCTGACCATTAGGTCCAGTCGTGACCGACTCTGGGGTTGCAGCTCTCATTTAGCTTTATTGGCCGAGGGAGCCAGCGTACAGCTTCCAGGTCATGTGGCCAGCATGACAAAGCCACTTCTGGCGAACCAGAGCAGTGCACAGAAATGCCATTTACCTTCCCGCCGAGCGGTACCTATTTATCTACTTGCACTTTGACGTGCTTTCAAACTGCTAGGTTGGCAGGAGCAGGGACCGAGCGATGGGAGCTCACCCCGTCGCGGGGATTCGAACCGCCGACCTTCTGATCGGCAAGTCCTAGGCTCTCTGGTTTAACCCACAGCGCTGTAAAAAGTTTGCACCAAAATAAAACCTGTAAAACACAGGTTTGGAGTCCTGCCTGGTTACTCTCGAGCAACCGCAACAGCCATCTGACAGATAGGGTTGCCATTGGTTGCCAGTGAAAAATGAAGTTTTTGAGCTATTTTTTAGGGGATTCACCCCAAAATCACCACTTCTGACATGGGTTGCCATACGCCCGGGTTTTCACCAATTTTTGAAAATTCCACCCAGACACTATTTCTGATGGGTGAATCCAAGATATGTCCGGGAAATTACGGATGCATGGCAGCCCTAAATTAGATATTCAGCTTGTTTGGCCCAGCTATTAAAGTAGGCCTTCCAAGGATAAGAATTCTCATTCCCCTTTTGGAGAGAAACTATTTCTGTCCTGGATTTCAACTTACCTCAGACATACTCAGAGTAACTATAAGACACCATGTTCCAAAATTGTAAAAGTCCTTTGCCCCCACCTGAAAAAACAAAACTTCTTCCCACCGGCACACCTTGTCAGACCTCCCTGAAAGCTGACTGAGGAATTATGCTGCTACCTTCCAATCAGCTTTGAAGATTCAGGGTTGAATAGACAATATCAGAATATCTTGGGTCCCTCTGCAAGCTTTTCTATGGAGGCAGCAGCAAGATACGTTCAACGGGTACCAACGAATTAATTCCACCTAAAGATAAACCGAGGGGGCTTTGAGGCTCCTACTTGGGCAAAACACCTGAGGAATTTTGAAGAACACAAAAACAAGAGTTCCAACTCTTGCAAAATCTGTACCCGTTTAGCTGAAATGTGTAGCTTTGGTAATCTACTTTGCAATCCTATACAGACTTAACTGGGAATAAAGTTCAACTGAACTCAAGCAGACAGTTATAGGATTGCACTGTAAATCTAATTATTCCAATATAATGCAGGGGGAAACACCTAGCTGATTCATTGCTATGAGGAACTCCTTCTGTTTGCTGTGGTTCTGGCAACATAAAACACAATATATTTAAAACTTGTATTTTAAATTGGATACCAAATTCCAGTTACAGAAATGCTATTTCCAAATTTATTTCTACTAATTCCTCTTATAGTATTTAATAATCTTAACCATATTCTTAATTTTGGGTTTTCCTAGTCATTTTATTGAATATTATTATTGTTTTCTTCAAATTTAAATGTTTAAACGTTCACTGCTGTCAACAAGTTTCCTACCAGCCATTAACCTTTATGCTACTGTTATTGGTGTACTGAAAGATCACTTCATGCTATTAGCTTGCTTTAATCATATTTTGAACGGTGAGCCACTTTTTACTGTAGTGTCGCATGTCTGATAGTCTTTGCCTAAGAATCAATCAATCAACCTTTATTGGCATACAGAGAAGACAAGAATATATGAATCGGAACATAAAACTGACATTGCTGATGAAGCAAAAAGTTGGATTTTAAAATTTATGTTACTAATAATGTGCTTAAAAACTGAGTCAATTAAATTAAAAACTTGAGGCACATTTCTTAACTTTTGGTTGAAAATGTATCAGAGGCAAAAAGCACCCATACTTGTACTAATAACACTTTATAAGTAACCAAGTACTCAACAAACAAGCTTGAATGGCTTAGGACCAAGGTAGCAAATGCTCCCTCTGGGTGACTGCAGAAGTACATCACATTCCTTTCACCATTCAGTTCTTTTGTTTGTTGCCTCACACAAAACATTCACCTATGTTTTCCCCCACCCACCTTTCACTGCAATGCTTAAACCCCTCATTCATTTTTCAGAAGTTGCTGGGTGAACTTTGCACTGTATTATATTATCTTCGGTGTTTTCCTCCAAAGGATACAATCTGTCAAGTGCATGTATTTTTATTTTATTTTTTACAACGAAGAATACTCGTCAGACTTCTACTTCTTTAGTGGGAAACATTCTTTTCTCTTTTCGAAACCAGCCAGACAGCCAGGGCAACAGCCACTTAAAATAACCGACATAACGGTTTGCCGACTCCTGAACATTAACACCCCCTATGCTTGTTAGCTGTGTTTATTGCTTGTGGGTTTTTATATATATATATATATTTCTGTCAACATCTGCCATAGTAGATACGTAAGTTCGTCTCCGTGCAACAATTGAGATATTTACAACTGACCACCGTTTTCTGTCTAGACTTCCAGTAACCACCAATTTGTGTGATGCTTATAGTTATTCTTTGCCCTGGGAAAGTATTGTATCCGTGTCATTCTCCTGTCCTGTTATTTTCAGGATGGCTGATCTTTAGGATTGACTGTTGGCTTTTCTTTTCTTTTCTTTTCTTTTTTGAACCCTTGCATATCATCTTGTTTCTCTTCTAAGTATCTTACTCCACAGTCCCACTTCATAGAATCATAGAATTGTCGATTTGGAAAGGACCCCAATGCAGGAGTCTCAGCTAAAGCATCCATGACAGATGGCCGTCCAATCTCTCTTCAAAACTTCCAAGGAAGGAGAGTCCACAACCTCCTGAGGGAGACTGTTCCACTGTCGAACAGCTCTTACTGTTGGAAAGTTCTTCCTGATGTTTAATCAGAATCTCCATCTTGACTCACAACAGTCAAAACTATTCTACTCACAGGGGAAGCAAATGCTAGACTTTTCGTTCTACTCTAGATTGATCCATGTCCATACTGGAGAGCCAGTGTGGTGTAGTGGTTAAGAGTGGTAGTCACGTAATCTGGTGAACCGGGTTCACGTCTCCGCTCCTCCACATGCAGCTGCTGGGCGACCTTGGGCTAGTCACACTTCTTTGAAGTCTCTCAGCCCCACTCACCTCACAGAGTGTTTGTTGTGGGGGAGGAAGGGAAAGGAGAATGTGAGCCGCTTTGAGACTCCTTAAAGGGAGTGAAAGGCGGGATATCAAATCCAAACTCTTCTTCTTCTTCTTCTTCTTCTTCTTCTTCTTCTTCTTCTTATTTTCATCCCTACACCTTTTAAACCAAGCTAAAATAGAAAAAAAAAGTAATTTTGGATTACAGCCCAGCTGAAGGAAATTTGATAATTCAATAAACTGAAGAGGAGAGGGAGTAAAAAAATAAAAATGAAATGAAGAATAATCGTATCTAGGAAAATTCATAATTTTGCAAATTGCAAAAATAGAAAGAAGTAATTTTGGATTACAGCCCAATTGAATGAAATCTGATGATTCAATAAACTAAAGGAGGGGAGTTAAAAATAAAAATAAAATGAAGAATAATCATTTCTAGGAAAATTCATAATTTTGCAAATTGCATACATAATATAACCACAAAGGACGCATTCAAAGATAACATAAGCATCTACTTGTAATTTTTTCAAACCTCATCTGCAAAAATATTATCTTCAACTGTGAATTAATCATAAAATGATAAGTTTATTGGTCATTTTCATGAAACCTGGACATATACCCAACTGATTCTTTACCAGAACTACCACCTTTTTTTCAGATAGTCAGCTACTCCTGTCCACACACAATTGTGGAAGGTCTTAAAATCTACAGTACAGAGGGGCCACTAGGGGCGCATCGGAAGATGGCTGACAATAACATCTCTCCGACCCACACGAGGTAATTAGGAGGCTGTGATGGGAGTAAATAGCCTCCCTGCCCCCCCCCCAGCGTGTGCGTGGGGGAACTGCCCTTGCCTGCTGTGCCCTATACCACCCCCGAATTTGTGGGGATGGGGGCACTAGGCAGAAAGCCCTCCTGTGGATCTCAGCGCTCCTGGACGCTGTCTCTGATCCGCGCCCCTAGCCGCAGCAACTTCAAAAGAAACAATTAGGAGGAACCGAATGCACATATTTCAAGGAAGAAGGTGGAGTAAAGACTGCTAAGTGAAGAGATCTCTGATAAATAAGACGGGTCGGAGGAACAAGAATAAATCATGAGAAGACACACTAAGGCTCGGTATGTTCGGCAACGGGATTGGATGGGGGAGGGGGGATTTTCCTTTCTTTTCTCTATGTGATTAACTAAGAATCCCCCCCCCCACAAGTCACAAGTCAGAAATGCCGTTTAAAAGACTTAAGCTGTGGATTTAAGGCTGTGTGGAGATAATTTTCTAACCAAAGCATGTTTCAAGAAGATCGTGGAAAGTATAAGAGCTTTGGAATGACGCAGTAAAAAATACCGTCGCCATTTTGGCAAGTTCTGTTGGAAGACTTAGTCTGGGAGGAGGAACAGTGCTGTTTTTATATTGTGGGTGAGCCTCCTCAATGGGACTAAAGAGCGACAGATTTGCGAGATTAATGATGGAAAGAGTACTGTTATTTATGAAAGTGATGATATATGGAAACCATCTTGATATGATGATTGGACGAATGGAGAAATTCACACAGGATTACAATTGGTGTTTACCAGCTTAAGGAGATTATCAGAAGAGATCCAAAAGGAAAAAAAGAAAAACATACGAACAAGATGAGATGTGGAAACAGCAAGATAAGACTGGATAGAATTATGAACATTATTTGGACAGATTTGTGGATATTAATGCAGCAGCAAGATGATGATCGGAATCCCCCTTCAGAACTTGAAATATGGGTCCCCTCAACAAAAATTTAAAATTCGGCTTTGCAATTCGGAATTTATGTGATGTGATTTGATTTGATTGGTCGGTTAATGAAAATTATTTTTATATATATAAAAAAATCTACAGTACAGACACCAAGTCCAGTCTCCTGTTGTTTTCTTTTCTCACTGCAAGGTCTACTGCTTATGAAGAAGTATTGGAAGTTTCGCTCTTTGAAGAATCTCACAAAGTAGATCATTGTGACCTTTTGAAAATGAACTAACTACTGAAATCCCTATTTTAACAAGTCTTCTTTCTGGCAGTGAACTCTAGTGTACAGCATGGGGTTAAAATGTGCAGATTAACAGCTTCTCAGATAACCAGAGTGACAGGAACATTTGTAATTTCTTCATATGTAAACTGCTCTAGGAATCGTTATTGAAGATCAGTGTAGAAATATTTCTACTATGTGGTGCACACAATAACTTTCATACATTTGCAAGTGTCTGTCCTTTACCTTCTCCTCCTGAAATGTTTCCATAGGAAGGTAGTATAAGAAACTATGTTTTGGGAATATATGTTCCTCAAGAAGCAGCATAAAGATATAGTACTGCCTTTGTGACATCAGGAGTCATCACCCATTTCCATGCTCATCTCAAACCTATTTCCACACCAAGCAACTTAACACACCTCACAGTAAAAGGCAAATACTGTCATTCTTAGGAAGCTGAAAGCAGAGAGTCTGGGAGAAATGTGGGGATATAAAGGTAAGCAGCTCTCAGCATTGCCATTAGTTTATACATGTTTATTCAATAGGTATTTTACCATTTAAGGGATAGGGAGGTGAGGTAGGACTAATGCAAATGCAATCTGCATATTTTAAGAATGAAGCTCTGTTTTTCTTTTTTTGCTTAGCTGGTAAAGTGAAACAATCTTTCTAAATCACAGTTTCTGTCATTATAAGGCTTATCTAAGCCACTGAGCCTCTTAGGCTTGCCGATCAGAAGGTCGGTGGTTCGAATCCCTGCAACGGGGTGAACTCCCATTGCTCTGTCCCAGCTCCTGCCAACCTAGCAGTTCAAGAGAACGCCAGTGCAAGTACATAAATAGGTACAACTGCACCAAGAAGGTAAACAGTGTTTCTGTGTGCTCTGGCTTCTGACACGGTGTCCTGTTGCACCTGTTGCTGGACACATGACCCGGAAGGCTGTCTGTGGACAAACGCCAGCTCCCTTGTCCTGAAAATTGAGACGAGTGCCGTAACCCCAGTCGCCTTTGACTGCATGGGGGTCCTTTACCTTATATCGTTTAGAGTCTAAGTTAGGAGACTCAGACTTATTTAATTAAAATGAAGTTTGGGGTAGAACAGGGAAGTGGAACAGGTAAGATAAGTGAAAAAAGGTTTGAGGGTCATCTAGCAGCGTCTGGGTGTCATCCAAAGCAAAATCTGGAGCGTTGAAAGGAGGGTCCAAAGTTTATGGCACAACCTCAGAGATGCTTCCTAGGAACTCACTCAATGACAACAACTTCCTACAGGAAGACAATGTCCCATATACTCACTGCCATCTTTATCACATTATAATATGAGCTTTGTTGGCAGTAGCAACAGATGCACAAACATGAACCAAGCAGCATGGCACCTCCGCAGTATCTGACTAGACGAATGAAATAACAAACGCAAGAGGCTGTGAAGAGTCAGCACAGCATGTTAATCTTTTTTGCCAGCCTATCAAGAGAAATAGCTCTAGGGAGCAGTAAACATTATCCAGTTAAAAGAGATTTTGTATACCGTGTGAGTGTACATACTGGACTTCCTGTCTCTCTAGATCGGCATCCTCTCTCTTTTTTTAAACTCCATCACCTTTGTGGTAGGGTATCTGTCAGTCTCCGTTATACCTGAAAGTTCCTATAAACAAAGAGTATTATGATAAATCTTTGGAGCTTCCCTGAGGCATTGTTCCGCAGCTCTTAGCCTGAGGTCACTGTGCAGTCAGTCCTGTAGCTATTCCCCTTGACTATCAACGAAGGAGCCACAAGCCTGCACATTCTGACATTGGGCCGATTTAATATGAAGCTCACACTCAACACAGCTTTCCTGGAAACTGATTTCAACTTTGTGAAATCTTCTCATTTCCTTCCGGGGACCAAGAGAGAAAGAATCTGAGATATCAAGCTGTCAGCGTGGAAATGTAATTGTCTCTGGGCATCTGCTGTTCAAGAACAAGACAGTTCTGACACAAAGCTCTGCCATTTTATAGAAATCCACTGACAAGCGGTACAAAAGTGCATGCCTTCTTGGAGAGCCGAATGCCATGGAATCAAGTGACCTGCTGAGGTTAATGAGAATTTGGCGGGGGGGGGTGAGGGGAGCAGAATTTTTTAATTCTATATCTGGACCTCAATGCGAACGAGTACAGAGGCACTGAAAACAGGAAAAACAGAAGAGTAATTAATCACCCAGAATTATCTACCTAAATTATTGTTTCATAAGATATGGCCCTGAGCCTGTGGATCTACCATATCCTGGTGGATTAAAGCTACTATTACCATGCTGGCTGGGACTGATGAGAGTTCAAAATAGCTGGAGGACATCATATTGGCTATCCCTGGGCTACTCCACACCCTAGGAGGTTGTTTGAAGAATTTCCCCATGCTTTACTCATCGAGGTTCTATGATCTTTCACTGCCTCCTTAAAGATCTAGAAGGAAAACTGGGAGAAAGCAGCTGGAAAAAGTCATGTACAATTAAGATAAATCTTAAGTCAAGCCTTACATTGACTGCTTTGGCAGGCTTATGGTGGCATGCCCCCCTCAAAATTGCATTACTCCACTGCCTTCAAGTCTATCATGAAGTACACAGTTCAGTGATGGGAGGAAAATAGGATATTATCATAGAACTGTGGAGTTGGAAACGAACACAAGGGTCATTTAGCCCAACCCCCTGCAATGCAGGAATATTTTGCCCAATGTGGGGCTCAAACCCACAACCCTGAGATTAAGAGTTATATGCTCTACCAACTGAGCTATGAATACGTACAGCACAACTGCATCTTACACGGGTGTTTGGTTCCAAGGGGTCTATGCATACACAAAAATGCCTGTAGGTTGCCAGTGGTGGCCATGACAATTTCTCTGCTTTGCAAATGGTTGGTGGCCCCTGGACTTAGGGGAAAGCACCTGACTGCTTCATTGGTCCTCTAGATACATGTGCCATGTCCAGTGTTTCCTCAGGAGTGGATTTCTTTGATGTTCCATATACTGGATTTCTTCTTTACTTCAGGAAAACAAAGCTCAGCAACACCCTTTAGAGATCTAGTGATACAGTTGGCGATGTTTCTAGAGCCAATTCTTAAACTGGTCCATGAATACCTTACTATGGATGTATACAAAGATGACACACATAGAATAACCCATGCAGAGGCGTCATCCCCTATCACACATGCATGATAGTAATATTTTTGATATGTGATAGCTTTCAACTTCTCAACATTTTTTGGGGGTGGGGGTGGGGTTGTCCTAGAAAGGCCTACAGATTCCAGTTGTAGGTGAAATTCAACAGCAACTCTATATAAAATAAAGCTTGGGTGAAAATAGAGATGGATGTGTTGGAAGTACTTGAAGAGATGGGACAGGTTAAATTTATATAGTTTGTGGAAGAAAGTGGTGATAACCACAGAGTAAAAACATACTGAGATCTTCGGATTTTTTTGATGGGAAAAGGTTATTACTTTCCAATAGTGTGGACAAGTGCCAAACACAGTCTTAAAAGTATCAACTTTTAATTAAAAATATAATTGAGAGTTAAGATTCAAGGGGGGAAAAGTAGTTTTCAATATATTAACTTTTAGATTACTGTTTTCAGTGGTGTTCTGGTTTGGTTTTTTGGTGGTTTTTTAATTGTTTAAGCTGTAGGTCAAATGTTCGGTTAAAATAAGTCCATGCAAATTTGCCTTTTGTTGTACACAGACTTATCTTTCACCTATTGTACCATTTCAGAGTTTTCTGTTTAAGCAATAAAGCTTCTAATCTTCTTTGCAGCAGTATCTACAGGCATAAGAACAATGGTGGAAGCACTCAGAATTAATAGTTCAGCAGCTTAGGGCAAACCAGACATTCATCACATAGAAATAACAACTGGATGCATGATTCCAATTTTAACATCTCAGATTGGGTTTTCAATAACAGTGGGATTACTTATTATTATTGTGCACCTAATGTCTTCTGGCTTAACGTCATTGTCCAACCATTACATAAAGTTACAATGCCCTCTAAGTCTGTTGAGGGGAAAACTTTCTTCTTGGGTATGTTAAATGTTCCCATATAAGATATCGTTGCTTCCAGACCAGATTTACACAAGCCATTCTAGAATGGTCCAACTAAACTCAAGGGGATTAGCCTGAAATTGGAATTTAGTCAATTGAGGGTGTGGCAATCAAGTTGGAAGTAAGGCTGTAGCCACTGACCACTCAGACTATGTTGCTGCAGATGCCTCCTCTGATGTCCGAAGTGGGCTGACGGAAGCCTCATGGTTTTATCATATATAACCAAGACATTTGCTAGTATGTTATTGTTACATACTCCTCTTGGTAACAGCTATTGGGTCAGCTCAGCCAGCCCCACCCTTTTCCTGTATTCCATTCACAGCTGTCAACTGTCCCTTATTTGGCGGGAAGGTCCCTTATCCCAGTGTCGTGTCCCGCTGCTGTTCCTTATTGATGAGGTCCCTTAAATTTCCAGGGTTCTAAGGAAGCAGCTCCTCTCCCTCCCTCCCTGCCGGCCAGGGAGGAGGGAGGCTCCAACTGTGTTGCTTGGCTGTGTTGCTCACCCAATAAGGAGTCTAAGAACGACTAGGGGGTGGAGTTTGTATGCCTTGTGCCGATCAAATTGGCCGCGTTGCCTGGGGACTCACCTTTGCTCAGCGCTTCCCAGCAGAGAGGTGGCGTGGTTTTCCTTGCTGCATCCCATTTGCCAGGTTGCTGCACTGTGGGAACCACCGCTTGAGGCTTTGTTTGGCTGCTGGCTGGGCTTTTTGCCTTTGGCTCCGAGGGGCTCAGAAGTTGAACATACCTGTGCTCTGGAAATCCCTTATTTTGGCTGCTGATCCCTTATTTTCGAGGCTGCTGGTCCCTTATTTTCAAATCTGTAAGTTGACAGCTATGATTCCACTGGCAGTGTCCATACACAGATGACGTGGTGGTGGTAGGGACACTGATGTAGACTAGAATGTCCCTGTTTTCATCTCAAGAGATGTTTTTTTCAAAAAAAAAATTATTCATTTTAATAAAGAACACAAACAGAAAAACAAACAATACAAATTCTTGTCATATCCTTATTTTTCTAAACATTGTTAAGTGGGCTTCCCCAAGTCCCACCTATCTGATTTTCAATTTATTTCATCTTTAGCAGTTTACATATATTATAGTTTCTAACCATCTTTTTTTTTATCACACTTAAAATAACTTCACATTTATCACTTACAAATAATACCATTGTAAAATACACTGTCTTCTACTTCTAACCCTACAGCCTATGTCCACTTCCAAAGCTATTCTAAGATTTAAATATTAACATATTTTTTTCAAATATTCCTTAAACTTCTTCCAGTCTTCTTCCACCGTCTCTTCTCTCTGGTCTAGGAGTCTCCCGGTCAGTTCGGCAAGTTCCATATAGTCCATCATCTTCATCTGCCATTCTTCGATAGTTGGTAAATCTTGTTTCTTCCAATTCGTTGCTAGCAACTACATCTCAAGAGATGTTTGAGGGTGTGCACATACAGCACAAGCAGCACTTTCTCACTCTCACAACATGCAGGCCTACAGTCATATATACACTTCCAACAAAGAGAGACATATGCAAACAAGTGCAACTAGCATTTCCAGCTCTCTCCACTCCTGTGCTGGGGTGCGGTAGCTGGAACACTGCATACCCCTGTTAACGGAGAAATCCGAGGGCTCCCTTGGACAACAACGAAGACACAAACAAAAGATGCAAAACAGCAGCCTGTAGGCTTGGACTTTATTGGATACTGTCACGACAGGACTCCCACCCGCAACAAGATGAAGCAAAACGGAAGCACAGAACAAAAAAAGACCCTAACTTTTATTAGTTACTAATCCCCCAAACTACACCCCTGGAACCACATCACAACTACATCATGACTGCATCATTGACACATCACAAAAAGGAGGGGTTGAGGGAGGAGTTGTGGAGGTAACCTGAGTATCTTGTCACCTGGCTGGTTCCTCCTCTCAACCTCCCCATGAGTCATTTCCAGAGGACAAAGGGGAGCTGGCAGTTTCCTGCCCCCAGAGGTAAGATCTGATCATTGTCCTTTGTTCCAGTCCGTGTTGAATCCACTGCCATATGCAAGTCCTTTGTGACCTTGATGGCCTTCGTTCTAGGACCATCAGGGTTGGCATAGCAACTGGGCAGGGCTCTTGTGTATGTGCTGGTATGCTCAAGGGATTATGGCTGCCCTGTATCAAACCTTCCCCATTTTGTAGTCCTTCCTTCATGGAGTAAAATAAAAGTGGACCAGTGTAAATCCAATGTATGGTTGATTTACTACGAATTTATAACAGAAACGTCACGTATGTCGTGTGTGAGTGTGTCGTGTTTGTACAAACTGAATGATTGGTGGGGTCCTGCAAAACCCCAAAACAGATCATTATGGGCACACTCTATCACTGGTGGGAGGAAGAAATGTTGCCTTTCACTCTTAGAAAGTAGGCAGAGGATTTTATCTCCAACTTTAGCACTATGGTGCCTAGTGCTAAGATGGAAGATAAAAGCCCTCTGTCTGCTCTTTAGGGCTCCTCCTGATCAGGAGATAAAGCACTCTATCTCCTTTTTAAAGATCACTCTGTAAAGAGCAAGCAGGATGTTCTATCTCTTGGTCATTTCAGGGGCTGGCAGGCCATAAATCACTTGTTGCCACCCCTGTTCTAGAACAGACCAAAATTTTAGAGATGAGATCATTATATGCCACAGAAATTGGAGAACGATTTAAGCATAATCTTATAAACTGTAGATTTATTTACTTCAAAACAGTAAATTCTACAAGTTGATTAATGATTTCTCAACTAGATTGATTGATCAAGGAGAGGTTCTTGGAAACATTTCAAGTTACTTAAAATAATAATAATAAAATAATGATGATGATGATGATATAAACAAACTACTCTGCATCATCCATTATATCCCCTTCTTTACATTGGTATCAGTAGCCTTGTTAGAGGATTGTGGCCACATCAGGCTTACCCTGACAGCTAAATACAGTTGAGAACGTTGTAATTTTCATGAAGATTAATGCTGAAGGTCATTTATTTGGCACACAGAAGCAACATAAGGTGGGCAATTCTAAGAAAGGGCTCAAAAGGCACATCTGTACTAAAACTGATTTAACTGTGCTGGTTTCCAATAAACTCTGGAAATTGTCATTTTATGAATGAGCGGGCAGTTCCATTAGAATAACCAAGCCAAGCTAACAGAAGCAACACATCCATATTTGTTTAGGTGGCGGGAGAGGAAGAGGGCCCAAAATAAAATGCCGTTTGTAATGAAATGCTTCCACAGAGGGAGGAGATAATGAATTCTCAAATTACAGATAGTTTACGCAACAGGAAAGGACGCCTTTAGAAAGGCATCTTTAGAAAACAGCATAGTTTGCAGAGTGAAAAAAATGAAAGAGAAAAACAAATCAGGCACTTCCAACATTTTGGGCCATGAAATCCTATATCTGCTCACTCAGAAATAAGACACCCCTACCAAGAATAGGGATGCGGGTGGCGCTGTGGGTTAAACCACAGAGCCTAGGACTTGCTGATCAGAAGGTCGGCAGTTCAAATCCACGCAACAGGGTGAGCTCCCGTTGCTCGGTCCCTGCTCCTGCCAACCTAGCAGTTCGAAAGCACGTCAAAGTGCAAGTAGATAAATAGGTACTGCTCCGACAGGAAGGTAAACGGCGTTTCCGTGCGCTGCTCTGGTTCGCCAGAAGCAGCTTAGTCATGCTGGCCACATGACTCAGAAGCTGTACGCCGGCTCCCTCGGCCAATAAAGCGAGATGAGTGCCGCAACCCCAGAGTCGGCCACGACTGGACCTAATGGTCAGGGATCCCTTTACATTTACCTTACCAAGAGTAAGGGCTCATCCAACTTTCACTTCACCTGTATTTTGATTGTACTGTATACCGATTAATTCCCCTGGGTTCAAGAACTTTCCCTGTTGTTCCGTGGCTGTACATTGCAAAAACCCAATTTTACCTGCTGAACTGAAGTCTGGTTCAGTAAAATCTCTCTTCTGATTTTCCATGCATCTGATAAGATCTGATTTATTGGGTACACAATACAATCAAAATATGGGTGAAGCGGAAGTTGTGGATGAGTCCTAAGATTGCTGCCCTAATTTTAAAGGTAAAGGTAAAGGTACCCCTGCCCGTACGGGCCAGTCTTGACAGACTCTAGGGTTGTGCGCCCATCTCACTCAAAGAGGCCGGGGGCCAGCGCTGTCCAAAGACACTTCCGGGTCACGTGGCCAGCGTGACATCGCTGCTCTGGCGAGCCAGAGCCGCACACGGAAACGCCGTTTACCTTCCCGCTAGTAAGCGGTCCCTATTTATCTACTTGCACCCGAGAGTGCTTTCGAACTGCTAGGTTGGCAGGCGCAGGGACCGAACAACGGGAGCGCACCCCGCTGCGGGGATTCGAACCGCCGACCTTTCGATCGGCAAGCCCTAGGCGCTGAGGCTTTAACCCACAGCGCCACCCGCGGCCCTAATTTTACATGCTACATATTCACTGCTGTGCACCACTTTACAAAATAAGTCATCTACAGCACACTCAACATAACATCATTGGCATGTATAATGTAGCAGGGATCTGAGCACATGCATCGAGTCTGCCAACTTAATCAGGAAAGGAGTGAAAGAGGAACATCAACAGCATAAAACTAAGAGGGAAGAGTAGGTCATAGACTTTCTCTGCAGAACATATAACCTTATATAGAGAAAATGCTCATTTTCCTAAGAGCTACCAATGGGGAAACACACAGAAAACCTGAATAGGCAGGCTTGAGTGTCATTGTGAACTCAACAAGCAGATCAATCTTCTCCCAGTTGTGAACTTGAGCTTATTAATAATTATTATTATTATTATTATTATTATTATTATTATTATTATTATGAATAATTGTTCTAGTGGCAAAGAGAAAATCAGCAATTAGCACACATACTTGCCTCCGCAACTGACTAAAGATGATTTAGGAATGCTGGACCATGATGACTGAACAAGAATAAATCTACTATCTGTATAACAAATAAGGGCAAGAAAAAATAGGTAATTAAAGGGATGGCAGTACTAAAAAGTTTCAGCTGTGCTTTGCCTGTCCGTACAGGGCAGACTAAGGCTGCAACAACAAAACACACCATAAATTAAAAATTTAAAAAAATAATAGGATTACAGATTACACTGTATTGCAAGAGATTTTTTATGTCTCCTGGATTTGCCACAATGAATGAATTAACCCTGTGAAGGCAACCCTGATCTATCCACAGCTAGGTAGAATCTCAGGAGTGAGTTATCACTTGACTGAAAACAAGCTGACATTTATCTGCTGAGACTACACGATATCCCCATATAGGAGAAATATATTGAGGGAGGAGGCCTAGATCTTTATGCAACAGAAATGTAAAAACTTCTCATTTACTGAATTTACTGTAACCACCTAGAAGGGAAAATTTGGCTGCATTTTTAAAAAAACACACACCCCAAAACAAGTTGTCCTGTGTTTAGTGCTCACATTTGTATAAAGCAGCACACATATACAAGTAACACAAAGAAATTAAGTATTCTGCATAATTCTCTCTTACAGGGACTGTCAAATATTTTTAAGCTTGCCTTTTCCCCACCTAGTTCACTCAGTTTATGAAAACTAATACAAAGTCTCCACCTAGTGGCCATGTATACATTTCACCAGCTTCTGAATGTCGATGTGGCTTTTTCACATCCACTGTTCTCAAGTCTTCCATAATAAAACCTCATTTTCTCTTAAAATAGGCATTTATTTATTATTTATTTTCTATCCTGCTCAAACTTCCAAAGGATTCCAGACATAGTAAGAAAGCAAGACTATTAACATAAAATAAAAGAGTATCTTAAAGTGTAAATCAGCCACATACTTTGACACCTAACAATTCCAGGGTTGCCAGGAACAGTATCTTCCAGCCGCTGAATGCCTCTGCGAACGTTTTAAAGGAAAGTTTGATACCTTTAAGCTGTCAAAAGAACTTCCCTGCAACGTTCAGAAAAGTATGAAATACAGAGGATGTATACAGTTCAGCCTAGGCATCAAGGCACAAGCATCAGGACATTTCGTGTGGGAATTGGGCGATATCAAATTCATCAGGCAAAATCTAGTCTTGGGTGCTGAAGGACAGTGTAAATATTTTCATTTATTTTATTGCATTAATATACCACTTCTCCCGCCAAGATCCTTGTGGTGGTGTACATGGTTCTCCCAAATTTCACCCTCACAACAGCCCTGTGAGGTAGGATAGGCTGAGAGTCAGTGAGTGGCCCAAGGTCACCCAATGAATTTTATAGCTGAGTGAGAACTCAAACCCTGGTCTCTCAGGTCCAAGTCCAACACTCTACCCATTACATCACAGAGGCAGTTCTGTAGGACTAGGTCAACATTAGCCTACCACAGCTATAGCCAACCATGATATTTGATGCCACAGTTGTCATTTTAACATGCCAAGGTGCATCTGAAGACTCGTAGGAGCGTGACAAGGAGCTTACATTGAGAAGCAGGGACCTCTGCTGGCTCGAAGGGGGAGGCAGGAGGTAAGAGCGACCAGAATCAACAGGCTCCTTCTCTTGATATACAGGTGAAACTTGGAAAATTAGGATATCGTGGAAGTTCATTTATTTCAGTAATTCAACTTAAAAGGTGAAACTAATATATGAGATAGACTCATGACATGCAAAGAGAGATACGCCAAGCCTTTATTTGTTATAATTGTGATGATCATGGCGTATAGCTGATGAAAACCACAAATCTCTTTTCTGATGAGAGCAGCTTTTGCATCTCATTTGGAAACCAAGGACCCAGAGTCTGGAGGAAGAATGGGGAGGCACACAATGCCAGATGCTTGAAGTCCAGTGTGAAGTTTCCACAGTCTGTGTTGATTTGGGGAGCCATGTCATCAGCTGGTGTTGGTCCAGTGTGCTTCATTAAGTGCAGGGTCAACACAGCCGTCTACCAGGAGATTTTGGAGCACTTCATGCTTCCTTCTACAGATGAGCTTTATGGGGATACTGACTTCATTTTCCAGCAGGACTTTGGCACCTGCGCACACTGCCAAAAGTACCAAAAGCTGGTTCAGTGCCCATGGGATTACTGTGCTTGATTGACCAGCAAACTCGCCTGACCTGAACCCCATAGAGAATCTATGGGGCATTGCCAAGAGAAAGATGTGAGACATGAGACCGAGCAATGCAGAAGAGCTGAAGGCTGCTATTGAAGCATCCTGGTCTTCCATAACACCTCAGCAGTGCCACAGACTGATAGCATCCATGCCACGCCGCACTGAGGCAGTAATTGATGCAAAAGGGGCCCACACCAAGTACTGAGTACATATGCATGCTTCTACTTCTCAGAACTCCAATATTGCTCTATTTGCAATCCTTGTTTTGCTGATTTCATTTAATATTCTAATTTTCTGAGATTGTTAATTTGGGGTTTTCATCAGCTGTACGCCATGATCATCACAATTACAGTGGTACCTCGAGTTACATACGCTTCGGGTTACATACGCTTCAGGTTACACACTCCACTAACCCAGAAATAGTGCTTCAGGTTAAGAACTTTGCTTCAGGATAAGAACAGAAATCTGGCTCCGGCAGCGTGGCAGCAGCAGGAGGCCCCATTAGCTAAAGTGGTGCTTCAGGTTAAGAAGAGTTTCAGGTTAAGAACTGACCTCCAGAATGAATTAAGTACTTAACCTGAGGTACCACTGTATAACAAATAAAGGCTTGACATATCTCGCTTTGCATGTCATGAGTCTATCTCATATATTAGTTTCACCTTTTAAGTTGAATTACTGAAACAAATGAACTTTTCCACGATATTCTAATTTTCCGAGTTTCACCTGTAGTAGTGACACTACTGTCAGAATGGCAATGTTGCTACATTTTAAGAAGCCACTGCCAAATATGTCCACTCCACAAGTAAAGGAACAAATATTAAAGGCCTCTCGCTCCATCTGTAATGCAGCTGTTAGCATTTTATGCACAGACTAGAAAACCAGGCTCACATGGAATCACAGAATTGTTGAGTTGGAAAGGATCGCAAGGGCCACAAAGTTTATCCAGTCCAACTTCCTTCAATGCAGGACTCTTTTGGCCAACGTGGGGCTCGAACCCATGACCTTGAGATTAAGTCTCATGCTCTGCTGAGCTATAGGAATCATATCCATCTCTTGAACCCCAGACTCTCCAACTGTCCCTATTTTCCAGGGACAGTTACCTCCTGAGCCTGCTCTGCTTATGCAGTTTCCCCATGCAACTTGGAATGCTGGGACCTAATTGTACAGGGAGTCTAAATGATCAGATCAGGTTCCCTGCTGCATAAGCTCAACCCCAATGCTTAGGGCTGCAGGCACGAAAAATAGTGGAGTGGGGAGCAAGGTCTATTAGTGATGTTATACCAATACTTATTGCAAAGTATTGGTACTTATTGCAAAGTATTGGAAGACACAAGAATTACCCACGCTGGAGGAATGGCAGATGAAAGTCATGGACTATATGGAATCCGCAGAAATGACTGGCAGAATCAGAGACCAGGGAGAAGAGACGGTGGAGGAAGATTGGAAGAAATTTAAAGACTATTTACAGAAACACTACAAGATTAATGAATGTTAAAATAACATCAGATTGAATGTATAAGGTTATTGGAGTAAAATTTTAAGGATTAGAAGACCCAACATCTTAAGTTCTAAGCATTGAATAAGCTATATTAAGACATTCAACTCAGAAAGGAGGTTAAATATGACAGAGGGAAGGGATTTGTTGTTTAATTGTATGAATTGGAATACAGGGAAGGGAGACTCGGGGAAGTCAGAGAAACAAGTTAATGCAAGATCAATATGAAGATAAGATTGTTTTTATTTTTGTTGTTTGTAGTATGTTATGTTTGTGTAATTCTGTATGTTTTTGGTGTATTGTTTGTTGCTTTTGTTTTGCTTTGACGTCTTTTATGTAAAATCGAATAAAATATTTATATATATAAAAAAAAAGATGTGAGCCGAATTCCCTGACCTGGACCTTGTGCTGAGTATGAATCAATAAGCTCTGTACATCAAGAGAAGTGTTCCGAAGTTTTATGGCAAACTGTCTTTAAACTTGTTACAAAATAAATCCATTGTAAATACAAAACAACACATTGCTCTTAAACAACTAGCAATTTTTACAGCAAACTGTCTTTAAGCTTGTTACCAAAAAAAGTCATTGTAAATACAAATCAACACATTGCATTGCTCTTAAACAATTAGCAATGTAGTCCAGCTTTCTCTTAGTTCTTACTTGTTTCTCTGGTCCTAGACAGAGATTCAGATCAGCAAGTTGCTTCCTCAGTATGCTGTCAGCTTCTGAGAGAGACTCAGATTCCCAGAGATTTGTCATAAACACTAAAACAAAGACTCCAGCCTCATTTTGCAGCTACAGCTGCACAAGTACCTTCTGTGCTTGCTAGTTCTCTGCAAACATTCTACAAATGCACACCTCCATATAATATTTTAAACACAGTGTATAATGAACATTAAGCACATATTTTACAAGGGCTGTAACACCCCCCCCACACACACACACATCACAAATACAATGGAAATCATGTAGTAGGAAGTATCCCTGAGCAGGGCTTTGGTTATGCTCAAATGATATTCTCATTATATGTATCATTCTATGACATAACTACCGTATTTTTCGCCCTATAGGACGCACTTTTTCCCCTCCAAAAATGAAGGGGAAATGTGTGTGTGTCCTACGGGGCAAATGCAGGCTTCAGGAAGCTATCCACAAGCCTTGCAAGCCCGGCGGGAGTTGCCGCTGGGCTCGCAAGGCTTGCGGATAGCAGTCTGTTCTGGGGGCTGGGGTGGGGAATAATTTTTTTTTATTCATTTGCCCCCAAAAAAGGAGGTGCGTCCTATGGGCCAGTGCGCCCTATAGGGCGGAAAATACAGTAATATTATTAACATTAATTGGGTTGATAAATAATGATGATGTTAGAGGAATAACCTACTGAAAAGCATTACCCTATCAATCACTATGATCGCTAAAACAAATTTAGCACTAAGCAAGAGATTTTCTGTGCTGTTTTAGGACCAAAATGTTCTGTCAAAGAGTGAACATCCTTCGTGTCTTCCTTCAGATATGCTTCCTCCAGCCCAGAACGATAAAGGCTGCTGCTGTGGGGAATAAGTTGAATCAGTCACACTATACCCTCAAATGCAAAAGCTCTTGCTGTGCCCTCAATAGTAGAGAGGGAAATATCACAGGAGTTAAAAAAATTACTTGCCAAGTAGAAGAAAAGGTTACATTAGCACTGGGCAGTTCAAATTAGTTCCTCTATGGCTGCCGCTACCTTGCTTCCCATTTAAAGTCTCAATTTCTAGAAAAGCAAGCTGGGAGGAAGCTCTTGTGAAAGAACAACTCAACAGTGAGTGGAGTTAAGCAAGTCGGGTAGTGGAGTGTGCTTCTATGGGCAACAGCTGGACTGGTTTCTACAATGTACAGCAGCAGTTTCCAAAGCAAAGCTCCACCTCCCCCAAGCATTGCCTGTGCAAAACTGGTGTCCAACACTGTCCAGCTCTCAAGGCAGTTGCCCAGGTGGCAAGTTAGGACATGCATTCCAATGGGCAAGGGTTGTCAGAATAGGAAACCAGATCCCTGCCCAGCTGCCGTGCCAACCCTGCTTCCTTGTTGTACTCCTAGAAAGCTGCAGCCCATTTTCACCCCAAAATGTGTTTAGACTGATTTCCACCGCTGCTAGGGGTGGGGCACACATCCTGCGACTGCCACATCAAGAGGTCCTCTGGAATTTCATTCAGCAGCAGGTGTTGAGCAGAGGATGCACATATGGAACGTCCTCCAAGAAGTTTCTTGGGCCAGGCCACAAAATGACTCTCAGAAAAACTTTAGCTAAACCCACTGCGTTGCTGTGGATTTTTAAAGAAAATATTTAGACTGTTGCTTACTGCTTGCAGAGAAAGCACGTCCCTTATGTGGCAAAGGTTATTCTAAGAATGTTTTATCATTTCAAACAAGAGGGCATACTCAAAAGGGACTTGTTTTCTTGCCAAGAGCTAGAGGGATATATTGTATCAAAGGGAGAATAGCAGGCTGCCAAGTGGCCGCTGTAGCTTAGTGGATGGCTATGTTTGGGGAGGTATCAGGCTTTATGCTCAAAATCTGAGGATGCTCAGAACCCATTAGGTGGTCAGTTAGTCGATAAAGGCCAATCAGATGCCTCTGGCAAGCCCACTCTTCACCACTGAGGTTTCCAGCAACTGGTATTCAGAGTCATCTCTGACTGTAGAAAGACTACATCCTCAGGTTCAATAGCCAATGATAAACTTATCCACCATGAATTTATCTTACCTTCTTTTAAAGCCACCCAAGGCGAAAGCCAACAGCTTCTTTGACTCTTTGTTTGCTGGCATCCTCTTGGCCCTGGCAGTACCTTTCGCAATCTCTGGTATACACTCGGGTTGAGCTTCTAATGCTGTGGTCTTCAACATTTCCCAAGCGTTTGGGAGAAATACGACCCTCCTGACTTGGCTTTTCAACAACTTTTTGTAAAGCAATTTCCTCCTTTTGGGGATGCTTTTTTTGCAGTCAATTTTGTATAATGATATACTGCTGTACTTGACATTCAATTGTGAGAGTCATTCTAGGCTTCTCATTAATAAAGAGAAAATGTGTATTTAAAATCTAAGCGTACCTTGCAGTGTTTCTTGTTTACTGCAGATTTATACTGGTTGCTGGTCCTTATACTTCCCCAGAAAAAGGTACAGGCGTACTTAAATACCAACAATGTCTTCACAACAAACCCTGGAAAAAACCCAATGCCAACTGCTTCCTGCTTTTAATACTGAAACAGAACCAAAAGATTCCAAACAGCAGCAGCAGCAGCTATATGATTTACTGTATATTATGTTTTGCTTAGAATGAAAACACCCCTGTCCCTGATACCTTATGTAAAAGTAGCATTTATTTGATTGCAGCAGGACTTAATTTTATATTTGTTTCTACTAAGTAAGCTTTCAGCAAGTGCTAGGACAGTGTTGTACTAGAAAGCAATAGACAACCTAAACCTTTACCACAGATTTATTGCTGTTACCATCAGTTTAAATAAAAGAGCACTCTCACTTCAGTAAACAAAGTATGTACAGAGCTTACATATATCCTGCAAAACTTAAAATACAAATTTTAAAGGCCTGCTTTTTTCTAGTAGTTTCAATAAGAATGTGCATAATTTTTATGCTACATGCATATTTCCTTAGCATACAAGCTAAATTGGTAGCTGAATAAAATCTAGCAACTGGATTACTTTGAAAATTCTGACGCATACGATAGTACATCAACACACAATTCTAGTTCCTATAGATGAAGATGCAGAAGCAACCAATCTCCTGTTTGTCCCGTCAAAAGACTAATGTGGGAACACTTTTAAAGCCAATTGTGTTAAACAAATCACATAGGCACAAACAAGACGGATTCATTGGTTCAATTATACCAGCCATTTGTGGAAATTAACCAGCAGATTATAAGACATGCTGCAGATCAGGTATATTAGCAGACTGGAGAGGTGTACATGTGTCTCAGAATAAACTGAGCTACAGGCAGAACTTCCACTTCTCAGTGGAACTCCACTAAGTTGGGGAACCTTCACAATTGGGATCCAGTGCAGCATGACTTTCAGCAGTAGAAATGTGAGATTCAGCGTGCCCTGGTACACGTATGAGGCTCCCTGGACACCTGATACACATACATTTATACTTGTGTGATGTAAGCATCAGCATTATGACTAATCAGATAACATACACAAAGGAAATTAAAATAGGAAAGACAGCTAAAACACAAATCAATATTCAGCACTACTTTTCCTTATGACCTAATAACTAAATATTCATGTATTACAGCTTTTCCTATTACAACATGACACACATACAATAAAATGTATTGCAGAGTTTGCTCACATTGTTGTGCATGTAAACTTGTGTGTGTGTGTTGGGTCCTAATTAATGTGTGAGTTAAGCAGAGGATTGTAAAAAGAAACACTTAAAATGCCAAAACGTGTGGTAGTTCGCAACTATATTTGCATTCAGCAAATGCACTTACTTGGAAATAAGTTCCACTGAAATCAAAAGACCAACTTCCTATGAAGTTTAGGTCAGATCAAGCTTTTTTGGTTGGTAAACATTAGACTGGCAGTCCTTGGTAGGCGCAGTTCCCATAACAGTGTGTTTAAAGAAAACACCCACAAAACTCAGCAAATGTCAGAACAAAAAGCTGTTGCTTCTCACACTACTTTCCCTTATGAAAACCAATATATGAGCAATTCCACCTTGAGTACATCAATCAAACCATGTAGAACATTTATTACAATGTCTCAGAATCTGGTTGGTTGACGCTGGTTATTTTTGATAACCAGACAAAACTTGCAAGTGACTGTTATGTATTAGTATAAATTTCAATAATAAAATAAAATGGTGGTGAAACGTTATACTATGTAAAAGGACCATTGTGCACATGTTGGCAAGGATACCACTCCCTTTTGATCATTACAAGAGCAAATATTAAATCAAGAGAAAATTAACAAAAAGCTGCAAGCTTAAGGTCAACCTTGTAGACCTGTTACAAACGTTTCGGGTTCATGGACTGTTGTTATTTTTGTGATTACGGAAGTGTAATTCCTTATAAATAATTCCTTTTAAAATTTCTCTCGTGAAAGTTGATGCGCTGACTGGCATCCAGATCCATTACTTGTTTCCAACTGTTGAAATTCTTCTTATCAGATTTTAACCTGGAAAGCAAGTAATTTTCAATACATGATTAGGGACAAAACAAACACAATAAACTGCCTAGGTTTAATGTAAAGTGATGCTCTATGTAGACAGCAAATGAAACGTTTTCAAAAACAACAACTGACCTGAAATTCTTTGTGCATGACTTCAAAGACATGCCTTACATAAGTGGGGACTTCGCATAATCACTTCCAGAAATACATGAAGTTTCCACTGTTGCCAAACTGGAACTGTACAGAGTCACATTCATGTGGATAGAATATTGGGGCCAAACCAAACTTAAGTGTCAAGACTAGATCACTTTTAAATTCCTACGAAGAGGAATTTGCGAGTGTGAAAGAGAAGGATTTATTATGAATATGATAATGACTAAGACTTTTCCGGAACAAACATGCCCCTATTTCCTTCCCTAAAAAAACAAAAAAACATTTTTCCTTCTAGTGGACCTATTAGATTGCAAGTAAGCCCTATAGGGGGGGAAACAGCTTTAAAAGGAAATTCGAAGAAAAGCAACTGTGGAGGAAGGATTCATGTCCCCTCCTAAATCCATGTTCTGCTTTAAATTTACACACAAACACCTTAAAGAGGTTTGGTGAAAACCACATTGGATTAAACAGCATCAGTCCAATATATGTGAAGGAGTGTCTCCACCCTCATTGTTCAGCCTGGACACTGAGGTCCACCTTTGAGGGTCTTTTGGTGGTTCCTCACTGAAATGTTACAGGGAACCAGGCAGAGGGCTTCTTAGCAGTGGTGCCCTCCCTGTGGAACGCTCTCCCATCAGATGTCGATATAAAGAACTACACAACTTTTAGAAGACTAGAAGACATCTGAAGGCAGCTTCGATTGGGAAGTTTTTAATGTTTGACATTTTATCTTATTTTTCTATGTGCTGGAAGCCACCCAGAGTGGCTAGTGGCAGTGGCAGATAGCAAAGGTATAAATAATAAACATTAGTATTATTGCTACTACTACTACTACAACATAGGGCAACTGATCCCAGTGTTCATGGAAGCTCACAGTGCCCCCTACTTGGGCATGGAAAATTAAGTACATGATTCTTTGGATCCCAGGCTTCATTGCATGTACATCTGGGTTTAATATTTTTCTTCTTAAATACATAGGAAAGAACAAGGGTAGTTTTAAAAGATATTTGAAACTGACCTTTCTAGTGAAGCATTCATGTGATTGGCTCTCTTCATAAATTTGCATCCCATCAATCTTGGTGCTCAGCCCCATAAGATCATGCATTTCGTGGATTGATTCTGACAGTATGCCTGTACTATAGAGTCGCCTTTCTCTCTCACAAAATCTCTTGTCATACTTAAGCCGAGTTTCAGTCATTCTTCCATTAATGTGTAAGCAAGCTTTGTGCCACTCTTTTCTCTTTGAACACAGTCCTTTTGAGCTGTTCCCTCTCGAAACATTAACACAAGCACAACTGAGTTGCAAACTTGAATTTTGTGGCTTTCCCCCCTCAACTGACAGCAAAGCAATCTGTGCATCCAAATTCTTCTGACCACATATTTGTGATGAATCACATAATTTCTGTGAATTCAATGGATGAAGCTCTGCACTATTAATTGAACCAAAAGAATATGGAGTTTTTGAATACACAGCACATCTGGAAGCAACCAATATATCTGCTGCATTGTTCTTATCACATAACACAACAGCCTCTAGCTTCTGCCCACTGTGGCACTGTTTCAGCTTAAATGTGAGACCTTGTCTACTAAGAAATTCTTGAATTTTAAGCTTTGCCTCATCACTCCAGTGTTCCCCATCAGCAGGTGACACTCCAAACAAAGAGCAAGGATAAGTTAATCGAGGTAATTTAGCAAGCTCTTCTGGGATAACTTTCAGCTTGTGACTATCAGAAATGGGGATGGGAACTGATAACCCATCATCAATAAAAGTAACTATTAAGAGATTAGAGAGTTTGGAAACTTCAGAAACTTCAACTCTGTTCCACTTTTCATTAGATCCAATCTTTATCAAGCAACTGGTACCAGGAACGACAAGCTCCTGTGGAATTGTAGGCAGGTTTTCTGGAAGGTCAGAGAGTAACTTGAACAAAGTGTTTAGAGACTTAAATGAGTCTTCTAACTGGATACAGAAATTTGAAGGATCAGTGACAGACGTCACAAACCCAGTATAATACCGATCATTCTGGAATGGTGCCCAGGAAACAGAATTTGGTCTGAATAACAATTTAGGCATTGTTTTGCCCATTTTTATATTTTCTGGTAAGTTACATTTCTCCAGCACCCTTTGGCAAGATCTTTGATTCCAGTATTCCAAAAGCAAAATCCCATCTATTAAAATATCCACTTCCCACATAAAAGTAGATTCTAGGTATCTCAGAAACAAGATCTTGATCTCATGGCATTTTATAATCTTCAACACGCTCTCAAGAGACATGTCCACTAGGTTTTCAGCCCAAGCCCATTTACAAGGCATTGCATTCCGGGGAATACTCCTGAACTTGTCACTAAGTATCTGTGTGTCATGAAATGACACCATTTCATATTCTCCCAAGTCCATGAAAAAAACTAACATGTCACCCTCATTCACATACTTTTTAATAACTTCAGATCGATACCATTTCAAGGTCTCTTTTGATTTTGTCAAACATTCTAACCCTTCTTGAATATTTTCCACTGCAAGCAATGAGTTCTTCTCAGCTTCTTGGGTAATCATCACATTTAAATCAAAAAATATTTGTGCATCCTTCTTCAATTTTATATAGAAACGTCCATCTCTTGAAATGTGACCTATTTCAGCCAATTCTAGCTGTCCAGGCTTTATTTTTTGGCAGGGAATCTTAGGGTGGCTCTCCCAAGGATGTCCAGCTTTTATTAATACTTCAGACACATTTCGGCTTTCTGATTTTTTACTTTGGTCATTACCATCAGTATCTACATCTGTTATTGGAAGATGTTTTACGACTTCATCAAGATGTAACAGACTCATATTCTGTAAACCTAACTCATTGATCATAGACATTTCATGGCAGAATACATCAACCTCCCACTGTTCACCATGCTGTTGTAAAAACTCTAACGCTAATAGTTGATTGTTTACTTTACTGGCAATGCAGGCAGCCATATCGCTACTGCAACTTTTATCTGGAAATGCATATCTTGCTTTGCTAAGAAAACAGTGTATGCTGAATCTTGGAAAATTTAAGAAAACCTTTTCCATCTTGTATATTTTTGATGCATTCACAGTTGATGAGTTACCATAGTCAATGAACTCCACTTCAAAAGATTTTTCTGATTTAATACCTCTAATGACAGCTCTATATGTGCAGCAATCAGCTTCATACTCTGCTAAAACCATGTCACCTTCTTCGAGTTCAGCATGCGTTTCTGGCTCTAGAACCAGTGAGTCTCCATTCAGCTTCTCAGCAAGCTGCACAATTTCATTCTCATCCTTAGCACGATGAATATAGAAACTTGACATGCTAGTTATAGAAGAAATATAAACTAACATTTTGGAATTTGCCTGGATATGATGCTGTGGAAGGGTTGTGTACTTTTTCCTGGTACCACTACACCTTTCTTCTCCAAAATATTTTTGTTTCAAGATCTGCAACTCTTTATCTGGAGGCATCTTCTTCAAACCCTGAGGAGGGCTATCACACTCAGTCCAAGATTCGCAATATGTATCTCTGCATCTCTGTCTCGGATTGCTTTGCAAGGCCAATTCTGTATTATCTGAGGCTGCTGGGAGCTTTACAGACCTTGTACTCTGTTTCTGCAGATCAATTGCAATTTCTTTTCCAGCACTCTGATTGCCAGGATTTGCTTCATTTTCTGCTTCTCTCTTCCAACCAACTACTTCATTTTTAATTTTTCTTTTAACTGCTTCTGACTTGACTTTATGCAACAGGTTTTTGTCTCCAACAGTCTTTTCTGCAGGTGTGTTTATAATTTTTGGGTCAACACCATATTTTTGTGTGTGCTTCAATAATTCTTTAATCTTCCTATTTATCTGTAGATCTCCATCATACAACTCCACACCAAGCTGCCCATCAGATTCCTTAGATACGATTACCGCCTTCATTTCTTTCCCCAAGTAATTCTTCTCAAACCATGTATTTATTTCAGTTGTAATTTCAACATCTTTTAGATCTGAAAGGTAACACTTGATAGCTTGCATAGGAGTAAATAATAATTCTGAAGCATGATTTGGAATAGGAATCATTTCTCTTTTTGCTACTGATTGTTTATTCCCAAAGTCTACAAAGTATACTTGCAAGTAATCTGATGAGCCCATAGGAGATGCTAAAGCTCTGTAGAAGAGGCCATCTTCAAAATATTTTGCTAAGTATAAATTGCAAGTGTTTAGCTGGTCTGTGTAGCCTGTCATTTGACTAACCTCTGCAATCTTTTCAAACAGTTTGTCTATAGCACCTACATTTCTATTTAGTTGGCAATAGAATTTTGTAGGGCTGTGTATATGTGTTATACACACCCCTTCTTCATTTCCAATTTTCATGTTAAAAGATGAATAATAAAATGTGTACAGAGAGAATGGCGGCACAAGGGACCTTGCGAATTCAAAAGAGCGAGACTGGGAATGACCACATTCTAAGAGAAACTGCTGCGAAGTAGTGAATGGAGTCTGTAAGTCAACAATATTATATAAATAGTTGGGGCTCCGAAGAATTAGGGCAGAAATCGTACAGGTCAGCAGATCATTAGAAGAGGAAACAAAGTGCTCAAAATCTCTACATGCCTCTGCAGTCCAGTTGTACGGGTCAAACGTTAAGGATTCAGTGACCGTATTGAGACAACATCTGAATGTTTGGCATTCCAAGACCAGGTATTCTGGAAGAATAGCTTGGAGGTCTTTTGACAAAACTCTTTCCTGGTTACCATAGTCTACAAATACTACATCAACTTCTGTCTCAGACACATGTTGCTGTACAGCAGCTCTATACCACTTCCCATCCTTAGAATGTTTCACAACACAGGCATGTTGTCCAAGTTCATATGGGCTTTTTTGAGTGTTGTAATAATACTGAATTTGTTGCATCAAGTTAAATAGCTCTGGCAGTTTAGATCGCATCTGACAGAAAAAGTTACCTGGTGAAGTACTACGACAACATACGACATCAAATACAGTTCCTGGTTTAAACCGATACTCCTTATAAGGCTTCGGGGTATCACCTTTCCCAGATGTGTTTCCCAATTTATCTGAAAGTGTGTTTTCCCACCGCGGGAAGGTAACAGCATGCCCTTTTGTCAGAGGACTCCGCAATTTATTCTTCTTCTGCCAACTCTTTTTATGTAGCTTTTGTTTTAAGCATTGCATTTTAGAATCTCCCACAACGTTCTGAAAGGGATCTTGCTTTACTTCCCAATATTCCGCATATCCGGCCTGAACCATGGACAAAACAACATCAGTTTGTTCTGAGTCATTCATATACTGCACACTGACCATATACTTATTGTTTTTTTGTGCAATTACATGCAGTGTGAGCGGTTTGTCGAACACAATGCTTTTAAAGAAGTCAGTTTCTTTTTTAATCCATATGTCCTCAATTGGAAATGCATTAGCAAGTGAACAACAAACGGCCAAAGCTGGTAATTCTAGAAACTCTGGAAGCAAAACTCTCACATTGAAGAGTGGTACAGTTTCAGTATTGCCAAAATCTAAAAAACAAACATCAATACTCTTGTCCATCACTTCCCTGATAACAGCTCTGTAGTAATGCATATCCTTACTATACCGGGCACAGCATAGTTTTCCAGGTTCTGGATTTTCTAGAATCTTATCAACAGTTTCACTTGTATCATACACAGCTGCAATTTTCTTCATCAAGGCTTCAAACTCATCTCGACAATCAATAGTTTGAACCCAAAAATTTGATGGATTCAAGACATATACTACAAAAGCAACACAGACAGAACCGATTTGCATTTCTGCTCTCTTGCAAGGAATTCTTAAAGGAGAACACATTAAATGAGTGCCTTTTGAATCTGAATCATCTCCTGATTGTACAGTATTCCTATGAACAGAGTCGGCATAAACAGGATCTGTATCAGAGATTTTTATATCCTCACCTGTACAGGATTTTTTGGTCTTAAAGGATGGGTCAAGTTTTGGAATCACTTCACTCCCCTGTGGTAGATGTTCATAATGCATTGCAGACTCTTGTTTAAGAAGTGTAACGTAATACAAATGTTCATCAGCATTGAATAAATCAATGCGGGCATGAACAACACTTTGTCTTAGCAAGGCCTCCTTGAATTCTTTTAGTTGATCGTTTCTTACAGTTTCATCCTGAGAACTAAGACAGGAAAGTGCACAAGGAACTGAAAACCTAGGTACTGACATGAATTCTGGTTGAAGCTTTAAAACACAACTGGAAGGCACAGCTTCATAGCTGCCAAAATCCATAAACCAAATATTCACTTTGTTATCAGAAAGCAGCTGTTGTATCACTCCTCTATGCCACTGGCCATTTCTCCGTCTTGCTGCACAGAGGACTCCTAGATTCTCACAGGATGGAACATTTTCTGTACTAGTTTCGTAACAGGAAGACATGTTTGCTGACAACTCATCCATCTCCACCTGGTATTGCAGCAGCTGACAATAAAATTTACTTGGACTGACTGCCACTGATATTTTTACTTTCTCTATCCCACCAACAGATAAAAGCGGCTGAAGGTTATTCATAATTGGTTGAACTTCTGATTGAATTCGATCATTACATAATACAGAATCCGGCCTTGTATATTTTTGTTGCAGTAAATCTGGCATCTGTTTACAAAGCAGCTCTTGTGGCAATTCAGTTAACATTTCTACAATAAGACAGAATGTATCTCCATCAACAAGTTTGCCTAATTTTAATTCAACCACATCGCTAGTGATTTTTGGCACGTCAAGCAGAAATGTTTGGTGTGGTAGAATGGCTTGTATTTGGCCTTTAATCTGCAAATCTATTAATGACGAAAAGTAATTCAGAGCTTTTGGAGTCCATTTTTCTTCAATTGGAAGTATATTTCCAAAAATCCCACAAACCATCTTGGGAGGAAGTTGAAACAACTCATCAATAGCAGAAGCAATATGTGTCTCATCAACTGCCAGGATTTTCCCACTATCCATAAGAAATACTTCATAGCTGTAGTTCTTCTTTTGTACTACTCTTCCTCTGTACCATTCTCCACAAGCAGAGTCTTCTACTAAACAAAACTCACCAATCCCGACACTGTCTTTCACTTTGGATACCTGCTGTATTTCATTTTGCAATATATGGTAATCAAACTCACAATCTGTGTTATATCTGCCTTGAAATTTCACAAGAACTTCTTTTGGATGGTACTTTACGTCAGTAATCTTCAGGTCTACATCTAGAAATTTTGTTGACAAAGATGAAACTCTCCTACCTGGAAAACCAAAATAAAGTTTGACATAATCAGGTAATATATGGCTTTAACTGACAGTTCTGTCACCAGGTTTGATACCATTCCAGTTTTCAGATTTCCCTGCCAATAGGGCACACCAACTCAAAGTCTCAAGTATATTATATTTCTCTTCTAATACATCAAATGAAATATCATATTTGAATACCATGCTTCTCTTTATATATTACTGGAAATTATGTAACCGTTTATTTTTATGTACACAGAGCCTAGGGCTTGCCGATCAGAAAGTCAGCGGCTCAAAACCCCGCGACGGGGTGAGCTCCCATTGCTCGGTCCCTGCTCCTGCCAACCTAGCAGTTTGAAAGCACGTCAAAGTGCAAGTAGATAAATAGGCACCACTCCGTCGAGAAGGTAAACTGCTCCGTGTGCTGCTCTGGTTCGCCAGAAGCAGCTTTGTCATGCTGGCCACATGACCCGGAAGCTGTATTGCTGCTCCCTCGGCCAATAAAGTGAGATGAGCGCCGCAACCCCAGAGTCATCTGCGACTGGACCTAATGGTTAGGGGTCCCTTTACCTTTACCTAAATCTTTCTAATATATAAATATAACCAAATCTATACTGTAAGTTTAAGTGATACCCTAAGCCTAAATTACTGAGCCTCAAAAGATCAGTCAGACAGTGCCTATTTCTACACATAACTAACAGTCCAATATTCTGAGTCATCTAAATAATCAAATGATTTCTTTTATCACATAGTGGGGAAATGCATTCTTCAGTTCTAGTACAATTGGCAATAATACATGTAAGGAAACTAGAGAAAACTGGAAGGAGACTAAAAAGTTAAACAATTTAGGGGAAAGAATGGACTGAGATGAGAGGTGCAATTTATGAAATTAACAAGAAGTAATAAGAAATGAGAGATGTTCACAATGTTTTGCAAAGTCATCTCTATATTTTACAGTTAGCATTAAAAAGGAAGATCTCAGTTGCATGCAAACCACAAGACAGTGCTGTATAATGGCGGGTTTTATTATTAGTCACCCAAAAGTAGACTTATATGTAAACAAACTAAAGGGACAAGATGCAGAAAGACCAGTAGACTGCTGTTCTTGCTTCATCTTCTCTCCAAAACATTTTGCAAAAACCTTATCTCACCTGCCATATCTCAAAATATTCACAGGTTTTCATCTGTCCAGAAACAGCTGGGGGGGAGGAGTCAAAAAATCTGTAAAGAATTGAAGAAAACATGGGAAAGTCATGTAGTTTAAAATCTTAAGTGTGTGTGTTTTTGTGCTTTAATCAATTTTTATTTTTTGCATCCCATTAACACTTGACCAAACCGTCTTTTCCCTCTCTTCCCCTGCACTCATTTATCAGGGTGGAGAAAAACAATTAAAAATAGAAACTGTATTGTTTCTATTGTTTTAAATTCAAACACAAAGTTTCTTTTAAATGATGACTAAACAACATCTAGGCAAATATTAAATAATCTAGATATCCCTACAGTGCATCTCTAAACTGAATCAATGCTTTTACCAGATACATCAAGTAAAAGGTTTTTCTGTGTAATTGAAAAACATTTTAATAAGTCTCAGATATGAATACTTGCACTGAAAGCAGGTTTTTCATTTTCACTTTATAAAAATAAAACTGCTATAGCAGGCATAGGCAAACTCGGCCCTCCAGATGTTTTGCGACTACAACTCCCATCATCCCCAGCTAACTGGAGGGTCGAGTTTGCCTATGCCTGTGCTATAGTCTACCCAGGAACTATCAAACCTTGTTTCAACCTCTTGTAAAGTGGCCAGGTTTTTGAAAAAGAGGACAGTGCTTCCGTATATTTAACAGAATCATAGAATAGTTGGTAGGGACCATGAGAGCCCCCCTACTGAACAATTATTAAGGATGCAGGAACACTATCCTCTTTTCTTTTTTAAATTTGACCAACCTGGACAATAATGGGCATAGCAAGGAAAAAGAATTAGAGAATATTTTGTCTCTTTGCATATTTACAGTTATTTTTCTTTTTCTTTTGTGTTTTCTTTTGTTGTGAATATGTATGTTTTCTAATTTGTATTTAATAAAAAAAATTAAAAATAATAATGGGCATAGCAATTCTGTTTAATATTTTGTTTTTGTGAGGGTGCAGCTGGGCGAAGGTGGAGTGAAGCAGAAATGAACAACACAGGAAGGAAGAGGAGAACTGTCCAGTGTGAATATTCCTATGTTCCTTGTTTCTGCTAAAGTCCTCCACTCACTTGCCAAAGTCCCACTTGAATTCAATGGTGCTTACTTCTGAGTAGACCTGTGCAGGACTGGACTATTAGCCTCACAAACGGTAAATATGCTGGTCCTAAGAAAGGCTCTTTTAAATACATTCCATCTATAGATGAAAGGATAGCAAGCAAAACATAGAGATACAAAGCTTCCTTGTAGAGATACAAAGCTTGCTTGTAAAAATGAGGAAATGTAAACAGCAATCATACTAACATGCGGCAAAGCCTGAGACTCTTAACCTCAGGGTCGCGGGTTCAAATACCACGTTAGGCAAAAGATTCCTGCATTGTTGGACTAGATGAGCCTTGTGGTCCCTTCCAACCCTACTATGTTGTGATTCTGGGATCACATTCGCATGACTGCTTCCAGGAAATGTGCCTTAAAGCAGCACCACTGGGAAACCGGACTGAGATCAGCCGAGCCTAAATCAGGATACAAATGGCCACATTTTAAACCCATCTACCCTGCTTATGAATACTAAACCGCATATATGTACACATGTACTGGGTAGACCAGAGAAAGCTTATCTGTTTTCTCTTTAAGTTGCCGCGTGGAGGTTATTTTGCTGCAACAGACAAATGGGGCTACCATTCTGGTATTCCATAGATAGATAGATACAGTTGTGTCAACTTGGAATAAAATATGGGGGGGGGGGTAATCCCCACTCTGCATAATCAGTCACATGATGTGGTGTGCAACACGCACCATTTGAATGGCAATGCCTATCAACTTTGTTTATGTGTGTGTGTGTGTATTTAATTTTTTATTAAATTTTCTGTCTTACCATTTAAAATACTAATTTTATATCCTTAAGATATCAATGACTTCCCTTTTTCTCTTTCCATGGTTCATTTTACATGTCATAAATCCCTGCATATTTTACAAAAACTATACCATTCAGTATTCCATGATTATTGCATCCACCAAAATCTATTTACACTGCTGAATTTCTCTTAATGCTGCCTGCGTTTTCAGCTATACACAATTATTTCCCATACAGTCCATAAACGTTTTCCAACCTTCTTTAAAATGCCCATCAACTGTGGGGAGGCCTGGCCTTCTCAAATATTTTATATATAGTATGTGTGTGTGCATATATATATATATATATACACACACACACACACACACACACACACACACACACATATATATATATATATATATATACACACATACACACACACACACACACACGATGGTTTTTATTGGCGCGGCTGCAGAACATATTCGGAGGGCTGCAGAAAAGCTCCTTTCACTTCCGGGTAGCTAAAATACCGACTTTCTTGGAAAGTCAAAAGGGACATAATAAAAGACGAGGAAGCAAGAAAATACCGTGTATTTTTTTAGGGGGGGGCGGAGAGCGAGAAAAAGCTAATTTCAAGCCTCGACTCCCCGAAGCTCTTCGAAAGCAGGATGGGAAACGGGACGAAACCCTTTCCTTTCGCCCTTTTTTTTAATTTCGCAAGTTCTCCCCCTCCCCTCCCCACAGGTTTCGGGGCGCAACCCCACAATCCCGTTTACCTGGGACTGAATCCGAGGAGGGGAGTGGTCTTCCCCCTTTGAGGTGAGGCACGAAGAAGCGGCGGCCTTTCCAACTACAGCCGCCGGCTTCGAGGCGAGGGCAGCAACAGCCCAGGCGAAAGCGGCCCTGAGGGAGGAGGAAGCGGCTCGGAGGCGTTTTTCGAGGGGGAAACGCGGCCGTCGGGGAGAAGAAACCAGAAGCGCCTCACACTGAGTGGGAAGAGAAGGGCCCCCGCGAGGAGGCCTGAGGGGAAAGCGCGCCAGGCCGCCCAAGGGCCGCGTGCGCCTCGCGAGGAGGCAGCCGGGCGCGAGGCGGGGAGTCGTTAAACGGCGCCGGAGGAAGCGGGCCTGAGGGACCAAGCGCCGCCGCCGCCGCCGCCTTGACTCCGAAGGAAGGTTAAGAGGCGCGTCAACTGCAAAGGAAGGGGAGGTTAGGCCCGAGGGAACCGTTGGCTCTGCTCTTTCCGGAACGGTTGGCTTCGGGGGAGGGCGGGTTAAGGTGGGCGCCCCCAGGGTTGGCACCTTTGTTTGGGGGGTGGGGTGGGCGGCTTCAATGTTTTCACCTGCTGCTGAAGTGGGAGCGTTTCCACGTTTTCTCCCGTGGAAATAGGGACGTCCCCTTCCGTCATGGGGTGTTGGTTTTTTTACGATTTATATTCCCACCCGTCTGACTGGTGGGTCAGTCTGAGCGGCCCCCGACATATATTGAAACATAGTAAAACGTGAAACATTTTTTAAAATGCAGGATTGCCTTCAGATGGCTCCGGGGTCGGAGAGCGTCCTATATTCCGATGAAAAAATGGACGTCCTATGATACCCTCCAATTCCCCCCCATTAAAAATAGGGACGCCCTACTATACCTTCCAACTTTTATCCACTGAAAATAGGGACGCTCTGCTATACCTTCTAACCTTTATCCTTTGAAAAAAGGGATGTCCTACTATAGCCTCCAACATTTCCCCACTGAAAATAAGGACATCCTACTATAGCCACCAACATTTCCCCAATGAAAATAGGGCCATCCTACTATAACTTCCAACCTTTATCCAATGAAAATAGGGATGTCTTACTATAGCCTCCAACATTTCCCCAATGAATATATGGGCATCTTACTATGGACTCTAACATGTACCCAATGGAAATAAGGATAGCCTCCTACTATAGCCTCCAACATTTCCCCAATAAAAATACCATACCATCCAACTGACGGCCTACCATACCTTCCAACTGAAAAGTATACCTATGGCAAAGAGTTCCTTCCCATGTATCTCTAAACTGGAAAACCGTGAGACTGGTTGTACTGCCTGAAATTTAGCCCTGCTACACTCCATACCATGTTTTGAAGCCTATCCAGCACAACCACTATAGCAGATAGGGGAGAAGCAGGGGACGAGCAGTGCTTTTTCCCTTTTTTAAAAAAAGTTTAGGAGTTTTCCTACTCATATTGAAATACTACCCTTCAGTGAGGCCAAACTTAGATTCACAAAATGTTTAGGGGTATGCCTACGCCCGCGTACCCCCAGAACAAAAGCACCAAGGAGGAGGCATGTACTGCTTCAAGAACAGCCCCATATGCTAGCCCAGTGTTAGCCTGTATCAGAATCATATTGGTTTTGAGCATTCTCTGAGCTGATAGCCACACCTAGCCAGCCAGGCTTTAGGATTGTGCTTGTTCCCTGGAGAGCCTTGCTGTTTGCTTCTCCCCCCCCCCCCCCCACTGCCTTTTTGTGTAAGTGAGAAGCACTGTGCACAAAGTGAGCCTCTTGTTTGTAAAATAAACGGGCTCTGTTTGTGTTTTACTTGCACTGTTTTTCTTTCATGTACTAAATTTGCTATTTTCAAAATGTTTTTTTTTCCAATCCTGCATCAGTTTAGCCTCATTCGGAATGGCAATGATAAAAATGTCTTATTATGCTAAAATGGGACGTGGGTAGTGCTGTGGGTTAAACCACAGAGCCTAGGGCTTGCTGATCAGAAGGTCGACAGTTTGAATCCCCGCAATGGGGTGAGCTCCTGTTGCTCGGTCCCTACTCCTGCCAACCTAGCAGTTCGAAAGCACGTCAAAGTGCCAGTAGATAAATAGGTACCGCTCTGGCGAGAAGGTAAACAGCGTTTCCGTGCGCTGCTCTGGTTCGCCAGAAGCGGCTTAGTCATGCTGGCCACATGTCCCGGAAGCTGTACGCCGGCTCCCTCGGCCAATAAAGCGAGATGAGCGCTTCAACCCCAGAGTCGGCCATGACTGGACCTAATGGTCAGGGGTCCCTTTACCTTTACCTATTATGTTAAAACTGAGCCAGTCTATTTGGGTAGAGTGCCAAAATGTGGCTGCTTGGAGGAAAGGTGCACAGAAGGTCTCTTCAATCCAAGAATGCCAGAATCTCATACTGCCTGTCACATGTTGCACATGTGCCATGGCTTCCAAACACCATAAATGCAAAGCAATGGCTTTACCCCCCAAGAATCCTGGGAACTGTAGTTTGCCGCTCACAGAGCTACAATTCCCAGCACCCTTAACAAACGACAGCTCCCAGCATCTTTGAAGCCATGCACTTTAATTGCCCAGAGTGGATGCGACGTATAGCTGACATAACATACCCATTAAACAGAGCTGCTGTGGGAATAAAAGGGAAAATACAAAGATGGAATACTGTATTAGTTGCAAACAATCAGCACATCTAATGGCAATTCACCGCACAAACCTCTATTCGGAGAACATTTTATGAAACCAAGATTGTTGCCACAACATTTTCAAAGAATTAAAAAAAACATTTCCCCTTTAGGACGGCTTACCGAAGGAACAATCACATTGAAATAAATGTGTGTTTCTTCAGCGACAAAAGTGTTAATCGAAACTACTTTTTTGAGCCACTAGATGGCAGGCAAATATTTAGAAAAAACATCTGCTAAGAGAATTAGAGAGCGGTTTTTTCGTGTGTTGCATTTTGATGGAACATTCCATACTCATCATCACACAGAATCAGCCAACCATTATCAGAGCCAATGGGTGAAAATAAGGAAGCAGATTTCACCTCAACACTAAGAGAAGCTTCCAAAAAGTAAGAGATTATTGAGAGGTGGTGGGTGCTCCTTCTCCTGAGCTGTTAAAGCAGAAGGTGGACAGCCATCTGTCAGGGATGCATCCTCCTACATTGCCATTCCTACACTGAGCAGGAGTTTGGACTAGATAAATGCTTAGGTCCCACCCAACACTGATGGATTCTGATAAAATGGGTTGCAGCCAATTCTAGTCCTACTCAGAGTAGATGAAGCTCATTGGCATCACTAACTGAGGTTCATTCATCTCAATGGGTCTCCTCTGAGTAACACTTAGTTGGTTGCATCCCGATATGAAGTGCTTCTGAAGTACCGTGCCTTCTCGCATCTCAGCTGGGAAGCGTTTAGCCTGAATGTCGGCAACACGTTCAGAAATCTGCATGATGCTTTCACATTACAGAGTATTGAGAACTACTGCTGTGCAATGAAAGCAAGGAAAAGCTTTTACAACTGTGTGCCACATTGTAAATGTCAATTACCACCTTATATCAGCCCTATGAAGTAAGGAATTACTTGCATTCCCATTCCATTAAATCCAGAGAAGTTAAGTGACTTATCCCTGGGAGTCAGTGGCACTAGAAGATTTGCAATTTAATAACAGTCATTATATTTCTGTGTGCTCCCTTGAGCTACATGACAGCGCTATCAGTGAACTGATACACACAACTGAACTTTTGTCATTGTGGATTTTAAAATGACAGTTTGATTGAATATGGTAGAGTGGTTGTGCATGCAGAAGTATAAAGCACAGGCTACAAGCCTGGAAGTCCTAGGTTCAAATTTTAGCTCAGCCATGAATTCAATGGTGGCCTTAGATAACATTATTTCTCTAAGCCTCAGTTCTTATCTCTGATGAAGGAATCATAATTCAACCTACAAGAATCAATAGGATGGTAAATGTGAAGAGCATGGAGCCACTTTTTATTTATTCCTTATATTTAGCCCCCACCTGAAGATTTAAATATTCTGAAAGAATCCCAAATCATCTGGGCATGCGTATTGCAGTTCTTGCTAAACCTTTGTTAGTCTTTTAAATGTAATCATTTGGATATATATCTGCCGCCTGCTATTAGGGAAAACATGTATGGCTCCTCAAACTTGCTATGGCTTTTAAAGATGCTTGCTAAGAAGGCTACCTTTTCCATCTTTGGTTGTGGTTTCCAGACCAGTTTTCCCCACTGCAGAGCAGAATTCAAAACCATAGCCCTAGGCTGCAACTCATTTATGTACTTTGTCCCTCAGAACTCAAGGGAGGAGCCACTGAGAACCGCAGTAACTAATCCCTTCATTGTTGTAATCACATGTGCTTCATCTGCTAAGCTCCACCCTAGGTTCTAGCTCTTGGTTATGCTAGAATGTGGCAAAAGAAAGAATCAAGGAAATGATTTGAAATCACAAATACAAAATATATCAGAACTGAAAACAGCACATTGCCTGATAATTGCCACTTATCAAATCCATTTTTTATTTTTTTTTGGAATGCCTTGAAACAGAATAGCTCTTATCTGTCAAAATACCTAAAGAAACTGCTACCATTGTAAGAACATTTACTTTTCAAAAAACCCCATACAATTTCAAATTAAGTCCAGCAATGAAGGACAGTGTGTTAATCATTATATATGTCTTGTTAAACATTTTACATTTCCCCCTCTGTTTATAAACAGAGTTGATGACCTAGAACTGCCTCTTTTCTGACATTTCCCATTTTGTCAATAACAAATTACCTGTGCAGTGATTATGTGACATTTGCCTGGTTTTCCTGGTTTCTTTGAAACCAATAGACTTCCACTGGAAATCTTCAGATGTGCAGGTAGCATTTTTATAATTTTAGAGCTCATTTGTATAGAATAGGCATAATCAACAAAGTCGCTCAAATTGTCTATTTAGCTTAGTATCCATTAGATATTTGAAGATGGATCTCATATCTCAAGTCTCCTCTTTTCAATGCTAAGCATACCCAACTCCCTCAAACATTCCTCATAAGGCATGGTTTCCAGACCTTTGATCATCTTGGTCACTACACACATTCTAGCTTGTTAATATTCTTAAAATGTGGTGCCCAGAACTAGGCACAGTACTCCAGGTATGGTCTGACCAAGACAGAATAGAGCAGTATTTTTACTTCCCTTGATCAGGATACTATACATCTGTTGATACAGCCTGGAATAGCATTAGCTTTTTTTTGCTGTTGCATCACACTGTTGACTCATGTTAAGCTTAATGGTCTAAGACCCCTAGATCCTTTTCATATGCACTACTAGGAAGCTAGGTGTACCCCATCTTATATTTGTTCATCTGGTTATTCCTGCCTAAGTTTTTAAAGGGCCTTTTTGTTAGCCAGTCATGCGTTCAATGGCTACTTTTCTGTTGGACAGTTGGAGTTTTGCCTTATTTTAGAGGCAGGCAGTTTCCTAGAGGCATTGATTGTTTTATGATCGTTTTACTGATTTGGATGCTGCTTGTGACCAAAGTTTTGACTAATAACTCACTTAACTATCCAAAAACAGGTGCATGGACTTTTTCAGATATGAAAGTAAAAGGGACAGCCTTTTTGCACAGAACTCCATGCATCTATGGGATTTTGAGTCTGTGCTGCGGGTGTAGGGATGAATGTTTAATCATGGAATAGGTTGTGCAATTCTTCTTAAAGCTAGCAATCATTTTTCATTTATACCCAGTGGATTTTAGACATGCTGATAGGCAACATAACTCTTGAAATAAGGCTTACAGTTTTGCAGTGAAAATTGAAGGCAGTGCATGGCAGAGCTATTTGGGCAGCTATTTTATGAACTGCATTGCACTGGCCTGCCTCGGGATGACATTGTTGGACTGACAGTGTGATCCTGTACATGTCTGCTCAAAAGGAAGGCTCATTCACTTTGGTGGGGTTCACTCACAGGTAAGTGGTTGCAGGATCACAGACTGAATCACCTAAAATGGTAACACCTCTAGCAAATACAAGCCTCACCCCCCTACAACAATGCATTGTTGAATCATAGAATCAGAATTGTTAGGGTTGCCATATTTTGAAGAGCAAAAAAGAGGACACATTTGCCAGTGCCTGGGGCAGGGGGAGGGAGGAGGTGTGGGAGAGAAGATGCTGGCCTAGATAGCCCTATGGTTTGATCCTGCAGGATCCTTTTTATGGCCCTATAGGCTCAACCCAGAAACTCTAACCACTGTATCAATGCTGGCTCTCAGTTTAATTACTTAGATAATCCTCTAAGGCCCTCCCTGTCACCCTCTATCTTAAGCACAGTAGGTGAGTCACAGGATGGGTGCTTTCTGATGTAGAGACAAGAAAGGAAGTTCAGCCTCATCACAATATTCCTTTTGATGGACAGGTTCCCCCTTCAGCATATTGACATTGAGTTTTATTGTTGTTTTAGCCCAATTGCATGCATTTTATTGTTTGATATTGTTTTAATTTCCTATCATATTGTTTGATGCCTTGATTTATTTTTATTTTATGGGAAAGAAGGAGACAGCTGTTGAAAATAAGTAAAGGAATAACCAAGCACTCAGGTCTGAATTAGCCCTTGTCCAATTTTAACACTCCTGGAACGCCAATACCAAATAAAAAAACGAGGACATTTTGGCAAATACAAAAAATTGTCCAGGACAGAAATTTTACCCCTGAAAAAGAGGACATTTCCTGGGAAAAGAAGCCACATGGCAACCCTAAGAATTGTAGAGTTGGAAGGTACCACAAGGGCCATCTAGTCCCACCCCCTGGAATGCCTGAATCTTTTTGCCCAACATGGAGCTCGAACCCATGACCTGGAGATTAAAAGTCCCATGTTTTTCCAACTGAGCTGTCACAGGCTGTATTCTGTCTAGTATATTCATGTACTCGGCAATAGCCCGTTTTACACTAAGACATTGTTTGTTCTTTTGGTTAAATATATATTAATATGAATGTTCTGGCAGTATGCTATCACCATCCAAAATAAACCTCAGAGCTCAATAACCATGTTCCTGAAAATGTGCATCAGGTAATGGCAGCAGTGGCTGCAAGCAAACCACAGTGGTGATGGGTCTGCCACACTTACCTTGCATCGGATGTTGCAGCCCTGAACAACCATTAGAAGAACAGTGCATTGTAACCACTGTTCAGGGCTGCAACATCCGATGCAAGATAAGTGGCAGACCCATCATCAGTGGCACTAGACTTCCGTCTACCTGGGTGGAGTCAGGAGTTTTCTGTTGCCATTCTGTTCTTGTCTAGCTTCCTGCCTGGTGTATGGTTGTATGGGGTCTCATGAGTATCAGCTGTGCAAATAACAGCCATAGTACCTCTATTATTCTAAGCAGGAAAACACAGTAAAAGAACACACCCTTATTCTTGATCAGCCAGCATGAAGAGACTTCGGCCTATGAGGCAGGCCTCAGCCTGTGTCAAGAAGTCCATATGAGGATTGTTTGTTATATGTATTTTCAGAAACTGAAAAATAAAGTTAGGAAAGAAAAGAGAAGAGAGAAATCCATGCACTGTTCAGCATGACTTCATAATTTTCTTGTCACCATTGTAAGATACAATATTTACATGGGGTCCAAAACATATTACAGTGGTACCTCGGGTTACATACGCTTCAGGTTACATACACTTCAGGTTACAGACTCCGCTAACCCAGAAATATTACCTCGGGTTAAGAAATTTGCTTCAGGATGAGAACAGAAATCATGCTCAGGTGGCATGGCAGCAGCAGGAGGCCCCATTGGCTAAAGTGGTGCTTCAGGTTAAGAACAGTTTCAGGTTAAGTACGGACCTCCGGAACGAATTAAGTACTTAACCTGAGGTACCACTGTATTCAAATCAAAGTCACATGTGCATTAGGCATGAAAAAAGTTGACCAGAATCTTTCTTTTTAACCGCCCCTGGGTCTAGTCTCTGGAGCTCCTGAGCTTTGTGTAAAAACCTAGACTGAAATGCACTAAGCTCTGATAAACTAGAACACATAAAACCTAGATGGGATTTCCTACAGAGAAATAAGAGTGAAGCAAATTGTTCAGGACCCAACAAATGTGCATTCAAGGGTCAAACTACTTCCATCGTTCTTTTACCCTGTCACTGTAAGGAAGCTTCCTTGGTTGATGGGACTGGTGTTTTTTCAGTACCTTCCTTTGGTTGGATCTCAGTTTTTGTAGGGCACAGATTGTATCACCAAATGAGATGCTCAGTTGAAGACCTGCAATGCAATTAAACCTTGGCACAGAGGTAGATTTATAATCCTAATGAAGCAGCGAAACATAGATACATACAGATCCATAGTCAAAAATTAAATCCTATTTGTTTAAGTGAAAGTATTAACCACACTTTTTTTCCTTTGACCATTGACTCTACTGGGGCTGATGTAAGTTGGCATCCAACAATTAATCAGAAGGGCTACAGGTTCCCTACATTAAAATATTAATCGTTCCCAGCCCTCACAAAGGCAAAGTCTTTTAAACTTCATTAACTGTTGGCAGCTCATCTGACATATCTGTGTCCTTTAAGAGATTACCAGCGGGGTCAAATAGTACATCTTGTGTTGTTTTGTTTTGAACATGACCTTGTCAGGCTGATCTTTTTTGCTGATCACCTGCTGGACAGCTATCTAAAAATGTTCATTCTGAACAAGTCTACTTACCTGCTTCTGTTAAGGAATGATGAAAGATATATGATCATTTTAATGTATGCAGTATTATCACACATAGCTGTAAAACATCAGTACTGATTTTACTGCAAATCAGTAAATCGAGACAACGTGAGTTAACTTGCAAATTGAAACGCAAGTCAGGGAAATTCTGTCGTGAACTTCCAGATCACATGGGAACTGGATGTACTGTTTTGTTAAACAACAGCAAGACCCCATGGGGAATCATTTATTAATTATTGTGCTGCATTAAATACTTGTTGAAGTGGTTCAGAGCCATACATATTAGCACCATTTGCTGCTGAAAACAATGTTTTTATGCATATTACTAGCATGCTGAAAACAGTGTTTTTATGCATATTTCTAGCATATTCCAAATGCATCCATCTTGCCATTCCTACCCATCACGTTACCCAAAATTGGAGAAAAAAACCCAAAAGCAGAAGGCACCCGCTCTTTACTGCTGCTCAGAACACGCAAACTGAGGTCTTCAACAGGACAACTATTATTAAAGACCTACTGATTTACCAGGAAACCTACCAGTAGTCTTCTAGGATTTATGAGAGAAGCACTCTTTCGCAGTTCTACCTGCAGATGCCAGAGAATGAACCTAATCAATCTGGTACCCATTGTATGCAACTCTACCACTGAGGTATCTCTCTTCCCATAAATGTTAGGTAAATATATGGTATGGAGAAATTGTTAACAGAGATGTTAAAAGTCCCTGCTTAAAAATCCAAAAATAGATTAAAATACATCATTTTGATACTTGGGGAATTAGCAACATGTGTATCAATTCAACATGTGCACCAGCATTAAACACAGTGCTTGAATTCCCCTGGGAAGGGCGTAAGCAGTTTGGGTGCAGGATTGAATCTGAAGCTGGAATTCTGAACTACTAAAATCACAAGAGAGTTTGCCATTGAGTTCAGTAAGATGTGCTGTCAAATATAGCAGTGAAAAAATGGTCCCAAGAGGAGCCTTTTGAGCATTTTATAGATTTCTTTTTTTAAGGAAACCAGATTGTGCACAGATAACAGGCTTCAAGGGAGATTTCTGATACAAATCCATCTGGAAGAAGCATGCCCTGTGGAAGAGCCCAAGATCTATAAAGGCCTTAGCTGTGCTGACTCTGCCATTATTTATCAGCATTGTGGATGTGAGTTAGACCTGGTGTCAGTACTGAACCAAACTGAGATTGAAACCAGCGTCCGCCTGCTCTGCCTGTTTTTCTCAGTCCTTATCAAGAAAGTTATAAAGAAGCTGCTTTATCTGAAGTCTGAAGATTGTAGCAAAGCAGCAAGAAATGCCTTGCCTTAGTTTATTATAAAGATTCGGGATCCCAGACTTTGCACCAGCATATTTGTTGGCTGCAACCTTTGCACGGTGTAATAAATATGTTTGCTGCGTGGCAGTGAGCTCATCAAGTCAGTAACAGAACAAAGACCATTTTGTAGCTAGTCATGCGAAAAAAGGAGGAAAAAAAGGAAAGGAAACTTCTCCAACAGGAAAGAAAACAATCATTTTCATTATTAGAGGCCTATTTCAGTTTGCATGAAAAGTCAAGGAGACAGTCTAATGGCTTGAAGTTGTTCAGTAGATAAGGTAACTGGGAGGGCTTGGTAGTGCTATTTAGCAATGAGTTCCACTTAAAACCACCTTGAAAATTGTAGCTCTATGAAGGGAATAGGGTTTTCCTAACAGCTCTCAGCACCCTTAACAAACTACAGTTCCCATGATTCTTTGGGGAACCACTACTGTTTAAAGTGCAATGGTACTGCTTTAAATGTATAGTGCAGATGAGTTCCTAGACCTATTGCTGTGAGGCTGTGGACATGCGCCCTACCCTGGTGGTACTGGGAAGAACAGTGAACATGCCAAATTTATGAAAGCTTCATAGTTAACTAACACTCAGGTTCTGGTGCGTGGACCTCTGCGATTCTAGGCTTTGATGTTTTATTGAGCATGGTAATACCTGGACAATCTGATCATTAACATATGAGCTGCAGAGAAGTTCAACATGGCAGCCTATCAGTGACACAACCCACTCTGATTCACATCTGTAACAACTAGGTTCTTGCTGCCCATTTACTACATCCCAATATAGGCTAACAGGGCAATCAAGAAGTCCCACTGTGTTCAGTGAAGCTTACATCCAAGTAAATGGGCATAGGAGTTCAGCCTAAATTGAATTGATGCTACATATCTTTAAGCACTATAAATAAAAATAAAGAATAGCTAATTATTTAAGAAATCATAATTTATGGGTTTGTTTGAAAAAGAACTACAAACATTGTCCCAGTAGACTTTGAAATGTGGATTTCTTTATTAAAACAGCTGGGTGTCCTGATAATCTTATTTTATTCTAGGTTAGGCTGTCTTGAACTGGAAAGATGAGTAGTTTCACAACTACCCAAACATTGGGCAATGGGCTAAGGTGCCAGGTGGAAAAAAAATTGGAATGTATATTAATAATGGTAGTTAGGGCTCACCTAGTTTTGAATAGGGATCATTTAGTTAAAGTTTAACTTGTCATTTAAAATAGCTTTCTTTTAGAAGTGCAACTATCTCCCTGGAGCTCCCTGCCAGCCAACTAATTTCTTTGTGAATTATTAATATTAATTGATATATGCAATGACTTAAGAATGAAAGGATTGCATATGCTAATTAATATTAAGGATCTTTCTTTGCAGTCTGGCTTCACTTCAAGCTGGTCTGCCAAGGAAGAAAGGAAAGAATCACACACACCCAGTTTCTTTCCTTTGAAGTTGGGTCAACTGACGTCTTGGTGATGCCAGGTGATTGACAAGTGAATGGCCTCATTCACCTGTCAAAACAGCACATGATTTAAGTAAATATGGAAGGAGGCAAGGAGATCATATTAATCACTGAAATAACAGTACAAACATCTTTGGACTTAATGCATAGTCAGTCCAAGATTGCATTTTATTCTGGGCCAAACTACACATTACATACAGTTGCATGTCTTTCCCCCCAATTTTTGTTGTTGCAGAAATGGCTGGGCGTGGAAGAGCTGTGTGGGGAATACATCCTCAGCCTCCCCCCCCCCCAGCATTATTCTTCTTTTTCTTCTTCTTCTTCTTCTTCTTCTTCTTCTTTCCTTCATCTGTGGCTCTCATGTGGTTCACAGCTTGAAAACACAATATGCTCCTAGCATCCAAATTTTGTTAGGAGTGATAATGGACCTTCTTCTTATGACATCAGAATTCCAGAGGTTTGCAAAAGAATATGGGTCTCAGCACTTCTAGTCCCATGTTCCCTCAAAGCAATGGGTTGTACCATAAAGCATTTAAAAATCATATAATTAGGAAATTGTTGCATAATGTTTGGATAAAATACAAAGACCTTTTAGAAAGAAAGACGCCCAGATGGCTTTCACCAATGGAGGCAAAGGCCCAGAAAAAATTAAATATGGATACCAAATGGTTGAGATATTATGACTTATTAATAGAGGAAGAGGAAGGTTATAAATTAAGACCATTTGAGCAAATTAAAGATAAGCTAAACTGGCTACATTATCACCAGATTAACGAATTATATAAATTGGATAAGAAAAACGGTTTTGCCTTGGAAAAATCTAAGTTGGAGATGGAGTTGTTAGATACTGACGGTAAAAACTTATCTAAAGTGTACAAGCTTTTGCTGGAGTGGCATACGAAAGATGAACAAGTTAAATCGGTGATGATAGATTGGGCAAGCGATTTAGGACATAATATAATGTTTGAGGACTGGGAAAGATTGTGGAAGAAAGGTTTTAAGTTCACCGCATGTACTTTGTTAAAGGAAAATATTATGAAGATGATGTATAGATGGTATTTGACTCCTGTAAAATTAGCAAAGATGTATCATAATTGTGATAATACATGTTGGAAATGTAAAGAAAAAGAAGGAACATTCTTTCATATGTGGTGGACCTGCCCCAAGGTGAAAGACTTCTGGGAAAAGATTTATAATGAATTGAAAAAAATGTTGAAATATACATTTATAAAGAAACCAGAGGCCTTTCTTCTTGGAATAACAGGTTCGGAATTGCCCAAGAAAGATGTTAATTTATTTTTGTATGCCACAACTGCGGCTCGTATTTTGTTAGCTAAAAAGTGGAAAACTCAAGAAATACCAACAGTAGAAGAAGGGCAGATGAAGATGATGGATTTTATGGAGCTAGCCGATCTAACCGGAAGAGTCCACGACCAGAAGGAGGAGGAACACCATGAAGAATGGAAGAAATTTAATGATTACTTAGCTAAATTTGTTAAGCTAAAATAATTGGAAATAGCTTCCAGATACTTAATGAGCTTAGGATTGTATTTATGTTAATTGATAAAATAATATGTCTAATACAAGAAGGAGAAGACTTAAAGATGTTAATGTTTAATTTAAAGGGTATTCAAATTGGGATTTGGAAAACCATTATAAGGATATGCAATGAAATTCAACTAAGGGGAAACGAGGAAGTCATTTTACAAAGTAAATAACTGTTATTTTCAATAAGGTTCTGATTTATGTTTGTTATGTTTTGTTTGTTTTGTGTTTTTGTTTGTTGTTGATATTATAAAAACTAATAATTTTTTTGCTAAAAAACAAACAAAGCAATGGGTTGTAGAAGCAGTTAAAGTAGTACAGATGCAACTAAAGAAGAAAGTAGATTCATATAAGGCACTAATGGAATATAGAGCCTTTCCAGTCCAACAGAGTAGATTATGGCCTCCCACATCAGAACAGTGTTGCCAATGGCCCCCCAACAATACTCCCCCAACAGCTGAATATGGAGGAACTGACTAACTGGGGAAATCACAGAAGACTGAGACAAAAGAGGAACTATGATCACCACCATGGAGTCCAACTCTATAATAAACTGGAGCCACGAGAAGTAGTTGGGTTCGTGATAAAATAATTTTGGGGACAGTAGCTGAAAAAGCTTCCACTCCTAGCATGTATTTGGTAGTCACCTCAAAGGCTTAGAAGGAATAGGTTTCTCTTTGCCAAAATACTATAGAAACAATCCCCAAGAGTTTCATGAAGTTGAGCTACAGCAAAGTTCACTGTCAGACAATTCAAGGACCAAAGAAAACTAAAGGAGGAAGAACCACAGAGAAGGGGTGAGCTGGAATCTTGATCACCATCATACCAACCATGAGTGGTCAGGATGTTAGGCCACCACAGTGGATGGACTTGTAAATCTGAAAAATATGGGGGGGGGGGGAGTTGAACATACAGGAGCGAAAATGAAAAGTGGGAGGTGTATGTATAGATAGATCCTGTATCAAGAGGAAATACTTGAAGAGGGAACTTCCTGTGGAGGTGAATAGATTGAAGACCCCAATGTGGGCCTGGAGACCAAGGAGCAAGCAGGGCTCCCAGTCTTCTGTTCTGTTTGAGTTTACCTAAGTGCATATTTTTACCTTAGGAGTCTATTTTTAAGGAAGGCAACCCTGCTGGGCAATAAGACAGAATGAAATGATGCATTTTTCTGTTGAAACACAGCATCCTAGTTTTCTGGCAATGTGCACTAGGACAGAGCTAATGGTTAATCTATTCTGTTCCTATGAGAAAGAGCCAATGCAAACCTCTTGTGTTGCAACACCATTTCACATTCAAAACCAACAAAGTAAAGCAAACATACAAGAATGACAAAATACCAAGAATTATATCAATTCTGAAAGAGAGAAGTAAAAAGAAAATGAAAGATTATGTCTTACTAGCCACCAAGGCCTCCAACCTTACCCTCTTTAGGTTGCCTCTTATGCTCCAAAACATGCCCCTGTCCTGGGTTGTTAAGAGTGAGCCTTAAGACAGATATATTTTAAATAAATCAAAAGCGGCATAACTGAAGCATTACTACATTTGATGTACTCTGTGTGTGTGTTGTCTTACTGCCACATCGCTGTAGGTTTTAGAAACAATCCAAAACCTCGTCAAAGTTGTTTACCAGGTGTGAGATGAGTGTGCAAACCATGGGCACTGGTGCCACTCTCATGCAGGGGTGACAACTTGAATAAAATATCGTTGGGGGCACAGGTAAGCCCTGCCCCACATAATCGATCACATGACATGGTGCACACACAACATTTGAATGGCAATGCCCATTAACTTTGTGGGGGCCCAGCCACCTCAAGTATTTTATTGCGGGGACTGAAGCCTAGGAGTTGGCTCCTACTGTATGTTCTCATTCCACCTTTAATTGTCTGTGGTTGGGAAACAGTCTATCTAAAACTTGACTATCTTCCTTTTGATCCAGAAGAGTATGCAAGCTATAGAAGTTGAGCCTCACCACACTTGCTAGGAAATCCCACTGGTTTTAGAAAATGCTTCCTGTTAAGCATGCTTAAGACTGCAACCTTAAAGTTTCACAAAACTCCTTCAGTTGGGATCTTCATTGGGGATTTCCGGCTCACAAAGAGATTTGTGGAGGCAAATGTTTGCTGTTTGCATGGACTTTCATCCGACTGAAGCAAACCCAGAAAAGCCATCACCTTTCCAGAGGCGTATCTTTCATTCTCTATGCCAGAAGTGCTAAATCTTTCCAGCAAGTTCTCCCTTTTAGCTTCAGATTTGGTTGTTTCCTTTGAATTTATCCAATGTCCCTTAATGTTTTAGTCACAATGAAAATCCAGTATATGCAAATAAAAATAAAAATTGAGTGTATTGACTTACTAATAATTTTATTGTTTGTACCCCACCCACCTGACTCAGTTGTCGCAGCCACTCTGGGCGGCTTCCAACGTATATAAAACATAATAAAACATTTTACGTTAAAAGGCTTCCCTATACAGGGCTGCCTTCAGACTTTATATAGGTGGTTTAGGGTGACCCTCTGGAGTGCTGCTTTCTATGAAGAATGTTTTCTTCTTAACCTGCCCTGCCCCCAGCAATGTTGCACGTGGAAATTCAGCTGCTATGATGCAAGTAGAAGCTTGTTTTATTGTAAGTTAGGCAGGGCAGGGTGGCTTGGTTTGACTTTCTGGTTACACTCTTTCAAAGTCTCCTTGATCCCCTTACAAACCAAAATTGCCAATGTCAAATTGTTGCGGCACCTGGAAATGACAGGCCACATTGACAGTTCTTCAAATCCTTTGCAAGAGGCTGATGAAAAAAAGAATTGGGCCCAGGAAATCAGGGTTGTGTTTATCACGATGAAGCAGAAGTCTGTTGCAGATTTCATAGGGGGCACCGTTTTCATGTCTGTGCCCATGTATTTTTAACTTGCAGCACCAATAAATTTCAGACGAGCACTGCCTGATCTTAAAAACAACAGGGGCTGTTATTATATTTTAAAAATTAAACTGTAAAATGATCAGATGATAGGACTAGAAATTGATGAGCAGCTGTGAATATATGATGTTTTGCACACTATCAGAGGCATAGTGGAGGGACGGGGGGGACCATCACCCCAGGCAAAGTTTTTTTTTTGGGGGGGGGGGGTAAATAGTCCTCATTATGCACTTCCTGGTTCCATCCTTCTGCATCCTGCCCTCCAGCTGGAGAAGGCTGTGAGAAGAAAGTAACAGCTCACGCCACCCTGCACACCCCATGCCACTTTGCGCCCTGCCTTGTTGGGTCCTTCTAACTCGCCCTCCAGCTGGAGGGCAACTTGAGAAGGATGCAACAGGCATGCACCCTGCCAGCCCTGTGCCACTTTTGCAAGTGTTTCAAGTAGCGCTGGGATTGCAGGGCGCCATGAGTGTGCCCCTCAAAGCAGGACGGTGTCAACCACATCAGGTGGCCAGGTCCTTGGGCAGGTGGCACAGCGCAACTGTGCTTAGCTCCAGTGGCGCACCGTGCACAGCTTGGAGCGCACTTGCGTGTCCTGGGCACCAGCGATAAACGCTCTGCCACTGTACACTGCAGCTTCAGAAATGCTTCAGACGTCTGAATGATTCCAAATTAATGGTAGTAAAAAAAATTTTTTACAATTAATAAGGTCCCAGGATAAGTTACAAAAAAATAAAATAAAAAAATTAAACACAGCATTAAAAAGGTAAAGGGGACGCTGACTATTAGGTCCAGTCATGGTCGACTCTGGGGTTGTGGCGCTCATCTCGCTTTATTGGCCAAGGGAGCTGGAGTACAGCTTCCGGGTCATGTGGCCAGCATGACTAAGCCGCTTCTGGCGAACCAGAGCAGTGCACAGAAACACCATTTACCTTCTTGCCGGAGCGGTACCTATTTATCTACTTGCACTTTGACGTGCTTTCGAACTGCTGGGTGGCAGGAGCAGGGACTGAGCAACGGGAGCTCACCCTGTTGTGGGGATTTGAACCGCCGACCTGATCAGCAAGTCCTAGGCTCTGTGGTTTAACCCACAGCGCCACCCACGTCCCAACACAGCATTAAAAGCAGTTTAAAACAAATCACAATCAGAAAAGTAAGGTGGGTCCTAAAAATATACATCTCAGGTGTCGAAAGCCAAGGCAAAGAGGTGTGTCTTCAGCATTTGTCAAAACCTGCAGCAATGGGGCCAGACACACCTCTGTGGGGAGGAAATTCTGCTATCTAGCATCTGCCACAGATCATTCTTTCTTGGGACACCACCGCTCCAAGCTTCTCAAGAGGGCCCCTTCTGCTGATCTTAACCCAAAAGGGTCTGTAGGAAAAGGGAGCAGTCTTTCAGCAGTTTTCATGAAGCTATTACCTAAGGAGCTAAGTCCATGTATCCTTTTCTGACGCCATTATTTGTACTTTATTTGATAGGCTTTATCTGATGGGTGTTGCTACCAACACAGATTTCATCCATATGACAGACTGATGGGGTGCTGTTAGACTCTTCAGTAAACATGTCATGAAAGCGTGACTTTCTGCCAGTCCATTTCTTTCCGAAAATAAGTAGAGGCCGCAGGTTGAGGAAGGTGGCTCTACTTTGTTAGCTGTCAGAGAAGAAAGAGCAAATTATGGCAGCAAATCACTCCTGGCATGGTTGGGGAGTTGCCACAAGTCAGAAGAGAACACCAATGTCAGCTGGCCATAAGATTATTAATGCAAAAAGTGTTGTTTATCCTTGTCATGCCAGAAACAATGGCAAAACACAGAGTTTATGCACAGAAGCCCACATAATGATTGAGCTGCAGATGTACACGTTAAGGAAAACAAGTAGTTAATGATGAATGCAGCAGATCCCTCAGTGTGCAAACAGTGTCCACTGAATTAATGTTCAACTAAAATAAATTTGTTCTGGGTTCCCTTCACAGAATTTCCAGGACAATGAAATGTGCACAGAGGTCTTCCCAGTATTCTGTGGTCCCGACATGCTAAACTGAAACTCATGATAATTATACACAAGACCCCATAGCTCCTTGATAAGATTTGTGGTATTGCTGTGGTTGTGGGAAGTAAGGTCGCAATGTTTATTAATGATATACCTTTGCAGAAAGATGGTTTAGAAAAGTTGTGATCAGCCACCTGTTAGATCCCTTAAACAAGGGACAGGGTTGCCAGAGAACAGGAGTGGAAATTACTTATATTTACTTATGCATCCCATGTCCAGAATGGAAATCAATCCTGTGAATGCAATCTGCATTTGCTGTCTTCGTTTTCTGTCCACGAAAGATACAAAAATGATTATGTCCTATCCCCCCGCTAATTTGCATTGCATTTCCTTTGCACTGCAACGAACGGTTTGGAATTGTAATGCTGATGCAATTTTGTTGTTGTTGTTGTTTATTGAATTTATATACCGCCCTATACCCGGGGGTCTCAGGGCGGATCACAGAATAAAATCAAGATGTAAAACCACAAAATACCTAATAAAAATAAAAACAGCAACCCAATAGCCCCAATAGTTACATAATTAATTACATAACATTCTGCAATCCCAGACAATGCGACCAATAACATAAGTTTTGTTGGAAGTGAGACAGCAGCAGAATGGAAACAGTACTGCAAGCAACAAACATGGAGTTGAAACAGAAGTAGATACCTTCTTCTATGCCTGACCAAAGATGGAGAAACTGTACTGCTGGAGATTCTGCTGGAGTACATCCCTGTTTTAAGCAAATAATGAATTTGGCCTTTAATCAGGTTTGCTAAGCCATCTCTGCAGGAAGCACAAAGTGTAGGAAATTTGTTGCTGTGTGGGGAAGACATTTCAGTGTAGGGCGTTGTGAACAGCAAGGTGTGATTGCCCTGACAAAAGTAGATCCTGCTACTTAGGCTCAACGGTCCAGCACACATACAAAGCTCCTGCAGGAACCGGTTCTTCCATTGACTTCAGAATGAGGACACAACTCTTGTACTTGGCATAAGGTCTGTATACACTCTACAGCCATGATGCACACATGTGCATGGTGAAGGAGTAAGGTCACCATCTTATGTTTCCATCCTTTATTTAATGTATGTTTAATCTTTTGTTGGAAGCCGCCCAGAGTGGCTGGTAGCCTCAACCTTCCTTCTGCTCATCACCATATGTTCACTCACCATGGTTATCATGCCATGTGATTAGGGCTAAAGAAAATCATAGAATCAAAGAAGTGTAGAGTTGGAATGGACCTCAAGGATCATCTAGTCCAACTCCTTGCAATGCAGGAATCTTTTGCCCAACATGGGGCTCAAATTTACAACCCTGAGATTAGGAGTTTCATGCTCTACTCTACTGCTGAGCTCCTCTGATGGGGTGGTTCTGTGGTTCTGAAGTTCAGCTGGCCATCACTAAGGATCAACCTTTTAGTCTGGTGCACCCTGCCCTATGGAGCTTCCTACCAACGGAAACACTCCCTGCCATCTTTCAGATGCCTCTTGGATTTTTTATTTTATTTTTGCTTAGACAAGTCTTTACAACAGGAATTTTCTTTGTACAAGCAACAGCTGTTCTGCGCAGGCGTTATGTTCCTGAGCCCCGTGCACGTTGGAGCATGCATAAGGCTGCCCCACCTCTCCTGCCCCCTTTTTTGGCCACTTCTGGGTTGCAGCGATGCGTGTGTGGCTACACATCAATTGGACACATGTAAATTGGCCGTTGCCTTTCTACAACCAGTATTTATTGAAGCTTTTATGGATATCTTTGTTGGTTTTATTCTTATATGTTGTATTCCACCTTTCCCTATTTACCGTATTTTTCGTTCTATAGGACGCACCTAGTTTTAGAGGGGGAGAACAAGAAAAAAAATTCTCCCTCTCTGCGCAGCGCCCCTTCAGTGAAGCGGCAGGAGAAACGGAGCCCCTTCCATTTCTCCTCCCGCTTCGCTGAAGGAGCGCTGCGCAAAGAGGGAAAGCTGCGCAGCGCCTCTCCAGCGAAGTGAAGCCAGGAGAGCAAAAGGGATTGGTGTGCACCGACCCCTCTCACTCTCCAGGCTTCAGCGAAAGCAACATGAAGCCTCTGGAGCCATGAAGCCATGGAGCCTGTATTCGCTCCATAAGACGCACACACATTTCCCCTTAATTTTTGGAGGGGGAAAAGTGCGTCTTATAGAGCGAAAAATACGGTATTTTTTTTTTAACTGTGCATCACAAATCCACAAATAAATAAATATCATTTCTAGGTGCTCACTAGAGCATCGGTGCTCATACAGAGACCATTGATGAAACTGTGTGGTTCTTAATTAATACGTTGATTTGTTGTCGACTATTATGAACAGGGTATCTCTGCACATCATTATGTACAAGAAGAATGTGTCCTCAAATCCTGCAGTTTAACTCACACCTCCAACAAAATGAACAAAATTACTTTTTGTTTCACATCCTTCCCAACATCAATCCACATTTTTTTCCAGACTGCTTACTTAAACTATACAGGGAATAGCTTGTATTTGTTTTATAACCAAAGAGAAGGTTTATTGCTCAGTCATATCTGACAGTCACTGATGGCTCCAGCTGACAAATTTTAGCAAGTCATTAAAAAAAATCAATTGAGTAATAATTGGGAGTTTGATTGCCTTTTAGCTGAGGGAGGGAAGCACGTTTAGTGACTCGCCGGGAGAATTTTACTTGACTAGCACATCTGAGTTTATGGATTTATTAAAATTAATGTCAAGGTAAGTTTTATGTCTCTGTTATCTGCATACCCGTAGATATCATTTCAATTGCTTTACTTTGTCCTTATTTTTTATCTCTGCTCCTTGTGTATCTGCTTACCTTAACTGAGGTTGGCTGGAGGAGCACAGCATAATTATTTATTTATTTAGCAAAATGTATATACTGCTTGATTGTAATAAAACCTATAAGTGGTTTAGCGCTGGGATCTTTTGTTTTATGTGAAGTGTGCTTTCTTAACTGCTGGCAAATGCCCAGCATTGTAGGGTGAGTTTTTGTTTTTTTCTGGAGGGAGGCCATATAAGGGCGCATGCAGGCCCTTTGAAGTTTCCTGTTAAAGAAGGTGTACACACCATACCTTTAAAGAACCCCTTCCTTTCCCTGAAAGAATTCTGGGCACTATAGTTTACCCCTCACAGAGTTACAATTCCCTGCAATCCTTAACTACGGTGCCCAGAATTCATTGAGGGAAAGAATGTGCTTTGGATGTGCTTCAAAAGCTCAGTGTGGACACAGCCAGAGTTGCTTTCACCAGAACAATATCTTCAGGTACTGCACTTTAATTTTTAGCCTGAGATAATGAATTGGTCTGGGCAGTGCTCTTTTTTTCTGGAAAAAAGGTGGGGGAACTCACCAGGATGTTTGTTTGTTTGTTTGTTTGTTTGTTGTGGGCCCAGTCGAAGTGCCACACACACAAACATGGGCAGTGGCTAAATGTAAAATGTGATTAATAAACTCAAGCAGACAGGGAGCTGGATTAGAAATGGCCACAACTTTATTAATTACAGATATAGGCTCAGGCGTTGGGTGTATATCCATTGTAGCTCCAGCCTCAGACAAAAAAAAAAAGTAATTATTTTATTTTAAAAACGTAAGGGAACTCAGTTCCCCCAGGTTCCTGCTCAAAAAAAAATCCCCTGGGTTTGGCTGAGTAGGTGACAACATGTTTTGCAGATACAGTGGTACCTCGGGTTACATACACTTCAGGTTACATACACTTCAGGTTACACACTCAGCTAACCCAGAAATAGTGCTTCAGGTTAAGAACTTTGCTTCAGGATAAGAACAGAAATCGGGCTCCGGCGGCGTGGCAGCAGCAGGAGGCCCCATTAGCTAAAGTGGTGCTTCAAGTTAAGAACAGTTTCAGGTTAAGAACAAACCTCCGGAACGAATTAAGTACTTAACCCGAGGTACCACTGTATTATCTATTGGGTTGGAATTCTACTAACCTTTCCTGTCAGTGCAAGGAATGCTGTTAGTGCAACAACCTCTCTCCTTCCCCCATGTGTGTCCCCCACCCTCCCCAAATCTCCAGAGGGTTGGGAAAACCATTGGAACAGATTTAGGATAGGGGGCACAGAGCAGGAGCAAGCAGAATCCTTGCACTTAAGGCCTACTTATTTCACTCTATGTTAATCAGCACCCTTAGCTTCCTCACACATGGAACTGAGATGGAAGCAAATAATTTGCCCCTCCAAGAATTCAGAACAAGTTAAATGACATAAACATAATTAATGGAGATTTTACTTAAAGACCCTACTCGCATCAAAATGTTATGCATATGAGAAATCCTCATGTACTAGTTATTATTGTTATTGAATGAATAATAATCTGTTCAGCCCTATCCTATGGTATTTTGTGCTTGTGTCTTCATAGAAATCACAGAATTGTAGAGTTGGCCTTTTTTGTGGACTTCCCAGAAGCAAAGGTAAAGGGTAAAGGACTCCTGGACAGTTAAGTCCAGTCAAAGGCGACTATGGGGTTGCAGTGCTCATCTCGCTTTCGGGCCAAGGGAGCCAGCATTTGTCCACACACAGCTTTCCGGGTCGTTCCCAGCATGATTAAATCGCTTCTGGCGCAACGCAACACCGTGATGTAAACCAGAGCACATGGAAACGCCGTTTACCTTCCTGTTGCAGCGGTACCTATTTACTTGCGCTGGCATGCTTTTGAACTGCTAGGTTGGCAGGAGCTGGGACAGAGCAATGGGAACTCACCCCGTCGTGGGGATTCGAACCGCCGACCTTCCAAGCCCAAGAGGCTCAGTGGTTTAGATCACTGCACCACCCGTGTCCCAGAAACAGCTGGTTAGCCACTGTGAAGAAAGGATGCTGGACTAGGCAGGTGCTTTCTTTTGCCCTTATGTGAAATACAAGAAGAAGAAGAAGAAGAAGAAGAAGAAGAAGAAGAAGAAGAAGAAGAATGGATGCATTCACTTACATTGGCACACCCAGCCGGTGCCAGCCCAACACATTTTGCTGCCTGAAGCAGAGCCTAACCTGGTCTGCTGGGGCGAACACTTTGTAGTCTTGTTATAATAGCATGTGGATGCTAATACATTCATCCAGTGCCACCTAAAGCAGGTCAGTTCACCATGCTTCACAGCAGGGCTGGCTCTCTGCCTCATTTTGAAAGGATTTTCCAGCATGTGTGCATGACTGAAAGAGTGAGGATTTGATATCCCGCCTTTGATATCCCAGTGTAAGAGTACTATCACTGGGAAGAACCGAGAGCTCGTGTAGCTTAACAGGACTTGCTGGTCCTTTCGTTCTGGCTTCACGAAGTTTTGCCAACTCTTAATTGCTTGTCCTCATTTACAGAACAATATCCAGGTAGCAACCTTATCTTGTTTTCCCACAGGTGAAGGTAGCTTAGGTCCTACCAAGGCGTTACGTGTTTTCAGGGAAAACTTATTAAGGTTGGTATCAGTAGGAGTTCAAGGGCCAGGCATAAAAGATGGGCCAATATATAAAGAACTGATATCGCTGCATGCTATATTATGTAATAGGAGAAAAGCAGGTTACTGGACTTTATTATAGCCTTGGGACTCCGTCAGAAAGAAAGGGCGTGTACATTACAAGAAGTAAATTTAAAATAAAATAATAATGGGTGGAAAGGACACACAGATAATATTTTGGGTTTCTGTTCATGACAGGATTCCAGTCCTTGGGCTATGCCTCTGAATATCAGAGTTGTGAGTCGAGGACCTGCCACCCACTTGGAGATAAATAGGACACAAAGGCACATGTATTTTAGGTTAATGGGGTAAATAAGGTCACAACTTTATTGGTTACAGCATGTGAATGGTATTGGCTTAGGCATTGGATGAAACGATCTCTACATGACTCGACCCCGCTCTGTGGGGGTCATTAGTGGGTTAACAACCAGTGGGAGGAGCTTGTTGATGCAAATACAACTGGGAGCTTCCCCTGATGTCACCGGGGGTCGTGCCATGGCCCTAGCCACCAGCAGGGCATCGGACAGGATCCACGAGGGCCGGATCCCTTTAACGGAATACCCAAAAGTGGAGGGCTAGGTGCTGGCCACAACCTGCCCTCCAACACACGACCCATATTCCAATACCTAACCGCCAATACCCAAAAATTGTGACGATTTGCTACGAGGTAGGAGAAAAACCAAGAGGCTGGAGCCAATTACCCAAATGGATGAAAATTCCTACCAGGCTCCGTGGACGACCAAGGCAATCAACCAAGGTCTTGCTGGAATTCACAATTGGAGAGAGAGCTGTTTTCTTCTGCTTGTGGACTCCCTATAGACACCTTCTGCTTCCTATAGTCCAGAGGTTTTCAACTTTTCTGAGTGCATGGCTCCCTTAACCAACTACATCCTTTCTGCGGCACCCCTGTGGGGCTCAGGAGCCCAGTTAGGTCACCCCTTGCCTGCAGAGCTGGCAGCCTCTCACCCTTTTTCAAACACCCACCCTTGTGAAGGGTTCCCTCAGCCTCCTCTCCTTAGGAGAGTCCTCTGGGCAGCCAATGCTGCTGCCCCCACTCTCTGAGCTGCCCCCCTGTCTCAAAGAGAGGTGCCACCTCCCCCTGCCCTACAGGAGTCTGGGAAGCACCCCTGGCCAGCCCCAGAGGCACCATTTGCTTGCGGAGCTTGTAGCCAGGGCTTCTGCAATAAGCAGGTGTGCAAGCCTTTGGGAAGCAGAGATGCAAGAGGGCATCAGAGGATGGAAAGAGGGACAGAGGCTAATGTTGCCCTCGGCACCCCTAACCATCTTTCAAGGCACCCCAGGGTGCCATGGCTCATGGTTGAAAACCACTACTATAGACAAAGCCTCCTTTTACATTACTAAGTTCACCTTGTATATAAATTATAGAATCGTTGAACTGTTGGAAGGGATGCCAATGCAGGAATCTCAGCTAAAGCATCCATGACAGATGGCCATCCAACCTCTGCTTAAAAACCTCCAAGGAAGGAGAGTCCACAACTTCCCAAGGGAGACCATTCCACTGTCGAACAGCTCTTGCTGTCAGAAAATTGGCTCCAGCATAGTCAGAAGAACCCACAGAAGAGCATGTGGGCAGAGGGAGAATTGTTCCACCTGGAAGGCTGATATGCTTGCACATACGGAAGGTTTACAATAGTGTGGCGGTGAATTTTACCCAGATTAGTTCATCCCAGAATAAAGCTGTTGGTTTTTTTAACACGGAGGAAAAAACCTGTTTTTAAAATGGCCTCTCAGAGTTAACCTAACACATGTGCAAGGATCTGGAATTCAATATTATTGCTTTTGTCTACATGCAACACACATCTTCCAGAGAATATGAAACCATTTTACTTGGGTCAAACCCCATACTTTATATTTTGTTAAATGTATCCAGTATTTTCAGTCAATCAGACGAACAAAACAGATTTCTGCATTGGATGCAGAATTCCCTGAGACTTTTGACATTCATAATGAATTCTCCCTCTGTTATTTTATGCGGAAATGTTTAGGTTGGAAAGACCTTACTATGCATTTCAGCAAAGCAAACATACTCTGAGTCTAGTTCTCTGGAGAAGCAGATGCAGAGGTCAACCTGTTCCATGGCTGCACCTGAGGGCTCACATGATTTCAAATCCGTGCATATAGAAAGCAAAATGCCCAGGAGAAAAGTTCTAGCTCACCCTCCTTGCTGACAGGCTAGTTTTCTAGGTGCAGGAATACTATTATTATTTTACATCAAGGTTTCACCTGCACCATTTGGGGACATGGTCATATAAACAGATTTATTTCCTAATAGACTAATAGACTTACAGAGTTGGAAGGGGCTGTGAGGGTCATCTAGTCCAACCCCCTGCAATGCAGGAATCTTTTGCCCAATGTGGGGCTCAAACCCACAACCCTCAGATTAAGAGTCGCATGCTCTATCAGGAACCAGGTACAGTGGTACCTCAGGTTAAGTACTTAATTCGTTCCGGAGGTCCGTACTTAACCTGAAACTGTTCTTAACATGAAGCACCACTTTAGCTAATGGATACATACACTTCAGGTTACAGAGTCCGCTAACCCAGAAATATTACCTTGGGTTAAGAACTTTGCTTCAGGATGAGAACAGAAATTGTGCAGCGGTGGCAAAGTGGCAGCAGGAGGCCCCATTAGCTAAAGTGGTACTTCAGGTTAAGAACGGACCTCCAGAACGAATTAAGTTCTTAACCCGAGGTACTACTGTATTGGGCTTGAGATAGCGTGGGGAGATGACCTATCCTTCCCTAAAAAAATAAAAATAAAATACATTCATGTATAAGTTACCTGAAATTCAGTGGTTGAGTACATGCTTTGCAGGCAAAAGTTTCCAGTTCAGTTCTTGTTAAGAGGTTTCAGAAAGTGGGATATGGAAATATGTTGGAGAGCTGGAGAAAAGTAGACAATTCTGGGCCTAATGGACCAATGGCCTAGTTAAATCAAAACACCTTCACATTATTCATGTGTTTGTTTGTTAGTTGCAATAGTTCGTTATCTGGGGGAAGGGTATGTGATAAGAGAACTCAAAGTACATTCATTTTTACTTATTGAGAAACTCCCTTGCATTAGTCAAGTGAAAATATGCAGAATGACTCAGGGGAGGGGTATTCTTTGGGCACAGCACCAAAATCAATAAACCCTTTATTACACAGTGAGGGCCTCTGTTCTGGTGTACGTTTCTGTGAGCATGTACAGAATGAAATACAAGAAGTTTAGGGCATCTACACAGGCAAAGGCAGAATAATCACTGAACTCTTTTCAGCACCTGCTAAAAACATTTTTGCTTCAGACAGCCTACCCAGACATGTATGTTTTAATCTGTCTTTCATTAATTGCTGGCTTTTTCTTCTGAATGTTTTAATGTTTTACTTTTTTTACTGGTAATTTTGTTTTATTCGCTTTGTGAACTTTTTTTACATCCAAGAGGTGTATAAATCTTAAGAAATAAATCTTAAGAAATCTTAAGAAATAAGAAATCTTAAGAAATAAGAAATCTTAAGAAATCAATAATATTGATTATTGGTTGTCTGTGCTTTGAAGGAGGTAGATAAACCTCCCTAGGCTCCAATCCACAGCTGAGTCCAAGTATTCTGCCCAGCAATTTTCATAGGTTTTGGGGTGGAGTCACTGGAATGAGGAGGGGGGAAATGCTATTTTAATTTTATTTTGGCAAACCTTTGTGATCTTCAACAAGTTCATTTGGCTGAAGAGTTCTGCTCCGAAACATCTGACGGGCGTCAAGTAAGGGGAGGGCGACTTAAGGAAAAGCCTTTCAAAACAAAAATAAGAAGTGGATCAAGCATCCTGTTCTCATATTCATATATATATATATACACACACACACACACATACGAATATGCCTGCTCCAAAGGTCTTATCTTACTAAACTAGGGATTATATAGCTATATCTGAAATTTCATGCATATCAGTTAATTTCTCGACCCTGCTCCACTGAATTGAAATTTCAGCCTTCACGACATAGGAAAACGGCCAAGTAAACAGCTATTTTCGTGGAGGAGGGTCAAAATATTAACCGATATGCATGAAATTTCATATATAGATATATAATCCCTAGTGTAGTAAGATAAGACCTTTGGCGAAGGCATTTTCAAAAAAAATTATGAACCGCCCTAATAGGGCAGTAATTGTTCCTTGATAATTTGCCACCCACCTCCATGATGGCATCTGGGTCAGACCGTCCCCCCCCCCCCGCCCCCCTTTCCTACGCCCCTGAATGTGAGCCCTGAAAGATAATCTACCAAAGCTATTCCAGACAGGCTTTGCTTGAAGGTATTCTGCTTACCTTCACTAAACTTGTTTCCAAAAGAACGGGGGGTGGAATGAACTGCTAGAAGATTTCCTCCTGTTACTTAATAACATCTGTTTCCTTCACTTCCTTGACACCTGCCGTTATCAGCAGATAATCTCTAACCCAAATTTGCAATCTGGGGATTATCTAAATAATAAAAGAGAGTTGGGACTAACAAAGAAAAACAATTGCGACAAGTCTCTCTGTGTGGACACAAACCAAGAGGCTAACTGCATCTTTGCTCCACTGCCACCACCAGGAATGAAGGCATGAGACATTGATAGTTTCCAGATGACTTGATCACTGAGCGTTCATCCTGCCAAACCAAGCTAATTTATGCAACTTGAATGTGTTTGAATCCCACCTGAAGGCAGCAACAGTCTGGAAGTGGGTGGGAATTACAGCTTTATTACCTTCAACAAGTAGAAAGTCTGTGCATTAGTCCTAAGAATCATTCAGTTCAGGCCCCTGAACTTCAGTTGTATCCAATATTTACAAATTACAGTCATACCTTGGTTGTCGAACGGCTTAGTTGCTGAACAAAGCGGCTCCTGAAACCCAGAAGTAAGTGTTCCAGTTTGCAAACTTTTTCAGAAGCTGAACTTCCAACTTGGCTTCTGCTTGAGTGCAGGAGCTCCTCAGACAATCAGAAGCCATGCCTTGGTTTTCGAACATTTCGGGAATCGAACAGACTCCCAGAACGGATTAAGTTTGATAACCATGGTACGACTGTACTAATAAGCAATCAATAATTAGCCAGAGAGGACAGAGGTTAATTTTGGATGGTGTTCTAAGTTGTTGTTTTTTATTTAAAAAAAATAGTCAGTTGAAGCCAAATCATACAACTACTGCTTAGTAATACTAAATTAAAGTAATTAAAGGTAAAAGAGCCCTGGCGGTTAAGTCCAGTCAGAGGCGACTATGGGGTTGTGGCACTCATCTTTCTTTTAGGCCGAGGGAGCCGGTGTTTGTCCACAGACAGCTTTCTGGGTCATGTGGCCAGCATGACTAAACCGCTTCTGGCACAACGAAACACGCATGGAAACGCCATTTACTTTCCTACCTCAGCGGTACCTATTTATCTACTTGCACTGGTGTGCTTTCGAACTGCTAGGTTGGCAGGAGCTGGGACAGAGCAACGGGAGCTCACCCCGTCACGGGGACTTGAACTGCCGATCTTCTGATCGGCAAGCCCAAGAGGCTCAGTGGTTTAGACCAAGAGTGGTTTTTGGAGCCATGGTGAGGGAGGAGGAGGTGTCTGCGGCTTCCTATTTTGCTGCAGGAGCTTCCTGCAGCCAATAGGAAGCTGTGGCTGCGTCCCAGCAGTCAGTCCCCACACAGAGCAACCAACACGGCATGCCGGTTTAGCTCCACGCAGGGACTGACCGAGCAGGCAGCAATGGCGTCCTGACTTCCAGAACTCAGACACAGCTTCCTATTGGCTGCAGGAAGCTCCTGCAGCCAATAGGAAGCCACAGATGCCTCCGCCCCCCACCGCCATGACTCTGAAAGCCAGCGGGGAAAGAGCGACAGGCATGTGCTCATGCGCATGGATGCGCACGTTCCTGCAAGTGTGCAGGTATCCAGCCCGCCAGCAGAAAAGTTTGCCTACCCCTGCACTAGTAGGTGTGTTTAGGGTTGCAGACTTGGGATATGTGCCAAGTTCATTTCCTCCCGTCCATTGCATTTCAAGCCACATTTGCACAGTACACATCACAGAGGAGGCGGAGATATCTTCGTCTAATATGCATGGCCTTTGTGGTTTCTTTGCCCCTGCAGCCACCAATACCCCATACCTTTTCATGAAGCTGCCATCTGTGTATGCGCAACCATCTGCATGTGTGTGACAGCTGTCTCAAATGTACACACCATTCTTCAGTACAACATGAACACAGCTTACGTTTGCTAGTCAGATTGAAGCTGCTTTGAGAAACAAAGCATAAATCAGCAGGGTTTGCCAAGGCACTGTAGGATCAATACAGATTGTGGCTAACATCGTATGAATGTGGCTTCAAAAAGCAGAAGTGAAACTGCACTGGATGTGGAGTAAGTGGTAACATGAACAAACACTTAGAGAAAGAAGGGTAAACTGGAGTGGAACAAAGGATTAAAGACACACACACATGCTATCTGCTTGTATAAAATGAAACCCAACTCTGAGTTCTAATGTGTGCATTTGCAAGTAACAGTCATACCTCGGGTTAAATGTACAGTGGTGCCCCGCAAGACGAATGCCTCGCAAGACGAAAAACCCGCTAGACGAAAGGGTTTTCCGTTTTTCAATGTGCTTCGCAGGACGAATTTCTCTATGGGCTTGCTTCACAAGACGAAAATGTCTTGCGATTCTTGAGATTTTTTTTCGCTCCCCACCCCCTTTTTCTAAGGCGCTAAACTGCTAATAGCCTTTTAGCAGCTAATCCGCTAATCCCTTAAGCCTTTAATAGCCGCTAATAGCCGCTAAACCGCTAATAGCGCTAATCCGCTAATAGGGTTGCTTCGCAAGACGAAAAAACCGCTAGACGAAGAGACTTGCGGAACGAATTAATTTCGTCTTGCGAGGCACCACTGTACTTCGGGATGAGTGCGTTCGAGTTGTGCTCCATGGCAACCCGGAAGTTACGTAGCGCGTTACTTCCGGGTTTCGCCGCTTGCGCATGTGCAGACGTTCAAAATGATGTCACGCACATGCATAGAAGCAGCGAAGAGTGACACACATGTGCGCAGATGTGCCGTCGCTGGTTACGTTTGCTTCTAGATGCGAACAGGGCTCCGGAATGGATCCCGTTCGCATCTTGAGGTACCACTGTCATTAGCTGCTGAAAATTCTCCCTTTTCTTTGAAAATACAACCACTTGCAAATTAGGTTAGCTGAACACAAAGTTGCCTTTATAAGTCAAGCATTACGATCAAATTTTAAAATAAACAAAGCTTACTGCTCCACAATTGTGGATAGGTTTTTATTAAGACTTCAGGAATGAGTTTGAAAATCTGGTATTGTATTTTAAATGTTCTAAGTATGTGCTGAATTCTTTTAAAAACTGAAACTGTACCAAACAGTACATCAATCTCTCTTCCACACACACATTTTATATTTTGCTTTTTTCATGTTCTCAATGTATAATGGAGCATTCATATAGAGAGGAGAGAGCAGGAAAAAGATTAATAATATATATGCTCACAAGCTGCTTTTCTTCAAAAATAAGGCTCTGAGCTATCTACAATAAACCAAAGCAAAAATGAAATCACAACAAAGGCCCAACACTATAGTATGTGGTAAACATACAATAAAGCAGAATAAATGTAACTAAAATGACATGAAAACATTCTCATGTAGCAGCATTAAGGTTTTCCCTGTTTTCCAGGGACATCTTTTATTTAAAGAAACCGTCCCAGTTTCTAATTTGTTCCCAGAATGTCCTGCTTTTCCATAGGCTGTCCCTACTTTCACTGGAGAATTATTGGAGGGTATGGAGTTAGCCGACCCCCGAGCCATCTGAAGGCAATTCTGTATAGAGAATGTTTAGAGAATATGTTTAACGTTTTTGTTATGTTTTTACATATGTTGGAAGCTGCTGGGGCAACCCAATATGATGTGTGGGATATAAATAGTAAATTTATCATTATGGAATGTGACGTCCCTATTTTCGTTGGAGAAATGTTGGAGGGTATGAACTTCTTTGAATTCTGTTGAGCACTGATGATCTCAATTGCAATTCTAAAGCCTTGGCCCAAACAATCTACACTGGCCTAAGGATTCCTACACCTGTGATTGTTTGTAGACCAGTTAGGGATAGACATGCTTAGCCCTCTAATATTAATCCCAGCCAGTTCAGAGTTTTAGTAGGCGAGGATAATAATAATTTAATCATTATTATATTATTTATATGCCCCCCAGACACTCTGGGTGGCTCCCAACCAAATGTTAAAAACACATTAAAGCATCAAACATTAAAAAACTTCCCTATACATGGCTGCCTTCAGATGTTTCCTAAAAGTCAAGGATCCTAATTCCTCAAATGTAGTTCTCCACTCAGTTAAGTGGGAAAGGCATAGCTGTCAACCTTCCCTTTTTTGCGGGAAATTCCCTTATTCCAGCGCCGTTTCCCGCTGCTATCCCGGATTGTTAGATATCCCGTAGACTGTCACCGGGACAGGTGAGGCTGCTGTTCCCTTATTTTCAAATCTGAAAGTTGACAGCTATGGAGGAAAGTCCTTTGGGATGCCTAACGCTATCATATTGTCTGTAAAAGATACCCAACATTGTATGCAAAGGATACCCAGGTAAACGGGTGGATTTGTAAGATGGCATATGAATGAACCAGGAAGCTCAGGGGACTGTTTTGCCCTTTCATGCCTTTTGCACACTTCGGCTGCCTGAACCAGCCCAGATGAGCCTCCCACAGCTCTTGCGGAGAGGATCCAGGACTCTCACCTTTGGACCTTTTGTAATTTGCTCTGAACTTCTAAACCGTTTGGCTCAGCTGCTTTCCCACGGACTATTTAAAGGCAGGTCCAAGTGGGGACGCTCAGACTCCCTTTTGACGCTGGACTGGGAGAAGAAGGAGAGGAGAGGGCAGAGCAGCCACAGGGTCAACATGGGACCCCCACAGCTCTGGCTGCTTCTGCTGCTCAGCAGCGCTGCCTTGGCACGTAAGTAGCTTCTGCCTTTTAGCATGGAGGTGGAGCGGAAAGGTCTTCCCTTTTGAAGACAGTCCCTAGATATTGCATTTGATAGAGAAGTGGTGAATAGACTGCAATGGCCCGTTGCTCCCATAAGGGATGGTTATCTATTGATGAGACTGTGGATCTATGAAAATCTGATCTAGACATGCTCACTCTGCTGGTACATGCCTGGTTCATTCCACATACCAGGCACTCTGTGTTTTCTGCTTACTTAGCTTTTTACCCCTTTAAGGAGGAGGTTGAGGTTTTGTCAGTTGCGGTGTGACAAGTTAGATGGCATTTGGTGACAGAAATACATGTCTGTTGAAAGGCTCCTTCGTGTCTTCATTAGAGTGCATTCTGCTGTTGTTGTTTTTAAACCAGAGTCTCCAATGTGGCTTATGCCATTGATCAAAAAAAGTAAATGGAAAGGAATATGTGTTGGACCATAATAAAAAGCCAGTAATTAATTGGAAAATACCTTTATTTGAAACAACCAAAATGTCACCAAATAGTGAATGAGCTGTCCAAGTTCTACAGTTTAAGAATTAAACCCGCAGTGTAACTCATTGTGTAGAGCATTTGATGAAATATGAAGCTACAATCTTGTCCAAAGAACAGTCCTATGCACACTTTCTGAGAAGAGTATGCCCCCTTTGGACCTTTCAGGACCTGTTCCAGAACTAAACATGCATGGGACTGGGCCATCAGGCTGTTGCAATCCTAAACACATTTACCAAGGTGCAAGGCCCACTAGGATCAGAATAAACACAGAGAAACTTGGGCATCAGTCCTAACAAAGGTATTGCCCAACCGTTGCTTTTGGAGAGCTTTCCCCTTGAATGAACTAACACTGCTACCTTTGCTTTTTAAAGTCCCATTTAAGTCAGTGGCTTCAAACAAATGGAACTGGGTTCAGGATCGCAGGCTGGCATCCTGATCCCTAACACATTTTTTTCCAGATGAAACCTCTGTGGATTTCAGTTGACCTCAAAGTAAGGCTACGGTCCTATGACCAATCACCTGGGAATTTCGAACACACACAATGTACTCAGTGGGGCTTACTTCTGAGTAGGATTGCTCTGTCAGCATGCTTCAGACTGGGATGTAAAGTTGCTTCAGTAGTCCCATTGTTTGGAGAAAAACAGTGATGTTCTTGCCTCTGGGTTCAGTTTCCCTTTCTGCTTGGTGGACCTGCATTCTTCAGAAAGTGGGACTGCATCTAATACCTTTGCATTCTTCTTCACTCACTAAAGAAAATAGCACTTTTAGCAGGATCAGGTTCTCCACTGGGTTTGGATGCTCAGTGTAACTCAATGCTTTCTCTGGATCTTCAATGTGGATTCATCAGCTATTTGATATGCATGTTACGCTACACAAATGGATCTTTTCAACATTTCAGACAGAGAAGCATATGGCAAATCACATACTCATTCTCATAGCAAAACAGCCTTTGGAAAGGAAGCATATTTTAGCAGCACTTACCCTTTCAAAGCTGACAGTTGTCTAAGCAGCCTGAGGCAGAATGTATATTTTGATGGAGAACAGTTATTGACGAGGACAATTTGCAATAAATTCATTTACCAGCCATGCCACTTTTGAAGGTCTGTATTTTTCAGACTGAAGCATTATCCCTCACCAGCACAATAAATTGTCTACTTGTTAGCAAAGACAAAAATCAGAGTCAACGCAGCTTTATCATTCAATCCACAAATGGCTTGAGTGAACATTTCTGCTCAAATGGGTCAACAGCAATAAAGGGCATGTTTATAAGGCGACTGTACTGTATTTTGTTCCTCTGGTATATAATTGGAACTGAAGTTGTCCTTTGTTTTAATTTATTTTACAGAAGATGGGCCTGAAAATTCAAATCCAGGCTGTTCAAGTAAGCAATTTTTATCTGGTCTTTTATGCTTTCTTCTCTTCCTGGTTTTTCAAAGCTTCTGCTCAATGAATTCTTGGGTTTGGGTTTCATATGATGCAAGCAAATATATGTAGCAGAGTTCTGAGTGCGAAGCCAAGAAGACATCATCACGCACAGCTAACTGGCTAGAACTGGCTAGAAAGGGATGATAGCAGTGACTGCTAACCATTCACCTCCCCGAAGCATATTTCTAGCTTTAATTGATACTGTTTTGGGGTCAGGAAGTGGGGAGGATGGCAAATGTAGACAAAATGCATAAATGTGTGTGATGTGCTTCAAAAATTGTAAAGATCGACAGCCTATCCAAAAATGAAATGGGGGTCAATATCTATCGAATCAGGCGGTTATTGAGTGGTGGTTGTTTTTATTTTGATTATGTATTGTGTGGTTTTATATTCTGATTTTATTCTGTGAACCCTCCTGAGAGCTGTGGGTATATAAATTCAATAAAATCAATCAATATTTTTTCTTTGCTGGCTCTTATACCTGCCAAATATGTTGTGAAGCGGGTTTGTGTGCATGGGGGGGGGGGTTACATGCGTGCCTATATGCCTTCCTGATCTCTTCCTCTAAAACAGTGGTCACCAGCATGGTGCCTGCATGCACACATATGATCTCAAAGGCTTTCTGTGGCTCTTCAATGCCTCCTTCCACTGCTGAAGTTAGCTTGAAAGAAGCACTTTTCCGTAGCCTACAGAACAGGTTGTTCTGTGTTCTTGGTTGTGGCGAGTGTGTGGTATACCTACAATAGTTTCTCTGCTTTGCAAGTGGGCCCATGGGACCCCTGCTGTAAAACATGACCCCAAAATGATACCATTATATTACGGGATCCTTACTTGTGCAAAACTCTTTACACTTAGAAACTTTAAAGGATAAGCGTAGCTTCCAACATGGTTGTGAAAGGCAGCAGTTTTGGTTCTGACTTTTAAACATGGGTTCCCTTTGCCTTGCCTTGCTTCTTGTCAGCCGACTTTTCATTTCTTTATGGTGGAATGGGGATTACAGGCGTGGATCTGAGAAATTATGTCTATATTATCCAAGATATACAAATGACGGAACTCTTTGTCTACTTCTTAGCTTGTGTTACCTCAAATATCAGAATGTACCAATGTGTGTGTTTTTGACATTCCATCAATTTCAGACAACGTTTCTGAATGCTTGAAAACTCAGTGAATGTTTGCAGTCAGTAGCCTTCTTCTGACTGTCATCATTACCTTGCAAATGTCCCAAATCACAGACACTCCTTAAAAAGTATATAGTGTTTGCTGAAAAATAAAACATTGGAGTGGGTAGGCTGAAAATGACAGGGTCAAGGGATCAGGAAGTGTTTATGAGCAACCTTTGTAAAGTACTTTGTTTGTCCCGAACTCCTTGGCTAGATACTTGATGTTCATTTTGAGGGTCAAAGTATCTGATGACTTGGTGTTTTTCTCGCTGTCCTTTGATAAGCTCTGCTTTCCTAATATGGTGTTTTAGCGCCGTCTGCAGAGACTCCTGACTTAGGCTGCAATCATAACCCCACTTACCTGGAAATAGGCCCCATGGAATCCAGTAGGCCCTACCGGGGTGAACTTTGGTAATCTTTTTGGCTAGGCCAAAAATTGATGCTCCCAAATGGATCTTCTCAATTATGGCTCTTCGCAATTTTGTGTCCTCTGGGCTTGGTGCCCTATGCAGGAGAGCTGTCCGCACTCCCTAAATCTGGTGCCGGGACAAACTTCTGGATAGACCTAGTTAGGATTGCTGCCAAACTTCCTTTTTTAACCCACCTTAGAGAACTGCTATGCATTTTGCAGTATTTCTCAGTTTTATCTTGTTTTGAGTACAGTGGTACCTCGCAAGACGAATGCCTCTCAAGACGAAAAACTCGCAAGACGAAAGAGTTTTTCGTTTTCTGAGTTGCTTCGCAAGACGGATTTCCCTATGGGCTTGCTTCGCAAGATGAAAACGTCTTGCGCCTTTTTAAAAAAACCGCCAATGCATTCCTATGGGAAACCGTCAATACACAGTGGTGCTTCGCAAGACGAAAAAATTCACAAAATGAAAAAACTCGCAGAACGAATTAATTTCGTCTTGCGAGGCACCACTGTATATACGTAAATAGTTTTTACGGGTGTTGTATCTAAATTTAATAGTACATAGGAATTAGTAAAGTGAATACTAATTCTCTCCTGGATAGCTCAGTGATATAGTGAGCATAGGAAAAAGTTGTCTTGGGTGGCAATCAACTATGTTTTACTCAGAGCAAGCCCACTGACATTAATGGACATGACTAAGTTAGGTCCATTGATTTTAATAGGTTTACTCTGAGTAAAATTTAGCTGCGCTTGTGTAAAATGTAGAGCTCATTTAGATTTTGTTTTGTGCTGTACTTCCCAGTGTTTCTGAGTGGGTTTTGGTGTTTTTTTGTCTTGGTTCTTTCCCCCAGGAAAGCTCGCATATTACCACTGAATTGGAGCAAACTCCAATCTGCAGAAACCTAATTGCCATTTGCTCCAATTCAGTGGTAATACATGGGTTTTCCTAGGGAAGGTGCTGGGATAAAACCCCCCACAAATACTCAGACATAGAGATTTGAAGCTCAGACTTCAGCACAAAAGGCTGTCTGGATGAGCCAGTTGAGCAAGATCTATTCTCATCCTATAGGAGCAAGTGGACTTCTATGGGACTAGATATGGTTAAATGTCAGTTTGGTGGCTGAAACGCTAATAGTTGATTGGTTTCACTTAGTCATCCATATGTACCAAGTGGTTTGTTGGCGGAGGCCTGGAACCAGAGATCCTCTTACTTAACTGCAGTGGGCTGCAGAGTAATTGCAATGAGCAAAAATCTGTGTAGATGAACAAACAGTTGGAGCTGTTAGCACCGATCGCTTGTTGCAGAGAAAGGGATTGTCTGGAACAAGTTTCCCCCAACAATTCAGCTGTACTCAGTGGTGTAGCATGGGGGGTGCAGGGGGGGCCGGCCGCACCGGGCGCAACAACTGGGGGTTAGGGTTAGGGGGCACAAATCCATGGGTTAGGGAGCGCAAATTACTTGCTTTGCCCCGGGTGCTGACAACCCACGCTATGCCACTGGCTGTACTTTTAGGACTCAGTGTGCTGGCCATCTTTTCAATCTTGTGTTCCTGCAGCAAAAGTCCAGTGCTCACAGATCTGGGTGTAGTAGGCATCCTATTTTCGACCCATCCCTGGGGATCCACACCTCATGATCCCTATTCATGTGAGAGCACATTCAGGACCCCAGTTAACATGCAGACGTTTGTATCTCTCTTGCTTGAAAATACTGGTTATGTTTTGTATTACGCTAGCATGTTAACGAATTTAAAAAACACACCAGCAAATTCCAAAAGTTCAATGGGGAGCTGTTACATTTATTCACTCTGAAGGGATACCTTCACTTTGCTGTCCTTGTCTCTGTATAATCATAGTGAAATGGTGCTGAATTTTGTCTGGTTTCCATTTCTCGACTGATAGGGAAAGAAAGGTGCCCTGAAAGTTGTGAAGAGCCCAAGCCCAGAACAGTGGTTTGAAATCTATTTGTGGATGATGTGGTATATGCTGTCTGTGGTGTTGAGGGCGGATGGATGAGACAGTCCAAAACCAGTTACACAAAGATTGTTCTGTGCCACCTACTGCAGTGGTACCTTGGTTCTCAAATTTAGTCTGTTCCAGAAGTCTGTTCCAAAACCAAGGCATACTTTCCCAGCAAAAGTAATGCAAAACAGATTAATCCGTTCCAGACTTTAAAAACAACAACCCCTAAAACAGCAATTTAACATGAGTTTTACTAACTAACGAGATCATTGATCCATAAAATGAAAGCAATAATCAATGTACTGTACTATAAAGTAAATAAGACAGTATTGTAGGTGATAAAAATTTAAATTATTATTTTTTCTTACCTGCACTGATGAAAGTCATTGTTTGGATGGGGGGCTTTTATCCATTTCCACAGTCACACAATCAATGAATCAGCAGCTGAACTGGGTTCTACATAGTCACAAAAACAAATTAACCAAAAAAGCCTCAAAAACAAAAATGCAAATTAAATAGCAAAAACAAAAGCACCAAACTTAATCCATTCTGGAAGTCCATTTGACTTCTGAAATGTTCAAAAACCAAGGCGCAGCTTCTGATTAGTGCAGATGCCCCAGAAACAACAGCCGACAGCCGCATCGGGTGTTTGGCTTCCCAAAAACATTCGAAAACCAGAACACTTACTTCTGGGTTTTCAGCGTTTGAGAACCAAGGCACTTGAGAACCAAGATGTTTGAGAACCAAGGTACGACTGTATCTATATAATGCAGTTGTTCAAAAAAAATAATTTAAAAAAATTGGGGATGTGGAATAGATTTCAATCACAGAACACGAATTGGTTGCAACATTCCAAAGCATGATTCACTTTATAAACTGGCATAAGCAGCAAAAAGGACTGCATTTACGAAGCTTACTTGTTATCGCTTGTAGTTTCTCTAAGGAGATTGGAGATGATTTACATAGATCTTCTTCCATTTTATCACAACGATCCTGTGAGGTAGTTTAGGTAAAGGGGTGTTCACTGGTCCAAAGTTAGCCAGTGAGTTTCACAGCTGCATAGGATTTAAACCAGTGTCTCTCCAGTACTAATCCGGCACAGCAACCACAACACTACACTTGACTATCTTTTAGTCTAATCCACCTCAGAAGGTTGTTGTGAGATTAAAGGAGACAAGAAGGGTTAAGTAGGTCACACAGTGACAGTTCTATGGAAATTCTTATAATACTAATACTGTTGATACCTTGCTTGTTAAATTTGTCATTTCTCTGTCATATACTTTAGTTTCTGGACAATCCATCAGTTAATTAAAACACTTTCACATCACTCCTAAAAGTTGATTGCATTTTACCACACCACCCAGAGCCATTTAACTAACAAATACCGAAGTGTGATACAAATAGATAGATAGTTTCCTATATCCAGCACTGATAGTTTATTGCCATTTCCTCATTCAAGTTTCTGACTGCAGTCAAAGGAACTTTGAGTGTGAAAGAGAATGCCGCAGTGTTTTTACACCTACGTAGATGTATGCAAAAATTAATAAAAATCTACTTCCTCATGTACGCCTTGTAGGAGACACAACCAGATTTAAGCACTTGAGGCAATATGTCTATAACTATGAAGCGGACACAGCAAGCGGCGTAACAGGAACGGCAGATTCACACACTGGCTCCAAAATTCAGTGTAAGGTAAGAAGGAAGAAGGAACAATGCCAATTAGAAATATTTAAGAAAGACACATGAACAATGACAAGGGTCTCTGTGGCAAAGTACATACAAATAGTACTGTGGTTAGTGGAAATTTAAAATTTGGAGGTGAAGACAGTTGCTCCCCAAAATCTGCTTGGGAAGATGGCTGGCTGCAGTTATTGACTCTAGGCCTCAACTGCGTTTTTAGACAAAAACAAGCAGGTTATGTTCTTTGGTAACAAGCTTTACTTATTGGTAGAAGCCTGAGAATACTTCTGAATCTCTATTACATCAATCTCTATTATTTATTTTCTTGACCCCAGGCCCTTGAATATATAGCCCCTAACACCAGCCTCTCTCATTTCCACCATCTGGGAATGACAAGGTTGCCCATTTGGTTTGGATTCTAAACCATTCCTGCTTATATGGTAGTTTATTTGCCCCAAGCCACCTGCATCACATCTGCTGACACTGCATAGCCATTCACCCGAAACTAAGAGAACATTATCACTGGTTAATAAGAATCCCTCAACCTGCAGTTAATTTACTTGGTTGCAGAAATTCTTGTGTCGCATTATATCGCACTCTTTCTGTTTCAGGTTGAGCTGGAAGTCCCACAACTATGCAATTTCATCCTCAGGACAAGCCACTGCTCCCTCCGGGAGGTGTCTGGAATTGACCCTGAGGGAAGGCCTCTACTGAAGAAGTCAAGGAACTTGGATAAGTTTGCTGCTGACATGTCCCAGTAAGAAAAATTGCCTTAAATGATATTTAATGAGCCCTAAGAACACATTAAATGATATTTAATGAGCCCTAAGATGCGGGTGGCGCTGTGGGTTAAACCACAGAGCCTAGGACTTGCCAATCAGAAGGCTGGCGGTTTGAATCCCCGTGACAGGGTGAACTCCCATTGCTCGGTCCCAGCTCCTACCAACCTAGCAGTTCGAAAGCACGTAAAGTGCAAGTAGATAAATAGGTACCGCTCCGGCAGGAAGGTAAACGGCATTTCCGTGCGCTGCTCTGATTTGCCAGAAGCGGCTTAGTGATGCTGGCCACATGACACGGAATCTGTATGCCAGCTCCCTTGGCCAATAAAGCGAGATGAGCCCCGCAACCCCAGAGTCGGCCACGACTGGACCTAATGGTCAGGGGTCCCTTTACCTTTAAGAACACATAAGGAGAGTCCTTGTGATAATGGCCAAAGGCCTATCTTCTCCAACTTCCTGTTTTCATGGCGGCCAACAAGACGCCTGGAGGAAGGCCACAAGCTAGACATGAGCATGTCAGCCCTCTATCTACTTGTTAGCCTAACAAGTATTATTCAGAGGCCATAGTTCTTTTATTTTCTGCCATCTGTCGAGAATGATAGCAGCTACATAGAGCAGTGGTGTCTCCAAGATGCAACTAGAGAGTGAATTGTTAATTTTAAAACACAAGATACTGGAGCAAATCTAAATGCTCACTTCTTAGTTGTCTCTTTAGGATTTTTGAAATCATATTTTTGGACACTAACACAGAGCTGTCAGGAGGGGGGAGGAAATGGAATGGAGTAGAATAGAGTGTCCTAAAGTGCCACCACAATTGAAAAGAATATTGAGAAGCTGGAACATCTACATTTCTTCCCCTAAAGTTGTTTTTATTTGTTTTGCACAGGTATGCACTGAAATTCAGTGTTCAAGATGGGAAGAATTTCCAGCTGTACCCTGAGGACAATGAACCTATGCACATACTCAACATCAAGAGAGGAATAATCTCGGCTCTCATGGCGCCCATGGAGACAGACGCCAATTCCCAAACACTCTCTATGGTAAATTTCATAGTCATGCATCACTTTATTTTCCTTTCATCTATGTAGTGAAACCTAGCTGAATGGCCAAGACGAAAGGACCTTCTCCCAATGGAAAAGCCAACCTTGGATCATCAGGGAAGTCTCTCAGTTAGGCTTCAAATGATGTTGGAGATGCAAACAATATGTATATTTCCCTCCCCTTAGGATACTGTATATGGGAAATGCGACAGCGACATTGAAATAAGAAGCAGGAAAGGCAGCAACGCGGCCGACATTGCAGTCAGAAGAAACCTGAAATCCTGTGAAAACTTCAGCCCCATCAGAAATTATGTCAGCCCACTTGCCCTCGTTAAAGGCTTGGTAAGGAGCATGAAATGAGAATTAGACTAGCCTGTATTTCTGATACTACCAGCATCCGGATATTATTATCATCACAGGCAAAGCTTGACTTCCAGCTTATCAATATACTGGAAACCAGTCTTTCCCAACCCTAGAGTGGTAAAACAATTTTATTATATGACCAAGATTCACAATGCGAAAGCATGTTTGTAAGTTACCAATAACTCTCCCTCAGGCTGGATATTAAATTAAAAAGAAAAGAAGGAAAGTATTTTTATGATGTTAAATCCTCTCTGTAGGTTGCTTCATTCTTAGGTAGGAGAAATGGCCCTCACCGAAATAATGAGGCGAGCCTAAGCCTTATGCAGAAAAACACAGGTTAAACTGAGGCATGATGGGTTGGGGGCAAGGAGGAGAAGAAATAGAGGCCCTCCATTTGGAAAAAGAAAATCCAACCATTAGGTGATTCTGCCTCTGGAATTAGATTGTGTATGTGTTATTGACACCTGGACATTTGTAAAGTGTTAACTTATTACATTGTACATTTAACTGCTTGGCTAGCATGATCCTGTCATGCAATGAGGAGCATTTTTACCTGATCAGAGACGCACCTGATCAGAAATACAGGGAAGCAGACAAGTGGCCAGTCCCCCTTGCCACACTTAGCAGGCCAATATAGGTGACAGTGCCGATCGAAAGGTCGGTGGTTCGAATCCCCGTGGCGGGGTGCGCTCCCATCGCTCGGTCCCAGCGCCTGCCAACCTAGCACTTCGAAAGCACTCCAAAGTGCAAGTAGATAAATAGGGACCGCTTACTAGCGGGAAGGTAAACGGCGTTCCGTGTGCTGCTCTGGCTCGCCAGATGCAGCTTGTCACGCTGGCCACGTGACCCGGAAGTGTCTGCGGACAGCGCTGGCTCCCAGCCTCTAGAGTGAGATGAGCGCACAACCTTAGAGTCTGTCAAGACTGGCCCGTATGGGCAGGGGTGCCTTTACCTTTATAGGTGACAGTATAGCTGGGGGAGGGGAATGGCTACAGTGCAATTTGTTTTGTTAAGGCAAACAGTAAGTTAACTCTGCCACCCTTGTGTTTTGCAGAATACGCCAATGTCCACCCTGATAAGCAGCAAACAGCACTGTGAGTACACCATCGATGCAGCGAAGAAGCACGTAGCTGAGGCAACCTGCACGGAAGAGCACTTATTCCTCCCTTCATCGTACAAGTAGGTCCCATGTCGTGTCTCTCTTGACCCCTTCCCGATTAGGGTTATAGGCTGTGGTTGAAACATGCGTGTTGTATACAACTTTGCATTTTAAAATGTTTCTTTTCCCCCTTATTGCCCACTAGACAACAGTATGGCATGATGTCCAAAGTCAAACAGTTTCTGAAACTTGAAAACACCGTGCAAACCAACAACAGAGACATAGATGGTAAGGCTTAAGAAATCTCTCTCGGATTGATCTGTTTCCTATGGGGCTTATGTAATGCAAGGAATTTTAAGTGTTCAAACTCACAGATCTAGAGAAAGGCTAAGCACTGGCTACATGCAATTTCCCAAAATATAAAGAAAAAAGAAGAAACCTATGCTATGTTTGTGGTGTGTACAGCTGGGTGTGACGAAGGCATGTTCCTGGATCCGTCTGTGTTTAAAATCCCAACCTATCAGGCAAAGGGGTTTCACATAACAGTGATAATATGAATGAACTAAGACCATACCCATCAGATGAGCACCACACAACGTAGGGCTTCTGAAAAGACAACCAGGGAACTTCATGCTAACTCAAAGTTTCCATTTTTTGTAAGGTTGTTTTGAAGGGCTCGGAAGGCCAGAAATTACTTGACATTATGTCACAATGAGGCTATTTTTTACTGGGGAGCATGAAGGTTTTGCTGTTTCACAACCTGATAATTTGAACTCTTTGAAAATGGTAGTTATATAAAAAAATAACCCCCATGGCCAATACGAGCTGATTTCATCACAGAAACACTGAGAATGTATGGATGAGTTGTTTATTCAAAAATGATCATAGAATCATAGAACTGTAGAGTTGGAAAGGGATCGCAAGGGTCATCTAGTCCAACCCCCAGCAATGCAGGAATCTTTTGCCCAACATGGGGCTTGAACCCGCAGCCCTCAGATTAACAGTCTCATGTTCTCTTGACTGAGCTATCCCAGGGGTGTATGTAAGATCAAGATGAAAGGTTGTATCCAATGGTGACTTTTCTCCAGTAGAAAGCAATGCCACTGGCACAAGACAAAACACATAATTTTTGCCAGTGGTCTCTACCTACGCCCACCCTCCATGCCATTGCCTGTAGTGATTGAGAGGGTCTCTCAACTCTGAAAAGCAGAGCCCAGGGATCTCTGAAGAGCCCAAGGATCTGCAGCAGGTACGGTAGGTCAACAAAAGCAGATTATCCCATGCCAGTGTTTTCCATTGGCACTAAGTCACTGTGGAATACAGCCTAGGGCAGCATGTTCATATTTTGCAAGGCATTATTTTTTGGGGGGTGTAGAGGGTGTCCCAGAAATGCAAACATACAGCATCCTTCTGGTAACATGCATTTCTTGGGATATGATTTACAATGAATTGAAAAAAAACTGTTCAAATATACTTTCCCTAAAAAACCAGAAGCCTTTTTGCTGGGGTTGATAGGAGATGAAATAAGAAAAGCAGATCAGAGATTATTCATGTACGCTACGACTGCTGCCAGAATCTTAGTAGCCCCAAAATGGAAAACTCAGGAAATACCAACATTAATGGAGTGGCAGACAAAAAATGGTTGAATATATGGAATTAGCAAAACTGACCCACAGAATCCATAACCAAGAGGAAACACAGTTCAGAAGTGAAGGGAGTACATTTGTGGAGTATATACGTAATAACTGCAGAAGTTTAAAGGCTGTAGTAGGATTAAAATAAATCTTATCACATGGACAGGAGGATGTGAAGAATCTGTGAAAAAAGGAAAGATTAATATGAAAACCTCTGAAGGGAGGGAGGGAAGTCCGGGCTAGATAGTGAGTTGAAAAATAAGTGTACATAAGATTGTAGAACATTAGTGTATTAATTTTGTTTTGTTTGTGTTAAAGAGAACTCAATAAAAAAGCATTTTTTAAAAAAATATATAACATGCATTTCTTTATAGTCAATGGTCTGGTAAAGAGAGGCTTGTCCTCAGAGAGTGTGGAGGCCAAATCCCACAGGCATGGCGATGCTGTTCTGAGAGTCCTTCAAGAACTGCAGAAACTGTCCGTCTCCCAGCAGAACCAGAAAAGAGCCAGCCTCTTCTACAGATTTGTGACCGGACTGAGAGGCTTGCACAATGCTACTCTGGGTCCTCTGGTGCCAAAGATGATGGAAACTTCCAGGTATTTTATCAACAGGAACTGAGTAAATATGGAAGAAGTCACAGTGAAAGCAGCAGTCTGGTTGTTTGGTCAAAAGCTTTGTTGCAATAGTCCACTGTTCAGGTGTTGCAATGGGAAGAGAGAAGTCGAGAGTATGCACCATGGAAAAGTGTGGGAGAAAGAATATTGGCCAACATGGTTTTGCAGAGGTCCCAAGGACAACAATTAAACATTTACCTTCCATCCGATAGTCTAATTTACTCATTGTCCTATTCGTTGGCAAAATCTATTCGTTAGCAGCTATACACCCACGATCCAGAACGAAACCTTTCTTCTCGGTATCAAAATTCAAGAGGCCACTGAGTTCATGACAGAGGTGAAAATAAAATTAGGGACTTCCTGATTTGGGTCAGATACCACTTATAAAACATCTTTAATATATTCTCCTTAATCAAACATCAAGCCGAAAAAATTATCATTCTATTCTGTAACTTCTCCCAAGCCGAGAATTAAATATTATGTCCAATATCTGATGACCAGTGTATAATCACAGCCTTAGCTAGCTCATCTTTAGTTTCCCATTCTAACAAGATTTTATATAATTTCGATATTAATTTTTTGTTATTCCCCAATATGGTTTTTCCCCTCCAAATTCTGACCACCACCCCTTGATACATCTTCTCTCTTTGTCCTTCATGAAAATCTCATTCACTTGAAAACACTGAAACTGATCTGTAACTATTCTTCCCCTTTTAAAAGTCTTATAATTAAATTAAAAGTCTTCAAATTCAAGGAGATCTTTGGGTGTTCCCCAATTTCCCCCCCATGTTAAATTTTTTAACTGCCTCCATCGGGCAGAGCCAACATGGCGGTCTTCCTTTCTCAAAGTTCTTTATATCTTGCCCAAACATTATAGAGGCTCTTCCTGATCACATGGTTAAAGAATCCCTTGTGCACTTTAGTCTTATCGTAGTACAGGTAGCTATGCCATCCCAATGCTCGGTTGTATCCTTCTAAGTCCCAAACTCCTGCATCTTTCAATTCTACCCACTCCTTCATCCACCAAACCCCATTTCCATCAGGCTGGGGAGGGTTGGATGGAGGCAAAGTGTCCCTCCACACAACACTGGCGCAGCATTCCCCATTCCACCCACCAAAAGTATTGGTGGGCATCTGCTGTGTTCTGATAATTTAGTGCATGTACACACATGGTCATTGTTTTACATTTATCGGCAAATTTCTATAGAGTGGTGGATACGTATAAAAGTTAACAGGAGCAGAAGTGTGAGAACAATAAATGGCTGTGTATGGATGACGTAACGATGGTGCCATGATGGTGTCAAATCCTTTGCGTCAGATTTGAAATTGGTTGGTTTGTTTCCCTTCAGTTCGATCACAATACAGGCTCTGACTCAGTGCGGTACCCCAGAGTGCTTTGGTGCGATCCTCCAAGTCCTGCGGACAGGCAACGTCGATTCATTTGTACTGGATGCCGTCACATACAGCCTGGCGCTGCTGCCTTCACCCTGCACGAAAAGGATACGGGAGATCCTCAACACGGCCCAGTATCGCCCAAGCCGAGCTTCTTTTTATGCCTTGAGTCACGCCGTCAACAGGTATGTGGTAACTGGGTGCGTTTTTTACCTGAAATTGATTTTTTAAAGGAATATAATGTGGTTACAGCATTGTCTAAAATATCTTTAGCCAACTAGCTGGTTGGTAAATGTAAAGGTACCCCTGACCATTAGATTCAGTCGCGGACGACTTTGGGGTTGCGTGCTCATCTGGCTCTATAGGCCGAGGGAGCTGGCATGTGTCCGCAGACAGCTTCCAGGTCATGTGGCCAGCATGACTAAGCCGCTTCTAGTGAACCAGAGCACGGAAATGCTATTTACTGTCCCGCCAGAGCGGTACCTATTTATCTACTTGCACTTTGACATGCTTTCGAACTGCTAGGTTGGCAGGAACAGGGACCGAGCAATGGGAGCTCACCCCGTCAGGGGGATTCGAACCGCCAACCTTCTGATCGGCAAGCCCTAGGCTCTGTGGTTTAGACCACAGTGCCACCTGCATCCCTGCTAGCTGGTTGACAGCAGTGCTATTGTCAGGGACCGTGCTGAGGAAGGCTGCACTGAGGAGGAATGGTGGGAGCCTCCCCCTCCCCCTGCTCCTGCTCCAGATCCTGAATCTTCCCAGGAGCAGGAGGACAGTATAGATTTGGAACAGTGGTTTGCAGCGGGGCATATTTCAGAAGGCAGAAGCTGGGAAATACTGGATGGAGAACAGCTAGGAGAAGAAGCACTGGGAGAGAGAGAGTTAACAGATTCACTGTCTCTGGAAAGCATTCATCTGCTCTCTCCAAAATCAAGAAGAGCTGAGAAAGTGGCAGAACAGAAAGCACAGAGGGTACAAACTCAGGTTACAAGACGTAGGAGTGATGTGGGTGACTAGGGACGTAAGGGGGTGTGATCCTTAATTGGGAGCACCGCCATTCCTAGGAAATGGGTTCTTTTCTCTCTCGCTGTGATCATTAAAGTTTCTAACTGGTAAGAAGACTCCTCTTCCTTTGTTCTGCTTATCTACTGCCAAGGCGGGGGGGGGGGGGGAGGAAGCCAATTCCTTGAAGCCTGACAGCTATGGTTGTAGTGAAGAAATGTAGTGAAGAAAGAGCTACCACCCTTTCTAAGCCCCACCAGCTTGGTGCAATGGCTTTTCCTTGCTCTTTTTTTGGGGGGTGTATTCATCCCTCTCCCCTTGCAGTCAATGGAATGGAATACACCAGCTCCATCGTGTAAAAATAAAGAATATGTGCTTTTCCCATGAAAGCTATTGTTCATATGCAAGTTTCAGTATATAGGTTGAATTGATTAATTGTACTGAATTACTGATAGGCTGTTAGCCATATAAATACAGTTTGCATTGAATAGCACATATTTAACCAGATACGGCAGAAGAAAAATAATCATGATCTACAAAATCAGGGACAAATCTGAGGCCCTCTAGAGACGGCTTCCTCAGTGTTATGTCCCCAGAAGTTGTTAAATACACCTCCCATCATTCTTGGTCACAATGGAGTCCAATGGCATCAACAGGCTCTATGCTTAAGTAGGCAAAATGCAAGTCCATTATAGAAAAAGATATCTAAATGTGGGAAGTTTCTTTTTTCTTCTGAGGGGAAAATGCATTTTGTTAAAGTTTGCAATTAACGTCTTAGCACCTAAGTTCTCCATGCAGCTTTAAAAATCTTTGATACGATTTCCCTTTCTTCCAGATTCTATGAGAGCAACAGGATAGTGACAGAAGAAATAAATGATGTTGCTAATTTTATGGTGTCACAGATCAGCAATGAATGCTCCGGAGATGAGGAACTCACCTACCTGACCCTGAGGGTATTTTTTTGTATTTTAGTTTAAAAATGCATCATTTGCCCTTGTTTGCATGCTAATATTCCCTAGCTGGGAGAGGGAAGCCCCTATATTCAACTCTCTTTTTTTATGTGATCCACAGGCCATTGGCAATATGGGGAAAGTGATAGAAGATGCCAATCCCAATGTGAAACAGTCTCTGAAAATGTGTATTAGAAGTAATGTAGCATCACCTGCAGTCCAGAAAGCAGCCATTCAGGCACTGAGAAAAATGAGCATCACTGCTGAGGTAAACAGAATGTACTGCATATTCCCCACCCTTCCATAAAATTATCCTTTAAGCAATCAAACAAACCACATTTTGTTTCTTAGTAACTGGGCAGACCTTGTGTAAATTAGCACCAGTGGAATCTAATTATATATTAAATGTAGCGATGTCAGAGATGATGATGATGATGATGATGATGATGATGATTACAGTGGTACCTCTGGCTATGAACATAATTTGTTCCGGAGGTCCGTTCTTAACCTGAAACCGTTCTTAACCTGAGGTACCACTTTAGCTAATGGGGCCTCATGCTGCCACCGTGTGATTTCTGTTCTCATCCAGAGGTAAAGTTCTTAACCTGAGGTACACTCCTAATTAAAAGTAGGAATCTCATTGAATCACACTGGTGATCATATTGAAGATAACCTTCACAGCGGTGATCGACCTCAAACAGTGTCACTCATTATTAAAATAAACGTTGTGTGCGGAAATGAGGAGAACCGAAACTCAAATGTTTCCTAAACCAGAAGTTAAGCCATTTCTAGTTGCCATTTTTTGTTCTTTAACTTTACTTTGTTCATCTTGTTACAGGACCAAGGGGTTCTAGTCAAGGTCTTCCAGGAGGCTTCTTCACCAGTTGAGAAACGTCTGGCAGCTTATCTCATGCTGATGAGAAACCCTTCCTCATCTGACATTTCCAAGGTCATTAAAAGTCTTCAGAAGGACAAGAATGAACAAGTGAAAAGCTTTGTAGCCTCCCACATTGCCAACATCTTAGACTCGACAGACCCTTACACTGAATTGTAAGTAATTGTTTTGGAATCTGTTGATGTAGCTTCAAATTTTTTACCTACGATTAATGGAATAATCATATTAAATCAAGAGTCCATAAGGTAGATATTTACATAGGCTAGTAGGAGCCAGCTTCTTCATTTTGGGGGACCAGGCTATCCCTGACTAAGGTGCAGGGCTTTTTTTCCAGCCAGAGCTCACTGGAGCTCAGCTCTGGCACCTCTCAGGTGGGCGCCATTGCCATGACCCATGAAATTAAGAGACTCATGCTCTACCAACTGAGCTATAGGTTTATAAGAGAACAATGGAGGAGTTTGTGGTGAGTTCTGGCACTTCTTTTCCTAGAAAAATAGTACTTCTAAGGTGTGTATGAGAGCTAGAATGCCCCCCTCTCCAGCCATGTTGTAATCAAAGGGATAATGGCACAAATTGCTACACAATTTTTGTGGTCTGTGGTGCTGCTGAATTAGAAGGGAATCAGCTACATTGAAAGGAGGAAGACTGTCATTAAATTTCAGGTAAGGGGACCAGATTGGGCTAGTGGGCTGCCATTTTAGCCTTTTTTGAACCATCACCGGAATTGCAATATAATTTGGCTCCCAGCACCAAAACCCCATTTTATATGTGGCAACATGTGAGGGTGCTTCATATTTTTGGTCCTGTGAAGCTGACATTTCAAGCTCTTTGTGAGATTCCCGTTAGTCCCATTGGTTTTTGCTGAGGTAAGGCACCAGAACTCTAAGCCCCTAAGTATAACGTTCCCTAAAGAGATGTGAATAAAAAATATATTAAATGGAGTTTTTATGCCAGAAACCTACCATAGCTGAATTCTACCTGAATATTGTACAAAATATTGTATTGATAATTTTGCCACTCTATTTTAATGTCATCAGACTCAGAGGAAAAATTAATGAGGCCCTCAAAGGAGCCCAGGTTCCACCAGCTAAGGACTTCCGAAGATTTTCACAAAATTATCAGGCTTCCAAGACGCTGTCTCTGCCATGGACCAATGGTCCAATTTCAGGAAAACTGGAAGGAGACCTGCTGTTTGATTCAAGCAGCTATGTACCTAAGGAATCCATGCTAAGAACTACACTGCAGTTGACTGGACTGAACCCCATAGATGTGTTTGAGGTACAACAGTTTTCTTAGCATTTACTTCAGTCTGCTTGCTATTATTGACTTCAGCGTATAAATGTATCTGTACAGTGGTACCTTGGTTTTCTAATGGAATGAGTTCTGGGAGTTCATTCGACTCCTGGAACCATTCAGAAACCAAAGCGCAGCTTCTGATTGACTGGAGGAGTGTCCTGCAGCCAATTGAAAGCCACGGAAGCCGCACTGGATGTTTGGCTTCCAAAAATCGTTCAAAAACCAGAACACTCACTTCCAGGTTTCAGTGTTTTGGGAGCCGATTTGTTCGGGAGCCAAGGCATTCGGCTCCCAGGGTATGACTGTATTATATTATGTGCTACTATTTTCTATACGATGCTTTTTTAGCCTTAAAACAGTGTACAAAGGTTAAAAATTCAAAATAACAGCAACTTGATGAAATTAGAAATCATGTGCACACTCGCAAGATCTCAGCTATCTAAAGGTGCAAGAAATGGCAGGGTGCCAGTGGTCAATTGGAGCAAGAATAAAAATGAATAAATATGGCCAATATGCAGGATGGCCTATATGTTTACCTGCAGTATGAAAGGCAGTATGTCTCTGAATACAAATCACTGGGGCGAAACAGTGAAGGAGGACTGTCACCCTAACAACCGCCTTCTGAGCTTCTCACATGCAGCAGATTGGTCAAGTAGAAGGCAAGATGCTGAATTAGATAGACTTTTGCTCTGACCCTTGAAAGGGAGCTGGTGGCGCTGTGGTCTAAACCACTGAGCCTCTTGGGCTTGCCGATCGGAAGGTCGGCAGTTCGAATCCCCGCGACGGGGTAGGCTCCCATTGCTCTGTCCCAGCTCCTGCCAACGTAGCAGTTCGAAAGCACGCCAGTGCAAGTAGATAAATAGGTACTGCTGCGGCGGGAAGGTAAATGGCATTTCTGTGCGCTCTGGCATCTGTCATAGTCTTCCATGCACCAGTAGCGGTTTAGTCATGTTGGCCACATGACTAAGAAAGCTGTCTGCAGACAAACACCGGCTCCCTCGGCCTGAAAGTGAGATGAGCTCTGCACCCCATAGTCTCCTTTGCCTGGACTTAACCATCCAGGGGTCCTTTACCTTTTTTACCTTTGGTCTGACCCAGCAAGGCTCTCCTTATGTCTTGCTAACATCTTGATCTCAGAAGACAAGGCTCATGAATGCAATGACCTGGCATAACAGCAGCACACGATTAGTGTTACGTCCAAAAACTCACAACTGAGGGGAAGTCAAGTTAAGTGACAGCATTAGCCTCAAGCTAGACCCCTGCCTGCTCATTCAGCTCTCTATTTTATGCATTTGCAGCTTGCCTGTAGAATTTCCCCCTTCCAATTAACTTGGAGTTCTCAAGTGGAAAAAAAAATACTCTTCTATTACTCACTCTGCTTTGTTTTATTTTTTTCTCCTTTCCATCAGATCGGCTTGGATGGGAAAAGCTTTGAGCCGACACTAGAAGCCATGTTCGGACCGAATGGGTTTTTCCCTGACAGTGCCACAAAAGCTTTGTATTGGGTAGATGGCAAGGTGCCAGATGAAGTTTCTCAAGTGCTTTTCAAATATTTTGGGTACTCCAAGGATGGAACACAAGATCAGGTATACCACATGTTAAGTTGTGGGTTGACATAGCAGACGACACAGCGATTTCTCCAAAGCAGCTCTTTATTTTGTAAGCTGGAACAGAACTGAACTGAGGAGCTCAGTCAGCCTGCTTATATAGAGCTACAGAACAATTGTAACTGTTGCCACGGTCTAAAACTATCCAATCACTGAACGTCACTTTTCGATCCTTCATTTGCATACAAAACTATCCAATCACTAAACGTCACTTTTCGATCCTTCATTTGCATAACTATCTACAGTATCCCCCTGCTGGCCCAGGGTGAGAACTTCAGTACATAACACCACAGTTTTCTAGATGAAATGGTGCTGTTGGCTTTTAAAAACAAACCCTTCAACCCCGTAGCAATGTTTGAATAAGTTTTGTGGGGTGCAGTGGTTGAAAACCACATTGTATTCTAAGGCTGTACAGTGGACCCTCTGGATACGAACTTAATTCGTTCCAGGGGTCCGTGCGCACCCTGAAAAATCCGTATCCAGAGGCACCGCTTCTGCGTGTGCGCATGGCATGATAGAGCGCTTCTGCACATGTGCATGGCGCACAGAGTGCTTCTGCACATGCATGAGCGGTGAAACCTGGAAAATTACTTCTGGGTTTGCCGCTTTCGCAGTCCAAAGTTTACGTTACTTGAGAGTAACATAACCCAAGGGTCTACTGTACATGGAGCTGCTCTCAAAAATGAAAATGACAAGAAGCACCAAAAGCATACAGAAAACACCATTATTATTTTTTTAAGGAAATTTGTTTCCTGCTCAGAGTAAGAAATGTTGCCATCATATTGACGGCCATTTTGGGCAGAGATCCCTCTTTTAGATGAGATCGTACATTCCACACGGGCTTTGCTAGCCATCAGTACCTCGTGTGATCCTAGAGGGTTACGACAGTGGTTGATGTTTTACTTGTTGCTTTCTTTGAAACATTTTTCAGGATCCCATGAAAGGAATCATGCTTAATTTTGAGAAAATGATCAGAGAAATCACCTCCAAAGAAACACCTGAAGCCAGAGCCTACCTGAGAATGTTTGGGGAAGAGCTTGGCTACTTGAAACTCAGTGACTTCAAGCTACTTGGAAATCTAATTCGGAAAAGCCTCCTCACGCTTCAGACTGTGCCCGAGAAGGTATATTTTCAAAATGCTGGAAACCACCTTGTGCATGTTTCTGTCTCCCAGTGTGGTGTAGTGGTTAAGAGCGGTAGTCTCGTAATCTGGGGAACCGGGTTCGCATCTCCGCTCTTCCACATGCAGCTGCTGGGTGACCTTGGGCCAGTCACACTTCTTTGAAGTCTCTCAGCCTCACTCACCTCACAGAGTGTTTGTTGTGGGGGAGGAAGGGAAAGGAGATTGTTAGCCACTTTGAGACTCCTGAAGGGGAGTGAAAGGCGGGATATCAAATCCAAACTCTTCTTCTTCTTCTTAAAAGAGAACTTAACTCTTGGCCTCTCCTACTGAGGTCCTGGTGCAAAGTGGGGGGCCTGGCCTGCTATTTTCATTGGGACACAGACCACCATTGAATGGGAGAATTCTTCCAAAAGCATCGCACCCTGATCTGGATTAGGTCTGCAGTGGGGAGAGCACCAAAGGGTTGAAGCCCTCACCAATGTAGTCATCCAAATTGTGGTCCCCAACACACTTTTTTAAAAACAACAACAACAACAACATTCGTACGAGACCGCTCACCCTTCTTGGTGGGTGCCATTGCGGACTGGCATTTCCTCGTTTTCCATAATCCGACAGGGGGAGCCCCTTGGGCAGCTTCTCAGGAAACAAAGGAGGTCCCTGGGCTGAGCTTGCTGCTGGAGAAGTAGATCCCACCTGCTCACTCAATTGGGGAATCAGTCGTGAGTGGGCATGGGGACGGGCCATTCCCAAGGAGTGGGTTCAGGTATATAATGAAGGCCTGTGGCTTGCACTGCAGCCACTTCTTCATCAAATCAGATGCTTGAAATAATTTCCCATACATCTTCGATGCAGTATTATTGTTATTGTTATTGTTATTATACAAAGGCTGTAGCAAAGTGTCACTTGCATGAATATCACAGGACACAGAAAGAATGATGATGATCATCTTTAATTTAATTTTTATTAAATTTTCTGTTTTACATTTTAGAATATTCATTTAAACAACCTTAAAATATCAATGACGTCCCTTCTTCTCTTTCCATGGTTCATTTTGCATAACATAAATCCCTGCATGTTTTATATAAACTAAACCATTCAGTATTCAAGTATTTCATCCATCAAAACTTATTTAAACTGTTGAATTTATCTTAATGCTGCCCATGTTTTCAAATGTACACAATTCCCCCCCCTATATTCAATAAACATTTTCCAATATTCTTTCAACGTATGTTTTTTGAAGAACGAAAAAGATGATCATCATTTTTATCATCATCATCCTCCGAATTACTTTGGGAAAGTATGTGATAATCATTTAACAAATGCTTTCATCGTTTTGCCCATAGATCGCCCAAGCCATCTCAGGGGGGATTGACAACGATCTCTTTGTTCACTACATCTTCATGGACAATGAATTTGAGCTGCCAACAGGTGCAGGATTGCCATTAAAGGTTGCTTTCTCTGGAGTAGCCACTCCCGGAGCCAAGGCTAAAGTGAAAATTTTACAGAGGACTGTGAGTCTTAGCTTGCTTACAACTTATTGTAGAAGCTGGCAAATGGCGCGTGTGGTGTCCTGAGGCTGCTAAGCTAATATGCAGCAGTGCACCACTTTACAGGTGGTGCAATTTCCTGATTTTTCCCCACTGCCCCCTTAGCTAAGGTTTCGGGAAGGGTGTGAGGGTGTAGTGCAGGGGTCAGCAAACTTTTTCAGCAAGGGGCCGGTCCACTGCCCCTCAGACCTTGTGGGGGGCCAGACTATATTTTTTTTGGGGGGGGGAATGAATTCCTATGCCCCACAAATAACCCAGGGATGCATTTTAAATAAAAGCACACATTCTACTCATGTAAAAACACGCTGATTCGTGGACTGTCCGTGGGCCAGATTTTGAAGGCGATTGGGCCCTGGCCCCCCGGGTCTTAGTTTGCCTACCCATGGTGTAGTGATTTAGATAAAACTGGGGGAGGGAGGTCAGGGCTTGCGGATTTCATCAGATATGCTCATCTCCCCACTGCCCTGCCAAGAATTCAAGGCCTGTTACAAAGTTATAAAACATTACTTTAGACTGGAATGACAATGAGGCTGCAGGTGGGCATTCTGACTTAAATTTATGCAACACTTGAGCCTCAAGCTAAATTCCTTTTGTGTGTGTGGTTACCTTAGTTGCAATTCCACATATGAGGATGCACAGCTGCAAGTCAAACTGCAGAACACAGTTTGTGAGACAAGCCACACACACACACACCGCCTGAGACTCAGGAGTTGCCCATCAGGGTAGATGATACTGGGCTGGAGAAGCCAATGGTGTGGTTCCGTTTAAGGCTCCCATAGGCAGCAGGGACGGCTGCCAATTTGGATTCCTTTAAAGAGGATTTTATGGAAGATATGGCTATCAATGCCTACTAACCATGATGATTCTGCTCTGTCTCCACATGCTTCTGAATACCAGTTGCAGAAAACCACAGGGTTGGAGAGTGCAATTGGAGTTCTATTGTGTACATAGCACTCTAGTTCCCTCAAAGACTCTATTGGAAAGGACCACACAGCATCCTTTTGTATCTTGCAGAGCTGACCTAGTAGAGCAGTGGTTCTCAAACTTGGTTCCCCAGATGTTTTTGGCCTACATCTCCCATGATCCCTAGTTCACAGGACCAGTAGTCAGGGATGATGGGAGTTGTAGGCCAGAAACATCTGGGGACCCAAGGTTGAGAAAGGCTGTAGTAGAGAATGATACGCAGGGGTGTGTGTATGTGTGTGTCACATGGGTGCAGCAAAGTATCTTGGTCTCATGTTTGCTCTGGTTCTTGAAATGTCATCAGAAAGCTGTGTTCCGAACATGTTGATGAACAGATCATATCCACACATCCTCTGGGTGTGTGATTCCGGGCTCTACCAACACAACTGGCTGAAAAGCCATCCATCTGTGGGGAAGCCTATGTACAGAAATAGCATGGCATGGCAAAATCAATTTGATGGCCAGTCCCCATCCCCCAGTGCATTGCTGGTTTGGCATTGTGCCTGAGGAGCCAAAGTTTATTTTCTAACCGACCAGTTAGGAGAATGCACTGCCAATCTGCCCATCACCAGGAATAGAAAGGGATTGTTCTCCTATTTACCGTATCAAAAAGAAAACTTCTGTGATAGAAATAAATATTGTTTGTATTTTGTGTCCACCCTCTAGATACAAGCAGAACTGGTTGCAAAACCATCCGTGGCAGTTGAATTTGTGACTCACATAGGAGTGAACATCCCTGTGTTTGCTAGAAACGGCGTGCAGATGAACACCAACATATACCATGAGTCCGGAATTGAAGCCCATGTCGGACTGAAAGCTGGGCAGCTGAAGGTCAGCATTCCTGCACCAAAGACTCCAACCAAGCTCCTCAGTATCAGGTACTGTTGGAGGGATTTGAGTTCTGTGAGCATCTCTGCTATTGCCCTCAAACTGTAAAATATGTGCTGCCTTTTCCATGCTCACGAGAAAGGTAACTGGTGGGTAGGCTTGTTATGCAAATGCCCAGCAACCATTGCTACAGTTGGCAAGGCCTTCACAAAACCAGCTCCTGGCTGTAAGCATTATCCTCTGGTTCAGACATTATGTTTCTCTGCATGGGAGTATTCCCAAGGCGAAATGCATTACATGAATCAGTTTAAATATTAGGGTATCTGCTGTGTAATGAACATTTCTAGTAGTTTTAAATTTCTCTGGTGCTAAAGCTAAATAGTTGGGGCAGTTTGCAGTTTAGGGATGAGATGAGAAGGTGCTTTGAGATCCCATAATAAGCCTGTAATCCTATGCCTACTTAAGGTGGGAGTAAGCCCTACCAAAATCCCTTTCCTCTGCACAGACACATACAGGTTTGCACTGTGGAAGTTATTGTATTTTTCCTGTAAATTTTTCGCTCTATAAGACGCACCAGACCATAAGACACACCTAGTTTTTGGAGGAGGAAAACAAGAAAAACATTATTCTGAATCCCCAAAGCCAGAACAGTAAGAGGGATCTCTGTGCAGCGAAAGCAGCGATCCCTCTTGCTGTTCTGGCTTCTGGGATAGCTGCGCAGCCTGCATTCGCTCCATAAGACGCACACACATTTCCCCTTACCTTTTAGGAGGGAAAAGTGCATCTTATAGAGCAAAAAATATGGTAATAAGAATAATCAGGTGCATTGCTACAGATTTCTGGTTAAATTCAAATGAGCAATATTCACAGGCTCTTCTTTTCACCTACTGCCTAATCCTAGACCATGAAATAAACATTCCATTTTCTTTTGAAGCAACGTCTTGACCTTGGTCACCCCAACCCGAACAGAAGTGATTCCTCCTCTGATTGAGAACAGAGAGTCCCGGACAACTTGCGCGTCTTTCTTTGCTGGCCTTAATTACTGTACTCGAGTTGAATACTCCAATGCCAGCTCAACAGAGACAGCACCTTACTATCCACTCACTGGGGAAACCAGGTAAGTTGCTTCTCTGTACATATGCAACACATATGCCTTCTCTGCTGCCTCGGTCTCAGCCGGATCCTGCACCAAGAGTAGTCAGATTCTGTGACTGTATAAAACGTGCAAATGTTCCTGTATCTGTTTCTTTCACATCGTTTATTCTGCTTCCAGGAGTTGTGGAAAACTCTGTCTTTCAGCCAGCACCTCCCCTGTGGCTGTGCAGGTTTCAGGCATCAAACACACACACACACACAGAGAGAGAGAGAGAGAGAGAGAGAGAGAGAGAGAGAGAGAGACATTGAGGTTCCTCTTTACCTTCCCGAGGGCTAGAAAGAAAGAAAATGGATATTCTTAGCATATTAAGTTCATTGTCCAACTCTACATCTTATACAGTGGTACCTTGCAAGATGAAAAACTCGCAAGAGTTTTTCGTTTTTTTAGTTGCTTCGCAAGACGAATTTCCCTATGGGCTTGCTTCGCAAGACGAAAACGTCTTGCACCTTTTTCTTAAAACCGTCAATGCATTCCTATGGGAAACTGTCAATGCATTTCCTATGGGAAACCGTGCTTCGCAAGACGAAAAATTCACAAGACGAAAAAACTCGCAGAACGAATTAATTTTGTCTTGCGAGGCAGCACTGTATTTGCATGATGAATTTTTAGAATACAATGTCCTGACTGCAGCTATGTTTATAGGTGTGGGTGTATGCGCACACGCGCATGCACCATCTTCTTTATTTCTGATTTTTTTCCAGAGGAAAGTATAATATATACATGCAACTAACTAGTCCAGGCTTCCCCAAACTCGGCCCTCCAGATGTTTTTGGCCTACAACTCCCATGATCCCTAGCTAGCAGGACCAGTGGTCAGGGATGATGGGAATTGTAGTCTCAAAACATCTGGAGTGCCGAGGTTGAAGATGCCTGAACTAGTCTCTATGCTTATATGGCTACTATTTTGCTGACTCCTAGGATATTTTTGTAACATGGCCAGAGCTAATGCTAAGGAGTTTGCATGTGAGGAGGTGATTCCATGGTGTTTTTTGTGTTGATGCCAGTGTCAAATACATCTTAATTTTTTTTGGGGGGGGGAACAAAACAAAACTCCTAGTGCTGAACTATTTGGCCCCAATACCTGATTAGTGAAGTGCTTTCCTCTAGTGAACTATGATTGTTTTTCATTATTTACAATGACAGATGATATTTCCATTTTGACATCATTAGGTATGAAATTGAACTACAGCCGACAGGGGAAGTAAAGGAATATATAGCAAGTGCTAATTATGAAGTAATCAAAGAGGAGGAGGGCTTGGTTGACACCTTGAAATTCATGGCTCAAGCGGCAGGTAAGAGGCTGTGGAATTAGTGATGCATGTGGAAGTTGCAAAGATTTGCAAAAGCGTCCAAGTCTCTTTACTGTCAAAATAAAATAAAATAAAATAATCTCTGTCCTAGCTCCAATGCCAATAAATCACATTGAAAGATCAGGAGATAGATAAACTTTATTCGCATTAGCCAATGGCCATAGCAACATAAAACAAACAATAGATACAATTAAAAAGACAACAATGGGTAAATAGGGCAATCAAATGACCAAGATTTGAAAGATCAGGAGATGAATCTTCGCCTGTTTTGATGAAATGAATACGTATAAAACAAGGTAAACTTGAGCTAGACGGCTCTTTCTAGGGTGAATCTCTTCAAGTGATGGCAGATTTAACACCTCAGATAGAACTTTGATATAAGCCACGTTCAGGACTTTAAAGTTTGTGTCAGTTTACGTTCCCAGCTGTCAGTCATCAAGGATAGAGAGACTGAGGGTTGTACATGCACGAGTGATTTAGCCCAGAGATTGGTTGGAAGGTAAGGGTTGTTTTATAATTAAAAACGACAATCCAGAGAACCACTCAGTTGCTTAGTTGTTTTGGGGGGCCTAATATTTTCAGTTATCACAACTGCTTTACTACTACTACTACTAAATTATTATTTATACCCTGCCCATCTGGCTGGGTTTCCCCAGCCACTCTGGGTGGCTTCCAACTGAATATTAAAAACAATACATCATCAGACATTAAAAACTTCCCTAAACAGAGCCGCCTTCAGTTGTCTTTTAAAAGTAAAATAGTTGTTTATTGCCTTGACATCTGCTGGGAGGGCGTTTCACAGGGCAGGCGCCACTACTGAGAAGGCCCTCTGCCTGGTTCCCTGTAACCTCACTTCTCACAGCGAGGGAACTGCCAGAAGGCCCTCGGAGCTGGACCTCAGTGTCCAGGCTGGATGATGGGGGTGGAAACGCTCCTTCAGGTATACAGGACTGAGGCCGTTTAGGGCTTTAAAGGTCAGCACCAACACTTTGAATTGTGCTCAGAAATGTACATAGCAATCTATGTTAATTCTGTTTGCAAACTATTTGTTGTCGCTGCTTGTTTCAGGTGCAAAACAATGTGAAGCCACACTGATCTTCAGGTACAATCGAGGCAAAAAGATTTTTACCAGTGACCTCCAGGTTCCCAGTTTCAGCATTGATTTGGGTACCAACTTCAGACTTACTGACTATTCCACTCAGGAAAGGAGCGCTTACAGCTTTATCTTAGACATCAACAACAAGAAAATTCCCGAAGTTACTCTTACGGGACGCATAGGGTAAGCTTTTCTCATTTTTGCAGATATTGTGGTGTTTGTTGGAGATAGTTAGGCTTCTGCCCCTCTGGAATTTCTAAGGGTAGATTTTTGCTAAGCCAGGAGTCTTTTCGTTGTGTGTTTTTCCAGATACAGCGCTGGGACAGAGTCAGCAGTGGAAGCTTCCATCTCCATTCCTCGCCTGAGGACACAAGCAAAAACAGATGTATTACTGACACAGTCGCAGAATGGGCTGACATTCCAGATTGACAGTTCAGCTACAAGTCACGGCTCCTCAATTTCGGAGAGAATTGTCTTGGGATACGGTAGGATCATGTGTCAATGTGAAACACCTTTTCTGCCACCAATATGTGGTGAAGGATCAGAATTCCACTTATCACACTCCAAACCTTGGGAGCCTTCAGTATCCACCCACGCAGGGCCAGCCTTATGCAGAGTGAGACAGCTGCCTCAGGCGGCAGATGTTGAGGGGAAGGGGAAGTAGCCAGAGGTACAAGTGACATGTGGCCTGCCCTGTACCCACTACACAAGCCTGCTGCCATCAGGTGCAATGAAAGACATTGTCCTTTTACAAGAGTAAGATTCAACTACCAGTCCAACTGGCCTCTGTATGTGCCTTGGGAGAAAGTGCCATCTTGTCTGTTGCCTCGGGCAGCAAAATGATTTGAGCCGGCCCTGAATCAACAAGGCTACACAATTGCATAGCCATCTATGTGAATTCTCTTTGGAAGAGCCCAAACCATGCAGGCCTGAATTGCACATCCTGTATGCCATAAAATGGCTTTGCTCAGAGGTAGCACAGTTGCTTTCCAAGCAAAAAGCGCCACTTCCTTGCATATCCAACTAGGGCTTAGAAACACGTCTATATGGGACCCTGGGCAGTTGCCTCCTGCCAATATGGACAATGTTGAATTAGATGGACCAATGACCAGTCTCACTATAAGGCAGTTTGGGTCTTTATGGTTTGGGTTCCCTACAAGTCCCTCCACCACATGTCAGTGGAGGGTTTTGGTGTTGTTTTTTTCCAACTTTGCAAACTGGATTCCATGGGAAATAATAAGGTGACATTTGTCATTCTGCCTTAGATAATGAGAAGATCGAAGTGCAGTGGAAGTCAGGCCAGAGTGCAGCCCTGAAGAAAATGTCAGCCACGCTACCCATAGACTTTGCAGATTATTCGAAGACTTTGCAGAAGCATGCCAACAATCTCTTGGACCACCGAGTAGCCAATACAGATATGACAGTCCGGCATATTTTTTCAAACTTTATAGTAGTAAGTGGAGTTATTTGTCATAGAACATACTTTTCATGTGGCTCTGAATCATGCTGATGAGAGATGTAGATGATTCCAGTGAGAACTACCTATGAGTACATGATTAATTGGTTTGGGAGAAGCAAAGAGCAGGTAAGAAAAAAGATCCAGTAATTTCAAATGCTCGGAAAACAAGAAGGCACCAAGTTCTGTTCCAACCTGCATTCAATCAGTGCTGTTTCTGTTCTGCTGCAGTTTGGTTTCCACCAAATACTACATTATTTGTTTCACTGTCTGGTATTTTTACGTAAGTTATTTATGCAACATAAGTTCATTTCAGTGTAAAGGAAATGTCAGAACGATGTAAAAAGAGGCATCAATTAGGAATCATTTGAGAACTTAAAAAAACAACAATGATATGAACAAGTGCCAGTGATATTGGCTTGACCGATTTCCATTCTTGACCACAGATGGACCAGCAAACTACTGAGATTTTGTCAGAGTTCTCTAGCAACCGTATCAAAGACCAAGGGGCATGTAACTCTAGTAGCGTTGGGATCTCTGCAGCACAGCTCTTTACTGTGCCTCCAAGTTACAGAAAGTCAGGGAGAACATGCCACAGCTCTTCCCCATGCCAAGGGCATCTCTCACTGGTGTGAGGAGAACAGCAATACAAGCCCTTCGCATGTGCTTCAAGGGTTCTCCCATGATGTAAGGCAGTACATGCAAGCCCCCATTTATGTGTGTTCAATATGTGTGCAGCTACGCACACACGAGTTACACTAAACCTGGAAGCGACACCCAAAGTCACAAAAACATCACCAAAAGGGGCGGAATGGGGCAGGGTGGAATGGGGTGCCTGAAGGCTTTCCGAATGGTGTTTCAAATACGTGCAATTTCACTGATGCGTGTGCTGCCTCAGAACGTAACCCTCGTGTAAATCGGGGTTTGTGTGTGTGTGTGATGCTACTACTGCAGCTCTAACACCACCAAGATGTGGGGCTAGAACAGGGGTGGGCAAACTTTTTCAGCAGGTGGCCGGTCCACTGTCCCTCAGACCTTGTGGGGGGCCGGACTGTATTTTGAAGGGAAAAAATGAACAAATTCCCACAAATTACCCAGAGATGTATTTTAAATAAAAGGACACAGCATTCTATGCAAGGGCACCGGGCAGGCCCCACAAATAACCCAGAGAGGCATTTTAAATAAAAAGACACATTCCACTCAGATAAGCCATGCCCCCTACTCTCCCTGCCTTCTCCACAGGACTGGATGAGCCCCAGTGGCTGCTTACCCGTGTCTTGCGAGCGGCAGGGGCTGGCAGCAGCGGGACGATGAGCGGTGCACAAAAGGGCTCCAGAGAGGGGCTGGCACCAACCAAGACAGAATTGAGCCTGCTTACAATGGCGGCTGCTTGAGCACTAATGCTGCTGCTGCTGGCACCAGCAAAGCCCAGCCCCCTTCCTCTCGGCTCTAGGCAGGGCGGGGAGAAGGCAGGAGGAGGCGCCACCGAACGCATGCGCTCTGGCGCAGCCCGAACGATCAGATCCACGCTGATCCATGCAGTGATTCCTGGTCCATCCGCGGTCCAGATCCAGAAGGCAACTGGGCCAGATCTGGCCCCCAGGCCTTAGTTTGCCGACCCATGGGCTAGAATGTGACTGCTTGCATTGTGTTTTAGCACTAGGGGTACTAGGCAGGTGGGTTAGGGTGGGTTACGGTACCTACGGGACCACCTCTCCTGGTATGCCCCTCAGAGGACCTTAAGGTCCACAAATGACAACATTTTGGAGGTCCCAAGTCGTACGGTGGTTAGATTGGTCTCAACTAGGGCCAGGGCATTTTCAGTACTGGCCCCAACTTGGTGGAACGCTCTGTCACAAGAGACTAGGGCCCTGCAGGACTTGACATCTTTCCGCAGGGCCTGCAAGACAGAGCTGTTCCGCCTGGCCTTTGATTTGGACTCAGTCTGACCCTGTTGTCCTGTTTCCCTCCCCTTATGGTTTTGATCTATGGGCTACTTTTAAAATGAGGCTGTATTTTAAATTGCATTTTAACCTGTATTTTAAATTTGGGTTTTCCCACCTATTATGTTTTTACTGTGATTTTACTGGTGTTATCTGCCCTGAGCCTGGCTCTGGCCAGGGAGGGAGGGGTATAAATAAAAGTTGTTATTATTATTATTATTATTATTATTATTATTATTATTATTATTTGCTCATTTCAACTTTTCTGATCACAAGGCTCTTTGTAGCTTGATATTTTACTCTGATCTTGCAGGCATCCAATACCTGGTTACAGCAGGCATCCAAGAACGTTCCTTATGCGAAAAATCTACAGGATAAATTAAGCGGACTCCAGGAGCTCAATTTTCAGAACATGGAACTTTTTGCCATCCCAGAGGAGCTTTTCTTGAAAAGGTAAAGTGACAGATGACATGTCTTATTTGGTGCTGACAAGGACCCTTTGTGGCCTTGAAGCCGAGCCTCATTACTAAGGGCAAATTGTTCTTATACAAGATACACTGGTGCAATATGCAGTTTACGACAAATGCCTGGATCAGAACCATGTTTCTAGAAAAAAATATTGAAACAGTGGTCACCCATTGTCTTGCACTTTGATCGCTCTTGTCAGCTTTCTGCTAAAATTAGCACATTTTGTATAAGGGGAGTATACAAGGGGAGTGCAGTCTGGAATTTGGGAAGGGACGATAGCTCAGGGCAGATAACATGCTTTTTATCTCGTGTTCAAGCCCTAGCATCTCCACTCCATCCCAGATAGGACATTATAGGAAAGACTCTCTGCCAGAGATCCCAGAGAGTATTGGTTTGTTTGTTTGTTTGTTTGTTTGTTTGTATTTTTTTAAAAAAATCAGTTTTACACTACATATTTGAATTCAAACATTAAACATAATCATTAACATTTAGGATCCCCCGAATCCTTGGACTTACCTCCATGCTTCCATGGTTTCCATTTTCAATATTTTTCAACTACATCATATATTTTCTCTGTTTTTCTTAAAATAATCCATTTTTACCAAAGTCTATAGTACATTACAAGCATTACTCAAACCCCGCCAAAGTTTTCAGATTGTTTACAGTGTTCTCTTAGGTAATTTGTCAGTTTCTTCCATTCCTTATTAAAGCTCCTCTCTCCCTGCTTTCTGATTTTCCCGGTCATTTTCGCCATTTCAGCGTAGTCCATCATCTTCATCAGCCATTCATCTGTGGTTGGGACTTTATCTCCTTTCCAGTACCAGGCCACTGGTATCCGTGCTGCTGTTGCTGCATCCATGAATAATCGTTTCTGCTTCTTTGATATCTCTGCACCTAAAATTCATAGTAAAAAAAAGCTTCTGGTTAAATTTATGTACCACCTTTCATCCAAAGATTTCAGGACAGTTTACAGGATAAAAATACAGGGGATACAGGGGTGGATGAAGAAAATAGAATAGGGCAGCTTCCTAGGCAAAGTGCAACCATTTGTTATTTTGTGGACTTTGTGGGATCTTAATTATGGGTAACTTTTTATTGCAGTGATGGCCAGATCAAATACATTTGGAACAAAGAGAGTACTGTCATTACCATTCCGCTGCCGTTTGGTGGCAGGTCATCCTACGACATGAGAGTGCCTAAGATTCTGGAAATGTCTCAAATGGCAATGCAGTCAATGGGAGGAAACATGGCTTCTCAAGAGTACAGGCTTCCTCGTTTCACCATCCCAGAGTCATACACGCTTCGGGTGCCTTTGCTGGGCACTTTCGAGATCTCTTCCAATATGTACAGCAATTACTACAACTGGTCAGGTTCCTACTCCTTGGCGAACACCACAAAGGATGTCTACAGCCTAAGAACAAATTACTTTGTGAGAGCTGACTCTGTTCTGGAACTACTTTCATATAATGTACAAGGTAAGAATCTCTTCCGGAGGTGGTGGTGGAGATTATGAGCATATTACGTAATTAATCGTGTGTTGTGTTTTCTTGTCGGTTCAATACTTTTTACTAGAAATATGTCACAGGCTCATTTCTCTGTGCATCAAGAGTTAATATGATAACATTAATAACTCATATTTGGCCAAGCCTCCTCTTGAGTTTGATAAAGCTCAAGCTCACAAGGCTCCTTGTGAATATATTGAGGGACGAATATATTGAGGGACGTACTCAATATTGTGACAGTTCATGCAAGGAATTATGGCAGCCTGATCATATTCTCCCATGTGCATTAATCTACCTAATGTGTTATACTAAACATGCAACACTATGAAGAAAAAATCCTATGCAAAAGTCACATAGCAGTTTTGTTTTGCAATGTTGTCCGCAGCCTTTAGAACAATGTTGAGAGAAACGGGTCAATGTTATTCAGCTGGGGAACTGAGGCTGAGATGTCACACCCAAGGCTACTTAATGGCTGAGTTCTGATACTAAACCACAGCTTAATATTCCATAGATGAGTTTTGGTCTCAGGAGCTTCTGTCCAGCTGCAAAAAGATCAGAAACTTTTGCTTCTGTTTTCAACTGACTGTGATTTATTATGTACAAACCTAGAACTATGGTTTAGGGACGCGAGTGGCACTGTGGGTTAAACCACTGAGCTTAGGGCTTGCCGATCAGAAGGTCGGCGGTTCGAATCCCCACGACAGGGTGAGCTCCCGTTGCTCGGTCCCTGCTCCTGCCAACCTAGCAGTTCGAAAGCACCTCAAAGTGCAAGTAGATAAATAGTACCGCTGCAGCGGGAATGTAAATGGCGTTTCCGTGCGCCGCTCTGGTTTCGTCAGAAGTGGCTTAGTCATGCTGGCCACATGACCCGGAAGCTGTACGCCAGCTCCCTTGGCCAATAAAGCGAGATGAGCACCGCAACCCCAGAGTCGGCCACGACAGGACCTAATGGTCAGGGGTCCCTTTACCTTTACCTAGAACTATGGTTTATCCAAACTTGGATCTCCAGCTGTTTGTTTTTTTACTACAATTCCCATCATCGCTGACCACTGGTGTTGCTAGCTAGGGATGGTGGGAGTTGTAGTTCAAAAAGAACTGGAGACACAAGTTTGGGAAACACTGGTTTAAGGCCACAAGCTGTGATAAGAAACCACAGTTTGAACTTGGTTTACTTTCCTAAACCAATCAGTTTGCATACAATATAAAGTGTAATTAGGTAAAATGAAAACAAAAGCTTTCAGTACCCTTAGGCCATGACACAGGAGGGGAAGGGAGGGTTTGCAAGTTGTGGCCTTTCCCCTTCCTTTACATTAAAATCTTTTCATGAAAGTGCAAAAGAGACTCCATTTGAAAGGCACAAGCATTTCTATATCATCAGCTTCCATTATCTAAAAACCAAACCAAGCAAAAAAAAAACCCCAAACAAACCTCTGGTGAGAAAGTAAATTGTACAGTTACTTCCATCAGTAAATTATACCGTTGCTTCCATTGGTGGTGTCTACAGCCACAACCTAGTTAAACCTTAAATGCAAACTGAATGACAGTCTGGTTGCTAAATTGACAAACCCCACATATAATCTGTGTCTTAAAGGCTTCAATGGAATAATCCAAAACATGTTAGTACAGAAGTAAGCTATACCCAACTGAGCTCAATAAACCTTACTTTTAATGTAAGTCTTCATAGGATTGCAGGCTAAAATCCAAATGTTTGCTTTTAACTATGGTGGGCTTTAAGTTCCATTCAAGTCAATCCAACACACCTTTCCAAGTAAGTTCCATCAAAGTGGAACTTAACTTCTAGGTAAACATGCAGTAGTGTATATTTCTTGAATTTGGCTTGCAGGACCTATGAATGTAGAAGGGTGTGAAGTATATTCCAGCAAGGCACAGTAGCTCAAGTTATTTAGTTGTTGTTGTTGTAGTAGTAGTCAAAAAAGTTGATTGTACTTTTCTCTTCTCTCTCCACCCCAGGTCAGGGAGAAGCAAGTTTTGATGGGAACAACATGGCTTGTAATTATGAAAGTTCACTGCAACACAAACTCCTTAATTCAAATTTTAAATATAGCGAAACAGGCAATTTTGAACCCACTCCTGTGGCCAGGAGGACCCTCACACTGGTAACATCCAGCCCGCTGGGTACTCAGTTTTCCCTGTCTTATGCTGAAGATGCCAAAATGAGCAACAACTTGCTTCTTCAAAACATAAACGTGGAAGGACAACTGAATGTCGCTTCAGCCTTTGCTAAAACCACAGGCACACTGTCAAGCACCTTTGATGTGAACCAACTCGTTTGGGCAGGAGAATCCAATCTGAAGTTTGACTCTTCCTTGCTTCAGGCTACTAACCAGATGACTGCCAGGTTTACAGGTGGCCCATGGACAGTCAAGTCCATCTCGAATGTACAGAACGGTTTTCTGACTAACACCGCTTCCTTGAAGTATGAAAACAGCCAGCTGAAGTTTTCCTCTGAGACCGCTGGAAACCACAGAAGCTTTGCAGTTGCCAACAAGTTTGACTTCTCTGTGGACAGAAAGGGAGCTGCGCTTCGCTCCGAGTACCAGGCCAATTACGCAGAAAACCAATGCTATGCCCTGATTTCGAGCTCTGTTAACAGCCAAGGTGTCGAGCTGATTAGCCACGTGTCTGGGAAAGGGGAAAGACTCAAAGCTGAGCACAAGTCTACATTAGGTGTTAACCTTGATGGCCTGGCAAGCACTGCAACAACAAACCTGCAGTTTAATCCATTGAAACTGGAGAACGAAATGAATGCCCGGATTGGTGTCTCTGGGGCTTCCGTGAAGATCAACACAGGAGGACACTTTGGGAAACACAATGCAAAATTTGATTTGGATGGAAGAGTGGCTCCCACAGAAATCGTGCTTACAAGTGTATATCAAGGCAGCGTTTTGGATGCAGACAGCAAGAACACCTTAACCTTCAGAGTGAACAAGGGGGGACTGAGGTTTGCAAACAGCTTGATCGGGTCATACAAAGGAATGAAGCTGGAAAACACTCATGACCTGAACATTGTGGGCTTGTCTTTGACTTACGCTTCCAATTTAGACCACACCATCAGTCTGGGCAAGTCGCACAAACACCACTTGGACTTCCAGCTGCAACCCTATTCTCTCACAGCCAACGTGAACAACGACTTGAAATTCGGCAGTGCTGATCTAAACAACAACGCACGGTTACAACTTGAGCCCCTGAAGGTTAATCTGGATGGCAATGTGAAAGGTGCCTACAGCGGCGATGAAGTGAAGCATGCCTATACCTTTACCTATGCAGATCTGGTGGCGCATGTTAAGACCGACACAGTAGCGAGCATTCGAGGTGCAGCTCTCACCCACAGAGTTAACTTGGACGTTGCAGGTCTCTCTTCGTCGGTCGTCATCAACACAAACTGTGACTCAAAATCCCTAACCTTTTCCAATGCAATACGATCCGTTGCAGCCCCATTTACTGTCACCGTTGACATGCATACAAATGGGGATGGGAGACTCTCAATCTTGGGAGAGCAGTCAGGACAGCTGTACAGCAAATTCCTGCTAAAAGTAGAACCCCTTGCTTTCTCACTTTCTCATGATTATCGGGGATCCACTGGCCACAACTTCGATTCTGAGAAAAGATACAAGACATTACTGGAGAACAAGGTCACTGCTCTTTTTACGCCATCTGAGCAAAGAAGTACATGGAAGATGAAGAGCCAGCTGAACAATAATGTGTACACTCAAGATTTTAGTGCTTTTAATGATGCAGAAACTATTGGGGTGGAGCTGGATGGAAAAACCTTAGCAGACCTTTCTGTACTGGACTTTCCTATAACTATACCATTCACAAACCGGGGGAGAGTCAATTTAATTGATGTTTTGGATTTAAGGGAAAATGTAGCCCAGACTCAAGAGTTTGGTCTTGCTCTTTCTGTGAAGTATGATAAGAATGAGAACATGCATGTCATCAATCTGCCCTTCTTGGAAAAGCTACCAGCTTGCTATGAGCAAATGAGGCAGTCCATCTTAGCTGTACTCAAATCTATTCAGAAGAACCTGAAGGGTGTAAATATAGATCAGGTTGTGAGAAAATATAGGGCAGCATTAGATAAAATCCCCCAGCAGGTTAATAACTATGTGAAGACGTTTGATCTGGAAAGCAAAGTGAACAACCTGAAAGAGACACTGGATGCATTTGTGAAGGATTACAGCATAACAGTGGATGACCTTGAACTTGCTTTGGAAAATGCCAAAACTAATCTCCAGGCAGCTTTGTCTAAACTGCAGGTTTTCCTGGTTGAAACTGAAAAGTATATAAGGAGCAATTATGACTTAAAGGCAGCTGTTGTGCAACTTATTGAGCAGATTATTGAAAAAATGAAAGTTATAGACAGGCAATATGAAATCAGTAAAAAAATGATTGACACTATTCATCAACTGCAATCTGCCATCTCTCAGTATGACTTTAACCAGATAGGAAGCAGTGCTGCTGCTTGGGTTCAAAATATGGATGCTGAGTACAAAATCAAAGCTCGAGTGCAAGAAAAACTAGATCAACTGAAGAAACAGATACAGAATATAGATGCCCAACGCATTGCAGAGAGTTTGAAGCAGCAAGTGGAGGCAATTGATATTAGAACACTTATAGAGACACTGAATGTGTCCTTTCCCATTCAAAAACTTAATCAAATTCTGGAGCAAATTAAAGATCTTCTTCTAAATTATATGGAGGACTATGAAGTGACAGAGAAGATCAATATACTTCGGAACAAAATGCATGAACTTATTGTGAACTATAGAGTTGATCAGCAGGTCAAATTTCTAATGGACAAAATAGTTGAGTTGTATAACCAACAGAAAATTGGAGAAACAATCCAGAAATTAACCCTGTCTCTGAAAAAAATTGACATAAAATCATTCTTCAACCAAGTACTGAAATTCATTGATGATGCTGTTAGGCAGCTCCAATCATTTGATTACACAAATCTGGTGGATGAAGTCAACAACTTTCTTGATTTTGTTATCAAGAAGCTGAAGTCATTTGATTACAACAAATTTGTAGATGAAACAAACAAAAAAATCCGGGAAACAACACAGAAAATCAATGATGAAATCAAAGCCTTGGAGCTACCTCAGAAAATGGAAGCTACAAAACAATACATCAAAGATGTTGCTGCTGTGGTTGCTCAGAACATACAGAAACTAAAAGACACTAGACTTGCCATCATCGTTAACTGGCTTAGTGATCTCCTAAGCTCAACAGCATTAAGTGAACTGAAAAGTAAAGCTTGTGAGTACCTGGAAGATGCACGTGAGAGAATTTATCAAATGGATATCCCATTAGAAATCCGGGGATACCTTGAGAAGGTCAGCCAGCTCTACAGCACCATAATCACCTTCCTAGATGAACAATGGAAAACTGTTTCAAAAAAGATTACCCTTTTAGCTGAGCAATACAATGTAAAAACTATGGCTGACAGTTTCAACCACTTTGTTGAAACTGGCTTCAACGTTCCTGAGATCAGAGCAGGCATAATCAACATACCAGCTTTTGAAGTCAGTCTCCGGGTCTTGCGGGAAGCCACCTTTCAAACCCCAGATTTCCTTATTCCACTAACTGACCTGCGTGTCCCATCTTATCAGGTAAACCTCAAGAAATTGAAAGAAATCAGAATTCCAGTCAGATTTACTACTCCTGAGTTCACCATTCTAAATACATTCAAGGTGCCATCTTATACAATTGATTTGAATGACATCAAGCTGAAGATTGTGAAGACGATTGACCAGATCATGTCGAGTGACTTTCAGCTGCCAACTGCTGATGTGTATTTCCAAAATATAAAGATGAAAGATATGTATTTTTCTGACTATTCTTTCCCAGAAATGAATTTCCCTGAACTCCAAATACCTGAATTACTGATCCCAAAACTAAATTTGAATGAGTTCCAGTTCCCAGAGATCCAAATTCCAGAATTCCAGCTGCCCCGCATTCCACACTCTGTGATGGTCCCTACATTTGGAACATTGTCTGGCGCTTTCAAAGTAACCTCTCCCTTCTTCACGTTGACTACTAATGGTGCTTTTAAGAACACAACAGCTTTTGCCCACAGCCCAGAATTTTTGGGGTCTATTTCAGCAGTAGCAACATCCAAAATCAACTGCCTTGCTTTTGAAATGACTGCAGATACAAGTCTCTCAGCTCCTGAGATGCAGCAGTTAATCGTAAGAGACAACCTGAAGTTCTCTAACATGTACATTGATGCTATTCATGCAGGTGAAATAACATTTTTGGGGACTTCTGTTCGGGGAAATGCAGAAACTACAGCAAAATTCCATACTGAGCGTAACTCTATAGATCTGTACAACCAATTAACAGGCAGCCTCCAAAAGAAGATTTCCATAGAGAGCAGGACAACCTACAGGCACAGGCTATATATTCCAAATTTCAGCAGCCAAGCAGAATTAAGTAATGAAATAAAAACAGCACTAGAAGCAGGACGCATATCAGCTACTTCCATTGGCAGAGGAGACTGGAAATGGACAGCCTTTGATTACTCTGGTGAAGGAACCCATGAATCAAGTGTCAGCTTCGGTTTAGGGGGATCTGTAGCTTCATTCGTAGCACAAAACAAGATCAATGATAAGTACTTGAGAGTTGACCAAAGACTGGCATATGAATATAATCTACCAAGTTCTGCAAGGCTTGAAGTTCAATCTGTAGTAGAATCTCCACAGCTGGGACGCAGTGACTTAAATGTGCAAGGCACAGGGAATCTTGCAGAGCTCAAAACAGAACTGAGGGGCACACACAATGCTAAGTTGAACGGACGCATATCTGGGACTATAAATAATGATGTGAACTTCTTGGTGCAGCCCTTTGAACTGAGCACATCAACAAATAATAACATGAATGTAAAAGTTAGCTTCCCAATGAAAATAGTCGGCAAAATTGAGCTCGTAAATAATTATATCCTGGCACTGAGTCCCTCCACTCAACAAGTCAGCTGGGCAGCTGAGGGCAGATTTAATCAATACAGATATGTCCATAACATGTCTGCTGGTAACAACGAAGAAAGTATTGAAGCTTCTGTGTCCATGAATGGTGATGCTAACTTGGAGTTCCTAAAAAATCCCCTCTCGTTTCCTGAACAATCTATCATGGGCATCAAGACACCCCCCATGCAAGGATACTCTCTGTGGGAGGACTCAGGGCTGAAGAATTTACTGAAGACTACAAAGCAATCATTTGATTTAAACCTGAAAGCTCAGTACAAGAAGAACAAAAATATGCACTCGTTTCAAATTCCTTTGGATGGAGTACATCGAGCCCTGAATCAGTACATTGCAACCTTCAACAGGCACTTTGAGAAAGGTAGAGACAACACCTTAGCATTCCTGACCGAGTCCTATAACCAAGCCAAGACCAGGTTTGACAAGTACAAAATAGAGACTTCAGTTAACAAAGTCCCACAGACATTCAGGATTCCAGGGTACACTGTTCCAGTGGTCAACATTGAGGTATCTCCTTTTACTGCTGAGCTCCCAGCTTTTGGCTATGTGATCCCTAAAGAAATGAGCACTCCAAGTTTCACTGTCCCACTTGTTGGGTTTTCAGTGCCATCCTATACATTGGTCCTTCCATCGTTGGAGTTACCAGTCCTTCATGTTCCCCAAGGTCTGCAGACTCTTAAGCTTCCCAGCTATCGAGCACACTCGCCTTTAAACAGAATCTACATTCCAGCCATGGGAAATATTACCTATGAATTTTCATTCAAATCTAGTGTGATTACCCTGAACACAAATGCTGGCCTTTTTAACCAATCTGATATCATTGCTCGCTTGAGTTCATCCTCCATTTCTGTGATTGATGCCCTGCAATATAAATTGGACGGAACAACCAGCCTCACAAGGAAAAGAGGGTTGAAGCTAGCGACTGCATTATCCCTGAACAACAAATTCATAGTGGGAAACCACGACAGCACCATCAGTCTCACCAGGAGAAACATAGAAGCTTCAGTGATTACCACAGCAAAAAGCAGCATGCCAGGCTTGAACATGAATTTTAGGCAGGAGCTTAAGGGAAATGCTAAATCAAAGCCAGTCATTTCCTCAGCTATTAATCTAAACTACGCTCTTGACACTCGTGGTGCCACTGCTGAAGGAGCAATTGTCCACAAGGCCACCTTGGAAAGCATTGTATCTTATATATCTGTAGATACTTCAACCAATGCTTTCATCAACGGAGAGCTTCACAAGAGAAGACCATTTTCTGGAAAGTTGGTTCATGAAGCAGATGCCTACCTAAATGCTAAAGGTGCTCGTTCCTCAGTCAAATTTGAGACCAGCTCTGACATTGATGGAATTTGGAAGTTTGACACAAAAGAAAATGTTGCCATTGAAGCATCCACTCGTCGTCTTTATGCACTATGGGACCACAATGGAGAAAATCATTGGAAATATTATCCAATTGTAAGAACTGAAGGACATCAGAACTGCAAAGTGACTTTAGAAGTAGAGCCTGGAAGTATGTCAGTGCATCTTCAGGTACAAGCTAGCCAACCAAATAATTTCTTCGGTGAGACTTCAGTTAATCAAGACTTTTCCATTGCCACCAACAGTGAGAATCAGAAGATTGAGTGGAAGATCGAAGGCCAAACCCTCTCCCTCTTCCTTGGACATCACTTGCAGTTATCAAATGACAACACAGAAGCTCATTTTGACCTGTCCAATTCTTTGGGAGGTCATGTAGCTTTCCTCAGAGGCCTTGTGCTGCCAGTTTATGACAAGAGCTTATGGCAGATCTTGAAATTAGATGACACCACTAGTCCTCGAGAAAGGCAATACTTAAATTTGTCAACATCCTTCGTATACACAAAAAATGAAGATGGGTACTTTATCCCCATAAATGTCAACCAGCTGACGGATGGATTTACATTCACAATTCCTGAAATTAACTTACAGGATATCAAAATCCCCCAAAGACTGACCACCACGCCATTCCACATTGGATTTCCATCACTTCCAAAAATTCAATTTCCTCAGTACGATGTAGTGACCAGCTTGAAAGAATATAAAATTCCCTACTTTGAGGTGACTATACCTGAGAAGCTATTAACTGTATCTGAATATACTCTTCCAAAGACCCTTTCTCTAGGTAAAATCTTTGTGGACTTCAGCGCTGCAGCCAAGAAGATAGCTGACTTTGAGTTGCCTACAATTACTATTCCTGAACAGCAGATTGAAATCCCAGCCATTAAAATCTCCTTCCCTGCTGGAATCTACATCCCCACTTTTGGAGCTTTAGGTGTTTCTTTCAAAGCTGCTTCACCATTGTACAGTACCACCTGGAAAACAGATTTCAAGAACAATAAAGACTCTTTCAACCATTCCATTGATTTTACTGCATATTCACCACTGCAGTTCCTGGCCTATGATCTAAAAGGTAAGATATTATATATATATATTTATATAAGTTTTAGGTGTCTTGGATCCTGAGTGAAGTTCTTTGCAAGGGAAGTGTGTCCTATCCTCTCCAGCCACCTGCATTCCCTCAAAACAACAACAACAACAACCTGTGAATGGAAGGTGCCTCACCCCTCCTTCCATACTGTTCAGAAGTTGCTGCCTGAACCTTTGAGGATGCTTTTCAGGGAACACAGGCAGCTTTTAGTAGTCAGGCCACTTTCCTTCCATAAACTTCTTCCCATTTACTTATCTTCATATCAAAACCACTGTACCTGAGTCAAAAGGTACATACGATACCAAAAGAATGAAATAAAAGAGCTACATTGTGGAAGGAAAATGAAAGAGTGTGCTAGGAATCTGAAATAAGGCAGTATCTGAAGTAATAGGAATTATACTTCAATTTTAAAAGAGCTTCACGAATATTTTTCAGTAATCTTTTCAACTGTCCCATAAGGCAGGCTAACATTATTATGTAATCACATATTGCTGATGGAGGTGGCCAGGGACTAAATATGAAAGGTCAACTAGGTAGTTTAAGGCTAGAGGAAGATTTTGATTCACAGAGGGACTTTTGAACCAGGAATATCTATTGTTCTCCTCCGAGTCACTGCCTTTTGCACTTTCCCCTCCCTCAAAACACATTTTCTTATGCCCTCTCCCTTTTGGAGTATCTCTGGTATGGAGATACTCCAAAAAGGATCCTCTATGGAGAGGAAAAAGTGTGGGAATGCCATGATTCTGAGGAGCACCTCATATGGACAACAGGTGGAGGTATGGGAAGCTTTCTATCCCCATTAAACAACACCAATAGATGAGCCCCTAGTTTACAGATGGGTTTGTGCAGTAGACCATCTCTTTATAATAGCTGCAGCAGATCCTGTAAAATGTAGAAACCAATGACAAAAAAACTTCTGCATTCAGTGCAGCAGTTTATTATCTAATGGAAAAGTGAGATGTTGAGTACACATCATCTCAGCCCTAGACTTTCAATGCAGGCTCCATTTACATTAGCTATAATTTCACCTGTGGGGAACCTTTGCTTCATAGGTGTGTGGATCTACAAAGGTAACAACATCGAAGGAAACAGCAACTTTGTGCATCGTGACCTGAGTGCAGAATATAAACAGCGTCTCACTGTACTAGAAAATGGGTAAGGACTTGTTTTTGTCAACCTAAACCGCACACTCTATAGGGAATCCCAATTCAATGAGCTATGGCCATTATAAAATGTGTGCTAAATGTTGTCCTTTCACTTAGTGTGCTCCTAACAACCCTCTCTCCCCACAAAATGGGAGAAGGGAGGGAAGGCCATCCAAAGAAACATGTCTGAAGGTGCCATCTGCTCTACTTTGAGATTTGAAAACAGGAGGTGATAGTCAACTAAGTCATATTCAGTCTTCTTTTTTTAAAGTTTTTTTATTCAAAATTAAAACATGACATATTATCCAAAAACATATCATCCTTGTCCCCCCCCCCATTTTTCCTCCCTCCCCTCCTCCCACATAAAACCTGCCCGCCCCCACCCCCCAACTTCCCTCAGTTCCAGTCTTTGGTTTCTCTGAGACTGCTGTTTTCTGCCAAGGAGTCCAGTTCGCTTTGTTGCATCTTCAGATACTTTGTAAAGAGTTCCCATTCATCCTTAAAGTCACAGTTATCCTTGTCCCGTAGCTTATATGTCAGTTTTGCCAGGTCTGCATAGTCCGTCAATTTTTCTTGCCATGATTCTTTAGGTGGGGTTTCTTCAGTCTTCCATCCTTGTGCTGCCAGAGCTCTCACAGCTGTTGTCGCATACATGAAGATGTTTTCCAACTTTTTTGGCAGGTCTTTCCCTACAATCCCCAACAAAAATGCCTCAGGTTTTTAAACAAATGTTAAATGGAACATTTTCTTCAATTCATTGTATATCATATCCCAAAATTTTATTACCTTACAATCCCACCACATATGATAAAATGTCCCCTCCTTTTCCTCACACTTCCAACATATATTTGAACTAGTTTTGTACATTTTCCCTGACTGCACTGGTGTTGTGTACCATCTGTACATCATCATGTAATTCTCCTTCAATAGGGAACAATCTGTAAACGTTAAATCAGTTTTCCATAATTTTTCCCAATCTTCCATCATAATGTTGTGCCCTACATCTTGTGCCCATTTAATCATAACTGATTGTACCTTTTCATCTTTCGTCTCCCATTCTAATAATATGCTGTATGCGGCCTTCAGTAATTTCACTTTCCCTTCGATCACTTCTGTTTGAAACCTAGATCCTGTATAACTGAATCCTTTCTTGCTGTCTTCTTTATGTGTTTCATATAGTTGTCGATAATGCAGCCCAAGTCGTATTCAGTCTTATTCGGTGGGTTTACTCTGTGTTTGACAAAATTGCCTATCACGCAAGGTCTTTTTGTGGATTCCATCACCAGATATGAGACTTTATTCCAAAGTGGGGCAGAATCATTTCACTAGTTTCCTAGCAGCTGGGTTTCCTCCTGCTTGCTGGGAGGGAGAGTGGGGAGTTGGCAACCACACCAGCAGCAAAGCCAATATGGTGCTTCTAACTGTGCATTTGAGATTTTGTGAAGGGCAGGGGAGAAATATTTATAATAAACAAATGAGTGCCTGGATAGCTCAGTTGGTAAGAACATGACCCGAATCATGACAAGGTTGCAGGTTCAATCCCCGTATGGGACAGCTGCATATTCCTGCAGGGAGCAGTGGCGTAGCGTGGATTGTCAGCACCCGGGGCAAGGCAAGTAATTTGTGCCCCCTAACCCGTGGATTTGCGCCCCCTAACCCTAATCCCCAGATGTTGCACCCAGTGCGGCCGGCCCCCCCTGCACCCCCCACGCTACGCCACGGGCAGGGAGTTGGATTAGAGGAGCCCAGTGCTATTTTTCTAGAAAATAGATGCTGGAGGTCACCATGAACTTGGCAATGACACCCACCTGAGAGGTGCCAGAGCTGAGCTCCAGTTGTTGTTCTTTTAAAAAGCCCTGGATGGGATCCTCAGCTTCCCTTCCCAGTCTACAATTCTATGATTCTAAGTCTTCTGAGATAGACATTCATTTAAAATCAACTGTATTTTTAAATTAATCTCAATTAATAATTACCTTTTCTCTGATTGATTCTGCCTGCTTTAGAACCACTGACTACACGATATCTCTGGATGTCACCAGCCCAACCTTCACTGATGTTCAAGTGCGTTTCCATGAACAGACCGCAAGAGTTGCTACCTCAATATCCTCATCTTCAGCTGGAACTCTTAGCTCTCTCATCAGTCTGGATACGGATACTTTCAAGGGCGAGGTTTTCTACCAAACTCTGGTAAGCATGGCCAGAATTAGGCAGTGTGCTCTTGCTTGAAGGATCATGAACTTACTACTGGCACAGTGCCCATCTTTATGATAGATGGGTTTGAAGGCAGAAGAGGCAGAAGTCAAGTTTTGTTGTGACAGTCCTGTATTGTGAGGTCCCTGTTAACTGAGTTGGACTGGTTCACACCAGGAACAGAGGTGTGGTGAGAACAGGATGCTCTGTGACAAAGGGAAATGCCACTTCTGGGGTCTATCTTTCCATTTGCCACAGCATAGTTGCTCTGCTTACCTCTTTCGCCTCCTCAGCGTAAACTGAGTTTTTCAGAATTTGAGTATGTCGCCAGACTTCTAGCAGTACCATGAGGGGAAGACTAAGATGTGTTTTTCTAAGGCCACTTTTATTTGTAGATGTTAGCCGAATGCAGGCTTCTTCTACCTGTTGCCCCTCCCCCAAATTGTTGGACTACAGCTCCCACCATCCCTGATAATTGGCCATTGGATTTTTAAATTATAAATGATTACTGCAAAAAGAAGCTATATCTATGCACCGGGTCATATTCTGCCAAATTTTTGTTTCATGTTACTTTTTATTTCCCATATTTTAGTGTCCTTGGGTTGACTAAAATTATTTAATAATTTAAATAGGCTTAGGATTTAAGTGTGTTAGGGAAGAATTTAAGATGTTTAAAGACAAATCTGAAAGAATGAAAGATGTCAAGTGACTAAGTTAAATTTTCTGAGAAAATTGAGTTTGGAAAACTGTTAAAATGATATATAATGAAATTCAACCAAGGGGATTTGAGGAAGTCACTAAATAATGTTACCAAGATTTAAATAGGATGTATGTTTGTGTGTTTGTTTGTGTGTTGGTGTTTTAAAAATCTTTGGAAAATTAATAAAAACTTCAAAAAATTTTTTTTAATAATTTAGGAAGGGCACAGCAAACAGACACAAGCCATAACCACAGATATGATAAACATTGGTGCAAAATAAGTCTATTAGTGGAAGACTTGTCTTGGGCTTTTCTTAGCAAAGTAGTGGGTGAGTGACAGTTCCTAAAAATGTGTTTTGCATTTGCAGTCTAACCCTCAGGAAGTCGTCGATGTCTTTAAAGGCGAGATATCATTCCGAAATCCTGAACTGATTCAAGTCAAAGCCAACTGGAAAGAGGATGCTGCCATAGACCTACTTGAAGGCTTAAAAGAGAAGGTGCCTAAAATAGCCGGTGCTTTGTACAACTGTGTTAACAAGTACCACCATGAGCATATGGGTATTGAGATCAACACTGCCACCTTGAAGCTGAAGGACAACCTGAAACATAATGCTGACACGGCTTACAGAGGTACTTTAAGCACTATCAACGAACTGGAACAGGGGCTGCATGGCATAAGTAACCAGGTCACTGGGGAATATGAAATCTTGAGGAAGAAAGCCAAGAAGCTGTACCACCAAGCTGCAGATCAAGCCAACCAGATGGACTATGACCAAATCAGAGCCCAGTTTTTTGAAGCCACCATGAATATAATCGCAGAATACCATAAAAGGGTGAAGCGTCTTATTGATTCTGCCATAGAATTCTTGAAGGTAACAAAATTCCAGGTGCCAGGAGTAGACGGAGAGCACACTGGTGAAGAACTTTATGTGATGGCCACTGAGAAGTTAGCAAACACCATAGAGCTCTGCATCACAAAAATGCAGGAATATTTTGATGACCTGAATGCATATGCGAATGAACTAGAGGTTAAAATTCCAATTTCCGGCCAGACCCTCAAAGTTCGTGACATACTTGATGAAATTAAGGTCTTTCTAACACATGTTAGAAATAGAGTCAGTAACCTGTTTCTTGCCCTTGAAAAGATTGACTTCACACAATATCTAAGAGAGCTCAAGGAAGTCACTCAGCAAGTTTTCAAAGCAGCAGAAGATCTGATTGCAAATTTGAAAGCCCAAAACTATGAACATTTAAAAGCCCAGGCAAGACAACTCTCGGTCAAGATCGGGCAAGGACTCAATGAGTTAGCAAACAATATAGGATACTTCGCTCAGCAGGTTGGAAAGTTTATCCAGCAGACTTTGCAGGTTAGTTCCGTGGAGATAGAGCGTTTGCTGCAAAGCATCAAAGCCCTGCGGGAGGAATATTTTGACCCAAGCATTGTTGGGTGGTCTGTCAAATATTACGAAGTGGAAGAGAAGGTGTTGGCTTGGCTGAAGGGTCTGATCAATGATGTGGTAGAATGGCATGCCAAATGGATCAGTGGGGCTTCTGACATGGTTGCACACCTGACAGATCAAGTGAAAGATTTTTTGGAGAACTATGAAACTGAATTCTCCAAGTCGGCTCACGACAAGATTCTATATTGGTCGGAAGCTGCTAAGAAGAGTGCTGCAGAACAAAACCAAAAAGTCAAGGCAAAGGTAAATGAGGCATACGAGCACCTGTCTGATTCCTATGCAAGGCTTATCGCTAACACTAAGACCCTGATAGACCTGACAATAGAAAACTATACTGCATTCCTCCGGTACCTCCAACAGCTTCTGGATCAGTTTGAACAAGCGACAGCTGACACACTGAGGCCCTATGTCGTTGTCCGCCAAGGAGAGCTCAGGATAGACATCCCAAAACCATTTGACTTGCCAACCATTTATCAGATGAGCCAGCTCAGTGAGGAAGATATGAGAAAGAAACTGGAAATAACGCGGGAACTGATTCAGCAAGGTGTCGAACAAAGCTCCAGGAAATGGGAAGATCTGCAATATTTCATTGATCAGCAGATCAGCGCTGGGCAACTGACCATGCAACAGATCAAGGAAAATGTACAGAAGCGCTTGCAATCTTGAACGGACAAAGAAAAAGAAATGTAGTGCAAGCTTTTACCACGCCATATTCAAAGCCAGCGGCAATCATTGCTCTTGGAACATCAGAAAGCTATTTGTTTGAATTTGGCATTTGTAAATGAAAACGGAATAATTTGTGGGTTAGTCTAATGCTTTTCAAAAGCCAATAAATTAATTCTTTGTGACATTTTAGTGTCCTTTCATTGAAACCAGTTTTCTTTTAGGTCATAGGTCATAATCCAGTATTTTTTAATGGAAGCCTTTTTAGAGGCTTCAGGTGGAACAGGGCCAGAACCCACATTGAGCAAAACGTTTTGAAAATTGCTTCAATGGAAGATGAGAACCCAATGGAACAAGAAGTAGCATGTGATGAAAAAGTCAGCCTAAGAACCCAGCTTAAGAATGTGAACTATAAATAAATTTTAATCAGGCAAGTAACAGGAGGAAAGTAGGCAGAAGCCTACGTGTTGGGTTGGAATGTGCATTCTCCATAAAACGAAACAAAGGCATCATCAGTGAATAAAATTGATCTGTCTACAAAGTTAAACATTAAGTTTCTTTTGTGCCCTAAATAGTCCTCTAACCAGTCAAGGGTCAAGCACTGTACTTGTCAACAGTTTCCCTTTTTTCCGTCAACCGTGTTAGTATTTTCTGGTTTGTAGAACCATTATTTTTATATTTCTATTTTAATTGTTGAATATTTTATTTTTGGTTCAATCCAAGGCCCACCATTGTTTCAGGCAATCTTCAGCTTAAACTGAGGTTGTCAGCTCCTTGTTCTGAAGCAGGCTGGTGTCCCACTGTTTTTACTCTGCCAGTACTACTTAAATAGGCAAAATTCATTAGAGGCAGTATTTCCACAATGAGCACTCTCTTGCTGCTCAGCTGTTGAAAGTGCAGGAGCCCTCTCTGGGCAACCCCGCAGGAAGGCCTCCTGTGAATATTCCTGAGTTTGAAAATTCTGAAATTTCTGAAAGCAAAATATTTGGGCCTAATAATTTATTTGGTTTTATATTTAGCCATTAGAACACACTGTACATATCAGAGATCAGGCTAATAGGATTCCCACCCTTTCCCGTTCCCTTCTTGCTTTTCTCAGAACAAACTTGTTTTGCAATGTCAGTAGAAAAGTTGTGTATATGTATCCTTTAATTAAACAGTTCACTCTGCTAGCTTTTGTATTTCTTTTCCCCTTACCTTGTTAATTTATGAAAGGAGGTTTGTTCTGTTTCGTTTTCTTTGAATCATATTCTTTTCATTCTCTTTTCCTGGGAGACTTTTTGGGCTCGTTACAAAGGGATTTTGCAAGTGTGTTCTAAGTCTGTCAGAGATGACTCCCATCTTTGGAAAACGATTCTCATTATTGGAAGCTAAACCTTTGGCAGAGGAACCAAAGAATTTCAAGAATAGCCCTATCAACTCCATCTCATCATGGTTTCTCCATTTTGTTTATGGGGTTTTGCTCACAGGATGCTTTGGCTAGGGTCAGTGAAGAGTCTGTGACTCTGTTGGGTAGGAGGCAGCCCGTCCTTCTCACCCGCTTGAAACGGTTTACATATACAAAACCAATTGTGAGGCCTACACTTTGATGAGCAGCTCAATAGTCATGGGCTTTCACTGCTTCCAGAAGGTCTGGGTCCGGGCAAATCTAAAAAAGAAGAGAATCAAGAGAGGCCTCTCTGCAGCCTTGGTGTTCTGACTTGGCACACAGATAGTAAGCTGAAGAGGGCATTCCTCATTGATCTTAAAAAGTTGAGGTGGGACTAGAGGCTGTTGGTCATCATCAGCACTGAGTTAAGCCTGGAAGAAAGTGGTGCAGATACCAGTGTCCCAATGCCATGTGATCCTGGCAACCCTTCAGGTGGTCCACACTGCAGTTTGCATTACCTGAAGCTTACAAACTGTGACCCTTGACAATGCCAGTGATGTGACATGTCCTACACAGCTTTTCCAAATGTTCTGCTATTGCTCTAAGTAACGGTATACATAAGGGACCCTCCTCGATGGGAACGAAAGCTCTCAGGTGAAATGCTTCTAGGCAGTCAGATGGTGGCACTATGCACAAAGTTCCACTGGGGGCCGTTCTGAGCTCATTAAAATGTGTGTTATGCTGCTCATTGTCTCGTTCTCATTCTCTGCTCTGATTTCCCCTTGGTTACCTAGTTGGAAACTGTACCCCTGATAATTCATACACACACACACACACACACGGACAACCTCTAACAAATGTTGCTAAGTGAGGAACTGCCACCTGTTAAGAATCTATGGTTTGGGGATTCACTGAAGTGTGCGGTTTTCCCACACTAGTATTTTAAAAGGTTATAGATCATGTGTGCATAATAGGCAGAACATTAGGTCACTTGTCTCACTTACAACAATAATCCATTTTGATATGGGTCAGGTTGACACAAAGAATCTACCCATACCAGGTCTATTGATGAAACTGATCCCCTTTCCCCCCAAACTAATGAAATTTTCAACTAATGGGTACTTAAGTTAATAAAGTGTGCCACACATCTGTTAGGAGCCATTTGTAAAAGAAACCATTGGGAGTTCAGCTCTGAGATCACTGATATAACGTTTGAATGGCATCCCACTGGGAAACAGCATGGTATCAAATTAAGGAAAGTAACACAATAAATGTGTGAGAAATAACATTAGTGCATAAACAGTAAGGAAGAGAAGAGAGCTTGAGGGGGGATGACTGCCACTGGGTGTCCACAAAACTACTACTAATAAATTATCAGGGCAAATCCTTTTCCCCTACTGGTGGCTTTGGCATTGACTTAAATGAATCATTTTCAGAACAAAAACCACATCAAAATAATAATGATGAATTGATAAATTATTTTACAATGATAATAATTTACACACACCTACAAAAAATACACTACACACAGCGTACCCATCATAATTCTTTGTACATAATTATTTTACTAAACTTTTATCACAGGAATATTATTCTCCAGCTTCTTGCTGCATTAATACTTAGTGATTGACAACCTCAGAATTTTGTGCTTCTTATCATCCCAATTTAACTTATCCCTCTTACACTCCACCAGTTTAATAATCTCTCTCCACATATTGGCAGCATTTTCACTTCACATTTCACACATCATTGTGCAGCCCATAGAAATAATGACAAGAAAAAATCTATAATAATGTCTGTGTGTTTTAAAGCCCATTCATTGCTACTTAGAGAGTCAAAACATAGATGGATGATAGATAGATGATGATAGATATAGATAGATAGATGATAGATAGATAGATAGATGATAGATAGATAGATAGATATAGATAGATGATAGATAGATGATAGATAGATGATAGATAGATGATAGATAGATAGATAGATAGATGATAGATAGATGATAGATAGATAGATAGATAGATAGATAGATAGATAGATAGATGATAGATAGATGATAGATAGATAGATAGATAGATGGATAGATAGATAGATAGATAGATAGATAGATAGATAGATGATAGATCATTAGAGATGATAGATAGATAGATGATAGATAGATAGATAGATGATAGATGACAGATAGTTGTATGCCCCCCATCTCCCAAGTGGTGCAAGATTTCAAGAGTTCCAGGCCACAAACTATTAACAATATCATGATAACAATGGTACTGCCCCAAATGAAAATGATTCACATACATTTGAGCTGACCATGTTAGAATTATAAATACAAATTTAGTTTTTGTTCCTTGCCACCATGCAGCCAAGAAGTGCCTCGAGACATCAGGTATTAAAATAGGGAATTCAATATACATAGATTGGCTCATGAGAGCATTCTAGTAGGACAGAACTTGAACCATTCCTTCAATGTCTTCCAATAATGCAAAAACTTTGCATGACTTTTTACTCTTGCCCTGTCTCTCTGCTCTCATATCCTACCCACAACTTTTGCCCCTCCAGACCCAGTACATTCAGCTGCCCAAAGGTGTCCTACTCCCTCAAACAACTTGGTCCATTCTTCTCTTGCTACTTGGGACATGCCTTCCAATCCACCTGCATGATGCTTTCACCTCTTCAAATTGGTCCTGAAAGAAGATGCAATTGACATAATTGGGGTAATAAGACGTTGGCTTGACAATTCATTTGTGGGCTTCCTAGAACCCCCTAGTGACTCTGCCAGTGCAACCCAGTCTGTAACTAAGCTTCATTCAGGGTCTACAAGATGCCGGTTTCAACTGTAGCATCTGTCGCAAGTTACTTGTGTACAGAGGCATGTTAGAGTGTAATCTAAGTCCAAAATCTTTTATATAAAGTTCTAGATCAACTGCCAAGGGGCGTTGCAGCATTTGCCTGCACCCAGGGCATGGAGGGTGAAAAAAAACATTTTCTACCAGCCCAGCCCTCACCATCAATGCCACTGGGCGGGCACAGGGCAAGGAGGGTTCATGGGGCCACACTATGTTGCCTGCCCATCTTTGCATGGGAACCCAGCCAGCCGGCTGGGCAGATATTCAGTAAAGGGGCCAAGGACATGGCAGCAAGGACAGAACAGACTCCAGGGTCCAGAGATCCCGGGTGGCAGGCAGGACAGGACAGGGATCCCTGCATGGGGGTGCCTGGTTTGCACCCCCTGAAAATCATGTGCCTGGGGTTATAGCCCCCCCCCCCGCCTACCCACACTATGTCCCTGTACCTGCCCTCTTTTTGTTAAAAAAGGTGGGGGAAGCAGAAATATGAAACAAACAAGCAAAAGCATTAAACAAAAACATGCATTTTTAAAAAAATTGAAAGAAAAACATGGAATTTTTAGTTGGAGTTCAGCTCACTTAAGCCCCACTGATTTCATAGGGGTCAATGATTTCAACAAAACCACAAACAAAAAGAGAAAACTTCCCCCCAACCCCTTCCCTGGTTCACGAAGCAACAGCAGCACAGGCATCACCATTTTACATCTCTGATGAGTTGTAAGTAAACGGAAAGTAAGTGCCTAGAGAAGTAAAAATGCATTATCTCACAGATCAACACAGCAGTACTGCTTTTTTAAAAAAGGATTAGTCCATCTTTCTTTCTTTCTTTCTTTCTTTCTTTGGTGCATAAGATGGCAAAGAGCAGCAAAAAAACAGTTAGTCTATCCAAAGGCAAGCCTGTGCTCACAGTGGAAACAATCATGTTCTACTGCATTAGCAAAGTTAATAAACAGAAATCAAACTGATTCAAAAGCGTCCTTTTACTGCCCTCACTTTTTGCGATAATTTCCCAAAAGAGCAGCCTGCCGCACTCTCAGATACCACAGATCTACAGTGGTACCTCGGGTTACATACGCTTCAGGTTGCATACGCTTCAGGTTACAGACTCCGCTAACCCCGAAATAGTACCTCGGGTTAAGAACTTTGCTTCAGGATGAGAACAGAAATCACGTGGTGGCAGCGGGAGGCCCCATTAGTTAAAGTGGTGCTTCAGGTTAAAAACAGTTTCAGGTTAAGAACAGACCTCCGGAACTAATTAAGTACGTAACCAGAGGTACCACTGTAATGCCATTCCATGAAAACCTTCCAGTTGTGAGGCATGATTGTCCCTACTTCTGCCAATAAGTGACCCAGAAATTACATATGTTTCAGTTAAACTATCTATCTATCTATCTATCTATCTATCTATCTATCTATCTATCTATCATCTATCGGTTTCACAGTGCTAACTGAGAGGAGGGTTGGATCCATTGCTCAGTGGTACAAACTTGCAGCCATTTCTTGCTGGAGGAATGCGTCTGTTGACGTTTCATGATTCTGTTAATACTCAGTCTTCAAATTCTTGTTCGTGAAGGAATCTGTGTTTTTGTCTCCATGATTCATAAAGGCAATGTATCATTTAATAACACCCTGAAAAAACTGTATTCTTGCCATAACCTAAAAACAGCAGTTGACCACTTGACGAGTTCTGCTTAAATTATTGAGTGATCTTATTTCCTAATTCCCAAGTGAATTTGTGTTCATGTAGCATAAGTATTCTCACATCTGGCATCTCGATGGCAAAATCTCAGGAGCAGAGCCGAAGGCGAGAAATATAGGCCCATTCTCTCTCCCACCCCCTCCTGAGAATTCAACCTGTGAGAGCTGTACCAGAGGCTGCAAAACATTTATTTATTGAATTTCTATCGCTCCCTTCGTCCCAAAAGAGTCCAGGACAGCAAACACCAATAAACCTATATAAACATCTTCAAAACAATTCCAATACAGATGCAGACTGGGAAAGATCTCTACTTGTTGGAATTGTAGGTGCCAGAAACAAAACAGAAGAGACTAATAATAATAATAATAATAATAATAATAATAATAATTTATATACTGCCCTTCACCTGAAGATCACAGTGTGGTTTACAGCATAAATATACAAAATGAAAACTTAAAATACATCTCCTAGTAAGAACAAAAATAACCCCTCCCACAAACACATTTAAAAGGCCATAGATTGCTTAAAAAGCCAAAGGCCTGGTTAGCAAAAGTACATTCCAAAGGGCAGGTGACAGGATTGTCTTGTCCACTGAATGGAAGGGTTTTGACTAGATGACCCTCATAGTCCCTTCTATCTTTACAACTCTGTGATTCTTACCAATAACAGTGGGTGTTTACCTGGAAATAACTCTCTGTCTTCAGTAGGACATACTCCCAAATGAGGATCCACAATATTAAGTTTCCTTTGATTGTGTGACAGCTTTGTGAGGTAAAGAGCACTTTCCATGTCAGCCGAATTTCTCTCTACGTAATGACCCTCAGTTGTTTCACCTTGCCGACAAAAGTCCGTATAGTTAAAGCTATGGTTTTCCCAGTAGTGATGTATGAAAGTGAGAGCTGGACCATAAAGAAGGCTGATCACCAAAGAATTGATGCTTTTGAATTGTGGTGCTGGAGGAGACTTGAGAAGATCAAACCTCTCCATTCTGAAGGAAATCAGCCCTGAGTGCTCACTGGAAGGACAGATCCTGAAGCTGAGGCTCCAATACTTTGGCCACCTCATGAGAAGAAACAACAACAACAACAACAACAACAACTTATTTATACCCTGCCCATCTGGCTGGGTTTCCCCTGCCACTCTGGGCGGCTTCCAACAGAACACTAAAATACAATAACCTATTAAACATTAAAAGCTTTCCTAAACAGAGCTGCCTTCAGATGTCTTCTAATGGTTGGACAGTGCTCTCGAAGCTACTAACATGAGTTTGACCAAACTGCAGGAGGCAGTGGAAGACAGGAGTGCCTGGCATGCTCTGGTCCATGAGGTCACGAAGAGTCGGACAAGACTAAACAACAACAACAAATGACCCTCAGTTATCACAGCTTTGTTCTGCTTAACATTTATTTGACCATTCTCACATCGAGGTTGCTGATGCACGCCATATTTCACAGTAAGATTAGCTATGGGTCCAGAAGCCTCTTAATTTTTTATATTTATGTATTTACACAAGTATAGTTGCCTTTATTTTGTGGGGGAAATGCAGGTCAGCTCTCTACTATTCAGAAATATTTATAAATTTATAGCCAAGAGCCAATTAAAAAAACCCAGTAAAAAAAGCTTTAATAATTCTAATAACCTGCACCAGATGAAACAACATGAGAGATGATAAAAAATATGTAACAGCTGTTCCCTCAAGGAAATAGGGTGCTAACACCTTTATCTCCAGACTTCCTTCCCAGCCTTTCCCACTCACTTCTGATCATCTTGCCAAACAGAGTGTGCCTGGCGATTATTTGCTGGCATACCGCCACAGTATGCAATCAACAAATATGCATGTGCAGATTTACGTTCACATGCTTGGCCCCAATGCAATTCCACATTCTTGGTGTGCCACCGCTGGATAGGAAGCTCAAAGGAATGTCTGCACTTTGAAGAATGTTGCTGTGTTGTAAGACCACAAAAGGGCATGAGCTGGATCCAGCAGAGAAGCACTGAAGGAAAAAACCTCTGGCCTCACATTTGCCTGCTTTGTGCGATTATGGGCATTGAGGGAGCCTGAGAACTCTCTGAAGGGAGGTCTGGAGAGAAAGAAGGCAGCCTGCGGTAAGCAAACTCTTCTCTCTATTTTAAAATTAGAGATGGCCCATTTTGGGTGGAGGGGCTGCTCAAACATCAGGAAACAGCTCCTTCCTTGATAAGCTGCAAACCAACCATAGCTGTCAACGTTTCCCTTTTTTTAAGGGAAACCCCCTTGTTCTGAATAGGATTCCTCGCAAGAAAAGGGAAAAGTTGACAGCTATGAAGCCAACAATTGGCCCTTTTCCTCCCATTCTGCCATTCACATGTTGGGAAAGCATCGTTATGTAGAAATAATGTACTAAAGCTATGTACTAAATCCCCTGCAAAGACATTTTTGGTGGATTTTCAGGGTGTATGAAGTGGAGATGTCCACCATTTTCTTTCCCCTGAACTCCCCTTAGAGAAACAATACTATATAGTGCAGGATTTTGCAGCTCAAAATTGTGAGTGTGTGTAAGGAAATTGAAGTATACTAGGAGTCAAGAGTGGATTTCATGCTCTTTATTCAGCTCATAGTGGTGAGGAGGAATGGAAGTTCCCCTAGAATGTCTGCTTTATATACATTATTTACACAATGGGCCCCCAAGTGATTGGCTAATTCCGGGATTCTCCTGTAGGCCAATCAGGTTGCGGATTCACTTCCACCTGGAGCTGGATTGGGTGGCTCCTGTGGACCAATCAGACTGCTGCATTCTGGATCCTATTGTTCTAGGACCAATCAGACTGCTGCATTCTGAATCCTATTGTTCTAGTACCAATCAGACTGCTGCATTTTGTATCCTATTCAGCTCAGTACATAAAAGAAATGTTGGCTCTAACTAGTGGTCAGTCACCATTTTTCTTCTTCAGGAAACCCTCAATGTTTTGACATGATGTTATGTCACGCAGTGGATGGGAAATGGCGACCACCGATGAAGGCCACCATTTCCCTCACCAGAACACCATTCCCCTCAGAGAAATGCTGAGTGTGTGGCCTCAGAGTTGCTAACCCTGAATGTTCACTATTTGTGCATTCGAAGATCCTTACAGGAGTTTTCCTGCTGCTTCAGGACAGCAGACAAAGTGAAAGATGAAGAATGTGGTGTTCCAATGATGACAAGGCAAGGAGAACATACACAACATTAACTAGCATATGGAACAAAGGTTTCCATTGCCAGTCAACACAAATGCTCTGTCTCAGCTGCTGCAGGCCCTGAATAGTAAATGAAAGGGTTTTTAACCCCTCTCTCAGGCAAATCAAGGGAAGGGATAATAACAATAACAACAATAACAATAATAATTTATTTGTACCACGCCTATCTGGCTGGGTTTCCCCAGCCACTCTGGGCGGCTTCCAACAAAGATTAAAACTACATTAAATGTATTTTTAAATGTAAGGTGGGCAGGTTTTGCAAGAAGATTTTATTGTGATGCATGTCCATCAGGTGTTCTGCACTCTGAAGGGTTTCCTGAGCACATCTACCCTGCGGTCCATGTTCATCCATTTTGTTCCCACTTCTCACACATGGGCTGTCTCCTAAAGGGAGTGAAAAGAGATAAAGCTGTATTGGAAAACAGCTACATTATCACTTTTGTAAAAGGAAGGGATTTTGTAATAAACAGGGAATATTAAGGACAAATGAGAAAGAGAAAAGTAAAGGCCTCCCCTGCCGTGTCACTCCTTAAGTGATTAATGAGACTTAAGGAATTCACCAATGGATTCTCCAAGCAACTGAGCATTGCTTCAGTGGAATGCGGTCAAGGTTGCATTGTATTCTCAAATCCCAGCTGTTTGGGAGCACCCAAGATTTGTGGCAACAGACCTGTGGGAGAAATTACACATCATTTGTTAAAATGGGTGGAAGAACGACAGTCACGCTTTCCAGATAGCGACTTGGATGCATCTTTCGATTCTCTGTCCTCTTCCTTACAACAGATTTGCGTGTGTGTGTGTGTTTTATAGTAGAATTAAATCCCGGAAATTGTCTAGAAATAAACCCCTTTGAACTTACGCACTGCTTTCTTGATCTGCATGGATTCAGTTATGTGTAACTTTATAATACATTTTCTAAAACAAAAGCAAAAAAATAAAACCTTTTAGAACTGTCAGTGAAGCTTTGTCATGGGTGGAAATGTCTCCTTAGAAGATATCTCATGGAGGAAAATTAGCACATAAAACAGGAGGCAAACATGCAGCAGAAAACCAGGATGAAAGCGCCTAGGATCCCAGCCAAGAGAAATCCCAAGTTGAAACATAATTTGGTTCTTCCAATATTTGTCATCTGAAAATGGGGATCCATACATCTACTCTCTTTATTATGTGAGTTTGGGGGCCTTTTCTACAGTACTGAACATTGGCAGATATGTAGAATTGTGTTGACAAAATAGTGCATAGCTCTATAGTTCAGGAATTGGGCTAGGAACACCCTAGCTTTCTGTTTGTTAATAGGTTTATTTGTTGAAAAGAGGAGAAGTATACAAAGCAAAGAGACAAAGGTGAACGTATAATAATAATACAATAATTTACTATTTATACCCTGCCCATCTGGTTGGGTTTCCCCAGCCACTATGGGCAGCTCCCAAAAGAATATTAAAAACACGGTAAAACATTGAGCTTTGAAAACTTCCCTAAACAGGGACTAGAGTGGTTTTTCATTTCTGAAAGTATACTTTCTTGACTTGTGGCAATGATAACAACAACAACAACAACAACAACAACAACACAATAAAACAGCAAACCTTAAAAACTTCCCTAAACAGGGCTGCCTTCAGATGTCTTCTAAAAGTCAGATAGTTGTTTATTTCCTTGACATCTGATGGGAGGGCGTTCCACAGGGCAGACGCCACTACCAAGAAGGCCCTCTGACTAGTTCCCTGTAACCTTGCTTCCCGCAGCGAGGGAACCGCCAGAAGGCCCTCAGAGCTAGACCTCAGTGTCTGGGCTCAATGATGGGGGTGGAGACGCTCCTTCAGGTATACTGGTATACAGGTATACATATCAGGGGGAGGAGGTAAAATTGGGTTCTGCGTTGCAGGATCAGATTAAAGCTAAATTTTGCGTCCAGAAAAGAAGTGGATTTCTACTATAGACCCTTCCAGATAAATGGGTTTTCTTTCTTAAATCTGGAGTGACCGCTTCCATCTATCTAGTTTGGTTCTGACAGGCATTCCTTGGAGCCTTCAGGATAATTAGATGATTGCTCCCTTCATAATATAGCAATGGAACAGTATTATATTCTTCTACCCTGCAGAGCAAATCCATGAAAGGCTTAGCAGAAAAGAGATAGCACAATTAAGCTGAATCGGGATTTTAAGTGGAGAATTCCTAGGTACTCAAAGTCTTAACTCAAACTGTCTTAAACGACAGTTACTGTAGTCAAATGGAATTATAATTTCAGCAAGAGTCCTTAAACCAAACCTGAACCCCCGCCCCATCTATATATTTATATCCTATCATCTATCTATCTATCATCTATCTATCTATCTATCTATCTATCATCTATCTATCTATCTATCATCTATCTATCTATCTATCTATCTATCTCTATCAATCTATCTATCATCTATCTATCTATCTATCTATCTATCTATCTATCTATCATCATCTATCTATCTATCTATCTATCTATCATCATCTATCTATCTATCTATCTATCTATCATCTATCTATCTATCTATCTATCTATCTATCTATCTATCATCTATCTATCTATCATCTATCTATCTATCTCTATCAATCTATCTATCTATCATCTATCTATCTATCTCTATCAATCTATCTATCTATCATCTATCTATCATCTATCTATCTATCTATCTATCTATCTATCATCTATCATCTATGTTTGCTTTAAAAAAATCTATTTTTAAGCACTTAATCCATGTATATCCTTTATCTGTTTGAATCCTTCCCCTCACCCGTAACCCAAAGAGGCAGATAATTTCCATAGAACTGACATGATGGGATGGTAATTTCTTCATAAGATACCAAATAATACAAGAGTCCTAGAAATAGCTACCTAGCTTAACTTTGCCGGAATCCACGTTTTATGAATATTTCTGAGGTGGCCTACAATATATTGGGGGGGGGGGGGGGGTGAATGGAAAGTCCTAGGAGGAAAAACTGGGTTTAGTCTGGCAAAGTTTTACTTGAAAAGTAGCTTATAATGGTATACAAAAATACAGACAACTGAAATCTGGATAGAAAACAGAAGTACTGGATAAACTAATTTCTTCAAATACTTTAGGATGATTAAAGTAAAAACAACAACAACAACCTCACACAACCAGATCTCTCTCTCTCTCTCTCTCTCTCTCTCTGGGATAGCTGCTGGCCCAGCATAGCTTTTCCGTCCTTTAAAAATAACCATGAGAACTGGAGAACAATTAGCAGAACAAATATTTATTCTTGCAAAAACGCATATTGAATAGATTTGAGCTCAGGAAGCAAATAATTATTAGGATCAAAATTGGCTAATGTTCTCCTGATGCCATTTCTAAAACAATTTGAGTTTTGTTATTAGTGTATGTGTGCATAATGTATTGGTTTGGATCTTGCTAAATGCTGTTTGGGCCAGATTAGTTAACATTATTTTTGTTGGCATTAATGGTTGTGCAACGTCCATAAACAACACTTCTGAACACTTCCATAACAGAAACCCAGCCATATGGAAGCGAGGAATGAACCGATCTTTATGTCCAATAGCCTGCGCTCGCAAGCATACTTTCCATACTTGGATTTGGGTCTGGAATGTCTCACTTGCAAAGATCCTCTGTTTAGTTGTCTTCTCACCTGTCATCGCGTGAGTTCAAATTTAAATATAAATAAATAGTTTCTGAGTAGTCTTCCATTGATTCCTGAGGACTACGAACAATTTGGCTGCATGGCCACCATATGCAGGAGCTTCTTATGAAGCCAGGAACCGCAGGGAATTTGGCAGGTATTCAACATGCTTTTCAGCAATCCCATATGCTCCAACATTCCTCTGATGGAAATCAAAGCATGTGCTTTTTGGTGCCACACTCTCGTGAGAGCCAGCTCATTCACGTGGCAGCATTTGTCAGCTCTTGTGGGAGCCCACTGACTTGTACGAGAATGCGGCATCACTGTGAATCAGTGCCGGATTTACATATAAGCTAAACAAGCTGTAGCTTAGGGCCTCAATCTCTTGGGGGCCCCAAAAAAATTTAAAGGGGAAAAAACTGGATGTACATTTCCAAAACATAACATAAAAAAACAAATAAAATGCAGTGGTGCCTCGCAAGACGAAATTAATTCATTCCGCGAGTGTCTTCGTCTAGCGGTTTTTTCGTCTTGCGAAGCAACCCTATTAGTGGCTTAGCGGATTAGCGCTATTAGCGGTTTAGCGGCTATTAGCGGCTATTAAAGGCTTAAGGGATTAGCGGATTAGCTGCTAAAAGGCTATTAGCGGCTTAGAAAAAGGTGGTGGGGAGCAAAAAAAAATCTCAAGAATCGCAAGACATTTTCGTCTTGCGAAGCAAGCCCATAGAGAAATTCGTCCTGCGAAGCACCTCTGAAAACGGAAAACCCTTTCATCTAGCGGGTTTTCCATCTTGAGAGGCATTCGTCTTGCGGGGCACCACTGTAAAACCTACATACAGCAATAGTGTTTTGTGTTGTGTGGGTTCCTATGATGTAAGTAATGGGCCCCGCCTGCTAGCTGGCTCCCTAAAATATCACTGGTTTGCTCATTTCTATATATAGGGTGCCTACATTCTGCATGGACTGGTTGCGTGGCAACATGTGCAAATGGCTTTAGATCTATAGATCTACTTAGGTCCATAAGTTACCATATAGCATATATTCAACACCAAAACCAGTGACAATTTGTTGTTGACAAAGGACAGCTGGACATATAAAGGGCCCCATTACCTTCAGTAGTTTCGGCCTCATCAAACTTAAATCCAGCCCTAGCATGGCTGCACTGGAGGGGGGCGGGGAGGGACATATGTAGATTCCCAGAATGCCCCAATGAATGAGAGTTGGAATCCTTCCAATCTCTCCTGCTGTTGGCTAGCATGACTCTTTTGAGAAAGAAAGGTGGTACAGTCATACCTTGGATCCCGAATGCCTTGTGAGTTGAATGTTTTGGCTCCCGAATGCCGCAAACCCCATAAGTGAGCTGGTTTGTGAACGTTCTTTGGAACCCAAACATCCGATGTGGCTTCCGATTGGCTGCTAGAGCTTCCTGCAGCCAATCAGAAGCTGCGCCTTGGTTTCTGAACGTTTTGCAAGTCAAGCAGACTTCCGGAATGGATTCCATTCAACTTCCAAGGTACGACTGTATATAAATGTTTGTTCATAAATAAATAGATAAATGACAAGGTAAGTAGAAGGCTTTGTGGAAGATGTCGGTTTGGGGGAGGGATATGAAAAGAAAGTAGGGGTTTATTGATGACTATTCTAGCTGATTGCCAAAGAATTGATGCTTTTGAATTATGGTGTTGGAGGAGACTCTTGAGAGTCCCATGGACTGCAAGAAGATCAAACTGATCCATTCTGAAGCCCTGAGTGCTCACTGGAAGGACAGATCTTGAAGCTGGAGGCTCCAATACTTTGGCCACCTCATGAGAAGAGAAGACTCCCTGGAAAAGACCCTGATGTTGGGAAAGATTGAGGGCACAAGGAGAAGGGGACGACAGAGGACGAGATGGTTGGACAGTGTTCTTGAAGCTACCAGCATGAGTTTGACCAAACTGCGGGAGGCAGTGGAAGACAGGAGTGTCTGGCGTGCTCTGGTCCATGGGGTCACGAAGAGTCAGACACGACTAAACGACTAAACAACAAGAACATTCTAGCTAGCCATAAAGAATGCATTGCATCTCACAAATCCCAGTTCCCTGTTTTGAAACAAGCGCATCCACAATCCCCTGGTTTTATTTCTTCAAACTAATGACCATTAGTGGCCACCAAAAGTTATGTAAATACATTTGTTCTTCCTCTCTCCTCTTCTCATTCTCGAGCTTCAAAATACGTTCCAAAAAATACCTCGTAAATTATGAAGAAAGGTAGTGGAGTTTTGTTTTGTTAACCAAAAGAGGGGGGGGCTACATTGGGACCCTGTCATGCTTTCAAGTACAGAGGGAAGCTGTCCCTTGCTGACTGAGGCAGTTTTTAACCAACCCACTGCTTATGGTCCTCTGAAATCTGTCGAGGAATCCCCTTATTCATGACAGAGGGCTTGCTTTTACAAGACCTGGCAAGACACAAGAGAGCCAGCCAGGCTTTAAAGTGGATACCCTCTGCATCTTTACCATATGTTGTCATCAGTTGAGAAATGCTAGTCAGTAGTTTTCAAATGAGCCTACTGAACCCCAGGGAACAACTGAGTTTTTATAAGCTTCCATACAAGGCCGATGATTCATTTCAGTTTGGTTTTCAGTGTCCCCACTCTGAGAGTTCGGCTGCTTTATGCTTACACAAACCATGTTGTTTTTCCATTCTTTAATGGGCCGTTAGAGAAATAGCAGAGCAGAGTGAAAATCTTGATGACTCATGTGCTCATAATTTTACAGCAGAGGCACCCTTATTGGTGGCATTAACAAACAAACAAACAAAACCATTCAATGATTCTGGAGGTGATTTAGCTAAATTCGAGTGCCATTCTCCCTGATACCGAGCCAGAATATTTACCACAGCAAGCTCTAAATATTTTGTGCAACATCATGACACTTTCACAACTAAAAGTGTCATCGTGGATACAATCCATGTTCCCTTTGGTGTTCTGTATCCCTTTTCATACGAATTATAACAGGGTATCCTGGCCAAATAATAATAATTCTTTGAGCTTAGTCCAATTAATGTAGGTGTTACTAAATAATAATAAAAAAAGGGGGGGGGACATTTTTCATTTCAAGGACTACATTTCCATGTGGACAAACTTCCCAGGTCCAAGCAAATGGTGGGTAGATATTGTTAAGTACAGTAATTTAATTCACCGATATTGTAAATGCTTGCATGCATTGCTATGTCTTTACATTTGATTGGTTGGTAACTGAATTCTAGAGAGTTCTACAGTAGTTTTTGTTAAGTTGTGGGTGAACCTATCAGACGACACAGCGATTCATAAAACAGCTCTTGTTTATTCACAGACCAGGACAGAACTGAACTGAAGGGTTCAGTCAGCCTGCTTATATAGAACTCCAGTACAACGTTACTGTAACAACTTTCTAAAACTATCCAATCACTGAACGTCACTTTTGATCCCTTATTTGCATAACTATCTACAGTATCCCCCTGCTGGCCCAGGGTGAGAACTTCAGTACATAACACCTTTCATGTGATTGGCTAACGTTGATCACATGGGAGGTATCCAGTGAAGGAAAGACTCCATTTTATGTGGAGCAAGAGGGCTCTGTTTTAGAATCCACTGTGAACACTGCTAAGTTGAGTAGAGTGTTGTTGCGCTTCTTGAAAGAAAGAGAGCAAAGCTACAGGAGAAGGTAAAAGCAGAAAACTCTCATAGGAGCTGCAAGGCACTGCCTGATTGAGATACAGAAGGCTGAGGGCTGAGCTCTGGGAAGAGAGGAAAATACAGTTGTTTGGAAGTTAGAAGAAGAGGCTGTCAGCCCATGATTGGATGAGTGTGTGACTGTAAATATTAAGCTTTAATTCATCTCTAAGTTTCTGCAAGGTAAGTTTTTGAATCTGAAAGTCTGGACATTGGTTAAATTTCCAAAGAAGCGTGTCAGTCATATATACAATTTGAGCTCCTTAGCTCAACACCAGAACTTTGTATGGTAAGCTGTATTCCCATCACACAAAAGGCAGAGGTTTCTACATACACACCTGTCCATTTAGGAAAGCAGGAAGCATTCTCACGGTTCAAGGATGAATTCTAGCCAGACAAAAACTGGAGCAGTTTATGGGGCAGAGCCTGCTCCAGTGTGTGGCCTGGGGAAGTCGCATGGGCAAGCCAAAGTCCTAGAGAGTCTGCAGGGCTGCACATGGCCCTAGACTAAGGTCCCTGACCCTTGAGTCAGAGGATGCATTAATCCAATACATATATGATGGAACTAGAGAGGCAGCAGCTTTTTAATGTGATATGTTACATTCAAATATACAAGAAGATAATAATAGATGGCTCAAGGGCCAGATGCCCCTTAGTTCCATATTGCTCAAGCAATTCCAGTGTTTAGAATTATATTAATCACAAGGGGAGTGTATAAGAAAGAAAAAATCAATGTACTATACAGTGGAACCCCGGGTTACAAACACCTCGGGTTACAAACACTTCGAGTTACAGACTCCGCTAACCTGGAAGTAGTACCTCGGGTTAAGAACTTTACCTCAGGATGAGAACAGAAATCATGCGCCGGTGGTGCGGCGGCAGCAGGAAACCCCATTAGCTAAAGTGGTACCTCAGGTTAAGAATGGTTTCAGGTTAAGAACAGACCTCGGAAACGAATTAAATTCGTAACCAGAGGTACCACTGTACTCCCATACATTCTTAAATACATTGATATAGTGTTATTATCCTAATACATATATAGATGTTAATAGCCTACTACGTTCTGTATAAACCCATTCAAAATATTGTCATATTTATCCAAACAAAGTCTACGCCTGTAAGCAGTCTGTTCATAAGTTGTGAATATTGTTGTCGTATTGTCGGTCCATTGATTAAAGGGTATGTATCACATCTTTATTCTTCCAATACTTCGGTATAAGTCTCTTGGCCACTGTTAGGAGCATAGAATCCATTTCCATTGTCCCGTTGTTAATTTCCACACAATAGGTATATAGTTCAAAAGAATATTCTCTGCCGAAAGATTAAACTTCTCCTGCACAGTCTTCCATGATACTTGACCACAGTGCCTGATCCTTTAGCTTTGCTGGACTTTGGAGTGATGACACCAGCATAGCCCTCAAGGCCAATGCGATTAGAGTTCCCACTGTTGCCATTTCACAAGGCTGGGCATGGAATCTTCTACTTTTGGGGGATATAAGGTTTCATAGAATAATCAGCTCAGGAGGGTTTTAACACAGTTAAAGCAAAACTTCATTGACATGACTAATAAACACATGTCTAAAACAGACGGGCTGAGGGGGCAGGCGGGCGGTGGGGGTGCCATTCATGACCGCAAGGAGGCCCATCAAGAAAGGTCAGCAGTTTATATCAATGCCTGTTCGAAGCCTCTCCAAAGCAGTAGGCAGCTTTCTGGTCTAGTTAGGAACGTTTGCTTTCTCACACAAGCAAAATGTGGTTCACCTCAAGGGAAAAGAAAACAGATCATTTGATCCCTCACAGTAGGTTTCCATGCCGCACTGCTAAGCATGAAGGAATCGTGGAAATTCACCAGGTGTAAAAAAAATGAAAGAAAGAAAGAACAAAAAAGAAGGCACCACAGTTTCAGCCCAGCCTAACTTTCCTCAGAGCATCCTCTGGGGTATCGAGCCCTGCAGAGCTTAATAAAAACTTGAAGGGAAGAAATACAAGCACACACACACAAATGCAGAAAGACTCATTAAACGAAGGGCCTTCTTCCAAGAAGCCTGTAACAACTCCACGAAATGTGTTTTCAGCACCACAATACACATTTTCTGTTTGGTTTCTCAGCAAAATCATTATATGTAAGTATTGCCTTTGAAACTGAAAAAGAAAGATCCTGATGAATATTACACTCCGGACCGAAGGTTGCCAAGACTAACAGATTGCTGTTTAAAGACTTTTGGAGAGAAATCCCTGCGAAGGAACAAAGCTTGAAGAGTAATTAGGCATCGGCCCAACAAAACGGCGTGCTACTTGCTGATGAAGTCCGTTTGACGTCTCTGTTGTGTAAATTCTAGCAGTTTGCTGGGCATTTGAAAAGTTTGCTTTTGAAGAAGAGCTAAGTCATTTTAAAAATAATTTAAATAAGCCCTTGCTTGGCAGGGCTTTTTTTTTTTCAACCAGAGCTCAGCTCTGGCACCTCTCAGGTGGGCACAATTGCCATTCTAAGAGAACAAAGGGGAGCTCTGGCACCTCTTTTTCTAGAAAAATAGCACTATTGCTTGGTATTGATTCCCACTGTGGACCCACTCTGAGCAAAATGAATTCATGTTACCATACCCTCCAACATTTCTCCAATGAAAATAAGGACGTCCGACCAAGCCCTCAACATTTCTCAGATGAAAATAGAGACTTTCTAGGGGAAAGCGGGACATTCTGGGATCAAATCAGAAACTGGGACGGCTTCTGTAAATCCAGGACTGTCCCTGAAAAATTTGGGACACGTGGAGGGTCTATGTTACATTCTTCATGAATTGGGCCTAATCTAACTTAAGAGACAGGGATGGACCATAGCTCAGGGATATCTAATCTGCATTGCATGAGGAACACCCCAAGTTGAGTCCCTGGTAACTCCAGAGGACTGGGAGAGACCCTTGTCTAAAATCCTGGAGAAGCACTGCCAGATAACATAGACAAGACTGAATTAGATGGATCAGTGGTCTGACAGAGTTTACAGCAGCTTCCTATTAATGGAAGGGGAGGGCCCAGAGTGAGTCGTGGGGAGCTGGTGGAGAGGGGTACAAGGCTGAATAAAGATTTGACCCTGGTCTCCCAGGTCCTCCCAGCTCCAGCACTCTTACCACTACACCTCAATACCTTCTTGAGGGAAGAGTTATACAGATTGGGTTAAGTAATCAATCCCCAGATTCTTAGTGAACAAAACAGGCAAGGTGAACTTCCACCTGACATTTCTATTTAAAATGACGTACGGCAGCCGGTGTGATATTAAAAGAATTGCTCTCCTTGTACTTGGCAAGGGAAATATTTCACATAATTGTTGCAGCTTGGAGAGAAGGCTAATTCTTTTGGACACTGCAGGTTTTTCTTGTTGTACAGGGGAATATATTATCTCGGTACCTCGGATCAGAGGATGTTAAGTCTGAATACTGCCATGGCAGAATTAATAGCTTTGAAATGGCTCACTGTTGATTTTGCAATTTGTGGCTTGATTTTGGTGGGAAAGGCATTTTCCCAGCCTCATTCTCTTGATGTGTCAACATTTGAGGCTAAATTGTCAGGGCCTGAGCAGGAAGAGTGATACAAAAAAGAAAGAAAAACGAGAGAGAGAGAGAGAGAGAGAGAGAGAGAGAGGAAACAGCAGAATGTGACTCGTTCAGTGTCAACTTTGCCCAACAAATCAAGGGGTCATTTATATAATCATATGAAATGGAGGCAGTGAGATATTTTACTTTCTTGGGCTCCATGATCACTGCAGATGGTGACAGCAGCCACAAAATTAAAAGACGCCTGCTTCTTGGGAGAAAAGCAATGACAAACCTACACAGCATCTTAAAAAGCAGAGACATCACCTTGCCAACAAAGGTCTGTATAGTTAAAGCTATGGTTTTCCCAGTAGTGATGTATGGAAGTGAGAGCTGGACCATAAAGAAGGCTGATCGCCCAAAAATTGATGCTTCTGAATTATGGTGCTGGAGGAGACTCTTGAGAGTCCCATGGACTGCAAGAAGATCAAACTTATCCATTCTGAAGGAAATCAGCTCTGAGTGCTCACTGGAAGGACAGATGCTGAAGCTGAGGCTTCAATACTTTGGCCACCTCATGAGAAGAGAAGACTCCCTGGAAAAGACCCTGATGCAGGAAAAGATGGAGGGCACAAGGAGAAGGGGACGAGAGAGGACGAGATGGTTGGACAGTGTTATAGAAGCAACCAACATGAATTTGACAAAACTCCGGAAGGCAGTGGAGGACAGGAGTGCCTGGCGTGCTTTGGTCCATGGGGTCATGAAGAGTTGGACATGACTAAATGACTAAACATCAACAAGTTGAACATAACAATACACTGGGTTCACATCATCTATCTTTTACTTGGGTTCACTTACCAAAATACAAAAAGTCATTTGTCTCATTGGGGGTTTTATTATAAGGAGCAGAGGGAGAGAAATGAAATGTACAGTCGTACCTTAGAAGTCGAACAGAATCCATTCCGGAAGTCTGTTCAACTTCCAAAACATTTAAAAACCAAATTGTGGCTTCTGGTTGGCTGCAGGAAGCAGCCAATCAGAAGTCGTGGAAGCTCCTTCGAACGTTCAGGTTGGTTCCAAAAGTACGTTCTCAAACCAGAACAATTACTTCTGGATTTGCGGCATTTGGGAGCCAAAACGTCTGAATTCCAAGGCATTTGACATCCAAGGTACAACTGTACTGTGTTTCTAACCAAGTAGATTTCCACCTTCCAGCATCTTGGAAGAAAATCAGGAATTCATGTAATCGACTTCTCGCCATCCCCTCTTTAACTGCAGAGGAAGGAGAAGGAAATTAATAGTGCGCCAAATATTTCTTTTGAATTTTTCCTGCCCTTCCCTGTCAATTAATGAGAAAAGAAACTGCATTCAAAATAATTTGCTTCTGCACTTCCCACGGGCATCCTATTGGCCACTGTGAAAACAGGATGCCGAAATAGAAGAGCCAGTAGGCCTTGTCTCATATTCTTATGGGATTCTGAGCCAGCAAATTCCTTTAAAAAAAAAAAGCCTTAAAATGTATGGGATCAAACAAATTATACATATTCCAAACTCAAAATTAAAATATTGAGAGAACCGTGGAAACTACTTTTCAGAAAGAATGGCCAGAACAAAAGTATCCCAAACCAGCAAGCAGAATTGAATTGAACAAATATTTACCAGAAATCTATTAGATACCTGCATATTTTGCGGATGGGATGCGGGTGGCGCTGTGGGTTAAACCACAGAGCCTAGGACTTGCTGATCAGAAGGTCAGCGGTTCGAATCCCCATGATGGGGTGAGCTCCCGTTGCTCGGTCCCTGCTCCTGCCCACCTAGCAGTTCAAAAGGACGTCAAGTGCAAGTAGATAAATAGGTAGCTCTCCGGCAGGAAGGTAAACGGCGTTTCCGTGTGCTGCTCTGGTTCTCCAGAAGCAGCTTAGTCATACTGGCCACATGACCCAGAAGATGTACACCGGCTCCCTTGGCCAATAAAGCGGGATGAGCGCCGCAACTCCAGAGTCAGCCACGACTGGACCTAACGGTCAGGGGTCCCTTTACCTTTACCTTATATTTTGTAGACTTGACCACAAAGCATTTTACTGAACAATGGCTACTTCTTCAGTGTAGCTAGGCCTGTCAAAGAATACATTTTTCTAAGTTTTGCATGTAACAGATTCTGTATACTCTGCATGATTTTGTGCGGCAGGAGTTAAGTAAAATATAAGGATACTTCAGAGTATTTGCTTGCTTATGGGATGAGAAATACCCACTCCATTTAGGGATTTAAATACTGGTTTCAGAGTAATCCAAAACTTCAAGCAGCACTTAAGAATATTCTCTTTTCCCCCTTTTTTTCTCCCTTGCAACAATAACCTCTGTTGACTTAGGATATAATCCCATTCCTAGGTGGAATCTACACACATATTAAAAAAAAGTTCCGAAAAAGCTTTTTATCCAAGCACATAATAAACAGTAAGACAATCTAGGATACTCATCAAAGAAAGTTCTCTTGGCAGAGGTTCTGGTGCTATACATAGAAAATATGTGGAGCAGATCTTTCACCTGGACCACAGTGTGCACCTGTAGCATACCTGTTATATAGATGTAAAGCAGTTATGTCCTTTGCTATGACCAGAGAGGGCGTACTCCCTAGGAATTTGAATGAAACTGAGGTATAGGCAGGGATCAGAAGCATTTCTGGAATGTTATCTTATTTTTTATCTCATTTTTTTGTTTGTTTAAAGAAAAGCACATTTGCTAAAATGCTTACATTAGTATGATTTTTGGTGCTCTCTTTCTGAGCTAAGCACTTCCCTGAGACATCTCGTTCGCAACTTTATTTACAGAGAAAGATGAACTTCAGGCCGTTTGGCGCAGCTTTGTTGAAAGAGTCTTCCTCTTACAGCATCGCTCCAAATGGTTTGTTTGGACTGTTTCAGAGGTGACATCCAATACGTAAGATTCCCAGCCTGACAAGTGGGGAAACAGATTATCAAAGGAAGCAAAGTATAGAAACAGGAATATACAGTTCCATGGCATTTGACATCATTCCCTCCAGAGTAGGCAAATGGAATTGGAACATGTTACAGAGCAGTCAGCCATTAGCTTTTCTGCATGGTCACATCGGTGATGTGGGGAGAGGTGATAGGATCAGCCAGCCTCCCCTAATGTGGTACCCACCAGATATATTGGGGATTTTAGAGGGGGACACCATGTTGTGCAAGGCTGGGCTAGGCTCACCTACTGTCCTCAAAACTTATCTCCCACTTCTTCAGACATAAGGTGTCAGTTTGCATTTCTTGGTACAGAAAGTATTGATTGGACGTGTGAAGAGCCAGTGTGGTGTAGTGGTTAAGAGCGGTGGACTCGTAATCTGGTGAAACTGGGTTCGCTTCCATGCTCCTCCACATGCAGCTGCTGGGTGACCTTGGGCTAGTCACACTTCTCTGAAGTCTCTCAGCCTCACTCACCTCACAGAGTGTTTGTTGTGGGGGAGGAAGGGAAAGGAGAATGTTAGCCGCTTTGAGACTCCTTAGGGTAGTGATAAAGCGGGATATCAAATCCAAACTCTTCTTCGTCTTCTTCTTTCCCATTCTAATTAATTCAAGAGGGTTCTGGAAGCTTCTCTGTGTGAAAGAAACTGGAAGTTTCTAGCTGACACGCAAGTTTCTATTCTGCCTAGAAGCAAGCAGAAGGTTCATAATGTTTGGATTATTCCTTCAGAGAAGCTGAGTACAGCTGGCTTAAACTGGTTCTGTTATCTCTTTCTGTCAAGGTCATGCTGACTATAATAAGTTGAGGTGAAACAGGAAGATGCTCCTTCTCCTCAGGCATCCAACTCACCTCCACCATTGCCCCTCTACCTAAGCCTTGCTTACCAGGGTCGCCCAGCTGCAGCCTCTAGGTTCTGGCAACGTCTGATGAGAAGCTTCTGAGATCTCAACAGAATGCGGAAGCCACAGCCACTTCTGCTTGCTTCTTCAGTGGGGAGGGGTGGGGGGATGAAGAGGGTGCTTCTCCACCACAGTAGTGCGGAGAAGCAGTGGCAACAGCAAGATTTAATGAGAGTTCCATGAGATCTCGCCAGAAGCCATCACCACTTTTCCTTGCTTCTCTGGCAGCGGCAGGGGTGGGCAAGTGGGATTCTACAGTCCAAGGCAGCTGCCTTAGTCCACCTAATGAGTGGTCAGATATTTTAGCCCCTAGGAGACCCTGCTTCAATGGACCAGTGAAATATCTCACACAGAGACGCGCGCACACAGTTCATGCAATATTGGAATATTCTCTTGATCATAGAATCCAAATTGTAGAGCTGGAAGGAACCATGAGGGTCATTCAGCCCCCTGCAATGCAGGAATCTTTTGCTCAACGTGGGGCTCAAATTCATGACCCTGAGATTAAGAATCTCATGCTCTACTGACTGAGCTATCCCAATTTTCACTTCACCCATCATTCAGGGAGATATGCTGCAAAAGAAAAGAATATATATATATACAGTGGTGCCTCCCAAGACGAAATTAATTCATTCTGCGAGTTTTTTCGTCTTGCGAATTTTTCGTCTTGCGAAGCACGGTTTCCCATAGGAATGCATTGAAAATCAATTAATGCGTCCCTATGGTCAAAAAAAGTCCAAACAAAGCCAAATTTGGTACAAAAAGAGTTTATTAAGTGCTCTTTAAAGTCACACATACTGTAAAGAGCATTTCAAAAATTGAAGGAACAATAATTTAAGTTTCTAAACATGACAGAAAAGCATTTAAAAATCACCAAAGTGTACTGTACAAAGTGTACTGCTCCTCGAAGTCAAGTCGCAACTGCACCTCTTCAAGCAATGCACCCTGGGTATTAATGGTTTTAAGAAAAAGGAAACAAACTTGCAAGACGTTTTTGTCTTGCGAAGCAAGCCCATAGGGAAATTCGTCTTGCGAAGCAACTCAAAAAACGAAAAACTCTTTCGTCTTGCGAGTTTTTCGTCTTGCGAGGCATTCGTCTTGCGAGGTACCACTGTATATATATTGTTGTTGTTGTTTAGTCGTGTCCGATTCTTCATGACCCCATGGACCAGAGCACGCCAGGCACTCCTGTCTTCCACTGCCTCCCGCAGTTTAGTCAAACTCATGTACACATTATGGAGCTTAATAACTTCATTGCAGAATTCAGAGAAGTGTAGCTTCAGAAGGATGGCTGTTTTTCAGTTCTGGCATTGTTTCAGAAAGTGTGAATTAGGTTGGTTTGCCTTAAAATGAAAACTAAATCAAATTTCTCCTCCCTCCCTAATGTCACATGATTCTTAAGGACTTATAGATCAACCCTTTTCTCTCTCTCCAGCCTTCTCTGCTTTCAGAGATTGACATACAGTGCAATGTAGAAACTAAGCAAGCCATGGCTGTGTTCAGCAGATACCTCTGACCTTGAGTTCTATAAATTAGCGAACAGAGAAGGCCTGTTCTTACTCTTATAATCAGACATAATTTTGACAAACTGCTTCCATATACTTGCTAATGCTTTTCTAAGCTACTCTACATCATTTCAGCACTCGCGTCTTTGTATGAAAGCTTTATTGTCCTCTGTTAACCTATCTGCCACTTCTCCCCTTTCTCAGTTCTGATTTCTGCAAAGACTTTTGTGAGCTTCTGTTTGAAAGGCTCACCTGCAGAAGACCTTGGAACTGCAAACATGGAAGTGGGGCTGATTCAGCTTCAACGCGAGCGTTAAAATCACTTGTAACATGCCTACAGAGGCAGCTTTCATTTCAACCTCATTTCTTTCACCAACTGCAAAAGCAACCATCCCAGAAGAGGAACCAGCGACTGTACTGTAGCTTTACCTAATGCCTGAACATTAATTTTATTTATCGTAGCAAGAAAGAAAGGTGACTGGCGTCTTTTTGGAGAAAATCTTGTGAATGAATCAAAAATATGGATGCAACTGTAGAGATTTGTAAAAATATTGACTACAGCTGAAAGAGCGTGATATATAGCTCAAGCTGAGGTCATGTCCGATTAAAGTTTTGCTCATTTACTTCTGCAGGTGGAACTGAAACAGTTGCCAGTTCACAAACTAAGGGGTTTTATTTCTCAAATGGGGGGGGGAGAGTTGGAGGATTAATCGAAATGGTACGTGCAATTTGAGTGGTTGTTAAATACAGTCGTACCTTGGAGGTCAAACGGAATCTGTTCCGGAAGTCCGTTCGACTTCCAAAAAGTTCAGAAACCAAAGCGTGGCTTCTGATTGGCTGCAGGAAGCTACAGCCAATCAGAAGCCGCAGAAGCCCCATCAGATGTTCGGCTTCCAAAAATAGTTTGCTAACCAGAACACTCACTTCCAGGTTGGCGGCGTTTGGAAGCCAAACGTTTGAGAACTAAGCTGTTTGAAAACCAAGGTACGGCTGTACCTACAATAGACTGGTTGGCTATTTTAGATGAAGATGAGCAGTGTTATCATTGGATATTTAAATGAACTTGCTTTTGACTCAAGTTCCATTTTCCTTCTTTGCCATAAAGGTAAAGGTAAAGGGACCCCTGACCATTAGGTCTAGTCGTGACCGACTCTGGGGTTGCGGCACTCATCTCGCTTTATTGGCTGAGGGAGCCAGCGTACAGCTTCCGGGACATGTGGCCAGCATGACTAAGCCGCTTCTGGAGAACCAGAGCAGCGCACGGAAACGCTGTTTACCTTCCCGCCAAAGCAGTACCTATTTCTCTACTTGCACTTTGACATGCTTTCAAACTGCTAGGTGGGCAGGAGCTGGGACTGAGCAACGGGAGCTCACCCCGTTGCGGGGATTTGAACTGCCAACCTTCTGATCGGCAAGTCCTAGGCTCTGTGGTTTAACACACAGCACCACCCGCGTCCCGCGTTCTTTGCCATACACACACTCAAACTGGGAATTAGGCAGCATAAGTAGTACCCAATACACGGGGTATGTGTATGAAGTCTCAGTCAGATAATCCATGATATTCCAAATGGGGAATATCACTTTGTGCACCGTTGTTAGAGCCTGAGACTCTTAATCTAGGAACGTGGGTTCGAGCCCCACATTTGGCAAAAGATTCCTGCATTGCAGGGGGTTGGACTAGATGACCCTCATGTTCCCTTCCAACTCAACAATTCTAATATTTTTAAGAAATACTTTGTCCAGTTGTCTGGACTGGGGTGATCTGTTATATGTGATAAACAGATCGGAGAAAGAGAGAGAGAGAGAAATGAGACCAGCCACCACAGTTGCAGCTGCCCATATATGAATACTGGTCACATTAGGATATTCTGTGCCTTATGAATCACACAAGGTTGCACCCTAATACCATAAATCTGAAGCTGCATCAATAAAATATCCCCCGGTAGCCATAAAACACTCTGCATAGATGTCTTTGTCAGGTCAAGCACATTTTTGGCATAAGGACAACTTTTGAATTTATCCTTCAGAGGGTAAATGTGGGAGAGGCATTATAAGAAATTGGATTTAGCAAGCAAACTTATTTGTAGTTTTACATGGAAATAAATTCACACACACACAAAAACCTATATTCTCTTCTTTTCAGTTGTCTGGCAAAGTACGCAAAAAAATTCCACATTTCCAGCATGGACTCAAATCTGCCTCCCTCCCTCTCTCTCCGAAAATCTTGAAGCGTTGCTTCAAATCCCTAAATCACATAAGGCATATTTTTAATATATTGTACTAGGGATAACCTTTTCAATAGCACTGGAAATCCCCAAGTACCCTATCTAGGTGTATGCAGATAGATGGCTTCCATATGAATAGATTTTTCTTCACTGTTTTTCATTCTATTGTATATAGCAGTTGCGTATGCTTTTCATAATGAAGGGCTTCTCTTAATAACTTTGCATTTATTTTGTTTCTTTCTCTTTTATTTTTTTTTAAGAAAGCAGATGTGATGAAGTGCAGGAGAACTAGCAGTTTAATAAAACACACTTGTCCTCCCTCGGATCTCACAGTAAACTAGTTTAGATAGCGTTCCGATGGTGAAAGTTCCATTCTTTCTTCTGCCGCTGATAAATGACATTTTCCCCATCTTGGGATATCTGAGGGCGGTGCATATATGTCATTGCTGGGAATCTAGCTTTGCAGAGATAAAGACAAAAGAATTCTTGACTCTTAAAAAGGAGCGTTATACAAACAAATGTTCTTAACTGATAAGACTGTAAAAGTGCTAAGTGAGGAAATCTTTCTATCAGTGCTAAAATGTTTCTTTCATTCTTACACAGACACAGCTCACGACACAAGAACTCCAAATCGCCTTTGCCCCTATGGTAGTGAAGATCTTTCTCTCTCTCTCTCTCTCTCTCTCTTAATAATAATAAAAAAATCACCTTTAATTTGTTTACTACCTTTCTATATTACTATAGAAAAGGTGTTTTACAGCAAGAAAATACACAGCAAAGAACACACGCCATATAATAATCCGATCTAATACAAAAAGTCATAATAAAACATACCGTATTTTTTGCTCTATAAGACTCACTTTTTCCCTCCTAAAAAGTAAGGGGAAATGTGTGTGCGTCTTATGGAGCGAATGTAGGCTGCGCAGCTATCCCAGAAGCCAAAACAGCAAGAGGGATTGCTGCTTTCACTGCACAGCGATCCCTCTTGCTGTTCTGGCTTCTGAGATTCAGAATATTTTTTTTCTTGTTTTCCTCCTCCAAAAACTAGGTGCGTCTTGTGGTCTGGTGCGTCTTATAGAGCGAAAAATACGGTAACTTTAAAATAGAACAACTTATATCAAATAAAGAAAATATTCAGTCATCTATGAGAATATAATAATACACAATAAAATTAACTCTCTAAACATCAGCAAATGATAATTAAACAGAAATGGCACTTCACACGATGTTATGGTACTTCAAAATCTGCCCTGGGGTGCCAACTTGAATAAAATATTGGGTGGGGGGCAGGTAAGCCTCGCCCAACATTATTGATCACAAGATGTGGTGCATGCACAACATTTGAATCACAGTGCTCATCAACTTTGGGGGGCCAGGCCCCTTCAGATATTTTACTGGGGTGGAAAAGTGACCTCAGCCCCTAGCAGTTGGCTCCTATGATCTGCCCCAGTCATTCTTCTCCTCACCATGGCCAGCTCAAGGCATTTCACTGCTTGTGGTGAAGGCAAGATGGCGTCCTATCCCCATTCCATGTAAAGAGCCAATCAGGATGGTAGTTGAAATGTATTTCAAGACTTGTGACATTGGGGGCAGCAGATATCAGGGGCTGGGCAGAGGAGGAGGAGGGGTGGAGATCGCCTCCCCATCTTGACCCTTCCAGGGAGGAGTATATATTTACAGCAGGGGATTGCGGGAGGTCACAGATGAGGGGGAAAGCTGGGAAATTGTGTAAGAGTCAGAGCAGCAGCTGGCTGACACATTGTCATTAGAAAGCATTCCAGACCCACCATCTCCCAGAACCTGGTGAGCATTAAAAGTAGGAGAGCAAAGAGCTCAAAGGCAGAGGGCACTTAGTGGCACCCATAGAGGAGATGATGAGGATGACGAATGAGGAAGTGGGAGAGACAGGGGCAGAGGTGGAGCTAGTTACTCTGGTACCCGGAGCGGCACACATGATGTGCATCTGGGAGCAGGGCTAGCCACCCGTGGGGGCGTTGCCCATGGCGAGCGTCCCAGGGGAGCACCGCAAGCGGCAAGCATCCCGGGGGGGGTGGCACGGTGATGTCACCCCCTCTCAGGGATGACACCTGGGGCGTACCGCCCTCACCACACTCCCCCTCCTCCACCAGTGGATGAGGGTTGGAGATTCACTTGGGACAATGACATTATCCAAGAAGCTGGGTTCTATAGCTTCTCTGTGTAATGTTTGAAATAAAAAAGGGCTGTAAGAAACTTTCCCCTGTCTTTATATTTGCCTGGGCAACCAGCCGGGGGCTGCTGACAGCAGACTAGCTGAGGAAAAGGAAAAGAGGAGGGGGAAAAGGAGAGAAAAAGAGAGAAAAAGATAAGAAGAAAGAAAACAACTTAAAAGCGAGAATAGAAAACAATACAGTGGTACCTCGGGTTAAGTACTTAATTCGTTCCGGAGGTCCGTTCTTAACCCGAAACTGTTCTTAACTTGAGGCACCACTTTAGCTAATGGGGCCTCCTGCTGCCACTGCGCAGCTGCTGCACAATTTCTGTTCTCATCCTGAAGCAAAGTTCTTAACCCGAGGTACTATTTCTGGGTTAGCGGAGTCTGTAACCCGAGGTACCACTGTAGTCACTTCATCCACTCCAACATAACACCCAACAAAACCACTTTCTATAAGCCAACATATTATTCAATCCCCAAATCCATATATCACTGTTTCATTTCCTTTTTCATACCAAAAGTCTATGAGAGGTTTCGAGTCCTTAGTAAAACAATGATTTTAGATCAGAGCCTGGGATTGAACCATGACCCTCATGGCAAGGATTGAACCCGAGTATCTCCTGCAAAACATGTGTCAAGAACTCACAGAGAAGGACCAGTTCACACTGCAGCCCAGCTTTTCCCCAAGCAGGTGCCCTCCATATGTTTTGGATCCCAAGTCCCACTACCCTGGCCATTGGTCATGCTTGCTGGAGCTGTTGGGAGTAGCAGGTCCCCAGCATTTGGAGGAAACCAGAATGTGGTGGGCTGCCGTAGGCTATCTGTGTGAAGGACGGGAGAAGCTCTTCTGCCATATGCTATTTCAGACATCAGAGACCCAGCAGAATGTATGAGCTAGCATATACTTTATGGGGATATAGAAGGAAATTTTGCAAAACACACTTCAAAGAGAGGGGCTTATTTTCCTTCTATTCCCTCAGTATTTCCATTAACTCTAAAGCAATGACATCACAACAAACCCAAGTTGCCAAGACTATATACATACATATATATATATATATATATATATATATACTCGCATGGTTACATTCTCTACAAATTATAGCTCTCGGAATATAAATCAGAATAATTGTTTAAATCAGAGTGACTGTTGAAACTGATTTACAGAGATCAAATCAAAAATGTAATAATTCTTGTGGTCTCACTAATGCCCAGAGCACCAAATATTTCTAAAAATTTGGGTTGTCAGTTATATATAGTGTTTACATTAGCATGCTGCTCGAACAGAGAAAATATATATTTTAAGATGAAAATGTGAATCCGGGGTTACAAGTATGTTTCTGAAACAGCTAAGTCATCTTGTTTCAAGTAAAACCAGATGTTTGCTTAAAGTGAAAGCCCATCATTTCTTTTAATTACATTCATTGGTTAGGCCACCAGGAATATCCATATGTGCACACAATGATCCGATTAAAATCAAAGACTTCACAATGGAGAACGCAATCAACCACTGAATGACCACCGTTAAGATATACAGTGCCCTGATTCTGGGTTCTACCATGCAGCACTGCTTATTTCCCCTACAGCAAACCATTCAGAAATGATAACATTGACCTAGGCAACTGGTTTGTGACCTTTTTTGGATATGTCTTCTCCACTTTCTGCCTGGTTATCATTCAAATATAGCCATCTTCGGATGTTCTCCTCTTGGACACATGGTCACCATCATCTTCCATGTGTTGAGAAGGGAACTGCTTCCACAGGGGACCCCAATGTACTCATCTAGGCTCCCTGCGAGATTTAGATTCATGATCTTCCTGGGTTCTAGACTGAATGGGAAGCCAACAGAAGTTCAAAAGAATCTCTGCTACAGAAGTTCTATTCCCGACATGTGGAAAGCAATGAAGCTGGCAACAGGAACTTGGCAGGAGAGACAGGAGTCTCATCCCTGCTCTCCCCCTCATTGTATGGGGCTTGAATGCCTGGAGAGGGTTTATATGAATATTCAGCATACTGCTTGATACTTTGCAGCTGTGACCCAACCCTTATTGACCAGAGGGCTTATGCTGGTAAATAATGTTACTCAGTATATTTGAGGTACAGGTTTTGAAGCTCAGGCTTTTGGGAAATCTACAATTCTGTTTATCTTTGCCTTGTCAAAACCTGTTAGGATCTCATACTCCAGACTGTGCGGAAGCAAGTTCCATCTTGCTTGTACAAGTCCAGTACGTTTCCGAGCACAATTCAAAGTGTTGGTGCTGACTTTTAAAGCCCTAAACGGCCTCGGCCCAGTATACCTGAAGGAGCATCTTCACCCCCATCATTCTGCCTGGACACTGAGGTCCAGCTCTGAGAGCCTTCTGGCGGTTCCCTCACTGTGAGAAGCAAGGTTACAGGGAACCAGGCAGAGGGCCTTCTCGGTAGTGGCACCCACCCTGTGGAATGCCCTCCCATCAGATGTCCAGAAAATAAACAACTATCTGACTTTTAGAAGACATCTGAAGGCAGCCCTGTTTATGGAAGTTTTTAAGGTTTGCTGTTTTGTTGTGGTGTTGTTGTTGTTGTCGTCATCATTATCATCATCATCACCACAAGTCTAGAAAGTGTACTTTCAGAAATGAAGCACCACTCCAACTTAACTATCTGCCTCACTCAATGACTCACATGGAAAAGTGTGAGATGGGGAGAGATTTTTAGATGATGCCTTAGTTTTAGAGTAAGTATACCTGGCAATTCCCTGTCAGATTTAGCAGAGAACAAAATATCTTCCCACCTAGGATGAATTCATAAATATGTGAGCAGTGGGAGACATGATCGTGTCAGATATTAGAAACCTCCCTCCAATTGATTAGTCTAGAGGTCGTAGGATGAATCATGTCTCACTACACCAGGTTTATGCCCACATATGACCTGTTGGCAACACTACTAATGAAAACGTGATATATACCCAGTCAACTTTTTTTATTATTAATGGCATTATTATTATTACTATTATTAACACCATCTCTAAGCCACTCTTTATCAGTTAAGACCCGTGGGTGGTTTACAACATATACAATAAAGCAATACAATTCAATATATCATTAAAATTATAATTAAAAATCACACCATACCAGTAAAACAGATGGACCTAATCGATTACAGATGGTCTTACCAAGCCCATTTCTCCCAAAATCCTGGGAAAGGAGGTGTATTCTTAGGGAGTGCTAAAAGGATACCAGTTCTTCACTATAGTTCTAAACAGAGAATTTGGAAGCAAAATCCAGTTGATATTACCCCAATCATAAAATGGCTGTGCCCCACCCCATTTACATGATTTTTCACCTGTGCCCCCCTTGGAATATCCCAGGGCCCCCAGGGTGCCGTATGGCCCCCAGGTTGGGAAACACTGATCTAAACACAAAGAAGCACTTTGATTATGACACTACACCAATTTTCTCCTCTCCCCATCACCCCAGTATATCAGGAACTCCAGATGGACAGGAAAGCACAAGCAACGTCAAGGTTGACGTGTCATCGCACTGTAACTTCACAAGAAGGAGCCGTTAGCTGCCCATCCACTGTTATGAAAGGGTTGTACATTTTGCAGCTGTTTGCCTTTGCCATCAGATGGAGCCTGGCTGGTCCATTCATCCCACCACCAACTGTGACGTTCACCTGAGAGGGAGCCTGATGAGTTAACCATTTCTCTTCTCCTACACCCCTGACCCCCACCCCACCCCTTCCAGGTCTAAAACAAAGGAGGCTAAAAACCGAAAACGGACAACAGAGAAGGAGTCCCAAAGAACCATTTTGTTTTTCTTCAGACACTGTCAAATGTAGCGGCAAGAGGAACGCAAGCTCTCTTTATTTATTACTGAACAATTAACTTCCACAGCGCTGTGGCCTCCTGGTAATGGACTTGTAATTAAACTAGAGTATGATTTATTGAAGTCAGGAGGGATCTCTCTCTAAAAATAGGCCTGCTTTAGTGTTCGTAACCCCCACCTCTTTCCCTCCCAAAGGGCAGTAAGTTAATAACTTTGCTGAATGAGATGACAAGATCTTCGACTTCCTTACAACAACTGCTTGAGCTCCTCAGCTACTCCAGGTCATACTGAAAAGCGAGTATGGCAGCTAGTGTGCAATCAACACATCCAATTTTACACAATATACAGAACCAATTCCAAAGCCACTCTCTCCCCTCCCTCCCACAAGTGACTGAGTATAATATTCAAGGATCCACTCATACCCAAAGGCGGATCCATGTGTGCAGTGGCGTAGTGTGGGGGGTGCAGGGGGGGCCGGCCGCACCGGGCGCAACATCGGGGGGGGGCGCTCGCACTCGCAGCTCTCTGCCCCTACCTGGCTCACTCACTCTCTCTCACTGCAGTGCTGGCTGTGTGAATCCGATCCGAGCCGCCGGATCGCCGCCCACTGTGGAGGGGAGGGTGCCAGGCGTGCGGTGCGGTGCGGAGAGAGAGCGAGGGACTATCTGGGGGAGGGACAGTGCAGCGGGGGGCGCAAATTACTTGCCTTGCCCCGGGTTAGGGGGCGCAAATTACTTGCCTTGCCCCGGGTGCTGACAACCCACGCTACGCCACTGCATGTGTGACAGCTCTTGAAGAGAGCCAGTGTGGTGTAGTGGTTAAGAGCGGTAAACTCGTGATCTAGTGAACCAGGTTCACGTCTCCGCTCCTCCACATGCAGCTGCTGGGTGACCTTGGGCCAGTCACACTTCTTTGAAGTCTCTCAGCCCCACTCACCTCACAGAGTGTTTGTTGTGGGGGAGGAAGAGAAAGGAGAAAGTTAGCTGCTTTGAGACTCCTTCAGGTAGTGATAAAGCGGGATATCAAATCCAAACTCCTCCTCCTCCTCTTCTTCTTCTGGGTCCCACATCCACTCCCATCCCCCACCTCATTCACACAGTAGGTTCACCCTTGCCTGTATTCAGGGTATAATAGGACATGAGTGACCTGTTTGCCAACTTCCAATTTGATAGCGGAAAAAACGTGTCTGGTCGCCACCACATCTTGTCCTACTTGCGGGTGGCACTGTGGTCTAAACCACTGAGCCTCTTCGGCTTGCCAATCACAAGGTCAGCAGTTTGAATCCCTGTGACAGGGTGAGCTCCCATTGCTCTGTCCCAGCTCCTGCCAACCTAGCAGTTCGAAAGCACACCAGTGCAAGTAGATAAATAGGTACCGCTGCAGTGGGAAGGTAAACAGCATTTCCATGTGCTCTGGTTTCCATCACGGTGTCCTGTTGCGCCAGAAGCGGTTTAGTCATGCTGGCCACATGACCCAGAAAACTGTCTGTGGACAAACACCGGCTCCCTTGGCCTGAAAGCGAGATGAGTGCTGCACCCCATAGTTACCTTTGACTGAACATAACTGTCCAGGGGTCCTTTACCTTTTTGTCCTACTGAATGAGGTTGATGCCAAAACTGCCAAAACTTGACAGCTTTAAGAGAGCAACTAGGGGAAATGGAAGCTTTTCCATTGCCCTTATTCATCCATAGCCAAAGGCTTTTCTAATGAAACCTCTAAATTTGAAAAAGAGCTGTTAGAAAAAAAGACTAAATTGCTTTCAAAAATGCATAAACTAATATTAGAATGGCATACGAAAGACGAACAGTTCACTGGGCGAGGGACTTTGGACATAATATACAACTTGCAGCATGGGAGAGGTTTCGGAACTGGGATTTAAAGTTTGCAGGATGTTACGCTCAAAGAAAATTATTTGAAAGTGATGTATCACTGGTACCTAACCCCTAGTAAATTAGCTAAAATATATAAAGCATGCTGGAAATATAAGGAAAAAGAAGGCACCTTTTATCACATGTGGTGGACCTGCAAAGTAGTAAAAGAACTTTGGGAAATGATATATAATAAACTGAAAAAAATGTTTAAAATAACATTTTCTTTTTTAAAAAAACCCAAAAAACCCTGAAGCTTTTCTCATAGGAATTCTAAGTGCTGAAATACCAAGGGGCCAGTAGAGACTATTTATGTATGTGACCACTGTTGCCGGGATGTTACTTGCCCAGAGATGGAAAAAAGACACAGTCCCTACCAGAGAAGAATGGCAGATTCAATTGATAGACTATGCTGAAATGGCAAAAATGACTGGAAGAATTAGGAATCAGGAAGACCAAATTTTTAATAAGGAATGGGGATAATATATAATTTATCTTAAAAATCATTGTAATCAATTAAAATTATTAGTAGGATTGGAATGATACTTGTAGTTGAATGTTGGACTATGGCTGTAATGGAGATCTAATAGAACTAGATTAAGCTAGAAGATGCAGGAGGGAAAAAGTTAACATAAGGACCCACAAAGAGGACGAGGGAAGTCCATGGGAATTTATGGAATTCTCTTTTTGTTTTGGTAGTTTGACAACTGTTTGTAAATTTCAAAATCTGAAAATTAAATAAATTTATTTATCTTTTAAATCCATAGCCAATCTAGCCAGCTAGATATTTATTTTTTAAGTCATTGTATTATATTGTATTGTATTGTATTGTATTGTATTGTATTGTATTGTATGGATGCGGGTGGCACTGTGGGTTAAACCACAGAGCCTAGGACTTGCCGATCAGAAGGTTGGCGGTTCGAATCCTCGCGATGGGGTGAGTTCCCGTTGCTCGGTCCCTGCTCCTGCCAACCTAGCAGTTTGAAAGCACGTCAAAGCACAAGTAGATGAATAGGTACCACTCCAGCGGGAAGGTAAATGGCGTTTCCATGCACTGCTCTGGTTCGCCAGAAGCAGCTTAGTCATGCTGACCACATGACCTGGAAGCTGTATGCTGACTCCCTTGGCCAATAAAGCAAGATGAGTGCCGCAACCCCAAAGTCAGTCACGACTGGACCTAATGGTCAGGGGTCCCTTTACCTTTACCTATTGTAGTGGCTAGAGCATCAGACTGGGACTTGGGAGAGACCAGGGTTCAAGTGTCTACTCAGACATGAATATCACCTTGACCCAATCACTGTTTATGGTACAATCCTGAATATTCTTACCCATTCAACTGTATTATGTTCAGTGAGACTCGAAAAGAAGCTGTGTACTTTCTTAAATATTCCTTGCTAACTCTCCGTTCTGAAGTGTACAGTATTTCCAAACAGCTAACCCCGAGAGAGAGAGAGAGAGAGAGAGAGAGAGAGAGAGAGAGAGAGAGAGAAGGAAGTACTTATCATCCAAGGGATATTACCCCAGTCTGAAACTGTGGTGAAACCTACAGAAAGGTCAGAGGGAAAAGTGCTGTAAAGTTGTTTATCTGCAACACAGGGCTCTCCCGGTGGGGTTTTGTACTAGGCTTAGCTGGTTCCAATCAAGCAGTTACTAGTGGATGGAAGGCTGAAAAGCAAGCTGCTGATTTGCTAACACTGAAAGAACTAGAAATAATTTAATTCCTAAGTGAGTGTAAACCACAGTGATTCATACATACTCGCTTCTGGTTTGCGGTCTCCGTTCTGGAGAAAATCCATCTTCCCCCCCCCCCCTTCAATGACAATAGAGACAGAAGGTCCACTGATTCATAATACTAACAACATGAGACCTAGCAACTTTTCAGCTGGAATTGATTTTGATAGCTTGGAAAACATTGATCTTTGGGATGGAATGGGGGGGGGGATGGGAGAAATAAGATCCCAAGAAATGTGTTGGATGGAAGTCAAATGTAAAGCAGCTTTTCGAACTGTTACACAAATAGCCATTATTCAGAATTGCTGTTCGTTCTTTCCTTGGAGAAACTAACTGGGAGAAGCTAACGCAGCAAGAATTAATCATAATAATAATATAAATCAGGCTGCTAGATCTTGCAGGGAGAAGTACTGGAATCGTAACAACATTTCCCCCCTGAGATCTCATATATAGTTAGTTGGACGGAGGCAGGCAATCCCCTAATACATTTTTGCCGCAATACAATAATAAGTGATTTACAACAAGGCAATCCACAAGTGCCCTAAGCCACTTAAGATATCTTAGAGCCCTTGATAGCCACAGCCCTAAGTTGTTTAAAGCACAAGAACGTCCCATTAAGTAGCTGGTGGGATGCAGCCAACATGTAAAGGCTGCTCAGCAATTCCTTTAATAGGATTGGAACTTTTGATCAATCATGTTGTTGTTGTTTAGTCGTGTCCGACTCTTCATGACCCCATGGACCAGAGCACACCAGGCACTCCTGTCTTCCACTGCCTCCCGCAGTTTGGTCAGACTCATGGTTGTAGCTTCAAGAACACCATCCAACCATCTCATCCTCTGTCAACCTCTTCTCCTTGTGCCTTCCATCTTTCCCAACATCAGGGTCTTTTTCAGGGAGTCTTCTCTTCTCATGAGCTGGCCAAAGTATTGGAGCCTCAGCTTCTGTCTTTCCAGTGAGCACTCAGGGCTGATTTCCTTCAGAATGGATAGGTTTGATCTTCTTGCAATCCATGGGACTCTCAAGAGTCTCCTCCAGCACCATAATTCAAAATGATCAATCATAGGATACCGATTTAGTCGTAGCATTTTGTAACCTGCACTTCAGCCGAAAGACTCCTAGAGCAGCTTACATATACCAAGACTGTCATTGGCCACAGATTTACACACGACACAAAAAGGGAGAAGGGAAAGAGAGGCTTATTGAAGAGCTGGGTTCAACTGCAGCACGAACGGGTTTTGCAGAGGAAGCCAAATGGTACAAAGTCACCAAGAGAGCAGCCTCGGATCAGAATGAGAGGGATCCAAATGGATTCACTGAAAAGCTTCAAGAGATCACAGGGTGTGGGGTCATGAAAGGACCATTTGTGGACCGCTATGATAATAGTTACACTCAGTTCAGATAGGATAGAAGTGTTGGCAGCTGCAAGTATTGAGTGATTTTGCGACAGTGGCATTAATTGTCAATGGCGGAATCCCAGTACAGTGGTACCTCAGGTTACATACGCTTCAGGTTACAGACTCCGCTAACCCAGAAATATTACCTCGAGTTAAGAACTTTGCTTCAGGATGATAACAGAAATCATGCAGCAGCGGTGCAGCGGCAGCAGGAGGCCCCATTAGCTAAAGTGGTGCTTCGGGTTAAGAACAGTTTCAGGTTAAGAACAGACCTCCAGAATGAATTAAGTTCTTAACCCGAGGTACCACTGTATAGGTTCCAATGAGTAAAAGGTAAAAGGTAAAGGACCCCTGGATGGTTTAGTCCAGTCAAAGGCAACTATGGGGTTGCAGCGCTTATCTTGCTTTCAGGCCGAGAGAGTCGGCGTTGTCCACAGACAGCTTTCTGGGTCATGTGGCCAGCATGACTAAACCGCTTCTGGTGCAACGGAACACCGTGACAGAAACCAGAGCACACAGAAATGCCGTTTACCTTCCCATTGCATAGGTACCTGTTTAACTACTTGCACTGGCGTGCTTTCAAACTGCTAGGCTGGCAGCTAGGACAGCAACGGGAGCTCACCCCATTGCAGGGATTCGAACTGCTGACCTTCTGATTGGCAAGCCCAAGAGGCTCAATGGTTTAGACCACAGTGCCACCCACATTCCTGTTGAGGTTTTTAAGGCAAGCAAGTCCCAGATCATATATTTTTAGAGGTAATGCTTGTACAGAGGATGACCAGGCCGCTGTCACCACAGCATTCCACCATGTTCTTCAAAGAACATATGAGTCAGGGTCTTCACACCAATGCCCTGTTGATCAGAAGACCTTCTCTTGCTCTTTCTTTCACTCAAAACATATCGGATGACTCAAGAAGGTGCACTTTTTCACAAGCATTTCCAGGGTTGTGAAAACGGGAATTAACAAAAGGTTTGCTCGTGAATAACACTGAACACAGGCACAAGCTGCCTCCACAAGTGCTTGTGTAACAGAGCATGCACTTGCCAATTTGTACAGCTCAGCTTTTGTGTACACAGGTATGTGGTCTGTACACTCATTGTACATTACACAAGCGTACAGTTCAACTATCTGTGTACATAGTATACAAATTGTACACTCACTGAACATTACACGTGAATTACTGTGCAAGCATACAGCTCAACTAAACGTAATGTGTGAACGCCTCTAAGAAAAATATGAATAATCCTAGAATTTGCAGCACAGAGGGGAGTCTTTTAGTTCTTCTTCTTCTTCTTCTTCCTTGACACTGCCATTGAACTCTTACAGTAAACGAAAGCCTTGAAGAAACTCTTGTTACAAGCCTGTAACATTCATGTTTATTTCCATTCCGAGCACCTAAATCTATATAACCGAAAAGTTTACTGTCAGGACTGTAACCCTTAATGGCCCAATAAATGCACAAGAGCATCTTGTTTTGGATTTGGCACATTGCAGATACCCATTATCACCTTGTGCCTCCTCAGAATATATTGTTGTGCCTTCCCTGTTTCACTCCAGGGACTGAAAAAATGGATTTTAAAAGGATCTACATCATTTCTATTGAAATCTATGGGAGTTGGAGGCAGGAGGCAGAATACAGGCCATAAACTTTTACCACAAGCATCTGGGCACAATTTTCTTTTAACAAACAGAATTCAGAGTTTGTATAACAGCTGCTGTGGTAACTAGGAGGACTTTATAGCAGCCTTTTTTATGCTGTGCTAGCAATAACCACCTACTTTTATAGGGAAAGTGTAGTCATTTCCAGCTGGTGACCTTCGTGTGCTGGACACCTGTCCAATAGGAATTGGACTGGAACCCTCAGCACATTTGAAGCAAGGGAGGGAAGACTGTCATCAAGGTAACAGCTTTTATTTTGGGACTCGGAAGTGACCTCTAAATCTATTTGTTCCAGGATAACATCATTTTCCGATAAACCTTGGCTTCTCTACTGGGATTCACTACTAAGCTCTACAGCTTCAAATCTCGGGGAAATGGTTTGGGTTTACGATAGCAACTTGTATAACACTGCAAGATGGGTGGGGTGGGACCCCACAGGAATCTCCTCTTTAATGAGGAGACATTGAGCTTACAGATGACATAAGTTTGCTGCCCCATTTCCGCAGAGATGCGCAAGCCAAAACAAATTATCTAGGAGGTGCACAGTTAATAAAGTTGAGAATCAACACTGGGAGGAAGAAAAAAAATAAACTCTGCAGGCATAAGAAAGATCAAATCTCAAGAAGCGCCAACAACTGCTCTTTCTGTCTTTTCTTTTCTTTCTTGTAATTGAAGTCGGAAAGGTCCAACATTTTGTGTATCTTGGTGGCACTGCAAACAAAACAGGTGGAACGGATGAAGAGATTAAAACCAGGAGACCAAAAGCCAGCCACACCTTTGCGAGTGAAAAGTCAGCCCGGAGGAACAGACTTTCCCCCTCCAAACTAAACTGTGACTGTTTAATAGAGATGTAAAACCTTTCCTTTTATATAGTGCTAAAACTTGAAGACTTATTAAGCCTTTGCTTTTTAAACCCCAAGGTTTCCTTTAAAAATAGCCAAAAAAACAAAACGACCATATTCCATTGCCAGAAATATTTTTTTAGGGGTGAAGAAGCAGTGACGGCTGAACCATCACACATCCTGGTTCACAATTCAACCTACATTTACAGTGCAAAGCTGCCTCGGATCAAACTCTACACGGGTTGCCTCGATCGTAAATTCTTTAGAGGAATTGTTTATAATGTATAGGTAAAGGTAATGGGGAAAGGGACGCGGGTGGCGCTGTGGGTAGAACCTCAGCGCCTAGGACTTGCCGATCGCATGGTCGGCGGTTCGAATCCCCGTGGTGGGGTGTGCTCCCATCATTCTGTCCCAGTTCCTGCCCACCTAGCAGTTCGAAAGCACCCTCGGGTGCAAGTAGATAAATAGGGACCGCTTACCAGCGGGAAGGTAAACGGCGTTCCGTGTGCTGCGCTGGCTCGCCAGATGAAGCTTGTCATGCTGGCCACGTGACCCGGAAGTGTCTGCGGACAGAGCTGGCTCCTGGCCTATAAAATGAGATGAGCGCACAACCCTAGAGTCTGGCAAGACTGGCCCATACGGGCAGGGGTACCTTTACTTTTAAAGGTAAAGGGACCCCTGACAGTTAAGTCCAGTCGCAAACGACTCTGGTGTTGCGGCGCTCATCTCACTTTACTGGCTGAGGGAGCTGACGTTTGTCTGCAGACAGTTTTTCCGGGTCATGTGGCCAGCATGACTAAGCCGCTTCTGGCACAACGGAACACTGAAACCAGAGCAGCGCATGGAAACACAGTTTACCTTCCCACCGGAGCGGTACCTATTAATCTACTTGCACTTTTTGGCCTGCTTTCGAACTGCTAGGTTGACAGGAGCTGGGACCGAGCAATGGGAGCTCGCTCCATCATGGGGATTCGAACTGCCAACCTTTTGATCGGCAAGCCCAAGGCTCAGTGGTTTAGACCACTGTGCCACCCGCGTCCCCAATGTATATGTAATAAAGAACATAATACTGCAGTATATTGTAAGAAAGTCAACTCAGTGCACACTTAAACATTAATCTACCTAATTCACACTTTCAAAATAAAAATAAAAATACATGAACTGAAACACAGACATCCTTTGAAATTTTCAGTTCTCTGAATTTTGCAATGCAGTTCTCTAGCTGAGTAGTATGTACAGAAATGCACACACTAAGGTAAATTGTGTATAAAAATACATAAGATCATGAAAACAACATACAAAATGTATCATTCATTTATTTGGGCAATTGAGATACTGCTTAATTAGAATCGTCTCGAAGCTGTGAATAAGGAATACAATACAATTAAAATTAAAGCTGGTTAAAGTGATAGAATTGGACTTTCACTAAATTGGGAATGGTGGCTTGCGAATGTGGGTATATTAGGCAAAATTGCACACAAACATGCACATATTAGGAGTATGTCACACTAAAGTGATGATGGATTTTAATGAGGATTTTTTTTGTATTTTAAAAACTTAAAACTGATGTAAGAATGCAGGGAAATGAGTTTAATATTGGGGAAATGAGGTGTGCATATGTAGATATTTTTCTGTAAGACATTTGGCCAAGGATAGGCGGATCAACCTCTTTCTAGTCCAAGTAAGTTTTGCATGTGCTCATGAAGTTTTTTAAAAAACAAAAAAACCAAAATACTGTCCAAAAATTGCATTTAAATTGTACACATTTCCAACAGAAAATATGCATTTTGCTATACACTTTCCCCCAAAACACACATTTTACACATATTATCTCCCTAAAACATGCCATTTCCTATGCTTTTCTGTTCATTTCCCCCAAATAAACATTTTTTGTGAATGTTGTTCTTGGAAAATATGTGCATTTTTGTACACATTTTTTTTAATGGAGTTGCATCGCAAAATCTAGAGATGTGCACAGTGCCATTGAGAACCGTGTCCAATTCATGCATTAATCCAGGAATTGAAAAACAGCTTGGTTCATATGAACCAAAAGAAATTCTCCTTCATCCTCATGTGCTTGGTCCTCAGTGGTTCACTCATTTACAAGCGCATCAGAATTGTTTAGGGATTTTTGACCGCCCTACAACATTTTTTTTTTAAAAAAAACTCTCCAAAGTCTGAAAACGGGATTTTTTGTATCATAGGAACACAGAAAGCTGCCTTATCTTGAGTCAGACCATTGGTCCATGTAGCCCAGTATTGTCAACACTGACTGGCAATGACTTTCCATGGTTTCAGTCAAGGCTCCCTCCTATCCTTTCCCAGAGATGCTGACAATTGAACCTGTATGTGGAGCAGATACTCTTTCACTCAGCTCAGACACTCCAAGTGTCCCTATTTATGAGGGACAGTCCCATATTTACAGAAACTGCCCCAGTTTCTGATTTGATCCCACAATGTCCCATTTTCCTTAGGGTGTCCCTATTTTCATCAGAAAAATGTTGGAGGAGTTATGCGACCCCCGAGTCAAGGAGATAAGTTACAACACAAATTTTCGAAGACATCTTAAAGCATAGGGAAGATTTTTTTAAAATGTTTCGTTATGTTTTTGTATATGTGACTAGAGTGGCTGAGGCAATCCAGTCAGATGCCTTTGAAGGTTACTCGGAAAGTACAACTAATCCAGAATGCGGCAGCTAGACTGGTGACTGGCAGTGGCCACCAAGACCATAAAGACCTACATTGGCTCCCAGTAAGTTTCCAAGCACAATGCAAAGTGTTGGTGCTGACCTTTAAAACGCTAAATGGCCTCAGGCCAGTATACATGAAGAAGCGTTTCCACCCCCATTGTTCAGCTCCAAGGGTCTTCTGGCAGTTCCCTCCCTGCAAGAAGTGAGGTTACAGGGAACCAGGCAGAGGGCCTTCTTGGTAGTGGCACCCGCCCTGTGGAACGCCCTCCCAACAGATGTCAAGGAATTAAACAGCTATCTGACTTTTAGAAGACATCTGAAGGCAGCCCTGTTTAGGGAAGATTTTAATATTTGATGTTTTATCATGTTTTTAATATTCTGTTGGGAGCTGTCCAGAGTGGCTGGGGAAATTATTGTGTTGTTGTTGTTGTTGTTGTTGTTGTTGTTATATAAATATTATGGTTATGGTTATGACTGAATAGGACGTCCCTATTTTCATCAGAGAAATGTTGGAGAGTATGCTTAGGTATTGTCCTTCCCATATATGTGGTGTAAATAAAGCTTAATGATAGAAAATATCACTCCAGCACAAAGCAAACTAGGGTATACATGCAATAGAATGCAGTAATTTTCTCCCTTGCCTCTTGCTTGAACAGGCTTCTGGGTAGGAAGGAGGCCATCTGAAAGCAAATCTGAAAACAGGACAGGCCACACAGAAGGTGGAATGCACTCTCCTATGATGGAAAGGGGGATTAGCAGCGGAAAAGTTGACAAAGTTATAGGCTGCTGCCGTAGAAAACAATTAACCTAAGAGGGGGACATGGGACCCTCTACATTGCCGATGAGAGGAACATTTAGTTCTTGTCAAAACGAGAAATTGCATATAAAATGAGGAGGTATGATTTCCTACACCTGCAAAAAAATGTCATTAAAAATACTTTGCCTCTTTTCCTTGGTGTATACTGATGAATGCCTGTTTTTACTGGATGAGGTCTTTGATGAGACAGAGTGGGTGGGCAGGCAGTGTTTTCCAATAGTAGAACTTATTCTATGAACAAAAATTAGTAATAATAATGCTGCAATCTTCAGTTTAAACTTACACCTTCACTACATTGGCTCGGAAATATTCCCCTCTATATCACTTTTAGACAACACGTCAACACAAGTAAAATTTCATAACTTGCTCCCCAGCTTGACAATGATGCATCAGTTATGTTGCCAATCAGCAACTCGAAACTTTCCCCCTTTGCGAAAAAGCAATTATTCTGAAACTACCAGCAAAGTGAGAACCTTCCACGTAGAAAAAGAAAGGAAGGAAAGAGGGGGGGAAGCCATGCAGGAAAGGTGTGAATTCTTATTCTTCAGCATGTCAGGGGTTGTTTTTTTTGCCAAAGCTAATATGCCGAGATCCATATGATTTAAGTGATTGGCAATTCTGGAATGTACCATTCAGGAAAGCAAGCAGGAGGAAATGTCCTGGAGATTTTGCCAAGTAGAAGAATGTGGATTTTGGTCAGGGCGAGTTTGACTGAGGTGGGGCAATAGGATGGGCATGGGAATATAGCTCCCCCACAAAAAAAGAAAAAGGGTTCGGAAGAGAATTCAGCCACACTCCCCAAAGGACTTATGCTGGAGTTTTCACACTCACTTAAGCATTCCAATAGAAGAGTCAAGATGGGCTATATTCCAATTGTAGCAAAAGCAGGGAATCTTTTACAGCCCGTGGGTTGCATTCCTTCATGAGGAGCCTTCTGGGTACCACATGCCACTGGTGAGTGGGATACAAAATTTGGCGTATCCCACTCACCATGACCTTTACAGTATATACACTCCAGTCGTGGTGTATGGGGTGTTAGGGGCGTGATGGCACATATGGTAGAGACACGTTGTGCTCCTTCTGGAGTAATCTGTCCATCTTTGGTCCCCATCTTCCACTCAGCTCTCATCAGTGGCTCCTAGAAGCTGACGGCATGTAATAGCTGCCCCACCCCAGGAAATGAGTTCAATTGGCCAGCTAAACCAGGTGAGGCTAGCCATGGGTCTCAAATCCTCGGTGAGTTAGAGGCTTCCCCCTGCATGCGAAGACAGGCTGCGGTGGATTGAGCGGATGAGAGCAATAGTGGGTCAAGAAGGTAGAATATTAATCAGCCCAAGGCCTGGTTCAAGAGGAACATTTTTGCCTGGCACCTAAACATATATAGTGAAAGCACCATGAGAACCTCCCTGGGGAGAGTGTCCCACCATCAGGGAGCCACTATAGAGAAGGCTTGTTCTCATGTTGCCGCCCTCTGGACCTTTCATGGAAGAGGGACACAAAGACGGGCCTCCAATGATGATTGGTCCAGGTCAGTTCATATGGAGAGAGGCGTCCAATACTTTGGCCACCTCATGAGAAGAGAAGACTCCCCAGAAAAGACCCTGATGCTGGGAAAGATGGAGGGCACAAGGAGAATGGGACGACAGAGGACGAGATGGTTGGACAGTGTTCTCGAAGCTACAAACATGAGTCTGACCAAAGTGCAGGAGGCAGTGGAAGACAGAAGTGCCTGGCGTGCTCAGGTCCATGGGGTCACGAAGAGTCAGACACAACTAAACGACTAAACAACAACAACAACAATGATCTCTGGCATGCAACCAGTCTGATAAGCAGCAATGAGTCTCCGTCAGCTTTATGTAAGTTTATTTACAAAGAAACTAATACATCCACAGCAAAGCTTCCCACCAGGAGTAAGGTTGTTTTCTGCTGCTCCAGAGAAGCGGACACGGAGCAATGGATCTAAACTAGAAGAAAGAAGATTCCACCTAAACATTAGGAAGAACTTCCTGACAGTAAGAGCTGTTCGACAGTGGAATTTGCTGCCAAGGAGTGTGGTGGAGTCTCCTTCTTTGGAGGTCTTTAAGCAGAGGCTTGACAGCCATATGTCAGGAGTGCTCTGATGGTGTTTCCTGCTTGGCAGGGGGTTGGACTCGATGGCCCTTGTGGTCTCTTCCAACTCTATGATTCTATGATTCTCTCGGCAAAGGAGCTGCTCAGTCTGACTCAGAATCCTTCCCCCAACAGGAAGGGCGCCAGAACCGTGCCTTTCTCCTTCCCCCCTTCCGCAACTCTCTGAGGCTCTCCAATCTCCTAGTACTGAAAGTCTGGCCTTCCCCCTCCTCATTCTCAATGGACACTGTCTCTGTCTCTCATTTATCTGTTGGCAGGCCGGCTTCGCTCTGGCTGACTTTCAGTTCTCCTTCACCCCGAGAGCTAACAGTGTCTTGCCTGGGAAGGAGGGGCCCCAAGCTGTCTTCTGTAAGACAGACAGCTCTCGGCTAAAGAGTCGTCTCCTTGCTCAATTTCCAAGGCTGGCCCTTCTGCTGTGCCCTGGAGTGACACGTTCCTGACATTACTCACCTCAAGCCAATGGGACAGGGCAAGCCATGAACCTAAATAAACAGGAACATAGGGAGCTGCCCTTTGCCAAGTTGGACCATTGATCCCTCTAGCCCAGTACTGCCTGACTTGCAGTGGTTCTCCAGGTTTTCAGAAAGGGTTCTCTGCTATTCCTTTCTGGAGCACCAGGGACTGAACCTGGGACCTTCTGCATGCAATGTAGATGTTCCACCACTAAGCTACAGGCATTCCCCATGGATGAACCTGAACGAATAAATATCCATGTAATGGAGAACTGGTGAATTCACAAAGAATGGGACACGCCTGGTTGCCAGAGGTCACTAATTCATCTGACTATATACCAAATAGTTTCAGCAAGTACTGAAATGAATAAGCACCAGCTAACACGAAAACCTATGCCAGTGATATATGATGGATTTTTCCACAGCCAGTCCCTTCTTATTAAAGATGTAAATCACTATGGAGTAATTTACAAAAGTGCAAAAAAAAAAGAGAAAGGCACATAGTTTATAAGGTGGACATTTCTAGAAAGAAAGAAAGAAAGAAAGAAAGAAAGAAAGAAAGAAAGAAAGAAAAGTACAGTGGTACCTCGTTTTTTGAACCTCTCGGAAGTCGAACATTTTCCAACGCCAAAAACCCGGAAGTAAATGCTTCTGTTTTCAAACACGCCTCAGAAGTTGAACAGCTTCCACTGAGGTGTTGTTGTTTTTCTTCCAATTTTCTCTATTAAATTTGCAGACTGTCTCGGTTTTTAAATTTTCCGGAACTCAAATGGATTATGTTCGAAAACCGAGATACCACTGTATTGTCATTTTTATCACATCATTCAGCTTCATATGTGCCAGTAGGGTTCCCCATTCCTACTCAGGAGGCAAAGCTGTAAAATAGATTTTCAAACTGTCATGTCCAGAGACGCGGACAGAAATTTATTTTAGTGTGATATGCAAAGGGCCAAATTAATCACGTGGTCTGCCACTGAGTGAAATATTTTTCTTTCACAAATAGCCAATATTTGGGGGGTGGGGGGAATACTAATCCAGATTGGAACCCTGTTTGGGCCTATAACCCTTCCCACTCCTGTGGTCACAATCTGGATCAGGTTGGGGGGGCATACCTATTATTTTAATGGAAAGAAAGCTTTTCACCATGCAAAATTTCCCCTCCACCCACAGTTACCAACCCTGGATCTGGATTAAGACTATGAAAGAGATAAAGCATTAAAAAAAACTTGTTGCCAGTGTCTGGGTCCCAGTCTCACTTTTTGTTGTTGTTTAGTCATTTAGTCGTGTCTGACACTTCGTGACCCCATGGACCAGAGCACACCAGGCACTCCTGTCTTCTACTGCCTCCCGCACTTTGGTCAGACTCATGTTTGTAGCTTCGAGAACACTGTCCAACCATCTCGTCCTCTGTCGTCCCCTTCTCCTTGTGCCCTCCATCTTTCCCAACATCAGGGTCTTTTCCAGGGAGTCTTCTCTTCTCATGAGGTGGCCAAAGTATTGGAGCCTCAGCTTCACGATCTGTCCTTCCAGTGAGCACTCAGGGCTGATTTCCTTAAGAATGGATAGGTTTGATCTTCTTGCAGTCCATGGGACTCTCAAGAGTCTCCTCCAACACCAGTCTCACTAGCTATATGGGAATAAAACACCTTGCACATAAAGGCAAACTGCATCAGTAACATAACATGTGTGTTGATCCTAAGGAAAGATACCCCAGTGTAAAAGGGTTGGGCTTAGCCCAGAGTATCCCAGTTGAAATGGTTGATAGTTCAGGTTGATGTGAAGTTATGTGATGGGCCTTTTGTTACAGATATTAGAGGGAAATCGATTATCGTGATCCCAGAAATCTCTACTCTAGTGCTTATTGCATCACTTCATTTAGGGCCCTGTCTGGAAGTAGAAGCAAGATAAAACTATCCTTTCACTGCACCAGATTCCAGGCTGGTGCAGCAAAGAACCTGAATCTAACCCTGTTGAAAGCACTGACAATGGTAAACGAAAATGTAAGATCCTGACTTGGAGTCAAATATGTTACATCATCTCCACCCACACTCCACTTACTGGTCCCTTGATTTCCGTGGAGGGATTTGCTCTTACTGACTTGCAGATTTAATCAACATACAGCCCATTGGCTTCTCTCTCCCTTTGCTCCTCAGCATCCTCAGAGGGACCAATAGCTTGGCTGGCTGGTTGTCTGAAGAGCTATAAATAAATAATAAACACACAAGATGTAACCAGCTGTACTTTTGAATAAATAAGGTATACTATTCATTGTATCAAATTGTAGCTTTCAACGGAAGTCTCATAAAGTTCAACAAAAAAAGCAGAAGACCCAGTGGATCAGTTCATTCTCTAGTCAGTTCATGCATAAGGTTCATACATGTACAGTGGTATCTTGGGTTACATACGCTTCAGGTTACATACGCTTCAGGTTCCACACTCCGCTAACCCAGAAATAGTGCTTCAGGTTAAGAACTTTGCTTCAGGATGAGAACAGAAATCGTGCTCCTGCGGCACGGTGGCAGCGGGAGGCCCCATTAGCTAAAGTGGTGCTTCAGGTTAAGAACAGTTTCAGGTTAAGAACGGACCTCCAGAACGAATTAAGTACTTAACCCGAGGTACCACTGTATAAGTATTTATTCCACCTGTCTGATCAAAGAGTCCAATAATCCACATGAAGGGTTGTTACAGTTCCACAGAATCCTTTCACAGAGTCTAAGACAAGGATTTCCGGAATATTAACCTTGTTTCGCCATCCTAGGCTTCATCAGTAGAACAGGCTCTAGGTAACGCAAATAACTACAATATCATAATCTCACACATTTTTACAGCAAAATTAATATAAAAAACCATAAACAATTGTGCATACCATATGTAATATTACAGGATAGTGGATCTTATCGCATAGTAGTGGTTGCAAAAGCCAGCATTCCAACCAGTCCCAGCAGGCAATCTTTGGTGACAGAGCACATGTTTCTCATGCAGAATGTCCCAGGTCCAGTGCCTGCCTTGCATTGCCACTTAAAACGAATCAGGTCGCAAGAGATAGCAGTGACCTCTGCCCACAACCTTGAAGGGCCACAGCCAATCAGAGTAGGAGATGCTATGCTAGGAGGGCATGTAGTCTGTGCTGGTGTAAGGCAATTTCCAGTGCTCCTAACGAGGGGAGTGATTTCTCCAAACGCAATCCTACAAGGGAAGAGTTTGTGGATAGAATGACCAGGAGAGCAGGTCCTTTTCTACTTTTAGGACCTCCCTCCTCCCTTTCACAAAATTAAAGAGGATACTAATTTCCCCCCTCCCAAACTAAGAGGCCTTTGGGTGTCCCTCACAGGCTGGCCCTACAATTAGGGATGGTGAAGAGGAGAGGTGCTTGTGGGATTTTCTGCCTCAGTTGCCAAAATAACTTGGTTGGCCTTGACTTTGAGGGAGGATTGCCATTTGCTACACTGCCCCGGGCAGCAAAATGTCTTGAGCCAGCCACGGTCCCTTTAAAAACCCCAATAAGCAGATGGTGTGCTGGTTTCTTGCTTTGGAGCTGCGGTAGCAGGTGTTGAGAAAGCTCTCCATCCCTCCAGTGCCTGAATGTGGGTCTAGCGCCCTTTAGGGGAAACCGCAGCAAAGAGAAATGACTTCAGGTTCTGCCATTTATCAGTGGGAAACGTTCATAAATGCAACTCCTCTCGTGGAACTGATTAATATTTCAAACAAATGAGTCCCACACAAAGGAGAACTTGCTGTTCACAGCGAGGCAATAAATTACGGCAGATTACTCCAGAGACAGGTTTGGGAAATGAACAACACTTGTCTGAGAGGCCTGGGTTGTCTGCATCTAAATGGTTTATATTTACATTTTAAGCGTATCTGAAGCATCAACCCCCAGACCATTTCAGTTTATTAGCACCAAAGTTCTGGTTATTGTTTTCTTGGACTGAAGCCTTTTGCATTCTTAGCTGAGGCCCGTTTCCCTTGCGCGCACACACACAAAGAAACAGAAAAAGGCTCTGTGGACATGCTCCCATCAAACAACAAAGAGATGAAACAAGACAGAAGGGAGGGGAGGCAAGAGAGATACACTCTTAGGAATGGTTCAGACATACCAACACAAACAAGCAGCCCTCACCATTGTTTCCAGCTGATCCCACACATATGCATGCATGTGGAAGACACATGTAATCTGCAAACTGGATATAATATGTATATAAATCAGCAGCAAAACAGTGAGCCACAAAAATCTGAGTTGCCCCGAAAGAGTTACCGGTAATGAAATAAAGCAGATTTCTATCTCGCAAATGGTCCCTGTTCTTTAAACTGGCCGGGCTCCCACAACATACAGCTGTACAGATGTACTTCTGTTGGTCCTCTTGATTCCATGGCTGATGAATATCCACGAGATTCCGAAGTTTAGCAGGAAGCATCTTTGCCACCTGCCTCCTCTATCATTCCAACAAGTTGACAGGGAGAAAATGGGAAACCAGTCCAAAGCAGTTGCAGGCAACTGAATTTAGCAAATAGAGCTTGCATCTTAAAATCTATGTGGCCATTTTTGTATGTGTAGAATGGAGCAATATATTTGGTGTTATTATCAGCAGCGTGACGGGGCTCAAAGTGGCTTACAGGGGGAAAAATAAAACTACTAAAAGGATGGAAAAACCATTGATGGAATTAAAACTATATGCATATATGAAATCTTTTTTAAACCCTGCCAATAATTGCAATAAAAACAGAGCGGCACCAGCCCTTTCAACAAAAGCAGTCAGTTGCCCAAAGCAGGTGAAGAAAGTCTTCACCTGCTGGTGGAAGGACAAAGGAGGGAGCCAGTCTAGTTTTCTCAAGAAACAGTTCCAAAGTCTGGGAGCAGCCACTGAAAAGGCCCTCTCCCATGTCCTCACTAAGAGTGCCTATGAAGGTGGTGGGAATGAAATACAGAGCCCCCCCCCCCCAAAAAAAAATCTCAGAACCTGAGCAGGTTTGTATGAAGGACTGATGGGAATATGGTCTTTCATAAGAAGGCGACTCACGTATTCAAAGGCCAGGTTGTAAGACGGTTTGAGCATATTACACAGATTCTGGTCCGACTGCACTGGCTATCAATTAGTTTCTGGGCCCAATTCAAAGTGCTGGTTTTGACCTATAAAGCCTTAAATGGCTCATGACCACAGTACCTCAAGGATTGCCTCCTTCCATATGAACCTACTCTAATTCTGAGATCATATTCTGAGGCCCCTCTTCATGTGTCTCCTCCTCAAGAGGGTGGCAACACAAGAACGGGCCTTCTCTGCAGTGGCTCCCCATCTGTGGAATGCTCTCCCCAGGGAAGTTCACCTGGCGCCTTCATTACACACCTTTAGGCACCAGACAAAAACATTCCTTTTTAACCAGGCCTTTGGTTGATCTGATTTACAACCTTTTAAAATGTGTGGGTTTTGTGGGGGAAGGGGGCTATTGGGTTGTTGTTTTTATTTTTATGAGGTATTTTGTGCTTTTATAGCTTGATTTTATTCTGTGAACTGCCCTGAGACCCCTGGGTATAGGGCGGTAAACAAAGAAACAAACTTTATGCCAGTTTAAGTGTCACAGATTTGACCTGAAAACCTCCAGGAATTTATAGTTGGGGGGAAAACATCGGTCACATCAACACAATACATTTAATACATGGCATCTGCCAAAGAATCGTGGAAACTGTAGCTACAATTGTAGCTACAGAGCTACAATTTCCAGCACACTTCGCAAAATTCTCTAGAGATTTTGCCAGAGCTAAGTTACAAGAGGTCCCTGGGGAAAGGGGCTGTTTTTTGTTTTTTGTTTTAAACAATATTAATTACATGGCATAAACATGCATCCCTCAATCCTGATTCAGCTAGTGCTAGTCCCATTCAGCTTCTATTGATATCAATGGGGATTAAGTTAGTTGTGATTGCCTTGGTCCATTGATTTCAAGGGGAACCCGAGTGCAACTAATTTTCCTTGGACCGAGGTCCTGCCCCCAGAGTGCAGAGCCATCTATGAGCAACTGTGTCCATTCCACAGATTTTCCAGGGGGACATCACTCGAATGCAGTTTCCTCCCTAGTGAAGCTTGAGGGAACTTGCCTTGTGAAGAAAACTCAAGGAGTTTCCTTGAGGGAGCGTTTTCTCCATGTCCATTTCACTATCTCTTCAGAGCCAGTATTAGTGCGGTTACTTGAAGTCTGGGAGACCTGGCTTTAAATTGCGTTCAGCCATGAAAGATCACCCACAGTGGTCTTGAGAACCTCCATTTCCTGCTCCGATTCCCCTCCATAAAGAGCAATTTATCTAAGTTTTGCAATGAGGATAAATGCGATAGAGAATTTTGCCTCTTAGTACTGTGCTCCTTCTTTCAGGAGGCAATCCTGCACCCACTTACATGGGGGCAAGCGCCGTTGAACTTGATGAACTCTGAGAAGACTTGCAGATGATTGATCTATAAGGCTTGTTGATGCCTAGAACGGTGGAAGCATTTCATGGCCACGAAAAATATGTACTAGGAAATCATGTTGTTGTTGTTGTTTTAAAATGCTCATTAGTTCAAACCAGCAAAAAGGTCAGTTCCTCTATAAATGTGGCAGCCAGCTCTAAGCCAAACAAATGACACTTCTTTTACTCCAGGAAGCTCTAACCACCAAGAAGGGAGGGAGAGGTATTACACTACTGTAACTAAAACAGCCATTCCGTGACACCTAGCTAACTTCTAAGTTAGAAGAAGAAGAGTTTGGATTTGATATCCCGCCTTCCACTCCCCTTCAGGAGTCTCAAAGCGGCTAACATTCTCCTTTCCCTTCCTCCCCCACAACAAACACTCTGTGAGGTGAGTGAGGCTGAAGACTTCAGAGAAGTGTGACTGGCCCAAGGTCACACAGCAGCTGCATGTGGAGGAGCGGAGATGCGAACCCGGTTCCCCAGATTACGAGACTACTGCTCTTAACCACTACACCACACTAGGTGTACAATCCACTAGGTGGATTTGTGTGTGTTTCGTCGTGATTATAATTTATATCACATACAGAGGACAATGGAAACTGCTTGAGGGTAGTGAAATGTGTACAATGTTAAGCTTGGACATCAAGCACGTGGTTGGACTAAATCAGGGGTCAGCAAACTTTTTCAGCAGGGGGCCAGTCCACTGTCCCTCAGACCTTGTAGGGGGCTGGACTATATTTGGGGGGGGGGATGAACGATTTTCGCCTGCCCGCGAAGAGGCCTGAAGATGCTTCGCTTTACCTGTCCCAGTTGTCGTCCCAATAGTCGCAGTTGGGTTTCTCCAGCCAGCCAGGCACCGTGGAGGAGTAGGAGTCTGTGTTGGCTGGCGAAGACAGAAGCAGCAGCCCCGGCGGAGGATCTGTGGACGGAGGTAGGGGAACCAGGGTGTGACGTTAACATATGAGAGTGCTGGAGGTGAAATAGTTAAACAGGTTACCCAATCAGAACCCAGGGGGTAGAGTCAGAGGGACTATAAAACCAGCTCTGGGAGGGGCGAAGGGGGAGTTTGTTGGGAGTGGGAGTGAACTGGGATAGAGTCTGTGGGCAGGTTGAGTTAGTGTAGAGAAATAAGCTGAGTCAGGAACAGTTAGGGGCTAGGAAGACAAGTAAATATCTGAGAGGTGGTTTAGTGAGTGAGAGCAGGTAGCGGAAGTTATAGGTCTGGATAGGCACCCCATGATTGTAATGGACCAATACCGTTTATGAAACCACACGCTTGTTAAACTGCAATAAATAAATAAAAGTTAATGTTCCAATTTAACCCTGACTGGACTCAGTATTGTACCAGGTAGGGCCTGGGTGGTGGCAGCGAGAAATAAAGTGGTGGCACAGGGATCAATAGATGGTGATCGCCACACAGGGCATCACTGGAGCTTTTACCCACCACTACCTTCTGCTGCTGCTTCCCGAGGGGCACCACCGAGAAGAAGACATAGCCATCCACCAACCCACAAGCGGCAGCCACAACCACCCCAACAACCCGCCTGAACACCATGGTAGTAATGCAGGAGAGTGGGAGGGAGGCAGGCGGCGACAAAGAACGTGAGCAAGGAAGCAGTGCGTAAAAGGGGTGTGGAGAAGGAATGAAGGGTGGACTGAGGGAGAGGGAGGAGGAGCAGGAGCCAGCAGCTGGCGTCGCACACACCCTTCACAGCACCGCCCTGCTGAGGCAGGCAGGCGGGCGAGCCGAATCCTGCCGTTAACGGCGCCTGATGTGGGACAAGATTGCTCCGTCCCTGAGGAGAAAAGTGCCGCCGTGTGAGGGAGAGGGAGGGAGAGGGAAAGAACGTGCGCGCTGGCGATCCACGTGGTGATTCCCAGACCGTCCGCAGGCCAGATCCAGAAGGCAATTGGGCCTGATCCAGCCTACAGACCTTAGTTTGCCGACCCATGGATTAAATAGACTACCCTTCTGCAACTCTATGAATCTACCACCATGTCCCGTCAAGAATTATCTGTTGTGCAACAAGACTTCCACCCGGCTCCTCTCCCTGCACGTATTCTGTGACCTCCCCAAATCTACTCCAAAGGGTTGGGGAAACCCCTAAAACAGATTTAGGGCATATGGGAGGAGAGGAGGGGGAAAGTTCTGCTGTGCAAGCAGAAAGCCTTGCACTGACATAATGATTACCGTAGTGCCTTGTTGAACACAACCCAATGAAATTCTAAGTTCAAAATCCTGCTCCGACCTAAATTTCACTAGGTGACCTTGGACATATGACTCCCTCTCAGTCTTGCTTACCATACATGGTTATTGTCAGACTGTTGCAACAGATTACCTGGAAGAAGCCTGGAATGCAAAGCTAATAAGTGACTAAAATTTTAGAACTCTTTGGTGAAATAGACTGAACTGCTTCAGAATAAGTGCCAGTTTATAGACTAGTGATGGGAATGCTATAGAGATGGGAGATAAAGTTGATTCACTTTGCTTTAAAGGATGTCCCTCACAATCTCCAAATGAATGCATGAATCCTAGACAGAGGTAACCTTCAAAATTCACATTCTATGAATTTTGCAATGCAGTTTTACATCCAAGCAATGCATATGAAAATGCATATACCTAGGTATGTGTAGAAATGCATATATTAGTGGAAACAACATACCCCCAAAAAAGCAATATATTGAGGGAAATTGCTTTGAAAAAAAAGTGTAGATAAGGAGAAATCTGCAGTAAAATGTTGGTGAACTTTTATGGAGACTTTTAAAATGGAAAATTGCAAACCAATGCAGAAATGTGAGGAACTGAGCTTCAAATTTAAAAAGTGTGACACTGAGAGAAACCAAAATTGGAGACAAATTCATAAATAGAGTCAAGGCAATATACACAGAGCAGTCAGCAAAACTGATGGTAAATAATGTGTTGACTGAGAATTGTAAAATAACAAAAGGAACTAGACAAGGCTGTCACCTTTATTGTTTATAGTAGTTTTAGAAGTTTTGGTGCAAAGAATATGATGTAATCAGAATATTAAAGGAATAAGAGTGGGACAAAGAGAGTACAAAGTTAAAGGTTTTGCAGATGATGTGGTGGTATTTATAGATGATCCAACACAGTCAATTCTGAAGGCACTAGAAGAGAATTTTTTTTGGGGGGGAGGGGGAGAAGTAGCAGGTCTTCAAATAAATAAAAATAAAACCAAGCTCCTGGTAAAAAATATTAAAGAGATCCCCATACCTAGTTTGTGGGGGAATGAGAGCTTCATGTCTAAATGTTCTCTTATGGGAGAAAAACAATGTGATGAGTTTAGAAAAATGTCTCCTCCCCCACCGTTCAGCCCAGACGCTGAGGTCCACATCGAGGGCCTTCTGGCGGTTCCCTCACTGCAAGAAGTGAAGCTACAGGGAACCAGGCAGAGGGCCTTCTCGGTAGTGGCACCTGCCCTGTGGAACGCCCTCCCATCAAATGTCAAGGAGATAAACAACTATTTGACTTTTAGGAGACATCTGAAGGCAACCCTGTTTAGGGACGTTTTTAATGTTTGATATTTTATCGTGTGGCGTTTGCCCTCCTAGGTGTGTGACATCATACTGGGTTCATGAGGAAAGGGTTAACTAATTGTAAAATGACTAACCAATGGGAACCCAAGGGGAGGAGTTAGAGTTAGAGTTAGGGTGGTTGAGAAGTCAGTCTGGAGTTAGAGAAGGAACAGAAAGGATAAGTCTGTGGGTTGGGCTAGTCTGATGTGAGAGAATTTGTTAAGAGGAGTCAGTCAAACAGATGAGATAATCAGTCAGAAGGTATAGGCCGGTCAAGAAACTAAAGTTAAGAAACTAACAGGAATATTATCTGAGAAACCATAAACTTGTTAATGCCTATAAAATAAACTTGTCTATTTGGTTTAATTTTAACAACTGTCTGGAATCAGTGTTTTACCCGAGAGTAACAGGTTGGTGGCAGCAGGGAAGCGAGCACAGTGGTTTCACAGGGATCAATAGACCGTTAAACGTCCGGGGACCCTGTGTGATCGCCACAGTCATGTTTTTAATATTCTGTTGGGAGCCACCCAGAAGGGCTGGGAGAAGACTGTGCTGAACCTGCAGTCAAAGAATATTTAATCAGGTTGCTTTCAAACATACCCCTCCCCTCCAGGAGCTTTATGACAGTTCTGCTGAATGTATCAACCGGTCTGGGTGAGTGGTGAGTGGATTGCAACCCTTGATTTCGAAGCTCATATCTGAAAAACAAAAACTGAAGGCTTCCTGTAGACAGACACATCAAGACGCTTCTCATGGGAAGTAGCAGGCGGACATCGCTGGGGTTTCGGTTCCATAAGCTCACTCTCCCACCCACCCCTCTTTCCTAGGTGTGCAGGAGAACCAACACTTTCCCCCTCGTTCTCTCAACGTTTTGCTTTACTACTCTATAAAAGCAACGGGGAAAAGAATTCAGAAAAGCGTACATAAAGGGAACAAGGCAGCCTTTCCAATCTGGCACCCCTCTTGTGCTTTTTGGAGCCAAGCACTCCATAAGTAAAACTCCAGGTGTGCACCACATGAGCAGGTGAAGAAAATAAAATATGCTTGTGTGAGTCGTGATGACAGTTCTGAGCCCATGCAAACCATAACACATGACAAGGAGTGTGGTTATCCCAGGATAGCAGAATTCCTCATGTGCAGCAAGAGGAAGGAATCCAGAGACACCGTGCCCTTCCCCTTCTTGGAAACCTACTGGTCCTTGACTCTCTGCATGTTTTTACCTACTTTCCTCTCTCCTATTACATTCTCCTCAGCATTGGCACACATATTATAAGTAATAACTGCAGTGCGTGTGCTATCGCAACAAGGCTAGCAGTTCTTAAGGGCTGTTCTTCCCATGTATTTTTATACCCACAGATCAGAGCCAGGCTACAAAATGTATGGTAAGAAGCAGTTGTCAGGAAGATATACAGGGAATGCCTTTGACCTAAAAGTAGGGATGAGTGAATATGCCAATTTCCTTTCCCCCCCAATCCACATTTCCACATCAGTTTACAAATTGTTTTTCAAAAAGTTGCTATGAGAATTTGTGGCCATTTTAATGTGAATATATCCTACCATACACATTTCTAATATGCAGTTTTGTCTAATATGCACATTTTTGAATGATTTCCCTAACATAATGCATTTTAATATATGCATTTATTTATTTTTCTGTTCAGACTTTATCCCATTATATGCATTTTTCTACACATTACTTCACTGGAGAACCAAACTGCAGTCAAGTGTGAACTTCAAAGGATTGCAGGGTTTCAGTTTGCATATTGTTTACAGAAAGTGCAAATTGTGAACTAACTAAAACTTATTCTCCATCCCTACCGAAGTTCCAAATCCCTGGGACTGGATGGAGCATAACTGAATCAAGAACCACAAAAGTACTTTTATGATAATGGGCTGACTTGTATGCAAGGAACAGGAAGTTTTTGTAGAGGGGTCTTTATAGGCTCTGTATCTTTTTCATAAGCAATAGCACACATTGGAGACTTACACTATTGCAATATGCTTACTTGCTTACAAATATGCATGTTGAGTATGGAGGGGAAGAGGCACTTTCTGGCAGATTCTGTTACTTTTCAAAACATCAGTCCCTCCCAAGCTTTCAGTGAAGCTCAGGGTGGGAGGGAGGGAGGGAGGAAAACAGCAGCGTTTTCCCTACTAATTACATCCCAAATTGCAAAAACAGCTTTCTTTACCACAGGTAGGGTTGCCATACACCCATAATTTCCTGGACATAGCTGGTATTCAGCCCTCCTAAGCAGTGTCTGGGCGGAAATTGCTAAAAGGTCTGGGAAAATCTGGACATATAGCAGCTCTGCTTCAGTGTGCCCCGAGCTCCGTGCAGCAGGCTGCTATCCGCAGCCTAGGACGCTCTGCGGGAACTCCCGCAGGGCTCCCCACGCTGCGGATGTCTGCCTGGCGCGCGGGGTGCTCTGCTTCAGGGCGCCCTGCACGCCGGGTGGCAGGCTCCTATCCGCAGCGTAGGGAGCCCTGCGGGAACTCCCACGGGCTCCCCAGGCCTGCTGATAGCTTCCTGAAGCCTGGATAGCGAGAGGGGTCGGTGTGCACCGACCCCTCTTGCTCTCCAAGCTTCAGCGAAAGCCTGTATTCGCCCCATAGGATGCACACAGATTTTCCCTTCATTTTTGGAGGGGGAAAAGTGCGTCCTATGGGGCGAAAAATACGGTAATTTCCTTTCCCCTCTGCCCCCACAACATAAACTCTGTGAGGTGAGTGAGGCTGAGAGACTTCAAAGAAGTGTGACTAGCCCAAGGTGACCCAGCAGCTGCATGTGGAGGAGCGGAGACGCGAACCCGGTTCACCAGATTACGAGTCCACTGCTCTTAACCACTACACCACATATTGGAATGGTTTCCAATATGCATATCTTTCTTAGACAAATAATGAGAGGCCCTAATTTGTGTTATGGAAGCAGAAGCTGGACTTGGATTAATATGAACTCGGAAACACAGTGTTTTATTGATGCTTTGGGTTTTACGTTCTCTTCTCTTTGAGTTAGGCTCTCAAGAGCCAAAAGAAACATCATTGTCACAAAGTCACAAAACATCATTATACTTGAATCATGCAGTTCAGGATGGGAGGTAAACCCTTTAGCGGATTAAAATCAGAACGAGTTGTTAAGTTACATTTTGTTTTCTGAACGTCCATTTACTGGTCAGCATTGTGGACGGTTACTAGCTCAGGCATTTTTAAATACTCCCAATTAGCCTTTATTTGATATTTTATGTTTCCCCTCATAAAACCTTTAAGCGGATTAATTGTGCCTGTGATGTTTGTTTATAAGTACAGCTGGATTACCTTCAAGTTTGCTTTACAAATGTGATGTCTGAAAGATATCCTCATAAAACTGAAGGGTGGATCTTCAAACAAGCAGTTCTTTATCAGAAAGGAAATCCAGATTAAAGTTATACGGAGAAACATTGTCCAACTCTTATAAAAATGACCCCCACCCCCTTTTTTTTTGTAGCAGGCTTGCACACAGAAACGAGCAATGTTAGTTGTTAATGTCATTTTAAAGACAACACACAAAAATCCATCTGTTAAAACAAGATGCCCTCAAAGAACCAATAAATCCAATGTCGATAGCACAAGAATAATACCAATGTGTCTAGAAATGCCTTCTCTCTGGTTCCTGGGAGTTCTGCATTGCAGGACAATTTCCTTATTAGTTGGAAAGGATAGATGAGGTTTTAGACCAAAGCAACTCCAGACTATAAAACTAGATCAAAAAGGCTTTATTTTGAAAGAGCACCCTTAAAGGCTGCTTGAAAGATACACTGTTCAGCTGTTAAATGTCTTGTAAGTTTTCCAAGTTCTTTGGTGAACCTTCTTCATAAAATCTCTATTATTTTCAACAAAGATTAATGATGGGGTTATTAAAAAATCAAAAAGTTGGATAGATTTGCTGTGATTATGAATAAGGGTCATCACACTACATTACTTAGGAATGTTTTTATAAGTTCTGTGGGTATAACTATTTTTGGGTTCAAGTAGACTTTATTTCTACTCTGCTTTTCATCTTTAAATGGTATCTGTTTCCCTCCCCGTCTCTTGCACACAGCAAAACAAACAGAAAATCTTTGACGTTAAAGTGTGCAACTTCACCTTTGTGTTTATTCAGGACGGGGTGTTACTAAGCAGATCCAAAGACTGTTATTGTGTCAGTTGGAGGGGGCAGGAATTGTCTGCTGGTCAGTGATGTTAGAAATGTATACGATATGAACAAGCTCCAAATATTTTATGAATGAGATGAATGGATTTTTGTTGCACAAGGTAAATTTGTGCTCTGGACATTTTCCCATCTACATGGAGGGGAAGAGCTAAAACAATGGTTTTGGCACTATGTTTCTGAGAACCATGTGGTTCCCTGGAGTTTCACAGTGAGAAACTGTGACACTGAGTGGTGGGCAAGTTCTTATAAAAGGTGTTTGGTTCACCAGATACAGAGCTCAATTTCAATTTAGGCCAATGCCAAAAAATCAGCAAGGTTAGGAATTTGTCAGGTCTCCAAGACCAGCAGAAGGCCCCACCAACCTAACAATGCAATCATTTCCAATTTGCAGAAAGCATCTAAGATTCGGCCTTGGAGAATTCTCAGTTTGCATGCCCCAACTCTTCCAAGTTAGGGCATCCATTGAGGATACAATGCTTGAAGGCTCCCCAAACCCTGGAGATAGCACTGATACATGCAAGGTTCTAGAGCAGGCATAAGCAAACTTGGCCCTCCAGATGCTTTGGGACTACAACTCCCATCACCCCTGACCGCTGGTCCTGTTAGCTAGGGATGATGGGAGTTGTAGTCCCAAAACATCTGGAGGGCCATTTGCCTATGCCTCAGAATCCTCTGAGATATAGGCAAGGGCAACGACTTGCCCCTCACATTTCATGATGCATATAATGCATCATGTGACACATCCCTCCCCCACCTAGCCCGTGAGCACTCATGTGCTGGGTCATGAATGGGGAATGCAGAGCTCCGTGCTCAGCCTCCTTCTCCCTGTGTGATATTGGGCAGGGAAGAGGAGGCAGAGTGGGGGCCACAGGATTTGGGGAGAGCCCAGCCCCCTCCTTGAAAAATTGGGGGGAGCTGAAGACCCCTCAGCCCCCACCACCTGGCATGCCTGGATACAGAGAAGAGCTGTATGGATCATGCCATTTTAGAGTTTAGTCACTAGGCTCTTGACATTGGCTGTAAGAATGCATACATTGTTGTTAGGAATGTATGCATTTAAAACCTGATTTCTGGCACCATGTTACAGGAAGCAAAGCAGACTTCCTAGCTTCCTAGTGAAACCAACCCATTGGTGTGGCTGTAATATTTGCAAGTTACATGACTGACTCATGCCACATTCAGAAACCCAAATATATGTGGTATTTCTTAACCCCCACACGCACCTGTGACTTAATAGATGGGCAAATGTCTTAAGTACCTAGACGTCTGTGGGCATTTCTTGCTGCCCGAGAAATGTTTTATGTTCTCAAGGAAACCAAGAATTGTCAACAATATTTATGCGGCTATTCCAACTAATTTGTATTCTAGGTTCTCTTACGCTTGAGGACATATTGTTTGAACAGTTTCAGAAAGTGCCATGAAAAAGAAAGGTACTTAGAATCTCTCTCCTGGCATAAGGTCCATGTGGACCTTCCTGCTTCACACATCCCAAAACAAGACAGAAACTCCTACAGAGTGCAGATAAAATGAACAGAAATATGACTTCTAGAATGTCCAAGAGGACATTGGGATGTATATCAGAATTCATCTGTGAACTCACTGTGTGGTCTGGTTCGAAAAAGCCTTACCAGGGCTGTGTTGAAAACGACATACCCTTCGCGCTTGTTCATTCCCACTGTTGCAAAAATAACACTCCTTTTTAGGCTTTCCAAGGCCTCTTCTAACATTTTCATCACTGTTTTATGCAACTAGGGCATGGAATCTATCAGTGAGAGTCTTTGACATCAAATTGGAATCTGCAATTACATGGTGGCTGCCGGTTCCTCAAGTTACTCTCTTTGTTGGCATGACATTATTGACCAAGTGAACTGTTACTGTAGCTCTGCAGAAGAGCTTGTGGTCTTTAAAAAAAAAAGGTCCCTGTTTTGGTTGCTGGACTGTCTGTGTGCATCTTCTCACTGGGGGCTGTATCTGGCCACATGTGCACAATGTAGTTAAAACAGTAACATACCACTTGAGAACATAGGAAGAGGCTGATAGATCGGGCCAATTGCCCATTAGTCTAACATCCTGTTCTCACAGTGGCCAACCAGAAACTTGCAAGCAGGACAGGAGTACAAGAAACCCCTCCTGCGGTTTCCAGGAACTGGTATTCGGAGGCATTGTGTACTACCTCCAACTGTAGAGCCAGTGTGGTGTAGTGGTTAAGAGCGGTAGACTCGTAATCTGGTGAACCGGGTTCACGCCTCCACTCCTCCACATGCAGCTGCTGGGTGACCTTGGGCTAGTCACACTTCTCTGAAGTCTCTCAGCCTCACTCACCTCACAGAGTGTTTGTTGTGGGGAAAGAAGGGAAAGGAGATTGTTAGCCCCTTTGAGACTTGAGATTTGAGATATCAAATCCAAATTCTTCTTCTGTAGGGGGGAGAGCATGACTTGTAACTTTATCCTCCATGAACCACTCCCCTTCAAACAATCATGGCTTTCCCCAAATAATCTTTGGGACTAGTTTGCCAAGGGTGCTGAGAGTTCTTAGGAGCCCTCACAGATCTATAATTTCTGGAGTGGTTTTAAAAAATCAATCCCTCTTTCCCAGGGAACTCTGGGAATTGTAACTCAGTGAGCAGGGCTGGGAAATAAATTTAATTTGTGAACCTTCCTGCTTCACACATCCCAAAACAAGACAGAAACTGAATGGAGGCAGTTCACAAATTGATAAAATGTGTATATGCATACCAAAATAGATATATCATTTATTGGAAAAATTTCACATGAAGGTGCTGTGATGGATTTTCATGAGTTTGTGGTTTTTTTTAATGCAGATGGCTGAAGAAATGTAGTGAACTGATTTTAATGTTGAAAAAATGAGAAACGTGGAAAACCAAATAGCCGTATTCACCTACAGTATTTCTACCTGGAGGAAAGTTCCACGGCACTTACTAGCACCTTCAGCTGAGCACATATGCCCAGTATTGTGCTGTACTCCTTGCACTAGGAAAGTAGACTATATTTACAGCAATTTGTCATAGATGGGAATGAGAAGCGATGACCCAATGGCAAAAGAGCTCAACAAAAGTTGAAGGTTGAGAAATCTATGCTCCCAGATCTCCTTTCGTATCCTTAATGAAGGAGAATTTGCCCCAGAATATTTGTGTGTGTGTGTGTGTAATTATTAATACACCACCCATCTGGCCAGATATGAGATTTGAAAGACATATATTTAATTAATAATAAGTTGTTTTTATAATAAAAAGGGGGCAGTTACAATCTTAGTTGTATAGAACTGAAAAATGACTGAGGTAACCACATAACCATCAGTTCTATTCAAGCAGCCACCATTCTCTCCCTAAGCCAGGACTTGCAGTGGATACAAACTTGAATTACTGTTCAGGAGGTGTGAAATATGGGAACCTATTACTAACAACACCTCCCCTAAAATTATTCTTTTGGACAATTATGTGGGAATAATTCCCTCTAAGCAGGTTCTTTAGATATTTGACCATGTCAAGTTGTACGTTCTACGTTTACAGATAATTGTGGAGTAAATATTTGGTAAATGAAGTATTTTACATCTGTCTTGGACCAAAGCAGTCCTCCTGTCAGTAATACCACTAAACACTTGTAAAAGTATGTCGGCCATTACAGAGTTATGCGCTCTTGGCATGTGCAGCCTTTGAACTCATGTTACTCTGCCGCCAGTAAAAAATATGTTCTTTTTATCAACTGGATGTCTTTCAGTTATATACAATTGCTGCCTGGCTGACAGAGGAACAATGGGAACTGATATTAAAAACCTCAATCTTTGTCTTTCTTTTCTTTTTTTCTTTTTCTTTATTTATCTTTGCACCAAATGGCAAGAGGTTGAAAATTGTTTGTTGAACTCTCAAGTGGACATTGTGCACCGGGAGATTACACTGCACAGGTCCTCATGAAATGAATTCAGGAGCCATGGAAGGGAATGGCATGGAAATGAATGAGCATGTTTCACTGCCCATATCCCTTTTCAATGGGGCTTGCACAGGAAAACTTCATAGTTTGCAGAACCCAAAGAAACTCTTTCCATTAAAATGCTCAAACATTGTGCAAAGCTCAAAAGTGGGGAAAGCACACATGTACCAAGCTAATATCCATCTTTCTCCCTTTGAAAGGCAGCACATGGCTTTTCTGGAGGAAATGCTTCCCTTGTCTTCTCCCACACATCAGAGTAAAGACTGCAAATTACAGAAATCCTTTTAAAGCTATAAAATAAATTTTAAAAGGAAAAAAAACACCAGGTTGGGGTGGGGGATCTTGTGTCCTTGACTGCAAGCTGTTAAAACAGAAGTAACTGTGATTTTTTTTTTAAAAAAAGAGTTTCATTTTACCCCTTTCAAAAAATGAAGTTAAATTACAGGCAAGATTGCTTGTACGCATTCAAGTGCAGCTGGTAGAAATCTAGGAAATTGCTTATTAATGAAACAATAGCAAGCCCCATCACCATCATGAATAACAAGCCCGTTACCAGCTTCAGCAACACACAATACAATATGTGCTCATTTTCCTTGTTCTTTGTGTCAGGAAACATGACAGAAAAGCCATTTTCCTTTGATATTAGAGTGTTCAGAATGTATTGATGTACAATTTTCCTGCCTCTGAATTGTCTTCATCTGCTTTTTTCCAGCACAATAATAGGTCTCTCTCTCTCTCTCTCTCTCTCTCTCTCTCTCTCTCTCTCTCTCTGTTGAAACGTTATGCCTTTCTATTCAAAAGTAACCAGAGCTGGCGCAATGGCAATATGTTTAAGCTGGGAAATATCTGGTTCCAAGATCATTGGCTGCCCAGATGTCAGGCGACTACAACTCCCATTTCATCTGACCATTGGCCATGCCACCAGGGGCTGATGGGAGTTGGAGTCCAACAAGATCTGGAGGGCACCAGATTACCCACCTTTTCACTAGGCAAGTCTCTGTTCCTACAGCCACCACCACTCACTTTAATACTTATTGATGTTAGAATTCCTGCTCCATGATTGCAGTCATGGGATTGTTGTCTATCACATGATGGTATATGTTTTGACTCCACAAAGTGGGAAGTGTCAGAGACAGGATGTTTGTGTTACTGTGTTCCATGAAGTGGGACTATTGTCCATTGTTTTTTCTCTTTGCTGTCTGATGCTAGAGAGAGAGGGAGCCATGTTGCAGTGTTCCGTGTGTGTTGATATGTAAATAAAGTAGATTAGCCAAAATGCTGAGTTGCTGATGTCTGTCACGCAAGCTGCGAAGACTCTGCGGATCCCTAAGTGTGCCAGTGTCTGTTGGCATCGGTCGCTGTGATGTTTGGGCTGAATAAAGCTTTTGAACCTCCAGAACGATCGACCAGGAGGGAGGGAACATGCCAGTTGGGCATGTGTCTCTGCCTGGGTTCTATTCGAGTGTAGGACGAATGCTTGACAATTGAGAGCTTGCAGTTTGACTCATATTTGAGCTATGGAGTTCCTGGTTTAAAATCTCCTGAACTTGTTTCATGACCTCGGTCAAGTCATTGTACCACTTGGCTGTAGCCCCACCCCTTTATCAGTAACATGGGAATAATATCACCAACCTATTTTGCATAATTATTTTGGGATCATTGAAACCATTCCTCCAAAGTACTTTGGACATGCAAAACTGTTCTATATGAAGGCTGAGAATTGTTATTTTATAGCATACATTAGAACAATAAATGAACATCTTGTTCCATCATATGATAGCCCATTATCAGCTAGGAGAGCTCTGTTGTCATCTTTAAGAGAGGTGAATCATAAAGAAAGACTGCCTCCCAATTCATTTATTTTAAAATAGAAACTTTGTAAGCAAGATGCAGTTACAGCCAGGATGAATCCGTCTTCGCTGACATCTTCCAGATGTTCAAGATACAACATGTGAAGTTATGAAACATGAGTTACATTTCCTTGCTTTATGTGTGCTTCCCAACGACTGGACTGTGATCCAACATTGAATATCAACTGGGCTTCTAGATGTTGCAACTGTTCCATGTTTGGAATGGTGAGTGCCAGGGCACACTCAACATGCACAGTGTTATCTTTCATTCTTCCATCACATGGGGTGGGCAGCTGTATTAGCAGGAAGTAGACTAATACACTAATCCGTGGCCTAGTTTAGGCGTAGTCAACATGGTATTCTTCAGATGCTGTTGGCATCCAAGTTCCATAAGCCTTAGCCAGATTTGGCAATAACATCCAGAAGCCATCATGCTGGCTATCCTTGCTCTAGCTAGTAACACCTAAGATCAACTACTGTAATGTAATGTGGAATTGCCTTTAAAGAAACTGCAGTTAATTGAGACTATGGTAGCTACTAACTAGGACCAGAAATTGGAATCCTATTACATTCATGCTTAATGCACAAGTCACAATTTGGTGCTTCCCTTTAATGCCTCATGTGGCTTGGGATAAACTGGGTAAACTGGAGACACAACTGTCCCCTAAACCAGTGTTCCCCAACCTTGGGTCTCCAGCTGTTTTCGGACTACAATTCCCATCATCCTTGACCACTGGTCTTGCTAGCGAGGGATGATGGGAGCTGTAGTCCAAAAACAGCTGGAGACCCAAGGTTGGGAACACTGCCCTAAACCACCTGCCGGTTTGCTGAAATCATTGGGAGAAGTTCTCCTCAGGAGGATTCTACCACCTGGGGTGAGGTGAGTGGCAACTAGAGAGAGGGTGTTGTTGTTGTTGTTTGGTAGTGACATCCCCTTATGCAAATCATCCCCCACAGAGGCTCACACAATGCTCACTCTGTCTTTTTGGTGTTGGGCTAGTGGTTTCTGGACTCCCTCCACCGCACCTCACTAACCACTTGAACATTTCTTACGTTCTTGGTGGACCATTTAATGATTCCCCTGCCTGTTGTAGCTATTGTAATGTGCTGCGTTAGATGCTGCATTGTTTTAAATTAAATTTCCATTGCTTCTCTTATTTCTTATATTATATTAATTACAATTTGAAATCCATTGAATTCAGAATGTAATACAAGGAATAAGAGAAGCAATAAAATTACATTTAAAAAATCAAAGTAAATGTTTAAAGTGGGCCATGGACCACTGGAAAGAAACTTGCAGTCAATTGGCGGTCCATAGACCACGGTTGGGAAGTTCCTGTGGTAGACAAAGACTTATTTGTTTTCCTTAGCTTTTAAAATTCTGTGTTATTAACTACTATTTCGACTGGTGTAGCAAAGTGGTTAAGAGACTGAGGTGTGAATCAGGAGGTCTCGAGTTTGAATCTTGCCTCTGCTGTGGGCCCACTAAGTGGCCTTGAGCAAGTTTTATATTTCTCTCCCTCTCATGTGCACATGCACACTCACACATGCCATCCTGTTCTGGTCTAGCAAAGGAATCCATGGGGACAAGGAAGGCAGGGCAAGTTTTGCAGCACCACGGAGAGCTCCAAGTGAGCAACTTGCTTTAAAAAAGGCCAGAAATGGGCTGAGGTCCTTTGAGTCTCCTGTTCACCTCTCCTAGGCGCCACCCCCTCTACTTATGTATTTTAATTTATACAGTGGTACCTCAGGTTACAAATGCTTCAGGTTACAAACACTTCGGGTTACAAACTCCACTAACCTGGAAGTAGTACCTTGGGTTGAGAACTTTGCCCCAGGATGAGAATGGAAATCACGTGCCAGCGTGAAAGTGTGCCTAAGGTTAAGAACGGTTTTGGGTTAAGAATGGACCTCCAGAACGAAGTTTGTAACCCAAGGTACCACTGTTTATCACCCTTCATCCAAGGACCACGGAATGGTTTACCGTATACAATTGTATACTGTACCACAATCCTTAAAAGGCCAGCATTCTGGCCTGCAGGCAGGCAATTCTTCTGTGATCCCTGGCTTTGTGTCTTGTGTGCTCCCTGCGCCATTAAACTGGTAAGTAGATTAGGAGGCACTCAGTTCCTCAATCCCAAGGGAAGGAACATGTGAAGATCCCAGCTCTAGCTGTACTGGTGTTGTGGGATGTCATCTCGTGGGCTATTACCTGTGACAACCTTGTGAGGTTTGTTAAGCTGAAAGACAATGATTTACCCAAAGTCACCTGGTGAGCTTTGTGGCAGAATAATGAAACAGACAGTGGCCTCCCCAGTCCTTTATCCACTACTTACCACACCAGCAAGCTTCTGACCACTTTTGTATTGTATTTCATATTGTATTCATAATGGCTTCAAGGGGATTGCTATGCAAGTTTTCCAAGTTGAAGATATGGAGCATCATGGGGAGAAAAGGATATTTGTTGTTGTTTAGTCGTTTAGTCGTGTCCGACTCTTTGTGACCCCATGGACCAGAGCATGCCACTGCCTCCTGCAGTTTGGTCAAACTCATGCTGGTAGCTTCGAGAACATTGTCCAACCATCTCATCCTCTGTTGTCCTCTTCTCTTTGTGCCCTCCATCTTTCCCAACATCAGGGTCTTTTCCAGGGAGTCTACTCTTCTCATGAGGTGGCCAAAGTACTGGAGCCTCAATTTCACAATCTGTCCTTCCAGTGAGCACTCAGGGCTGATTTCCTTAAGAATGGATAGGTTTGATCTTCTTGCAATCCATGGGACTCTCAAGAGTCTCCTCCAGCACCATAATTCAAAAGCATCAATTCTTCGGCTATATCAGCAACTATTCAGGTCATCAACTTTACACAGAATCCTGGGGATTGGGGAAGGTAGCAAAGAAAGGTTGTACAGTACTAGACTGTATACAGCATGTAGACTTGGGACATCATATCACATTGCCTCCAGGGGAAAAAATCTCCCTGCACCTACTAAACTCACACACCAAGGAAAAGAGTTTCGTGCAGTCCTTTCTCTGTGGTACTAGTTTGCTTAATTTGTGTGGAAAGCACTTAAAAAACCACAAAAAAATTCATAGAATCCTAGAATTGTAAAGTTGCAATGCAAGAATCTCAACTAAAGCATCCATGACAGATGGCCATCCAACATCAGCTTTAAAATCTCCAGTGTAGGAGAGTCCATATCTCCCAAGGGCTTTTGATCCACTGTGACAGCTCTTACTGTCAAAACGTTCTTCCTGGTGTTTAGTCAGAATCTCCTTTCTTGTAATTTCAGTCCATTGGTTTTGGTACAGTGGTACCTCAGGTTACGTACTTAATTCGTTCTGGAGGTCTGTTCTTAACCTGAAACTGATCTTAACCTGAAGCACCACTTTAGCTAATGGGGCCTCTTGCTGCCACCTCGCGATTTCTGTTCTCATCCTGAAGCAAAGTTCTTAAGCCAAGGAACTATTTCTGGGTTAGCAGAGTCTGTAACCTGAAGCGTATGTAACCTGAAGCATATGTAACCCGAGGTACCACTGTACTAGCCTTTGGAGCAGGAGAAAACAAGCTTGCTCCACCTTCCACATGACAACTTTTCAGATATTTGAAGATGGCTATATCTCCTCTGTGTCTCATCTTTTCCAGGCTAAACATACCCAATTTCTACCGCTCTGTTCTGTATCTTGTATGATGTGGTTCCTCAGTGTGTTTCAAATAAACCTTAAATGTTAAACACACCAAGGTGCTTCCAGATACTGGCTTTCTCTGCATATCACAGAACTTTTGAGAGCAAGGCAGCAATGCTTGGCTCAGTGTACTGGACACCCACAGGCCAGATGTTGATGTGCTGCCTGACAGCTGCTCAAACAAACTTACCGGCAGGAACAATCCTGGAGGATTATTTTTTTTAAAAATCCAAAAACACCACACACACACACACACACACACACACACACGTTGTGTAACATATGGATCCCAACAAGAACAGGTATCTCTTTCCTTATTTAATTTCTGATCCATTTCCTAATTTGGCACTGGTGAAGCCAAGAAGCACCCTGGCAGTGATCACAGAAAAAAAGAGATTACTGTATGGATATCTGTCACTGTTACAAAGCGTTGAAACATATGGATATCATCAAAGATGAAATGCTGGGCTAATGGACTCTGGACTTCACACACTATGGGTGTTCTTACATTAGCTCCTTTGTCTACCCAATCCCTTTAAAAGAAAATGGGTTTGATCTTCCATAAGCATTTAAAATTTGCTTTGCTTGACTAGACCAAAATCCATCCAGTCCAGCATTCGATCTGCAACTGATCAAACCAGGCACTTGTTCTGCTGCTTGGGATAGGGCTGGTAAGAGCAAGCAGGTCACGTCAGTTCTGGGCAAAGGCAGTTCAAATCATGGGATCATAGAATTGTAGTGTTGGAAGGAACTCTGAGGATCATCTAGTCCAACTCCCTGCAAAGAAAATGCAGCTACCCTTTACAGGGATCGAACCTGTAACCTTGGTGTTATCAACACCATGCTGTAACCAACTGAGCTAGGGAGTAATAGTCCTAGCCCTTGGCAGCTCACAGTGGGCCCTAATGCTCAGAAAACCATGTCTCAGCCAAGAGCTGTGACCATTATGTAGGCAGGCAAGGCCTCAACTGCAATTGGTCCCAGATCCTTGAGAAGCTGACTGTGCTGACTTACAGGGCCTTTGTCCTGCAGACATTGACTTATGCACTGTGGAAAGGCTGAAGATGATGTTGGGAACTCATCCTTCCTGCCTGAGGAAGGCAGAAGAGCCCAGGGAGAGGTGCTAATGGCTTCCCCCATTAGATTCATTCAATCATTCCATTACATCCCACTCCATTTAGGAATCTTTTGCCACTGTGGCATTTGTCCGTTCGTTTAGAAAATGCCTGTACAGGGGGGAGAGAAAGGGTTAAAATGTAGACCAATGGGAAAGCCGGAGGCGGAGCCTACCTGTTTATAAATGGGCTTAGCCCGAGATTTGAGTTAGTTGTTGGTGGGTAGTTGGTTGGTTTGAGTGGGTTGGCTGGTTGGGAAAGGCAGTTGGAAAAGCAGTTGGCAGGCAGTTGGAAATAGAGAACAGTTAGTGCAGTGGGTTCTTGAGTGAGGGGAGGTAGCCTAGTCAATTCACCAGGACAATCACAGGGATTCAAGCAAACAGTGAGAGCAAAACAGGGAGGGGAGAGGACCCAGCCAATTCAGTCCATTCTAACTCCATGAATGAAATGGGACCTGAATACAGATCCAGGTCTAAACTGCTCAACACTGGCCTGTACTGGTATCTGAAGAAGTGTGCATGCACACAAAAGCTCATACCAATAACTAACTTAGTTGGTCTCTAAGGTGCTACTGGAAGGAATTTTTATATTTTAAATTTAATTTTATTTTGTTTTGTTTTGACTACGGCAGACCAACACGGCTACCTACCTATAACTGTACTGAGTAGACTGAAATAAGTATGCCTATCAATAGATAGTGCAAGGTAAAAGGTAAAAGGTAAAGGACCCTTGGATGGTTAAGTCCAGTCAAAGGAGACTATGGGGTTCTGGTGCTCATCTCGTTTTCAGGTCGCAGACAGCTTTCCGGGCCATATGGCCAGCATGACTAAACCGCTTTTGGCGCAATGGAACACCAGGATGGAAACAAGAGCACACGGAAATGCTGTTTACCTTCCCGCCGCAGCGGTATCTATTTATCTACTTGTACTGGCATGCTTTCAAACTACTAGGTTGGCAGGAGCTGGGACAGAGCAACGGGAGCTCACTCCATCGCAGGGATTCGAACCGCCAACCTTCCGATCAGCAAGCCCCAGAGGCTCAGTGGTTTAGACCTTTACCTTAATGGATAGTGCATACCTATGTAGCCGCCCTCCGGGTGGGGGTAATGTGAACCCTCACATCCATAATTATTAGATTTCTCTCTGACTATTTCTACTTCTCCAGAAGCAGCTAATGAAATCTCCTGTGGAGAGGGAGAAAGAGCAAATGCACGATGTACTGTAGAGGAGGTTCAAAAAAAAAGTACTTCTCCGTCTCTTCCCAGAAAACCTCTAAAACGTTTTGGACTTGTGCCTATATGATCTTCAAAAGGAAAATTCTGTATATCTCCAAAATACAGAAGACAGGCTCTTGTCTTGTGTTCAGCCTGTTTAACATGTGCACACACAACCTAATGTATGTCTCCATACTTTTCTCTCTTTTTTTAAGGCTATACCTTGGAAGCTTGCCAGACTTAATATTTTAACCCTCATTTAAACTGAAATACTGTGTCAGTTTTTAATTGCCAGTGGATTGCAAACTTAAACTACGCATTAAATCTAACACAGTAGTGGTCGCAGCAGGTGTGTGTGTGTGTTCTTTTTTTAAAAAAAAAACCAACACATTTTTATGAACACAAATCTTACTTTAAATTGAATACTATGTTATATTACTCACACTTCAGCTGACCTTCATAAATATCAAATCCATGGAATCAAATGTCCTGACATTTAATATCTTCCTGCAGGCTAAGTAGGACCACATTGCATTAGAAGGTCACATGTCACCCATAGCTTTTAGAGAGACTTATCATTTTAATGAAGATACTCGGCTCACGTCGAATAATGAAATGGTGAATGAGCTTATTCCAGGCTGCCTTCCTGAAACTCGCTCTTCTTAGTATTGCACTGCGGGGGTGAAAGAAAGAAAGAAAACACGAGGAACTACCTACCACATCAGTGCATTCTTGCGCCGACAATTTCCTTTGAACTGTGATATCCAAAATGGAGATGGGAGCAAAAGAAAGAAATTGCACAAAATTGCCTCGTGGGTGGTCCTGTTTTCCATTGGCTGCAAGGTTTCGGGGGGCTGGGGTGTGCAGAACTGAACGACTCCATTGATCCATTACTTCTCAGGTGAAAGTTATGAACTTCTAGTTTATGTCTCCAAGGGGGTCCTGTAACAAAATGACTCCTTGTAGAATGCTGCCACTTAGGATCCCAGTATTTATCATCTACATTAGGGTTGCCATATTCCCAAAAGTGAAAATCCAAAATTGTTCAACACCTCCCCAATTAAGTCTTGATGTTTTGGGACTTTGGGTGGATTTTTAAAGCATTTTTTAAATTAAAAAAAATGCCCTACTTGCCATACATCTGGCATTTTGCTGATTAAGCAAAAATCCACCCGGACTCCATTTTGCAGCCCGATTCCCAGATGTGTCGTGTCCAGGGAAACCCAGGCGTATGCCAGCCCTATCTACATCAGCTTCCCACCACCCTCAATCAGTTTAAAAGCTACTCTGCCACCGACAGTCTAGTTCCAACGTGGTTCAAGTGGAGCCCATCTATTTTGTACCTAACAAATCCTCATGAAAATTCACCATCCTTTCGGTACAAAATTCTCCTAATTTAACATGTTTTTGTATGCATTTATTTCAGCCAAACAATTTAAACTAATATATGCATTTACATGTACACTTTACCCTAGTATACACATTTTTTTGTACACGTTTCTTGGTTGAAGAACGGCATTGCCACTTCTGGATAGTTGTGATTTTCAAGCTATAGCTTTGTTTTGGCTTGCACAATGTTTCAAAAAATTCAGTTTATGCACACTGCTGTTTATGGACTATGCACCTGTAGATCACAAGTATGCAAACATGCAAGAGATCTTTTGTCCCATGCTATTCCCCATCACAACAACAAAATATGTATTTGTCTGCTGTGCAAAACATGCTTCTAGCAAAAGCACACTGGCCATTGTTATTGCCTTCACTGGTGGCAAAGCATCTTCTGTTTCTAATCTCTGTGGCCTTTATGGCATTGTATTTAATGAATTATGCTCCTCAAGAGGAGGTCAGCGAAAGAATTAAGCTACAAACCCCTAGCAGTGTCGTTGGCCAAGAGCCAGCTCTTTTTTAGGACGCTTTTCTGCATGAGGTCGGCTACAGCTGGAGCAAAACGACTTGCAGGTGGTTCAGTGGGCAGCAGATCACACAGTCCTGCTTGGTCCGCCCCTCAGCAGCAAGGAGGGAGTCACCTAGCCTGGCCGTTGGTGGCTGAAAAGGAGCAGGAAATGTCTGACAATCTTGATTAAGAACTCCCAAGCACTGAACTTTCTGTGAGGAGAAGGCACATTCAGATCCCTGATGCTCAATCTCCCCCCACAAACATGTCTGTGTGTGTGCGCGCACACACACACACACAATCTCTCTGCTCCTCTCCAATTTAGAATCTGTCTAAATCATACATCCCTTTTCTGTGTCCACTAGACGAACTATTAATGGATGTCCCAGCACATGGAATATTAGTCGTACCCAAGTGTTGGTTCTCTGCTTTAAATCAAAGATTCCCTTTCAAGTTAATATCAAAAGCTGTTGCAAATGGTTGTTTCTCTTGCAAAAAACAAAAAACCAACCAACCAACCAGTGCATTCACAAATTATGAACAGCAACAGTTTTCAAAGCTTCCACTTTGTTGTTGGACTCTCTGAGGGGTCCACAAAGGGTAACATGCTACTTAAGAACCTCCCATTAACAGTTACAGAGAAACATAGTCCCATGGAGACTACCAGGGCTGTTCTGACTCCTGTCTAATTTCCCACCACAGACCTAGCTCCCAAGCAGAGTTGCTTCTGAAGGTGGAGAAGGGATGGTGTTCTGTATGGCACAAGAAACAACTGTCAAAAGGCGAAATCAGCAGTCCATGCCCACATGCAGAGAAACACCTCGTTCACATACAAGATCCACCTTAGGCAGAGCTTCTGAGCAACAGAAGTGCAAGGAAGCATTGCAGTGTGGCACGCTCATGTTTACGTTTCCAGCCAGCGAGCTTCCCATTTCAGGAGATTCCATTCCCTCCTCCCTCTCTCTCTTGTGTTCTGTGTCATCATCCCCCCCCCCCCAACAATGATGCTCAATATTTTGCAGTCATTGTGCATAGTCAGGGACGCGGGTGGCACTGTGGGTTAAACCACAGAGCCTAGGACTTGCCGATCAGAAGGTCAGCGGTTCGAATCCCCGCAATAGGGTGAGCTCCCGTTGCTCGGTCCCTGCTCCTGCCAACCTAGCAGTTCGAAAGCACGTCAAAGTGCAAGTAGATAAATAGATACCGCTCTGGCGGGATGGTAAACAGCATTTCTGTGCGCTACTCTGGTTCGCCAGAAGCAGCTTAGTCATGCTGGCCACATGACCCGGAAGCTGTACACCAGCTCCCTCGGCCAATAAAGCGAGATGAGCGCCGCAGCCCCAGAGTCGGTCACGACTGGACCTATTGGTCAGGGGTCCCTTTACCTTTACCTGTGCATAGTCAGTTCTCACTGGGCTGTGTTGGGAGTGTTTTCTTTTCCTAATATAGATTTCTACTTCTGCCAACTTTGGGGTTTTCTAATACACGAACATACATCCCTTTTGTTTTTCGACAGCCCTGTTTCGTTGACATACCTGCCGTTACTCAGCATCTGAGTTTTCTATCAGGCTATACAAGGGAAGCTCACCTAGTTGGGCAGAGCTATAGCAATACTGAATTTGGAGGTTGCCTGTAGCCATCACAACTAGTCACCACTGATAAACTGAATCTTCAGTGAATTCGGCACAATCTTCACTAGACATTTAAAGCAGCATCATGACACTTTAAGCAGTGATGGCTTCCTGCAAAGCATTGTGAGAACTATAGGTTGTTAAGGGTGCTGAGAGTTTGTTAAAGGTAAAGGGACCCCTGACCATTAGATCCAGTCGTGGCCGACTCTGGGGTTGTGGCTCTCATCTCGCTTTATTGGGTCATGTGGCCAGCTTCCGGGTCATGTGGCCAGCATGACTAAGCTGCTTCTGGCGAACCAGAGCAGCGCATGGAAACACCGTTTACCTTTCTGCTGGAGCGGTACCTATTTATCTACTTGCACTTTGACATGCTTTCGAACTGCTAGGTTGGCAGGAGCAGGGACCGAGCAACGGGAGCTCAGCCAGTCACAGGAATTCAAACCGCCGACCTTCTGATCAGCAAGTCCTAGGCTCTGTGGTTTAACCCACAGCACCACCCGCGTCCCTTTGTTTTGAGTTTGTTAGGAGACCCCCTATTCTCCAGAGTGGCTTAACAGGTGATGCCTTTCCCCAGGGAACTCTGGGAAGTGCAACTTTGTGAGAGGAATAGTTTAACGTGGTATGATACTGCTTTAAATGTCTAGTGCAGATGGGGCCAAAATCTAGTCCGCTCTTCAAACAATAGCTCATGTTTTGTTTTGTTTTTAAAGAACCAAGAAATATATGGTTTGATTTTTCTGCACTGCTAATTGATGAGCACAGCCAAAGATATTACAGGTTTTGCTCTCTCAAATTTATTCACCACCCTCCAGTAAGAAGAGGAAGAGGGGGAGAAAAATAGGAAGGGTTGACCTTACATTTCAGCTGACATCTAGTGCGGTACTAAATCAGCAACTTGACATGGCTTACAAGCACTTTTTACCTCATCACAACTCTCCCGCAGCTACCAGTGGATGTCAGTAGAGGCAACACTTGCAAGGAAGAGAGTCATATACAAAGAGACAAAGGGGGAGAGAGACTTCCCGATAAGCTGAGCAGAGGCAGAGCAAAACCCAGCCGGTACTCTGCAGAGCGATAACTCCTCCAACAAAATGATTTAGAGCTACCAGAGATCAAGAGGACGTTGGGGGGGGGGGAAGAAACCGAGCCAATCAGGTTGCACATAATTCTTCATGCTTTCACCCTTCAAGAGCAATTGCTTTTCAGTTAATTTAAAAACAATGCACAATGTCTAAAGGCCCACAGTCGGAACAGTAGAAATGCTGGACACCAGATTAAAAAAGGCATCCAGCATACATCATCTGCTTCCAACCTGGCTCTGAAACAGCAACTGTTGTGTCGTCCGCTGAAGCTAAGCACAACATGAGGAGGTAGATCCTATTGAGCTCAATGGGCCTGAGTTGGGCTGACACATGTCTGTCCTGCATCCAATGTTGTGCTTTTATGCCAAGCTTTAAAGCAGAGGTGAGGATCCTGTGGACCTCCACCAACCCCAACCAGCATCGACAATGGCCAGGAATGTTGGGAGTTCTAGTCCAGCAACATCGGGAAGACCACAGGTTTCCCCATCCCAGATTTAAACTGTCACTCACTGAGTGAGTGGCACATCAGAATCCCTGCAAGTGATTGGACAGAGAAGTCTCATTCCCCTTGTCCCTCCATTACCTCTTCAGGGCCACAGGTGTCTAGTACTGGGATATGTGAGGTAATAACTTTTCTGGGCTTATTTCTGGTCTGTATGGTATATAAGAAGCTGTTTTTTTAAAAATAATAATAATTAAGAATTTCAACAGACTTCCCTCAGCTCCTCTCTCTGTTCTTTCCGCACATGTTATTCTCTGCATATTATAAAGTTGTAAAGATCCTTAATTTATCTATCTATATGTTACCAATAATAAATTTGTGTATGTTTATTCAAAACCTGCCAAGGAGTCCAGTTCATTTTGTTGTTTCTTTAAGCACTTTGTAAAAGGTTCCCATTCTTCTTTAAAGTCACAGTTGTCCTTATCACACAGTTTGTGTGTCAATTTTGCCAGTTCCCCATAATCCATCAGTTTCTTTTGCCACAGTTCTTTAGTTGGGATTTCTTCGTTCTTCCATCCTTGTGTTATTAAGACTCTTACCGCCTTTGTTATAAGAAACTGTTTTGTATCAAGAAAGGCTTTGGTCCATCTTGTCTGGTATTATCTGCACTGAATGGTGGTCATTCCCTAGGGCAGGCACCCCCAAACCCGACCCTCCAGTTGTTTTGGGACTACAATTCCCATCATTCCTGACCACTGGTCCTGTTAGCTAGGGATGACAGGAGTTGTAGTCCCAAAACATCTGGAAGGCCAAGTTTGGGTAAGCCTGCTCTAGGGTATCAGAACATTGCCTTCCAAACTTGGAGATATCTGGCATTAAACACGGGGACTTCTTTGTGCAAAACATGCATTCACTTAGCCTTGAAAACTGCTCCAACAGCTGAAATTTAGATGCCCCCACTTTCAAAATCACAAGCTCCATAGACCACACACCATTCAAATGTCCCTATTTTCCAGGGACTGTCCCAGGTTTACAGAAGTCATCCCAGTTTCTGAGTTGATCCCAGAATGCCCCACTTTTCCTTAGGATGTCCCTATTTTCACTGGAGAAATGTTGGAAGATGTGGAAAAGGATATCCCTATCTTCATCAAAGACATGTTGGAGGGTATGAAACCACATATCTACTTACACATACTGTAAGTATACAAATAGTGAAAGATTATCCCAACTAAATATCTCCCATTTTCTTCATTCTTATCCTTTTGTAAACTTGGCTTCTCTCTATACCTGTTGATTGTTGTTTCAGTGTAAAATTTTATTGTAAAATGTAGTTGTCATTGTGCCCCCACTCAACTGTGTGAAGAGGCAAGACATGACCAAACAGCATCATTGGCCAATATGGGAGTTCTGCTTGTTATACTGCATTATACCTACTATATACGGATGTGGGTGGCGCTGTGGTCTAAACCACAGAGCCTAGGGCTTGCCAATCGGAAGGTTGGCAGTTCAAATCCCCACAATGGGGTGAGCTCCCGTGGTTTGGTCCCAGCTCCTGCCCACCTAGCAGTTCGAAAGCATGTCAAAGTGCAAGTAGATAAATAGGTACCACTCTGGCGGGAAGGTAAATAGTGTTTCTGTGCGCTGCTCTGGTTCGCCAGAAGCGGCTTAGTCATGCTGGCCACGTGACCTGGAAGCTGTCTGTGGACAAACGCCTATAAAGCGAGATGAGCGCGCAACCCCTGAGTCGTCCGCGACTGGACCTAACGGTCAGGGGTACCTTTACCTTTACCTACTATATACAGTGGTGGCTGGTGCCTGTTGGAACTGGTAGGACAGAAGGCAGGGAGGTCAACAGTAGGTGGTGCCACATCCAATGACTGGTGGAGCCAACTGATTTAAGCTTTGAGTCCTACAAGGGCAAAACTGAAACTAACCCTGCCCACTGTCCTGAACTGCAGACTAAAGTTGGTGGGGCAATGCCCCATTCACTCTAATGGACCAGCCTCCAATGGTTCTATATATCTATCTCCAATAGTCCATATATATCTATATATGGAATACTATGATGCTTTAGTAAAACATGTAGGATTCCTGCCTTGGCCTCTGACATTATTGGGCCATGCCCTGTCTCTTCACACAGTTGGGCGAAGGGCAACTAAGATTCAGCCCGGTGTTTCGAATAATTATGGGAAGAATGATGATGTTTATTGGAGACCTAGTTTACAAAAAGGTTCTATAATTATATAATAAGAGCTAATCTCCCATGGCAACTTCCAAAGAATGTAGCCATTCAAGTAGCTCTGCTAGAATTACTAGCTTTCAGGAAATATTGCCATTGTTCCCAAATTCCACACACAAATTTAATTTGCCCCCTGTTATTCCCAGGCAAATTCCAACAGGACTTAATACCACTCTCTTGGATGTGTGTAAAAGAGGAGGGAGGGAGGATACTATCCCTCCATCTGTAAAAAAAATCTCTGGTGGTTTTTCCATCAGGATCGTTCTGTAGATCATCCAATCTGCCTACAAGTATACAAGAAAATTCAGGAATGGAACCGCATATTTTATTTCACAGGTATTGTCAAATTAAACACCTCTCTTTTTTGTAACAGGGAGCATGGAGTGTAGGAGAGCAATCTGGGAGACTGGAGGGAGGAAAATAGAGCAGATAAGGGAAGGGGGGTATTGCTAGGAACCCCATGAAGGAGAGTGTTTCAGAATGAACGGCGGTAGCTTCTGAAAAGCGGCTGCTGTTTTAAGGGATGTTCCCGCAAGAGTAAAAGGAAAAGTTGTACAACTTATGGGATGTTTACAGATCCATTAATCAAAAGTCACTTTGATCCCTAACATGATTCAAATAAGGCACTTGATATCTGATACCAGCCCTTAGCATGCAGGTCTAATAAAAATTCTGGCTTCTGCATATATCTTTATAAATATGAAAGAAGAGCTGTGCAAAAGAAGTTGATTAATAATCACCCTAGTCAAGCAACCTTGGAACATCTGTGTATTACACTCATCTATTAAATTATACCAATCTGTATTTTAATAAGTAAAAGATACGTCTGCTGCCATCCATCAAAATAAACTCAGGAAATACTTAATATTATCATCATTTTTCTTGCTCGAACACAACTTATGAAATATGAATCCAATACAAAGAATGCTGTACTTGCTGTTATGATCAAATGTGTTTTTACAGGTGCACCAAATATTCCGTTTCCATTTCACTTTTCAAACTGTTGAAAATATAAACCACATTTTATGTTTCTTAGGTAGGCAATATTGCCTTTTTCTCCCCTCCCTTCCCCACATGGCACCCATTATTAGTGAGTTATTACCACATCTCCCTTTTCAAGTGGGCACTGCAAGTTGCTTAGCAATGAAAATACAGATTTGTGTAACAGTTAGGGTGCTCTTTAGAATTGGGTTTGGGACACCAATAACACTAGGACTATTTGCAAATATTCTAAGATAAGGTGCGTAAATTCTGTTCATTTGTGTTCAGTTGGTTAGCACTCCCCGATTCTTGCATTGAAAAATTCTTGCTTTTCTCCATAATAAGATATTGCACATTTATTTAAATTCTTCATTATTCGATTCATTGAACAAAAGGGGATTTAAAAAATATTCCCGCAGAGAGGCAGGTTTTTCACATGCTTTCTTACCAAGTGGTAAGTAACATAGGCTCAAGCAAGAGGTGAATATAAGGTCATAAGAAGAACTTGCCGGATCACAGACCCTTCAAGGGTCCCTATTTTCCCAGGACAGTCCTGGATTTACAGAAGCCATCCTGGTTTCTAATTTGATCCCAGAGTGTCCTGCTTTTCCTTGGGAACATCCCTATCTTCATCAGAGAAATGTTGAAGGGTATGTGTCAGGGAACTGCCATCAGAGCTGGAGGCAGAGAGGAGGCTCCAGGGGGATGCCGGAGAGGGTCCCAGCAGGGAGAGAGGCAGCCCATCCGCTGGGGAAGGAAATCAGCGTAACACCAGTGGAGAAGGGGGGCAGATGGGGGAATCAGAGAGGTGGCTCCAGGACTCCTCGCCGGAGACCAGCGGAGAGAGTACGGGTACTCCGCTGCCCACAACCTCCCTGTGCAGAAGACTTCCGCACAGGGAGAGTAGGAGAAGACTGGGCGTCAAACAGCTTTTATGCTGGAAGAGGTTCAAGAAATGCCCACTGACGGATTCTGCCAGCGACTGAGGCAGCCACGAAACTTGAGGCTGTCCAGACAGAAAGGGTTCAACCAGGTAACCTAGCCAGGAGTGGCGGCAACTTACGCACGAGCAACCCCTAGAACCATTACAGTATGGTAAGATGCACCTATTTACTTCAGAGAAATGTGGGAGAGTATGGAGCTTCGAGACCCCTGAGCCAAGGAGATATGTAGCTATACAACCTTTAGAAGACATCTGAAGGCAGTCCTGTATGGAGAAGTTTTTTATGTTTAATGTTTTCTTATGTCTTTATATGTGGCAGAAGCCGCCCAGGGTGGAGCAACCCAGTCAGATGGGTGGGGTATGAATAGAAATGTATTATTATTATTATTATTATTATTATTATTATTGAATAGGGTGTCCTTATTTTCATTGGAGAAATGTTGGAGGGTATAAGATCAAGCCATCTATTCTCACAGAGGCTAATCCAATACCTGTTGAAAGCACAGAAGCAGCACCCTAGTACAAGAGCCATGTCCCCAATTGTGGTTCCCAGCGACTGTGTTCGGAAGCATTATTGCCTCTGAGCATGGAGGCAGAGCATAGCCAACATGACTGGCTTTTTCGGGACCCAGGGATGCTTGAAGAATTTGTGGGAATGTTCAGGGAGGCAGGAGAGGATACAGTGGTACCTCGGGTTACATACACTTCAGGTTACATACATTTCAGGTTACAGACTACACTAACCCAGAAATATTACCTCGGGTTAAGAACTTTGTTTCAGGATGAGAACAGAAATTGTGCTCCAGCGGCGCAGGAGGCTCCATTAGCTAAAGTGGTGCTTCAGATTAAGAACAGTTTCAGGTTAAGAACGAACCTCCAGAACGAATTAAGTACTTAACCCGAGGTACCACTGTATATTGTTTATTGATATCCTTCCTAACTTGCGCTAGCAAGTTTCTTTCCTCAGCAGAGTTTCACATTCCCCTTTTAAACGCACAGCGGGTAGCCGGTCGCAGGCTTGTGTAAGCCTCGCAATATTATACTGTTCAGTTTGTCTCAGTTTGAATTGTATAGTTCCTGGTAAGTTCCCTTATATTCCTCTTAAAAGAATAAACACACCACAATCTTGTGTAAAGTACAGTGGTACTTTGGGTTAAGTACTTAATTCGTTCTGGAAGTCCGTTCTTAACCTGAAACTGTTCTTAACCTGAAGCCCCACTTTAGCTAATGAGGCCTCCCACTGCCGCTGCGCCACCAGAGCACGATTTCTGTTCTCATCCTGAAGCAAAGTTCTTAACCCGAGGTACTATTTCTGGGTTAGCGGAGTCTGTAACCTGAAGCGTATGTAACCGAGGTGTATATAACCCGAGGTACCACTGTATATAAAAGTAGTTTACTCACATTCTGTTCACGGTTGAATCCCTGAAGGCAGACTTAGTTACAAAGTATATACATGTGGAGCTATCTCATATGGGGATAATCCCAGTGTCTTCTGTTGGCTGGAAGCATCTCTAGCTAAAAAGCTGCTCCAACAATGGAGGAATTAAAAATAGAAAAAGTACTGTGTGCCTTGTCCCTTTTGTTACCTGGACAGGTAAGGTCACACCCATCTCTAGTCACATGCAAAGGAAGTACAGTGGTGCCTCGCAAGACGAAAAGAATCCGTTCCGCGGGTCTTTTCGTCTTGCGGTTTTTTCGTCTTGCGACGCAAGCCCATTGACGGAGTAGCGCTATTAGCGCTATTGGCTAAAAAAGGGCTAAAAACGGCTTTTTAACACTTGGGAGATTAGCGGTTTTGCTGCTAAAATGCTTTTAGCAGCTTAGCGATTCAAAATAAGGGGTTTTGGAGCGGGGAAAAATTCAAATTTTTTCGTCATTTTTCGTCTTGCGAAGCAAGCCCTTAGGGAAATTCGTCTTGCGAAGCGCCTCTGCAAACAGAAAACCCTTTCGTCTTGCGGGTTTTCCGTCTTGTGAGGCATTTGTCTTGTGGGGCACCACTGTATGTCCCAGCCAAGAGGAAACAGGAAGTTTTTTAGTGGCTGGACCAAGCATCCCACCGCATGTCCACTCTAGGAAAACAAGGAATGTTGTACTTGACTGCTACTTACGTATCACACCCCACAGAATTCAGTCTTCATGGATTTCTTTATGAATCAGCATCTGGTACCTAACTGATGATTGCTTATTCACAAATGTGGTCATCAAGCATGAGAGTGTGTGTGTGAATGAAGCCACCCCTATACAGATCTGTGCAAAGCTTGGCTTGTGCCATGGGGAGAGGATGCTGAAAAAGAAACTAATTCAAACCAAATGTCATTGGGGGCTACAAGAGCAGAAGCTAGACTTGCTAGATGTCACCCTAACCTCCCACCCCCATTAGTTCTGTCCCACCAAAATTTACTCATGGGTGGAGTGTGGGCTGGGGAAACAAAGCAAACTGGAACAATCCACGTCAGTCTTGACAACTGGCAACTCTAAAAGAAGCACAACATGCAAAAGCATCTGCAGGGAAGATTGTTCCCCTTTATTCAGCATCAACAGAAGAGAGACCAGTTCTCTAGGTCGGAATGTAGGACTTGTAAGAAGATTAGCTTACTAAGTACTTGAGACTTGCCTATTATTGCAGCTGAAATACTTGAAACTGTCAAATACTTGAAACAGATGCATCTTCAGAATGATGTCGTATGGCCATATCTGCAGGCAGGCTGTTGATTCCATTCATTCGAATATGAGCATCTCTGGCCTGGGGATTTGCCTTGGTTTATTTTACACGGCTAGTCTATAAGCTTCTGCGTTTGCGCTTGGTTTCTGAGATATGTGGAATATTTTCATACATTTGCTTTGATTCTGAATGAGAATGTGCAGATGTGTTTGTGTTTGCGCACGCATGTGCATGAGCATGAGCACAGCAGGGCACATCTCTCAAGATTTCATGCTCTGTCAGCAATGCCGCTTAACAATGTGTGCCACTGCAGAGCCACACTACATGGAAGAGTATAGGCACTTGCCTCTGGGGGTAAGAAGGGGACTGCATGCAGATTAAGGTTATAGATGGTTGGCGAAGGGTCCTGTCTGAGAGGCAGAGAAGGGAAGATCTCCCAGGGTGGGAGACTGGGAGAAGAAAGGGAAGCTCCCGGGTGAAAGCTGGGAGAGTCCAACTCTTTCTGCAATAAGCTTTACAAAGTTAAGAGGACTTTGTATTCCCCACCCTGTTTTTAGTTTTGTTTATATTAAAGGTAAAGGGACCCCTGACCATTAGGTCCAGTCGCAGACGACTCTGCGGTTGTGGCGCTCATCTTGCTTTATTGGCCGAGGGAGCCAGCATACAGCTTCCAGGTCATGTGGCCAGCATGAGTAAGCCGCTTCTGGCGAACCAGAGCAGCGCACGGAAACACCGTTTACCTTCCCGCCGGAGTGGTACCTATTTATCTACATGCACGTTGATGTGCTTTCAAACTGCTAAGTTGGCAGGAGCAGGAACCGAGCAACGGGAGCTCATCCCGTTGCGGGGATTTGAACTGCCAACCTTCTGATTGGCAAGCCCTAGCGCCACCCACATCCCTTTTGTTTTTATTAGTTTGTTTTTTATTGTAAAGCATTATGAAAAGTCTTAATAGAAAAATAACATTTTTTAAACGCTTCCCTATACAGGGCTGCCTTCAGGTGTCTTCTAAAGATTGTAGGGTTACTTATGTCCTTGGCTCGGGGGTCACATAACTCCATTTTCTTCAACATTTCTCCAGCGAAAATAGGGACATCCTAAGGAAAAGCTGGACACTCTGGTATCAAATCAGAAACCTAGATGGCTTCTGTAAATCCAGGGCTGTCCCTGGAAAATCCCATCGCCATGTGGTATGGTGGGATACACCTGTAGAAGAAAAATGAATATGTTTCACAGAAGCAGGAAGAAGAAATCCAGAAAGGTAGCACCACGTGAGAGAACCATCATGGGGAGAAGCCTGAACCAGCTGGCAGAAGTAAGGGAATCCCCCCATATGTATGAGGGGGATTAAACGTTCTGTCACTTCATGGACTTTTCCAAACACTTCATCTCTGTACTGGGAAAGAGCATCCGTCAGTTTAATTTCTTCATACAGGCACAGAAGCCATGCCAAGCAATGTGAAGGAAGATAATCAGCAGAACCGCCATAAAACAACATTGCTTTCCATTTGCTGGACATCTGCTGAAGACCCTGAAAAGCAGATTAGGATAGAATTTTTGCAGAACTCATACTACTCAAACCCTTTTTTAAAAAAACCCAGATCTTTGCTGTGTAAATCCTCTGTACACAGACCTTCCATTTACTCCAAGTTCTGCTTATTCAAGTGCCTTATTATCTGCGTGTTGTGAATCTCCCCAATTACATTTCCATGGATCTCAATAAATAAGGCTTTTCAATCGGTTTTCGGAGACTCGGAATTTGGGTCCAACTCAAAAAGCCAAGAGGAAAGCATCAACAGCATTGCATTCACACACCATAAAAAAGTCATATATGAAAAGTAAATGTAACCACAATTTGTTTTAAAAACAAATTGAACTGAGGAGTGCGGAATCACTTCAAGGGTTGAGGGTTTTCTTTTTCTTTCTTTCCATTTTTTTTACTTCTCCCTCCAGGAAGGAAAAAATAACCACCATCAAAGCACTCTTTGGGTACAGGTGCAACCAACATTTAAATTGCCACACTGCCAAAATTCCAGCTGGGGTGATGTCAGCTCTATTAATGGGGCACTTGGAAAACAGCTGATGGGAGGACAGAGAGGGGAAAACTAGAAAGTCAAGTTCCAGAGAGTGTGAAATAAAGCGATTGCCTGGTGACTAAAGAAATATCAGGACAGGGCTTCAGGAACAGAAATTAATTAACACCTTAGAAAGCTCAAGCCTATGTAGTTTACTCGGGAGAATACCCTAAATTAGTTCAGCCAAGCTAGAAGGCTCAAGAGAAAGGTAATGTAATTAGTGCTAGAAGCACTTACGTATGTAATTTCTCAATGTAGATAAATGTGAAACAGAAAGGAACACGAAAAGAAAAAGTTTCTTGGCAGGCATGCAATATCAGAACCATTTGTCTAGTTTGGTAGTTGCACTGTTTTTAAAAGGGGTCCAGTTCAAGATAAGATACAGTGGTACCTCGGGTTACATATGCTTCAGGTTACAGACTCCGCTAACCCAGAAATAGTGCTTCAGGTTAAGAACTTTGCTTCAGGATGAGAACAGAAATTGTGCTCCGGCAGCGCGGCGGCAGCAGGAGGCCCCATTAGCTAAAGTGGTGCTTCAGGTTAAGAACAGTTTCAGATTAAGTACGGACCTCCGGAACAGATTAAGTACTTAACCCGAGGTACCACTGTACCTTGTTGGTCCTGGGGGGAAATGCTTTTACTCATGGAATGGCCAGACGCCGAGGAATAGTGGCAAGAATCAGCTGGGGGAACCCCCAAGGGAAGAAGGCTCAGAGCCTGGAGACTGGTCAGAGGGAGAAGATCAGGAGGAGGAGGAGGAGGTATCATAATCTGAAGAGGTAGCAAGGTTTAGTGAGCAGGGAGAGTCTGTGACAGAGAGCAATCCAGAAGCAGAAGCCAGAGAAGAGGGAAGCTAAGAGGCAAAGAGGAATTCACTGGGTGAAGAAGCTAGGGTGTCTCCCCCTCCCGCTCTGACAAGCTCCCCTCCCCACTGGTCTCCCAGGACCAAGAGAGGTATGAAGAGGACAGAACAAAGGCAGGTTGCGCCGGCGTAGTCTCAGATTGCTTGAGAAGCACCTGGGAGTGGAAGAGACTTAGGTAGCTGTGGGAAAGCAATCACCACAGCTGCCTCACAGGGACAAAACCTACCGAGAAGTGTTGGGCTTGGCACTCCTGAGCAGGCCTTGTTTCTTCTACTAAAGTGTGACCTTCACTTGCTCTGTGTGATTTATTGCTGGCTCACTCCTGTCATATAACTAGGGTGGTTGTATAGGTTACTTCCTTAACCACTGAATTATAACAAGATGGAACCTACACCCTGAGAACCTGTTATAGTCTGCTTCATTCCACCCACTTAATTGAGACCATTGTTCTGTTCATTCCTGGGTGTGTGTTGACCCACTAACCTTTGGAGGATTCTCATGCATGCAAATGTGTCCAACGTGTAAGGAAAGGCCCTTGGATTCAGGAAATAGCTATCAGATTAACAGAAAGACATTGACCCAGATCTACATATATGATTTTGAATACAATACTGAGCTGGTAGACATAGACATTTACCAAGACTGTCACCAAGACTGATTCAGGTAGGTAGCCGTGTTGGTCTGACGCAGTTGAAATAAATAAAAAAATTGTCCAGTAGCACCTTAGAGACCAACTAAGTTTGTTCTGGGTATAAGCTTTCGTGTGCATGCACACTTTCAAATTGTCACTATTTTGCAGAAGGGTTTCAATTCAAGCGGACTTAAGTACTCTGGTATTCTTGTGCAACAAACCCTCCTAAAAGGAACCTTTTGCAATAAGGTAACTGATTGGGATTGGGAAATGCTCGAGAAAGCATGGGATAATGATGCTTTAATGATGGAAAGTCATAGAATCATAGAATCATAGAGTTGGAAGAGACCACAAGGGCCATCGAGTCCAACCCCCTGCCAAGCAGAAAACACCATCAGAGCACTCCTGACATATGGTTGTCAAGCCTCTGCTTAAAGACCTCCAAAGAAGGAGACTCCACCACACTCCTTGGCAGCAAATTCCACTGTCGAACAGCTCTTACTGTCAGGAAGTTCTTCCTAATGTTTAGGTGGAATCTTCTTTCTTGTAGTTTGGATCCATTGCTCCGTGTCCGCTTCTCTGGAGCAGCAGAAAACAACCTTTCTCCCTCCTCTATGTGACATCCTTTTATATATTTGAACATGGCTATCATATCACCCCTTAACCTCCTCTTCTCCAGGCTAAACATGCCCAGCTCCCTTAGCCGTTCCTCATAAGGCATCGTTTCCAGGCCTTTGACCATTTTGGTTGCCCTCCTCTGGACACGTTCCAGTTTGTCAGTGTCCTTCTTGAACTGTGGTGCCCAGAACTGGACACAGTACTCCAGGTGAGGTCTGACCAGAGCAGAATACAGTGGCACTATTACTTCCCTTGATCTAGATGCTATACTCCTATTGATGCAGCCCAGAATTGCATTGGCTTTTTTAGCTGCCGCGTCACACTGTTGGCTCATGTCAAGTTTGTGGTCATATGTTCTTTCTACAAACAGATCAGACAGTAAATAGTTGATGTCATATAACCTTCACACAAACTACTCAGAACAAATGCTCAGTAAGTTGTCCAGAAGTGACCCATAGCTGCATTCCTATACCGGCTTATTTGAGAATTAGTCCCCCTGAACTCAATGTAGATGTCAGCCTTATTATTGATCAACTTTCTTTGGGAGACTGAATTTATTCCTCTGTCTTTTCCACCCCAAGAAGTGATTGATACAATCTCTAGAAACCTGCCTTATGCTTCCTGTTGGTTGCCTACATGGTTTCATATTTCACAATGAATTGTGTAGAATTCTGTTTGTAGAAATAAACTGTCATCCAAAATGCAATATTTTTTCTAATTTAAAAATAGTAACCTTGAAATAGTATACAGAGCTGGAGATTTGTTTCCTAAGCCATTGTTTCATTTGATAACCAATTCAGTTATTTAACTATTTGGTTGTTTTATATATCGCCCTTCATCCAAAGATTACAGGGCAGTTTACAATATAAACATTAATAAATGTATGCCCTCTTTTGTAGAGGATATCATACATTTGAATACAACATTAGGCCTTACGATTCTTGTGTTGATTTTTGTCTGTTACTTTAAAACAAGTCAGATAATCAGCCTTAACATTTATTTTAATGAGTAGTTAATCTTTAATTGACACATATCACCTTCTTTAAAAATAAAAATAAAAGGAGCACTCTTTTATGAGAAAGCAGGGTTGTTGTTATTGTTGTTTTTTTAATATATATTGAATCATTAAATGACTGTTTTTAAACACTTCCTGATAGCAAAATGTTTCTAATCTATATTATGATTTGTAAGACATGACTATATATATACAGTGGTGCCCCGCAAGACGAATGCCTCGCAAGATGAAAAACTCGCTAGACAAAAGAGTTTTCCCTTTTTTTAGTCGTTCCGCAAGACGAATTTCCCTATGGGCTTGCTTCGCAATGAAACGTCTTGCGAGTTCTTGCGAGTTTGTTTCCTTTTTCTTAAAGCCGCTAAGCTGCTAAGCCGTTAATAGCCGCTAAGCCGCTAAGCCGTTAATAGCCGCTAAGCCGCTAATAGCCGTGCTTCGCAAGACAAAAAAATCGCAAGACGAAGAGACTCGCGGAACGGATTAATTTCGTCTTGCGAGGCACCACTGTGTGTATATATATATATATATATATATATATATATATATATGATGGTGTTGTATTTTTTCCAAATTATCTCTGTTTGCAAGCTGCAAGGCTGCCTGATAGAGCTCAGTGTAAATCATCTCAAATGAATGATGTGTAGACTAACAGGTTTCAACCAAAAGTGACTGCTTGAGAAGTGAAGAAGGCTGGAAAATTCATCACTCCAAGCTGGCACAGCTCAACCCAAACAGCAAAACAATATTTACATGGAAAGAAAAAGCAGAAGAGGAGCCCCGCATGCCTAAAGCAAATATAGCTAAGCAGTGGCACATGATTTGTAAGGTCACACAACGCTAAATGCTTCCTAGACAAACACACACAAAAAGAAGGCTTGATTCAATCAACATGTGGTATGGAAATACATCTCTTGAAGTTGCAGTGGGCCTCTAGATGGAGGCATGAGTGCTTTCTCCAAAATAAAGGCAGAAGATGTCAAGGGAAGGTTTGCACGTAGCAGGAGAACAAAGAGAATCCTGTCTAAATTTTCTTAACATTATCACCAGGGCCAGCCCTATCATTGGGCAAACTTTTTTAAAAAATGCTCCTTCCCTAAAATACCTGAAGCCTTCCTGCTAGGAATTATGGGTAACGGAATCCCCCAAAAAGTACAGGAGAGTCTTTATGTATGTTACAGTTGCTGCCCGAATTCTAATCGCAAAAGGCTGGAAGGGAGAGGATATTCCATCTAAATTAGAATGCCAGAACAAAATAAGAGAGTATTCTGAGCTGGCGAGATTATCAGCAAGGTTTAGAGACGTTACAGATGAAAAATTTATCAGGGGGTGGGATATATAAAGAGCATATGTAAAAGAACACTGTCCAAAGATCAATCCGTTGGCAGGTCTTGATTGAGCTTCGATGTGTAAGTAGGATAATTTTATAAAATAAAATTTATAGTAAGTCAAATAACATAGAGAAGGTAAAGTTTAAGTGTGTATTTAAGTAACTTAATTTGGGAACAAAAGGGGAAGATCGGAGGTCTCTCGTCAAACTTAATCACAAATGGATGTACAAAGCAAGTATTAGTTAAAGAATGAATAATTGTTTATTTTGCATTTCTTGTTTTGCCTGTAACATCGATTGCGTATTTCTGTTATAAAGCTTTCAACCAATAAAGCATTGGGCAAACTTGAGCAGCCAGCAGGTGATGGATGGGAAAACAGAAGCTGGTGGGTGGTGGGAGAGAATCAGATGACTGAATTGTGTGACATGTGACCTGCCATCCACCCCCGAAACTAACTTGCTGTCTCCAGGTGCAAAGGCGGACATTGTCCGGGTTAAAATAAGATTACAGTGGTACCTTGGGTTAAGTACTTAATTTGTTCCGGAGGTCGGTACTTAACCTGAAACTGTTCTTAACCTGAAGCACCACTTTAGCTAATGGGGCCTCCCGCTGCTGCTGCGCCACCGGAGCACGATTTCTGTTCTTATCCTGAAGCAAAGTTCTTAACCTGAAGCACTATTTCTGGGTTAGCGGAGTCTGTAACCTGAAGCGTATGTAACCTGAAGCGTATGTAACCCGAGGTACCACTGTAATCTGCAAGTCTAGTCAATTTCTATACATGGAATATGAGGGAACCATCTTGACTTGTGCCTCAAGCTGCAAAATTATTTGGGCTGGCCCTAATCTCAGTTCTGCACAGGTAACCAACAAATGCTGTCTTGATGTTGCTGGACTAAAACTTCCACAAGCCCTAGCCGGCATGGCCAAAATTCGTGAATGACAGGCGTTATACTCTGACAACATCTTGAAGGGCACCATACAATAACTCATGTTTCAATACATATTTTATCCAAAAAAATATTTAAATAAAAATGTTTTGAATGAAACATATCCCAAATTAAAGGTAAAGGACCCCTGTCAGTTATGTCCAGTCACAGATGACTCTGGGGTTGCGGCGCTCATCTCGCTTTACAGGCCGAGGGAGCCAGCGTTTGTCCCCAGACAGTTTTTCCGGGTCATGTGGCCAGCATGACTAAGCCGCTTCTGGCAAACCAGAGCAGCGCATGGAAACACTGTTTACCTTCCCACCAGAGCAGTACCTATTTATCTACTCGCACTTTTGGCGTGCTTTCGGACTGCTAGGTTGGCAGGAGCTGAGACAGAGCAACAGGAGCTCACCCCATCACAGGGATTCAAACCGCCGACCTTCCAATTGGTAAGCCCAAGAGGCTCAGTGGTTGAGACCACAGCGCCACCCGCACCCCTATATTCCAAATTACTTACTTTCAATTCATTTTTGAACATTTCTGAGCAAAGAACTGTATTGCAATGTCTGGGGTAGTACAAATTTTAAAGTATAAATCTGTTCCAATCCATGGATTCATTTTAGAGGTGTGAATTTGGTCCGTTTGCTCTAAAATGCGGACCGTAGGAAAGTCTCCTCCATCCTTAAATCCTAGCCATGGGTGGAAAGATGCCTGGTCCCATTCCACACATCTCCACGTTTTCTTAGGGATCTGCCCTTCTCAAATGCACTCAGAGGTCTCTGGATGGGATTGCTGTGGTGGACCAACACTGACGATCAAGGCATAGTATGGGTGTAAAAAATCTCTTGCTTAGACCCACGGTGACTGCGGCTTCATTACAGAGATTTGAGCCAGTTTGTGGGGCTGGAGCAGGGAAACACAGTCCTCTTTAACTTAGGCCACTCTGTGACCAATCCTACCTACTCTGAGCACAGGTTTGGGGGTCTCAGCACCGTAGTCTGTATTCACTGAAACGTTCAATGTGGAAAGTATTAAAATAACTGTGCAACTTTACCTGATTGGAAGCACATTTTTTTTTTGCTGCAGATATGATCTGTATTACCAACAAAATAAGTATGTATAGGGCCTGTTTTAAATTAAGTTATCCTTTTGTCCTTTTATTCTCTGCTTATTGTTATGTAACAGTTGTGAGGGTGAAATGCGTAATGACTATTCCGGACAGTATGATAGAGCATCATATGGCATTTATATTGGACTGTAAAGCGCGGTAAACATATGAAAGTCATTTACAGTTACAATTAAACTTCTAAACAAAGAACTTCATAAATATTTCATTGGCGGATGAAGCATCAAACAACTACCTGAGGGGTGATGGAACGGGGAGGGCTTGGGTGGTTTAAAAAGGAAAACCCTCTCTCACACACAGCGCACGATAACAGTTTAATAATAATAAAAAAGGCAGCAACTCTGAGCACAATATGTTAACTGCCCTTGACAGTGGGGCCATTAAAATGTATCCTTCAGTCAGTTTCCTCTTAAGCTTTACGCAAAACCAAGGCCGGCCCACCTATGAGGCAACCGCCTCAGGCGGCAAGAACCACGGGGGCAGCAGATCTCAATGTATCAGTGGCGTGCAGTGAAATTTTTCTTTGGGGAACAGTTAGGGCCAGAGGCACCAGCTTGCAAGGGCGATTCGGGGGGTGCGATGCCACACGTGTGGTGTCCCGATGTTGCACATGTGAGCATTGTGCCTCCCATTGTGGCTCCTTCGGCCAATGAAGCGAGATGAGCGCTGCAACCCCAGAGTCGGCCATGACTAGACCTAATGGTCTTTACCTTTACCTTTTTACTCTAATTTACACGGAATATTTAGGGGACTAGCCTAGTCCCCCTAGTCCACTGACCATACACCACTGATGTAGGCCTTTATTTTGCCCTTTTCCTTGATACAGATGTTATTTATTTATTTATTTATTTATTTATTTATTTATTTATTTATTTTTTCCGCCCAGCTGGCTGGGTTTCCCCAGCCACTCTGGGCGGCTCTCAACAGAATATTTAAAACACAATAGAACATTAAACATTAAAATCTAAACAGGGCTGCCTTCAAATGTTTTCTACAAGTCATGTTGTTGTTTATTTCCTTGACATCTGGTGGGAGGGCATTCCACAAGGCAGGCACCACTACCAAGAAGGCCCTCTACTTGGTTCCCTGTAGCTTTGCTTCTCGCAGTGAGGGAACCGCCAGAAAGCCCTTGGCACTGGACCTCAGTGAATGATGGGGGTGGAGACTGGGCGGAGATCTTCACCCACACCTTCTTCCCTGGTGGGAACGTGGCTGCCCAGACCCCCCCCCCCCATTTGCTTTGCACGCTCAGCTTTTGCTTGGAGAGAGCCGTGCTATTTCCAGCTCTCCTGCTACTCTCTCCTTCTTGATTACATCTTTTATATGACAGGTGAGAGACCAGAGCGCATTGCATGGCCAGATGCCATGCCCCTTTGCTTCCCAACCCTCCCATGATTCTCTTTGGACAGACCCACCATGCCAGGACACAGGGAGGGAAGCCAGCGACCTGGACATGTTACAGAGGTCACCTCCTCAGAAAGGAAGACATATATGCATCATATCTGCAAGAAAAGGGCAGCTACAGAACGTAGAACTCTTCTGGGTATGAAGTCAGACCATATTTGTCTGCCTAAACTAGTGTTTGGTGCTGAAGGAGACTCTTGAGAGGGACTCTTGAGAGTCCCATGGACTGCAAGAAGATCAAACCTATCCATTCTGAAGGAAATCAGCCCTGAATGCTCACTGGAAGGTCAGATCCTGAAGCTGAGGCTCCAATATTTTGGCCACCTCATGAGAAGAGAAGACTCCCTGGAAATGACCCTGATGTTGGGAAAGATGGAGGGCACAAGGAGAAGGGGACAACAGAGGACGAGATGGTTGGACAATGTTCTCGAAGCTACCAGCATGAGTTTGACCAAACTACGGGAGGCAGTGGAAGACAGGAGTGCCTGGTGTGCTCTGGTGCATGGGGTCACGAAGAGTCGGACACGACTAAACGACCAAACAACAACAACAAACTAGTGTTGTTTTCTCTTCTGGGTCTCAATGTGTGTAGGTCTGCCTTCTTCAACCTGGTGCCCCCCGCCCAGTGCTTCAGACCATAGCTCCCACACACCCTGACCACTGACTATGCCTGCTGGGGTTGGTGGGAACTGTAGTGCCAAACATTTGGAAAAGCTTGCATAGGGTCTTTGAGGCTGGAAATGTATTCCAGGGAAGCTTCCGCACGGAGATTCAGATCAGCAGCAGTTCATGAAAGGCAAGGCTGATTGCGCGTTTAATCAGTCTCAAAACACATGTGAAAGGCAACCGTTTGAATTCACAAGGGCAACTTGCTTCTTCTTGCTTTGAAAAAATAAATAAATTCCAGGGCCTATTTTTAAAGGCATGATGGATGGTCCCTCGGCATTGTCCAAACCGCACGTTCCTAGGGAAAAAGCCTTGCCCTCAGTCTAGAGCTCCCTATCAGCTCAATCTTTATATCCGTCCTAATTATTTTTTATGGTGCAGTTTGTCCTCCAGATTTCTTAAGCTTCGCCAAACCAATTTGCTAGGACTGTTGAAATAAAGAGTGAACCATTAAATTTGCAACTGCTAATGTTCTTCCCAAAGACGGTGTTGCGATAAGTGGAAGAAGGAACTTTTTGCAAATTCGCGCTGTACTCAATGGAAGAAAATTTCATATGGAACCTGTCATTTTTCAGCTACACACTCATATAATTCTTGTACAACTAATCCAGAATGCGGCAGCTAGACTGGTGACTGGGAGTGGCCGCCGAGACCACATAACACCAGTCTTGAAAGACCTACATTGGCTCCGAGTACGTTTCCGAGCACAATTCAAAGTGTTGGTATTGACCTTTAAAGCCCCAAACAGCCTCGGTCCAGTATACCTGAAGGAGCGTCTCCACCCCCATCGTTCTGCCCAGACACTGAGATCCAGCGCTGAGGGCCTTCTGGTGGTTCCCTCACTGTGAGAAGCAAAGCTACAGGGAACCAAGCAGAGGGCCTTCTCGGTAGTGGCGCCTGCCCTGTGGAACACCCTCCCACCAGATGTCAAAGAGAAAAACAACTACCTGACATTTCCCATTCTATATGCATGGCTCCCTACCCCTTTACCTGAATAGCTCCACACAGTTCCATTTCTTGCTCACTGAATGTGACAAAGAGACAGAGCTCAGAAACTGGCTTTATCTGTAAATGCCTGATTCCCCAGAAACTGTTTTTTAAAAGGCAAACTCAGCACTTTCTGGATTTTCGGTGCGTTCCATCATATTTCATTCATGGTTTCACATCTGTAAGAAGTCCGGCAATGCATATTCCTTGAATTATGCTGTTTAGAAATAAGCACATGGAAACGATAAACAGTTAGATCATTACTGCACTCATTTCCATAATGCATGCATGCTTCTCCCCAATTTTCCACATGGAATGAAGCTAATTCATGTAATTTTCCTGGGATCTAGCCTCTGTCTAATTTTCCACATTTTTTCACCAGTTGAGAAGTTGATTAATACTTTTAAGAAACGTATCACAATGGCATGCACTTATGGAAGAAGTTTATTCGGTTTTTGACAACAATTCAGTGAAACCAACAGGACTGTCTTGAATTACATTAGAGAGGCATTTCCACAGGGTTCCCACCTGCTTCAAACTGCATGGCTGGGTACACACGCCTGTCTGCTCTGCACCCAGTGTGCTCCCACTGCTGGTTTGGGAAGTGGTGTACAAATGACATTAGCTACAATTCATCCCTGTCCTGTTGTTTCTTATGAACCAACTTGGATCTAAATGGAGGGGGGAAATGACCTAGGCTTATGCACGCCTCTATTTGTCTCACTGCTTTTTCCCGCTGATCCCGATCTTTAGTGCTGAATTGGAACAAACAGCAATCAGGTTTCCCCTGGATTATCATTTGTTCTGATTTGGTGCTAAAGAATGAATTTTCCAAAGGGCAGCAAACAGTTCAAAGGCACAACCACTCAGACATGTGCCTAGAAAGTGTGTGTCAAGCAGAAAACCACTTAACCACACTCTCTAGGCATGGAAAAAGAAGAAGGGTGGATGAGTCCCAATTTGCATTTTAATCTGGTATCATGGAATTGTAGAGTTCGAAGGGACCCTGAGAATCATCTAGTCCGACCCCAATATGCAGATCAAATCTGCAACCATGGTGTATTTAATTTTAATATTTGATCGGAAGCCACCCAGAGTGGCTGGGGAAACCCAGCCAGATGGGCGGGGTATAAATAAGAAATTATTATTATTATTATTATTATTATTATTATTATTATTATCATCATCAGCACCATGCTCTAACCAACTGAGCTATCCAGTGACAGTAACGTGTACACAGCGGATATCAGCTAGTGTTTGTCAGCCACTCTGCATGCTCAGAAAAAGCATTTGGGCAAACACTCCTTTAGAGTTCAGGAACGGAGTGGGCTTTGAAGAAAACTTTTGGCACATAGAAAACTGTATCTGAGAGAATGCTAGGAGGAGCTAGAATTTTCCTCTCTGACACATCCTAATAAAGAATTGCTGACTTTGCGTTGCATTCAGTTGTGCACTCCCGAGCTATCTACAAATCTCCGGAAAACTCTACCATATGCTTTTCCTGAATATGTATGTAGCTGGGCTCTGTCAATCAAGCAGCTGATAATTCTAACAGCCAGAATGTTTGTAGCATCCTTAATTCAGAGGTGAATTGCTGTCTTTCTGCTACAACCGTTCAAAGTCTCAAGCATCTTTCTTAAAAAACATTTATTACTTTTCTTGCTGTTAGGATAGTGGTGATAATCTATTCTGTAGCCAAAACTCACCTTCCTTTCGCCTGAAGAGCCCATGCTAGAAAGAGGAGCACAATACTGGCTTGATAGGCCAATTGCCTCACCTGACATAGGGCAGCCTGCTGTATAAACATCATATACTGAAGGGGTCAGCAACCTTTTTCAGCCGTGGGCTGGTCCACCGTCCCTCAGACCATGTGGTGGGCCAGACTATATTTCTTTGGGGGGGGGGATGAAAGAATTCCTATGCCCCACAAATAACACAGAGATGCATTTTAAATAAAAGGACACATTCTACTAATGTTAAAACGCGCTGATTCCCAGACTGTCCGTGGCCGGATTGAGAAGGCTGGATCCGGCCCCCGGGCCTTAGGTTGCCTACCCCTGATATACTGTATATCTTTGTACCTGAAACCTGGTTCATTTCTTTAGAGCAGATGTAGGTCTGGATCAAAGTTTTCGCTATTTAATGCATCAAAAGCTCCTGCATATGGAAAGCTAACACACTAAAGAGAAGGCTAGTCACTGATGAGCTAGCTTTCCACATGCAGGAAGATGCCTGTGGAGATTAAATGAGGAACACAAACCAATCATTCAATGATGCAAACACACAAACAGCACCTCTCAGAAGTTGTCTCCCCCCCACCCCACCCCCACTGTTGGGGCTTCCACATCTGAATTTAGACATGCAAGGCTACTTCTTAAGTCAATTTTCCACTAGAAAAATGCCATTCGACTAATTAGTGTTTCTCATTACAGAGAATGTCAAGAGCTTTTTTATAGCACTTCAGTCATCCCAAACATGGCTGAGGTGTTCTGAACAGTTGTACAAATTTCAAATGCACTTACCAGAGAGTAAGTCCCATTGAACACAGAAGAACTTGCTTCTGAGTCAACATGCACATGTTTGCACTGTCGGGCTGTGTGCACATTGCCATTTACTCCAGCTCTGCTACACTCCCATTGCTCATGCTTGAAGCTGGGTACGCACAATGTTAGCCACAATCTCTCTTCAGTGGTACCTCAGGTTAAGTACTTAATTTTTTCCAGAGGTCTGCTCTTAACCTGAAATCGTTCTTAACCTGAAGCACCACTTTAGCTAATGGGGCCTCCTGCTGCCACGATTTCTGTTCTCATCCTGAAGCAAAGTTCTTAGCCCAAGGTACTATTTCTGGGTTAGCGGAGTCTATAACCTGAAGTGTATGTAACCTGAAGCGTCTGTAACCCGAGGTACCACTGTATATCCTCAAGTACCTCTTGAGAGATACTCCAATTTGATGCACTTTCCCTCAAAACAGTTTCCTTCAGTTTGGGGGGAAAGTCACTGTTAAGCTTAGGTGAGTCAGGCATTTGAGTCAGGCATTATGCATGTGCAGATGATACTGTAAATGAATCAGAATTTGGCGCAAGGAAACAAATCAAGTAATGTGCATCAGGTGGAGAGATAGAAATGCAACTTGAAATACAGAGAAGGAGGGGGTGCTTTTGCTGCCCTTCAAGCCGCTCATTTGTACGTAGCGTCAGTTTCAGACACAGCTATGGCGAGCAGATAATTATGCAGGGGTTCAGTCATCCTTCCAAATCACACACCTAGTGAAGATGGAGGCCCACTCACATTTCTGATTGGTTGAAAGGGATGTGGTAAAATCTGATTGGCCGTGTGGGTAGGAGCTTCAGCTGAGAACTCACTTTCAAGTGAAACAGCCTTAAATGAGCCCCAGCACTGACTATGCCAGTGGCAATTCTACCTTAAGTATTCATATTCCTCCCTTCACGGGTTTCAGTATCCCTCACAGCAACCTTGTGAGGTCAGTGGGGCCAAGATGAAGTGATTGCCCAAGTTCACCCAGTGAGCTCCGTAGCTGAGTGGGGATTTGAAGCCTGGTCTCCAAGGTCTTAGTCCAACACTCTAACCAAGCTTTTCTCAACCTTCAATCTCCAGATGTTGTTGGACTACAACTCCCATCATCCCTGACCACTAGGTCTTGCTAGCTAGGGATGATGTGGGTTGTAGTCCAACCTTGGGAACTCAATGTTGAGGAAGGCTGCTTTAACCACTACACCACACTGGCTCAAAAAATAATAATTGGCCATGTTCTTCTGGCTTCTACTCTTTATAAAGACTTGAGGAATGAGGTTATCACCCCTCTTTTATTGTCCATTCCGGGTTGCCCAACCACTGCCACCGTGTCCTTTCTCTTGGCAGATCAAGATGAGCAGGTGACAGCAAAGGTTGCAAGGCTTTTAGCTGGGGCAATCAGAATAAGATCCACTATTTGACTATTGATTCAAAACCCTAAAATGTATTTCATATAATCGACTTTTTATTTGTATTTCTAGTCTTTGCATATCGTATTGTTGTTTTATTGCTATGGCCGACGGCTGACGCAAATAAAGATTCATTCAAATTGGCCAAGAGAGGAAGGAGAAGGCCTCAGCATGTTTTGTTGTGAAAGGATTCTATTTGCAGGCTGTGGTGAGGCTTGGAGCAGGGCTGAGGGGTGTGTAACTCTCCAAATGCTACTAAACTCCAACTTGCATCAGTCCTGTCCATGGGTAACGGACCCCCTATATCTCTTTTCGCTTAATGATCCAGCCAGCTGCCCCAAGTTATCGGCAATGGTATTTGTATATGATCAAACTACTCTTATCCTTGCCGTTTCACATGTTGCCTTCCTTGTGGCTTTCAAGTGTACAAAATGCTCGTTGATGTTTATTTTTAGGCCACTGGTTTATTTTCATATGGTAAGTTTTAACGCAGCCCAAAGAATGAATATATATATATATATATATATATATATATATATATATGCCCTTCTTTTCCTGTGATCAAGTGCCACTGGCCTCCCAGCAAAGTATTATCTCTCTTCTCTACCATCCCTAAAGATTGTTTCATGAAAAGACTATAAAAATGTCAGCAAGGGGTTAGCTGCATCTCAGGGTTTAATTAACCAATCGGCTGCGGGAAGACGCAAGATCTACCCACGCTGGAAGAATGGCAAATGAAGCTCATCGACTATATGGAACTTGCAGAAATGACTGGCAGAATCAGAGACCAGGGAGAAGAGATGGTGAAGGAAGATTGGAGGAAATTTAAAGACTATTTACAGAAGCATTATAAAATTATGAACGTTTGAGGTTATCAGATTGAATGTAAAAGAATGTTATTATAAAAATGACAATGTTAAAGAAAGTATATTTAATAAGACATAGGGAAATGTAAGGATAAATAAGACAATAATATTAATCTGAACCAAAGATACGCCAGAGGGAAAGAGTTTACTACCAGAATATAAGACCTAAAATACAGAGTGGGAAGGCATGGGGAAGTCGCAGACCTAAGTTAATGCTGAAGAATACAATGATACAATATTTGTTTTTAATTCTTTTATTCTTACCGTTTTCATTTTTCTTTTTGTCTTTGTACAATGTATGTATTGTTTTTCTTTTGTTTTTTTTTCCTTTTGATGTGTTTGTCGATTTGTTCTTTTTTTGTTTATTGAATGTGGAAAATAAAATATTATTTTAAAAAAAAAAATAACCAATCGGCTGCGAAGGACTTTGCTTTCCGCCTGCAATCGACTCTGTGGTCGCTGCTCCGTTCTCATCTCCCAGTACTGCGTTTATTAAAGGCTGTGAAGTGGGAATCTGGTCCAGCGCCAGTCCTCAGCGCTGTGGCGAGCCGTTCGGCGCAGGTAGGTGGAAACAATCTGACCACAGAGAGCTCCATTCAGGTGTTATGATATCATCCTTCCAAACACATGACCTTAGAAAATGAGGTTATGCAAGTTGCACGCCAACTGCAGCAAATTAAATGTCACATCATATTTTTCTCCTCCCATTTGGTGCCCCTTGCAAACTGGGAGGAAAAATAACCAGGTGTTTCAAGTGTGTTGGATTTTAGTGGACTTTTTTGCCATTATTAACACTGATATAAACTATGGGCCTTCCCCATGATCATGGATATGATCGAAGATAGCGCCTTTTATTAAGGATGGGCCTCCATTGATAGCTTCTTCCTGTTGTCTTTAAAAACGAAACAGTCATGTGCGGAATAATATACTTTTAATGTCCACTTGCTGTGCAGGTGAAGAAGCACACACTCCAACGCCGTGTGGATGGCATAAAGAGAAAGGGGTGGTGGCAGAAGGAGATAAAAGCAGTCAGCAAGAAGAGAAAGGAAAGGGGCTGGATGTAGAGAAATGTGAGGTAAAGGTAAAGGACCCCTGGACGGTTAAGTCCTGTCAAACGTGACTATGGGGTGTGGCGCTCAGCTCATTTCAGGCTGAGGGAGCTGGTGTTTGTCTGCAGACAGCTTTCTGGGCCATGTGACCAGCATGACTAAACCACTTCTGGCACAAGGGGCACTGTGATGAGCACCGGAGTGCACAGAAATGCTGTTTACCTTCCTGCCGCAGTGGTACCTATTTACCAACTTGCATAAAGGTAAATGTAAAGGGAGCCCTGATCATTAGGTCCAGTCACGGACGACTCTGGGGTTGCGGCACTCATCTCACTTTATTGGTCAAGGGAGCTGGCATACAGCTCCGGGTCATGTGGCAGCATGACTAAGCCGCCTCTGGCGAACCAGAGCAGTGCACAGAAATGCCATTTGTGGTTCGAGGACCCGATCGCCGCGTAGTGGAATGAAAACACAAGGACACGTGATATAAGGTTAATGGGCAAGAAAAGGCCACAACTTTATTGATTACAGCAGTGAAAAGGTATTGGCTTAGGCATTGGATGTCCAAAACAAAGGGGGTTGATTCACCAGTAGGTGGAGCCTGTTGATGCTAATCCAACTATAGGCTCTCCCCTGATGTCACCGAGGGTCGTGCCATGGCCTCCCGCCAAGCAGGCATTGGACAGAATACACGGTCGCCAGATTCCTTTAACGGAATACCCAAAATTGAAGGCGCAGGCGATGGCCACACCTAGCCCTTCGACACACCACAACACATTATTCCAATGCCTAACCTACCCACCAATACCACGAAAGTTGTGACGATTGCTACGAGGCGAAAAAACCAAAAAGCCTAATGCCAAATGGAAAAATTCCTACCAGGCCCCCCGGACAACCAGGGCGACCAACCTAAGGTCCATAGCAAGGCCAAAAGAAAACTGAGACCCTGAGCTCTAAGGGAGTGGAGGGTGGGTGACTTGCGACAGGAAGACAAAAAGTGAGGCCAGAAGGCTGTTGCCACAGCAATTTAGGCTGCTAAACACGCCCCCTCGCAGGCACCTGTTTGGGTGCCTGCCCGTGGGCGTGGGCACCAGCCAGGTGAGTGGGAGGCAGGGGGCTAACACCCCCTGCTTGAGGCGGAGTCCGGCTCCCGGCCACAACCACTCCCCTCTCTTGCAGGAGGAGAGTCTTTACTTTCCCGCTGGTGCGGTACCTATTTATCTACTTGCACTTTGACGGGCTTTCGAATGGCTAGGTTGGCAGGAGCAGGGACCAAGCAACGGGAGCTCACCCCATCACAGGGATTCAAACTGCTGACCTGTTCGGCAAGCCCAAGAGACTCGGTGGTTTAGACCACAGCGCCACCCGCTCCCAGTAGTGGTGAGAGGCACCAGCTGGGGAACCCCCGGGGGAAGAAGGCTCAGAACCCAGGGATTGGTGGTGGGACAATGATGAGCGGTCAGAGGGAGAAGAGGGAGCAGACTGGGAGGAGGAGGCAACAGGGTTTCGTGAGCAGGGAGAGTCTGTGGCAGTTCAGAACCAGAGGCAGAAGCAGAGGCTGGAGAGGAGGCAGAGATGAGTCAGGCAAGTGAGGAAGCCAGGCTGTCTCCCCCTCCTGCTACAACCAGCTACCCTCCTTTCATTACAGTGGTACCTCGGGTTAAGAACTTAATTCGTTCCGGAGGTCTGTTCTTAACCCGAAACTGTTCTTAACCTGAGGCACCACTTTAGCTAATGGGGCCTCCCGCAGCTGCTACGTCGCCAGAGCACGATTCCTGTTCTCATCCTGAAGCAAAGTTCTTAACCTGAGGTACTATTTCTGGGTTAGCGGAGTCTGTAACCTGAAGCGTCTGTAACCTGAAGCGTTTGTAACCCGAGGTACCACTGTATTATTTGGGAGGTGGGGTCTAAGTGAAAGGTATTTTAACCACGAATTAAAATATTGGTTTTAAAATTAAACTAGCTGACAAATGAAATTCACCAAAAATAAGGAGGGGTAATAGATAAGGCCTAATGTGTTGAAGCAGATGTGTGGTGGTGGATTCACCCATCTGATGCATCAAAGTGCACATCTCAAGCGCATAGCTCTTAAAAAGAGGGGCAAGGTTGTCTATCACTGTAAAAAATGCACAACTGCCCCCGTTCTTTCCAAAGAAAGAAGCCAGCTTTACTGAGATTTGAAAAGATACTTAACAGCCCAAGGGAGAACAATGGTTTGATGACATTGTTGTCATCATTGATGGAGTTGCCTCATAAGTGAGCAAACAAGAGACATTTCAGAGTAAATCTGTTGTGTGGAAACACCTAGAATATGACATACAGTGGTGCCTCGCAAGACGAAATGAATTCGTTCTGCGAGTTTTTTCGTCTTGTGAGTTTTTTTGTCTTGCGAAGCACCGCTGTGTATTGACGGTTTCCCATAGGAATGCATTGGCGTTTTTTTTAAAAAGGCGCAAGACGTTTCATCTTGCGAAGCAAGCCCATAGGGAAATCTGTCTTGCGAAGCAACTCAGAAAATGAAAAACTCTTTCGTCTTGCGAGTTTTTCATCTTCCAAGGCATTCGTCTTGCGAGGTACCACTGTACAATTGAACATACCACGGTAGAAAGTTTCTACTAAGCTAGGGGAATCAAAAACAAATAAGTAACATTAATATTACAAAGACTTTTCACCCCTCCACATTAACAAAATGCCAGAGAAAAGAAAACAGCAGAAGAGAATAACACTTCTCTGAGGAATTTTACAGAATTTGTGAGAATTCGTTCATATCTTCCAGTATTTGCCGTTTGCCATTAGCACAGTAGGTTATGTCTGTGGAAGAGCAGGGGGGACCGTGACAATTTTATTAGCTGATTGACAGCATTCTGCAGTTATACCTGTTATGAACGCACAAGAAGATAATCACTGTTCTGACAGCAGTTAATTTGCCTTCTGCATCACCCAGATGGTAAAAAAAATTCTTCCAAGAAACTATGCATTGAGTGGAGTTACGTACATAGATGTTTCAGAGCAAAACCTCTATTTTGATTTTAAAGATTGCCTCATTTCTATGCTGAAAGCCACTTTTGTCTTCACTTGGTAGACTCTTTCCTAGGGAGGGAGGTGGAGATTCATTTCAGTTAGCATTTCAATGCAAAACTACCATGATTTGTGACCCAAAATACAACTATCTTTTCAAATTCACACTTTTCCAATTTTTGTGATGCAGTTCTCCATCCAAATAATGCATACATATGGGGAAAGTGTCCACAAAAATGCACATATTAGTAAAAACAAGTCACAAAAAGGGCATTGCACCAAGGGAAAGAGCTTGCAAAAATGTGTACATTAGGGGGAAATGTGTACTAAAAAAACTGGTGAATTTTTGTGATGATTTTTTTTTTTTAAGTGAAAACTGATGTGGAACTGAATTTAAGATTGGGAAAATGAGAAACAGAAACTGAAACTGGCAGACTCATTCATCCCTGATTTTTCACTAAGTGTGGAAAACTGAACTAAGCTATTGTGACTTTTTGCTTTCTTTTCTGATTCTTAACACAAACACTTCCTAAGGATAAACCCTTGTGCATGAGTGCCCAACACACACACACACACACACACAGCACATCATAAAAATCACAATGGAATCCACCTTCATATTGTGGTTTAATGTTCACTGGCCAAATTCAGAGCAGAAAATTTTAAAAAAAAGTTAATTAAAAATGCAGTAAAATGGCTACATATAATTTCAACAAAACAGAGAATGCAACGCAAAGGAATACATAGTGTAAAAATAGCAGTTCCAAAGCAGCTCAAAAACCAGCCACAAAATGTTGATTAAACTCTGAGAAAATAAAACAGTTGAGTGTCAGTAAGCAAAGGATGGATGCTTTAGTATGAAGGCTTGGGGAGAAGCTAAGAGGCTCATTTTCCCCTCCTCTATTTTTGTATTTCCCCCAAATTCTTCACATCACTATTCCACATAAGACAAGATAAATCCTGGGAGCCGAGCCTAGTTGGGGGAAATATTAAGAGCTCCTTTTTACAAAACCTCCCCTAAGGAAAATATTTCTCCTGTTTATACTGTAGTTTGTATCTGAATAGGGAGCCTATGTTTCCAACAGAAAGGGGTCCAATGATATTAAAAGTTGAGACATTCTGAAAGCTGTTCAGGAAAAGTTTCATAGTCACAGACAATTCATCATGATGATGGCAAAAGATGACTTTCTGCACCTGTTCTGAGAGTCAAGCATAAGAAACCGGGCCAGACATTCTTCATCAGGCCTGCCATTGCAAGACAAAAAACCAGTTTTGTTTTATGACACCAGTTATTCATCCATGGCGTGGCACAAGTGTGATACGTATAAAACAAGTTATGTAAACTCTAATGTCACTACACATTACACATTTGCTTAATTCCAACTTCTTATACTGACAGTTTGGGAATGTGGAAAGTCACCTCAAACTCAGTTGAGACAATGGTCCATCTAGCTCTTCTGTTGTGTCAGATTCTTCATGACCCCATGGACCAGAGCACGCCAGGCACTCCTGTCTTCCACTGCCTCCTGCAGTTTGATAAAACTCATGCTGGTAGCTTCGAGAACACTGTCCAACCACCTCGTCCTTTGTCGTCCCCTTCTCCTTGTGCCCTCTATCTTTCCCAACATCAGGGTCTTTTCCAGGGAGTCTTCTCTTCTCTTCTCATGAGGTGGCCAAAGTACTGGAGCCTCAGCTTCACGATCTGTCCTTCCAGTGAGCACTCAGGGCTGATTTCCTTAAGAATGGATAGGTTTGATCTTCTTGCAGTCCATGGGACTCTCAAGAGTCTCCTCCAGCACCATAATTCAAAAGCATCAATTCTTCGGCAATCAGCCTTCTTTAGAAAGCACGCTCAGGATTGCTTCCTGAGGTTACAAGCTAGTTTAAAAGGTAAAGGCAAAGGTAACCCTGACCGTTAGGTCCAGTCACGGACGACTCTGGGGTTGCGGCACTCATCTCACTCTATAGGCCAAGGGAGCCGGCATTTGTCCGCAGACAGCTTCCGGGTCATGTGGCCAGCATGACTAAGCTGCTTCTGGCAAACCAGAGCAGTACACACAAATGCCGTTTACCTTCCTGCTGGAGCGGTACCTATTTATCTACTTGCACTTTGACGTGCTTTCGAACTGCTAGGTGGGCAGGAGCAGGGACCAAACAACGGGAGCTCACCCCATCGCGGGGATTCGAACCGCCGACCTTCTGACCGGCAAGCCCTAGGCTCTGTGGTTAGGAGCAATTGCTTTTGAACTCAGCAGTTTGAACCATCACCTAGGGGCCCGAGCTCTTGCACCCCAATTCTCCTTAGGAAGCTGGTGCCTCTGGAACTCAGCAAGTCTTAGGTCTGAGTAACTATGCTTGGGATGAGGTAGCAGAAGTGTGAAATGATCCACGACGAAATAAAAAAATTGATAAGGACATCACACACAAAAAAGGCAGAGGCATATCTATTAGGAATTCTAGATAAAGATATCCCAAAAGCTAAAACTAACTTATTTCTATACGCGACAACAGCGGCAAGAATTTTGATTGCTAACTATTGGAAAGAGGGCAGCATCCCAACAAAAAGAGAATGGTTGGGGAAACTTTGCTAGTACCTGGAACTAGCAAAACTGACGGATATAATAAGGAGAAAATCCAAAACTATCGTTACGAAGCAATGGGGGTTCTTAAATGATTCTTTACAAAACCAGGGCTCGGTTGCAAAAATCTGGTTGTGTTTAGAATAATCTTGTGCGTAATATAAAAAATACAAAGTGTGACATTAAGGAAATTCAAAGGGAAAAAATGAAGAACAGAGGATCTGATGAACGGATTATTAAAAACGCGTGAGGCAAACGGTGAAAGTCTTTTTTTAAAAAAAACCACTTTATTTAAGGTAGATAAGGACAAAATGAAACTATACAATTGAATATAAATATAGATGGGAAACGGCTATGTATTGTGAGCACTTATCTACTTTTAAAAATTTTCACCTATGATCTTTTTCTTTTACTTCTTTATTTTTTCTTTGCTCTTTTTTCTTTTCTTTTTTTGATATCTTATCTTTCATTTCACTCCTTTATTGTGAATAGCATTTTATAGAGGTATAAATAACTGTAAATATGAAAAGAGACAAAATATTATCTTTTTTTTCCCCCTTGGTTATATGTATTTTCTTTTTCTTTTGTATTTTCTTTTGTTGTAAATATGTATGTTTTCTAATTTGTACTTAATAAAAATATTATTTAAAAAAAGAAAAAAGAAAAAAAGAAATGGAAGCCACTGTTTGCTTGTGCTGCCAGCTCACGCAGGTACTGTCAATAGAATGAGACATGCAACCATCTTGCCCTTTGCCTCAGAGAGCAAAATGAATTGGGCCAACCCTAGCTATGTGGCCGACCTACCTTAAATGTCTGTGGTAATGATTACTGAAATAAATTATGCAAAGCAGGCGCGGGCAAACTTCAGGCTTTTGCATGCTTGTCATTTGTTTTTACTGGAATAGGGAGAGCCAATTATTATATTTTTTAGATATGCTGTAAGCATCCCAGAGTGGTTGGGGAAACCAGGCCAGATGGACAGGATGTAAATAATGCAATTATTATTAACATATTGCAATAGTGCAATTATTATTCACATATTGCAATAGTGCAATTATTATTCACATATTAAGGTTGCAGTGTTATCATATGAAAACCTACAACTCGATAACTTCCTCGCTCAGAGGTATAATTTCAGGGTGTGTCAGTTCCTTGCTGCTGTTACTCTCATGGGAGGAGGAAAACCTTGCCAATCTAGGAGTTCCTTATCTACCTCCTCCTCATTCTGCTGCAAAGCATGCTGAATGTTTAAACAGCTAGCACATGAAACAAAGGAAAACTGGGTTTTCATTGCATCATTGCATACAGTATTTTGTTTTATAGAGATGTTAAATTGATTGTGCTTCTCTTTGTCTAAAAATTAGGAGTGGCAAGGATCCTAATTGCTAAAAACTGGAAAAAAGAAACTGCGAACAAAAAGGGAATGGCAAGACAAACTGTTAGAGTATATTGAATTGGCGAGATTAACAGAGGCAATTAGAGATCACACTAGACAAGTTTCAAAAAGCATGGGGAAAATGCAGAGAATACTTCACACAACAGTGCCCTAAAATACATACCTGGACTTGTTTCGATTAATGTCTGCAGGAGACTTTGTGGATGTGTAAGTTATAATTAGAAAAATCTTAATAATTATTCATAAAGGAAGCAGCTTATAAGAAGTAAATAAGGAGGCCAGATACGGGATAAAGGAAGTCTTTTATTTGGTTGTTTGTATTGTTATATGCTATGCTCATTGTATGTTATGTTCACATTTAATGAAGGTGGATTTCTGTATTGGGTGGGGGGTTATATTAGGTTGTAAATAAAATTTCCAATAAAAATTTATTTTTAAAAAATGAAAGTTTTCTGTTGCATTTTATTGTGATGGTAGTGATGCATTTAATTTTTACTTTGTATATTAATATTGCATTTTATTCTTTGCCCTGTAAGGTGCTCAGGGAGGATGGGTTGACTGCCAACATGTGCATGTCAAAGTTTGTTGTTGTTTTGCTTGCTTTTTTGCAGGTGTCCAAGTAGAAATTTGAATAGTCAAAATCACTTGTGAACCTTCTTTTTTTTACGCAGATTATCAGTGCATGTTACTGGTACCATAAAATTCTAGTTAGCATATCCTGAATTTAAAAATCGGGTGCGTGCAAAAGCCAAAAGAAATGCGCAGCCTTCAGTTCACCCTAAAGCACAGCATAATGTCTTGATATGTTCCTTTGAAAAATAAAACAATACATGCTGTGTCCCATCTAAGCTATGGTTTCCACTCCCCCACTCCAGTTGAATGGTTCCCCTGTTTTTCTCTCAAATTATCACTCCATTTCCTTCTTTGTTCATCTCCGTATTGTTTCCATATACCTTTCCAAAGCTGTCTGCAGGGCTACTAATCAAAAAAAGACTGAAGCAAGGAACAGTATTTGATAGCTTGCCCAGCGTATTAAGAAATATGAGTTTGACATCTTGCAGCATGTCTGAACAATTCTTTTGCAAATTACAGCATAGCTAAATACAATTAAATCCATTCCATTGTGCGCAATAACTGTTTCACATATGCGGCAAAGCTTGTACACAGATCGTAACACTGAACCGTTCTTCCTTTTGAACAGCTGTTATTCTGCAGTCATCTTTAATGTGCTGAGGGCTCATTAGATTTCCTTAGATAAACAGGGATAAGCCAGGATTTGATTTTGTTAGTACAATGGAAGGGAGGAAAGAAACACACACCATGATATATTCAAAAGCGGCATTCCATAGCTAGAGCCCTTTCTTCTATCTTCCGTTTTGTAGGAACCACAGGGTGGTTCAGGATGCTGGTTTTCAAGATCTGTCCACACGTATGAAGTTGAATGCTAAAATGCATATAAAACTGCAGCATCCAGAACTGGAACTTGACACATCAAAGAAGTGTTTCAGTTAAATGCGTTGTAAACTTATACATGGAAATCCAGCTGGGAAAGATGGGACTCCACAGTGCCATCTGGTGTCACAGTGCTATATTGCACATAAAACACATATACAATGCTTTTACTTTACCAATCTAGCTGAGTTCCAGGTCTACTATAGCAGGGATGTCCAACTTCCAGTAGGCTGCGATCTACCACCCAGTATAAAAAACTGGCAGTGATCTACACATTGACATTGGAGGAAGGAGGCGTGTGTGCGGGGTGCGTGTGCGGAAGGAGGCGGCTAACTAGACATGGGAGGAGGGAGTTTAAGTGGGGGGGGGGGAGGCAAATGTTCTCTCTCTCTGAGATGAAGATGTTGGACTTTTTGGACCAACCTGACTGGAAGAATCTGCAACCAGAAAGAAGAGGAATATCAAAACGATGGAAGAAATTTAAGGACTATTTGAATAAATATTGTAATATAAATAATTAGAAGTCACCTGAAAGTACCAAATAGGCCTAGGATTAAATTAGGATTTGATTGTAAGTTAGATTTAGAATAGTAAGAAACGAGAACAAGATAGTTAATTGCTGGAATTAATTTTAGTTAAGAATGTTATTGGAGAGCTGTTACATTCAGATGTAATGAAATTCAGAAGGGAGGGATCTGAGGAAGTCAATTAACAATGTAAGAGAAATTGGGGTTTTTTTTAAAGAGATATGCGTTTAAGATCCCATTTTGTTTTTTGTTTTTTTGTTTTTGTTTTAAGTACTTAACCCGAGGTACCACTGTATTTTGTTTCCAGAGGCTGTTCTGTTTCATCACTTGAGGCAAAACTGGAAGCGACTCTCCACCCTGCCACTGGCGTGCCATGCCAATCAAGGGTTGTCATGTGTGGTTTTTTTTAAAAAATGAAAATCCAGACACAAAAGTTGTTTTGTGTCTGGGAAATTCTGGACATATGGCAACTCTACAAGCCACTGAAGCATCCCTTACCTAGGTAGCATGGCAGTGGCAATGAAAGTAGGTTCCAGCAAGATCTAGTGCAGGGTCCCCCAACTAAGGCCCGCGGGCTGGATAAGGCCCGACAGTGGCGTAGCGTGGGGGGTGCAGGGGGGCCCGGCCGCACCGGGCGCAACATCTGGGGGTTAGGGGGCGCAAATCCACGGGTTAGGGGGCGCAAATTACTTGCCTTGCCCCGGGTGCTGATAACCCACGCTACGCCACTGAGGCCCGAGGGACTCATTTATATGGCCTGCGCCACCCCCACTGCCCGCTCTTACCAGCGCTGCGCTGCGCGGCTGCCCACTTCCAGGTCGGAGGAGCACCGGAAATAGCTTGAGCGCATGCGCAAGCGTTATTTCCAGTGCACATCCCAGTCAGAAGAGGCCCATGCACAAGCGCACAAGCTATTTCTGGTGCTCCTCCGACCCGAAAGTGCGTCAGAAATAGTGTGTGTGCACACGTATGGGCACGCGCTCCCCTGCCCTCTGGCCCGCCACACAATCAGTGCTGGAGACACTGGCCCAAGGCGTAGTAAGTTTGCTGACCCCTGATCTAGTGAGATCTCACCAGCAGTCTGCTTGCTTTCTAGAATGAGATAATGAAAGAGTCCTGGAAAGTAGTAGTACAGTGGTGCCCTGCAAGACGAATGCCTCGCAAGACGGAAAACCCGCTAGACAAAAGGGTTTTCAGTTTTTCAATGCGCTTCGCAGGACGAATTTTTCTATGGGGTTGCTTCGCAAGACGAAAATGTCTTGCGATTCTTGCGATTTTTTTTCGCTCCCCACCCCCTTTTTCTAAGGCACTAAGCTGCTAATAGCCTTTTAGCAGCTAATCCGCTAATCCCTTAAGCCTTTAATAGCCGCTAATAGCCGCTAAACCGCTAATAGCGCTAATCCACTAATCCGCTAATAGGGTTGCTTCGCAAGACGAAAAAACCGCTAGACGAAGAGACTCACGGAACGGATTCTTTTCGACTTGCGAGGCACCACTGTAGTAGACTTTATTTGCGTAGCCGACAGGCCATAGCATCAAAGGACAAACACCAACAGAAATACATTACAGATATAGTCACCATAAAATCTTGTGACCTATTAAAACCCTAGGTAAATTAATAATCTCAGTACTTAAAACTTGGCAGAAGTAATAAAATAATAATAATAAAACATAATGATAATAATCATAAGATCCTAGGCGAGGAATCCGGGGGACGACACTGGTGTCATTCAGGTAACAGCTCTCAGTCTCATTGCTCTCTCGATAAATTTGGCAACCTTCTCTGTTGTCAAGCTGTTCTGGTCGGCTAGGAGTGAGAACAATTTGGCTTCGCAAGAGCGGCTCGGGATGGCAGATAGGAGCGGCGTAATGGTCTCGTCCCTGAGATCTTTATGTAGGGAGCAAGACAAGAGGACGTGTGACACCGTCTCTACATAGCCAGCTCCACAGGGGCAGGGCAAGAGTCCTGGAAATGTGACTGGCTAAAACTGTATTCCTTTGTGTGTAAAACTTACAAAGGACCCCTGTGTTCCAGTCATAGAATCATAGAGTTGGAAGAGACCACATTGGGAGTGTTCCCACTGGGATGGTTCGTTGCACAAGGAATAAAGCTTTGGATTCTCTCCTCACCTCGACTCGTGTCCTTCCGTACACAGGATCGGCAAGCTTTCTTGCAACATCAAGACAGCCTGTTTATTTAGCCATTGCTCTGATTTGTTTCCAACAATATCAGATAATGCTAGTTCTTTAATTGTCATTCACTTTGATTTGTGGGGTCGGATGCTTAGATGATCTTGCGTCAAAGCAAGTGTCAGCCCACGCTTCCCAGCACAACACTCTTCCTATTTTGGCGGGAAGTGCATTTGTTGCACAAGACCGATGAATGAACTGTAATTACACAACCTGAATTTCCTGGAACCCCACCAGAAAAAGAGCAGAGGTTTGGGAGCACCCTGAGGCTACATTGTGGGTTAAAGGGCACAGTGCAGTGACACAGTTTTGCATGCCTTTCTGTCAGAAGGTGGATAGCAGGCCTGGAAAATGCATGCATGAGGCCTCGCAGAGTGAGACTCAAGCGAGTCACAGTAGCCAAAAAGGCTTAAAGAAGAAAGACAGTACAGTGGTACCTCAGGTTAAGTACTTAATTCGTTCTGGAGGTCTGTACTTAACCTGAAACTGTACTTAACCTGAAGCACCACTTTAGCTAATGGGGCCTCCTGCTGCTGCCACATCGCCGGAGCATGATTTCTGTTCTCATCCTGAAGCAGAGTTCTTAACCTGAAGCACTATTTCTGGGTAAGTGGAGTCTGTAACCTGAAGTGTATGTAACCCAAGGTACCACTGTACAAGTGGTGGACTTGTACTAAGGTCAAAGCCTTTTGGGACATTATATATAATGAATTGAAAAAGGTATTTAAGTACAATTTCAGTAAAAAAAACCAGAGGCTTTTCTGTTGGGGCTAATTGATGAGGAAATTCAAAAGAAAGATGTAAATTTGTTTATGTATGCCACAACGACTTCAAGATTATTCCAGGCCCAGAAATGGAAGCAGCAAGAAATTCCTACACTGGAAGATTGGCAGATAAAGATGGCCGAGTACGTAGAGTTGGCAAAGCTGACGGGGTAGATCCGGAATCGGCGTGATGAACTGTTTCAAAAGGACTGGAGCAAATTTATATTTTATATGAAAGAAAATTGTAAACAGTTGAAAACGTTTGTAGGTTTGAGTTGAAATGTTTGGTAATGTGAAAATAAGGAGCTGATTTACATATAAGAAGGTGAATGCTAAAAGATAGATACAGTATAAGGTAAAAAAATGGTAATAGAAATGTGAAGAAATTGGTAAAGTGGAAGTCAGTTAGAGGGAGGGAAGGAGGTCGATGCTTTATGCAAGCAGTGTTTTAAGTTATGGATTTATGATATGAAAATGTAATGAAACATGGAAAACCTAATAAAAATCATGTTTAAAAAATAAATAAAGAGGAAAGACGGTAAATAAGGCAATCCCAGTCCTTAGGCAGAAAACCTCCAGTGAGGTAAAAGAGCTGTGCTGACCTACCAAGTGTCCTTATTTTCTAGGGGCAGTCCCAGATTTACAGAAGACGTCCCAATTTCTGAGAACTTAGTGCAAAGTCAGGTTCCTCCCTGTGTTTTCAGAAGCACTGGACAAAGCACACACCTCCAGTCAACCATGATTCCCCGAAACTAAAAGGCACCCAATGTTCTATTCAATATGCAAAACCAAAAGCTTAGAAAGGTTAGTAAATTAAAGAAACATGGGGATCCCAAGCTAGCTTTGGAAACGGAAGGAAGTATTATGACATACAATTTTGCAGAACACAGGATGTTTGGACTGGAGGTCTACTTTTAATAAAAGATGGCACGTAATACATGTAATTGCAAAAGCGCTGCATCCAACGCAGGACAATATCATACATAAAAGGTCTTGTGCGATATTTATGGAGAGTTTTTGTAATTTTTCGGATGAGAAACAGATATTTCAGTGATCTCCCGCAAGTTTTCTTTCTTTCTTTCCTTTCCCAGCATGAGACATGTTGGTCTGGACCTTCAGTTGATGTCTCTTCAGCACTGGGGAATGGAAATAGTTCCAAAATGTAGGCTGCACCTCAAACTTAGTATGTTTGCCACATGGATTTCAGCAGGAGAGTTAAGGACATTTGGGTTGGATCTACATGAGCCCTTTGGTCTGACCTTGAAGTAGCCATTCTTGAACAAAGGAACTTCAGAGCGAGGCTCCAGCATGAAATCGCTGAATTACAAGAAGTTGTATCACCTGTGGCCTGAATAGAGATAACTTGCTTTTTGTTTATCCCACTGTGGGTGTTAATGAACTAACCAATGCTACGATATTCGTGTTATCTTCAATATTTCTTTTTTGAATGGTCACTGTAACAATTTTACATACTTTACAGCTTCAACTAAATGTCTGTCGTTTTTGCATTTCATCCTCCTTGCTTCTTAACCCAACTTGTATAATAAATATGACAGTGGTACCTCGGGTTAAGAACTTAATTCGTTCTGGAGGTCCGTTCTTAACCTGAAACTGTTCTTAACCTGAGGTACCACTTTAGCTAATGGGGCCTCCCGCTGCCACTGCGCCGCCACTGTGTGATTTCTGTTCTCATCCTGAAGCAAAGTTCTTAACCTGAGGTACTATTTCTGGGTTAGTGGAGTCTGTAACCTGAAGCATCTGTAACCCGAGGTACCACTGTGTAAGCACATTTAGTCAAAAGATAACTTTTACAGCTTCCCCACTGCAATAATACCACAGAACAATCACTCCAATCCTCAGTCCCTCATCGCTGTCATGTTGTCTTGCCAAATACTCTTAATAGGAACACAACTACCAATCCGGTTTACTAGGTTCTGTGGAGGGGATATATTTGATTGATAATGTCTAGTATAGGGTTACCAGATGTCCCCATTTCCCAGGGACAGTCCCTGGATTTGCGAATAAGTCTCCGGACAAATTCCATCCTCGGAATGTCCCCGGATTTCATCTAATGTCCCCGGGAAACTCAGCAGCAGCGGTAGTCTCAGCAGCCTAGAGCAGTTGGCTCTGGCTGGCTTCAGGAGCTGCTCGGAAGTCCCCATATGATGGTGGTGCAGCTTCCGGGCTGCCTCCACCTTCCCAGACCCAGCAACTAAGCTGTGAAGGGAGGCTTCACGCTGCCTATCGGAGCTTGCGTGCAAGCAGGAAGGGGCAGGGGGCTGCTCCAATGGGAAGGGAGGCATGGCGCTGCCCAAGCCTCACCACCGCCACCACCACCACCACTCTTGGCCCTCCTTCTCACCCTTCAATGCCTGACCCACCACACACCGCTTCCCCACCCCCACCCCCACCGAAGAATCAACAACTCAGGGGCTGCCCAGGCTCATGGAGAAAGGAGATGCAGTGGTACCCCTGGTTATGTACTTAATTCATTCCGGAGGTCTGTTCTTAACCTGAAACTGTTCTTAACCTGAAGCACCACTTTAGCTAATGGGGCCTCTCGCCGCTGCTGCTGTGCTGCCGCCGCACAATTTCTGTTCTCACCCTCAGGCAAAGTTCTTAACCCGAGGTACTATTTCTGGGTTAGCGGAGTCTGTAACCTGAAGCGTATGTAACCTGAAGCGTATGTAACCCGAGGTACCACTGTAGAAGCCTTGGAGGAAGGGGAAACATGGTGGTTGAGGTCAAGGTGGCGGCCACCCCTCTGCCTCCGCCATCGCTGCAGCATCAACGTCCCGAACGTGTCGTATTTCTTTCTTTATTTAAAGTGTCCCCGGATTCATTGGGGAAAAAATCTGGTAACCTTAGTCTAGTAAACATGGTGCTCCTGATGGAACACGGTGCTCCCCCTTTCTTGAGATGCCACCTGCCTGATTTCAGGTGGCCTGGCACCCAAAAGGCAGCCAAAGTAGGTCACCTCAATGCACAGGCTTGTGCAAGCAAGCATTTCTTCCAGCACGTTCAACAGGCTTAGCCAGGACCGGCCTGAGACATTTTGTCACTGTAGGCAAACTGCCCCGCAGCCAGCCCTGATGCCCTCCTCTCCCTGCCCCCACACTTGCACTGCCACCAGCTCCATCACCACAACTGTACCCTCTCCTGCAGCTGCACCTACGCCACTGCCACAATGCAGTGACATGAATGCAGTGGCGAGGGCGAGGGCACTGAGTCAGTGACCTGGGAAGCCTTGGCAGGTTGTCAGTGGCGCAATGGTAGGGGCAGGGGCAGATCCGCCTCCTGAGGCATTTGACTTCACCTCACCTCGTGCACCTCTGTTAGCTCACTAACACTCACGTGTTATCTCACTAATCTTGTTGTTGTTTAGTCATTTAGTCATGTCCGACTCTTTGTGACCCCATGGACCAGAGCACGCCAGGCACTCCTGTCTTCCACTTCCTCCCTCAGTTTGGTCAAACTCATGCTGGTAGCTTCGAGAACACTATCCAACCATCTCATCCTCTGTCGTCCCCTTCTCCTTATGCCCTCCATCTTTCCCAACATCAGGGTCTTTTCCAGGGAGTCTTCTCTTCTCATGAGGTGGCCAAAGTATTGGAGCCTCAGCTTCACGATCTGTCCTTCCAGTGAGCACTCAGGGCTGATTTCCTTAAGAATGAATAGGTTTGTTCTTCTTGCAGTCCATGGGACTCTCAAGAGTCTCCTCCAGCACCATGATTCAAAAGCATCAATTCTTTGGCGATCAGCCTTCTTTATGGTCCAGCTCTCACTTCCATACATCACTACTGGGAAAACCATAGCATTTACTATACAGACCTTTGTTGGCAAGGTGATGTCTCTACTTTTTAAGATGCTGTCTAGGTTTGTCATTGCTTTTCTCACTAATCTTACAACAGTTTTATCTCAATATTGCAGGTGACTACATAAGTGAATGCTGTATCCTAAGGCACAAATTGCACAATTCACCTGTTAAAAAAAACACAACCTGCCTTTCTGTTGCCCTTCACATTTACCTGTCACAGATTTACAGTGGCCATTTGTCTCCACTCCTGAAGTGTTTGGACTTGGTGCTGACGGTTCTGTGGCAGAGATGGGGAAGGCTTCTTAAGTATCTACTGTAGCTGAGCAGATGGTGCCAGAAGTCATAATTTCAAGGCGAATAGGTTTATGACTTACTTTGCGATGTTCCAGACACATAGACGGTCAAGATGCCCTTGGACTGAGTTGGAAGGATCTGTGGCTTCTTTAACTATTATCCTCATTTCTGCACCTGCATAGTGTGTATCAGTTCCATCAGAAACTAACCACACAAACACCACCCAATGATCACCGCAGAGAGTCAGGTTTTGTTGGACTATAGAAGTTAATATATTTCCTGAGCTGCACTAGATAGAAGCAGTTGTGTACGCATGGACATGGCAGATTTTAAAATCATCTTTTTTCCTTTGTAAAACTGTCATTTTAAGAGGTTTTCTGTTGTTGTTGTTTTAGTTTTTATGGCCGCCTACGACATTACTCTGCGCATTTCATTCACTCATTTATATCCTTCCCTGGGAACCTTCAAATTGAAGGGCAGGTTATAAATAACAACGATGACTATGATGATGAAAGGGAACAATAATGTGCTAAGAAACCGGCTGGAAATTTAATTTCCCTATGCCCAGGGAAAAACCAGACATCACTTTAATAGAGCGATTGCTAACCACACTTGTGGTTTTAAAATTATACTGCCCAGGTGGGTTGTGCGATTTTCATCAGCTTCACAGTGCATGGGGAGGGAAGGTTTTAGTCGCCCCTCCTTAGCTACAGTATTGTCAAAAATCCCCCCACCCTTTGAAAAGCCCCTTTTCTTTTTTTCTTTCTTTTACAATTTCTTATTGATTTTCATACAAGTTAACAAATTCTATACAGTATTCCCTTAGTATACTTCCATGATGTAAGAAGTACTAAAAGCTCCCTTTCTGACTGGACTCCTCAGAGCCTATTTAGTTTCTCCTCAATCTCTGAGAGAACTAAATTTCTTCTGGCCTCAACCATGACTTAAGAAGAGCAGATTCTAAACACTGAGGTCAAAGATTTCATTCTGCCCACTTCCAGTGCTTTTGGGGGCAGGGCATTAAAAAAAAATGAGGTTTTTGATATATTGATAATTGTCCAAGCACGCACAACCCCCTGGAGTTAGCTCCTATGGTACAGTGGGTACCAGCACAAAATGGCTGCCATGGGAAGCAAAAAGAAGAAGTGTCAGTACTCCACATCAATAAGTGCTCACTCACATATATACACACATCCTCTGCCTACTCCACAGCTCTATAAATTTACCTTCTAGCTGCATGACCTCCTTCCACTTCCTGGGAAACAAAGCTTCAGCTCTCCTGGTCCTTCCTTGCACAGGTTCCCTGCTTCTGCTCTTCATAATCTCCTTCTTGCTTGAGTCTCAAATGCTATTTTATATAGCAGTCACTGCAGCTTGGGTACACTGTTCGTTCTTGGCATCCCACCAACACCCATTTCCAGAATGCTAAGATTTTGTTCCGTTGAAATGACAACTCCTCATGCAGCTGAACTAGGATTGCTTTTACCCCCCTATGGAATATAGGAAGCTTCCATGTGCTGTTGGTCCAACTTAGTATTTATTGTCTACACACTGATCAGCAATGGCTAGGGAATGAAACTGGGATCATCTGCTCTCAGTGCTCTGCCACTGATTCTCAGATCAGAACCCTTTTCCAATTCCCAGAGATTAATGGCCTGGACCTTCATTCCACATACAAAAGATGTGCTCTTGTGCTGAATTGCCCTGATACAATGTCCATGTTTATTATACAGTGGTACCTCGGGTTAAGAACTTAATTTGTTCTGGAGGTCCGTTCTTAACCTGAAACTGTTCTTAACCTGAGGTACCAAGTTTGCTAATGGGGCCTCCCGCTGCCACCGCGCCACCGCCTCACGATTTCTGTTCTCATCCTGAAGCAAAGTTCTTAACCCGAGGTACTATTTCCAGGTTAGCGGAGTCTGTAACCTGAAGCATCTGTAACCTGAAGCGTATGTAACCCGAGGTACCACTGTATTTTCTCTGGACAAAATAGGTGATATGTGAGTGCTTTTGTTTTGTTTTTTTAATTCAAAAATATTTCAAACCGAGAATTTTCTGTTCCACATTTATTGAGAAACAAGTCATAATCAGAGTTGCAATTGACTAAGACTCTTTAAATTAATTTATTAATTAAGTCATTTTTTTCTATACTACACTTCGTGCAGAAGAATCTCAGAGAGGTGCCCAAAAAACAAATAAAACAGGACATAAAACCAAACATTGATGGCAAAGTTCCACCTATGGAACAATTCAGCACCTATCAAAAGTAACAAAATACAACATCCTGAACTGCCTTTATTGCCTGCATGAGCAGGTGCCTCTTTAATTCCAAAGGTCATCAGTGGGGGCAGGGTGTGGGGCATTGGCAATCATATCTCCAGAGGAACAGAGTTCCACTGTCGTGTGGAAGACCCCTTCCCACATCACTATACATTAAGGTGAACTTATTGACGGCACTGCAAGTTGGCGTCCCTCATGGAAAATTAGGCAGATAAGGTAGGAGACGGTCCTTAAAATATTTGGGCATTAACTCATTTTAGGACTTTCCGTGCTGTTGTCAAATCCTTGAACTGAGCCAAAAAGGCTGACACTGATAGGGAAGCGAGTGGCGCTGTGGTCTAAACCACTGAGCCTCTTGGGCTTGCAGATCAGAAGGTCAGAGGTTCAAATCCGCGTGACAGTGTGGGCTCCCGTTGCTCTGTCCCAGCTCCTGCCAACCTATCAGTTCAAAAGCAGTGCAAGTAGATAAATAGGTACCGCTGCAGTGGGAAGGTAAACGGCGTTTCCGTGCGCTCTGACTTCTGTCACAGTGTCCTGTTGCGCCAGAAGCGGTTTAGTCATGCTGGTCACATGACCTGGAAAGCTGTCTGTGGACAAATGCCGGCTCCCTCGGCCTGAAAGTGAGATGAGCACCACAACCCCATAGTCACCTTTGACTGGACTTAACCGTCCAGGGGTCCTTTACCTTTACCTTTAGGTTGACAATGGAACTTACAAAAGTTAGGTGTTAGGTATTCCCACATTGCCATTCTATTTGGTAGTCTGGTTCAGAAGCTGCAGTAGCTACAGCCTCCGTACCATCTTCAAGAGCCGTCCCACATAAAGGTCTTGGGCTCACTGGAACATAATCAACACAGTCATGCTATCCCCATCTAGGAAGGGGCACAGCTAGTGAACCAGCCGAGGCTGAAATAATGGCCTCAGATGGCAATGTTCAATCAAGAAGAACTCCCAGGTTGTCTCCTCAGCTCCCAGGCCTTAGCAGGATGTACCTTCAGTTTGTTGGTCGCCATCCATCTACCTCATGACTGCGTCCAAACAATGATCCAGTACTGCTTTCACAACCACACCTGTTTCAGATGGTGTGGAAAGGCAAAGCTGGGTTTCATAATTATTGCAACCCAAATATCTTTCAGATATTTTCCTTTCAGTTATTGCAACCCAAATATCTTTCACATCAGATATCTTTCCCAATAGCTTCATGATCCAATCAGATACCACCTTAATCTTTTTACATATCTTACACATCTTGGCTTTAGAACTGCTCTTAAACATGCCCACACACTGTTAAGAAAAGAGCGCTTTACCAAGAGGATTTATTCCTCCCCTGCCCAGTTGCAAATCAACCGACGCACATCCTAGCATCTCTTCTGGAGAGCCTGCTAAAAATCTTTTGCACTTTATGCATAAAGACCTCCTCAAACTCAAAGTAACATGCATGCAGTTGATCTCAAAGGCATAAAAACCAGAAACAACAACTGCACTAGATCAAACTCTGGGAGATGTAATGGGACTAGAAAGGGATATTTTCTAAAAATCAAAGTTTGTATTTCATCTGTGATATTGCTGAAAATTGAAATGCTACCATGTGAAATCTGAGCACATTTTTGGCTAGGGAAGCTACCTTATTTATGCAGTAAGTCTGGGTTGCATTGCTTGCCAGATTTAGATCACGCATAGATTAGGAAGGATTGCTTTTAATGTCCTAATGATCTCTTAATGAAATACATTTATAATCACAAACGTTCATGAGAACTCACTGAACATCTTTCATACCAGAACATGCTGTTTTAAGTTTGTTTCTACCTTATGTTTAAGACATACAGTGGTACCTCAGGTTAAGTACTTAATTCGTTCCGGAGGTCTGTACTTAACCTGAAACTGTTCTTAACCTGAAGCACCACTTTAGCTAATGGACCCTCCTGCTGCCGCTGCACCGCCAGAGCCTGATTTCTGTTCTCATCCTGAAGCAAGGTTCTTAACCTGAAGCACTATTTCTGGGTTAGCGGAGTCTTTAACCTGAAGCGTATGTAACCTGAAGCGTATGTAACCTGAGGTACCACTGTACTCAAAACTTCCCCCCGAATATTATTGTTATAGCCATTATATTTAATGATGTATTCTTCCCCAAACCAACATAGTGTTTCTCTCTCTCTCTCTCTCTCTCTAGCTAGATGCCAGGAAATCCCAGATGGTTATGGTTGGCTTACACTAAGAATTCCTCTATGCAATCACAAACTTCTAACTTCCTCATAGAAGAGAGAACATACAGAAAAGCAGACCAAAGCAGATCTCCACCTGTGTCATCTGGGAAGATGCAAAATGGCGCTAACATAACAGCAGCAAGCACTGAGTAATCTGGCACATAATAAGCAATTCCTCTAATGCTGTTCAGATATAAGTATGATAGATGCTATATTTATAAGTCTATAAACATCTGATTTCTAAAAGTAAAATGTATAATAAATAGGGCATACCACGTGTCTTAATTCCCGAACCTGAATTTTAAAAAGTCTCTCATGCCACAATTCCCCCACTCCCTTCTCTTGAAACCATCAACCAGCTATACAGAGTTATATACACAGCTATCCTTTGCATTGCTTTCACATCTCCTGAACAATGCGTCCGCTCACTGAAGGAAGCAGTTCCAGGAGATCTCCCAAATCTAAAGCAGGAAATTCTTTTCAGTACAGCTGTCAGCAACCCAATGACCTGCCAAATTTCTTCCCATGAGCCTCTCCTGGAAAGTCAGAGAAGTTAATAATATTCTGTGTTCACTCCAGGCAAGCAAGTTGACTCGAACCCACCAACCTCCCTATTCTAAACTAGTAATAATTGCCGGCATGTTTGTCTTCCTCAATCCTACAAGATAACTTTCAAATGTCTGCATAAATGAAGTCCACTGCAACTACTAAATGTCTGGTTTCTAAGCTCACCTGCTGCTTATGGGCTTCCTATAGGCATCCGGTTAGCCAGTGAGAGAACATTATGCTGAACTAGGAAGCCTTTGGCTTGATCCTGCAGAACTCTTTATATAAGAATATGCAACACAGTGACAGCATCCTTCCATAAAATAAACTTTCCATTTTGTTTGTTTCCAAATATATTATTCAAGGCCATTCAGGCTTGAATAGCTAACAATTGTCTAGTACAGTGGAACCTTGGTTCTCAAACTTAATCCGTTCCAGGAGTCCGTTCGACTCCCAAAACTGTTCGAAAACCAAGGTGCAGCTTCTGATTGGCTACAGGAGCTTCCTGCACTCAAGCGGAAGCTGTGGAAGCTGCGTTGGACGTTCAGCTCCCAAAAAACGTTCACAAACCAGAACACTTACTTCCGGGTTTGTGGCGTTGGGGAGCCGATTTGTTTGGGAGCCAAGCTGTTTGGGAACCAAGGTACTAATAATATATCTTTGGCATTTTTCCTAATCTGCTGGAGGAGTGAAACTGCATCAGGGCCATGCCAAGGAATGCGGGCCTCCCCCAAAATGTTGATCTACTGAGGTGGCCATCCTAAGGCTGCCGCTAGAAGCTCTATGGCCCATCTGCCCCAAGCTTGGCTTCTAGGAAGAGATTCCATCAAGAGTGCAGCCAGTGCCCAGCCAGAAGACAAGGCACTGCCTCTCCAGTGAGTCCTCCGAGTGGCCCATTTTATCTTGACTTTCTGGCAGGGAATCCCTCTTGGTACTTTTGCCAGCCGGGGAATAGCCTTACCAGCCAGCCAATCCGTGGGCTTCAGCTGCTGGGGACAGTGAATGGTGTGAAGCAACTGCCGCCCACCTGAGAAGGGTGAGCGGCCATTCACAATGTGCAGAGCTGACTTGAGTCACCCTAAACCAGGGGTAGGCAACCTAAGGCCTATGGGCCACAAGCTGCCCATGGGGGCCGTTTAACCAGCCCATGAGCCTCCCCCGAACTGAGCCACCCGCTCGGCAAGTCCCTGCATGCTGTGCTAAACCAGCGCAGTGCGGAGCAGGGACTCGCTTTTGTGGTGCCGGAAATCACGTCTGAGCAGACACAGATGCCAGAAATTGTGTCTGCACAGATGCATATGCTGGAAATTGCAGTTGCGCACACTTGCGCGCGCTCGCAATCCAGCCCACAGAGGGATCTCTGCTGGAGTGAACCGGCCCAGGTGAGGTAAACCTTGCCAACCCCTGCCCTAAACCGAGAAGACAAAAATACCCAACCTTTTCCCCAAGTGCACCTAAAATCAAACAAAGCCAGCTCAGCTCACGATCAGCCTTGCCCTGAAGGAAGGGCCGAAGCCCAAATCTGCTGGAAGCATGGTGTTGTTTCTAAAGCATGCAGTGTCTTGTTTCATTCAGCAGTTCTTTGGTATAAATTCAGAAAAGTTAATATACGAGTTGTTCCAGCACATGCAGCTGCGTTAATTAAACAGCAATCTCCACATAACTTTTTATGCCCCTGGATGCTTTGAAGCACCAAATGCTTCTCTCTACTGCTATTTTATTATGTATTTACTCAGTTCAAGCTCATTCTGCATGTTTCTTACTGCATATGTTCAATTCTCCCCCTGCCCAAGTTGCTTTTAAATTTATTTTCCACACATCCATGGGGCAAGATTAACAAAGAGACTGCCATCTGTGCCCAGATGGAGTTTTCTGTCACAACTGTTGACATGTAAAGGGAATTTTATATTTTGCTTGGACGCCACTTCTGCTTTTTTTGGATTCGGTATTTTGAGCTGGACTATAAAAATAGACTTAAATGTATAGGCTGTAGCAATTAATGCATTATTTACATTACTAAACTACAAACACATAGAGCCTATTGGCCCCCAGATCTTTGGCCAGAATAACGTATCTCCTGTCGATTTGATGCTTTGAGATACTACCAGCAAACTTCTGAAACTGTTCTGTATGCCACTGTGCCGATGGTTTGCTGCCAGAAAAAATACCCCAAAGCCAGGTTGTTAGGACACTGATGTTTCTCATGCCTTCATTGGTAGCGGAGCATTGAAAATGTTCACATCGAGCCCTGCTGACACTGAAGTCATGCAGAAATCCCAGTGGGCTGATGCAGCAGGAGTTGCTGATCAAGGAGATTAGGCCGGTCTCGTTTCATTTCTTGTCTAATGCTGTGTTCCACATGGTCGCTGTAGCTTGAGAAGTGATGTGGAGCTCGGTGGCAGAACGAGAGGATAGATAGCTGCAAAACAAGCTATGCAAGAGTGCTGCAGCCATAGAAAAGTGAACCCTGTTGATCTCCTGTCTTCTGATAAAAGCCCTGTTGTCCTTCACACCTGAAGAGATCCAATTTGGGCAAAGCAATATAAAATTATACAGTCACAGAGCTGGAAGGGAGCCTGAGGATCATCGAGTCCAACTCCCAGCAATGCAGGAATATGCAGCTGTTCCATACAGGGATCAAGCCTGGGATCTTGGTCATGCGATCAACACCATGCTCTAACCAGCTGAAATATCTAATTAAAAGCAAACCCCTTTGCTTTCAGTATGACCTACTTCAAGGAAGGAGCAGGATGTGTCCCCCACCAGAGGTAGTACCCCTCCCCTAACATCCTATACACCCTGCACTCAGCTGTCACCTGTGGCTCTTAGAAACTATCAGCACATGGCAATGGCCGCACCCTGGGAAATAGCCAGCTAAACCAGGTGAGGGCAGGCTATGGGTCTCAAATCCTCGGTGAGTTAGGGACTTCCCCTGCGTGCAAAGACAGGCTCTGGTGGACTCAGCAGATGAGACCAATGGTCAAGAAATTGGTTTCTGCAGATGATGAAGATGGAAGTGAGGGGCAGGTGAGGCTCGTCAACCTAGGAAGGAGAAGCAAAATTCTGATCCTAAACCTCTGCTGCCTTGCGGCTATACTCATTTGTGAGAAAGACTTTGGGAGTGAATCGGGGGGGGGGGGAATCCATACCTCCTGCCTTGCAGGACATCTTTGAGAGAAGAAAAGGCTAAGGAGGAAAGCCTACACAAATCCCAAGTGGAGTCCCTAAGGCAGTTGGATGGCATCTTGCACACCAGCCTTACAGCAGCTTCTGCAGCCAAGCTGGTCCCAAATTTATTGCTTTCCTAAGAACCTTGGTGTTGCTAATGCAGCAAAAACAATGCAGGAGGCAGCAGTTACAAGTTAATGGTTTCTGCAGCCACAGCAGGTGCTGTGATTCCCCAGCATTTTGACTCCACACCCCAAGGTGAACACATTGTTTCTCAAGACAGACAGATGCCAACTTCAAGGAAGCACGCTTTGAATTACAGCTAAGGCTGGAATGTTATTCTCAGCTACTCAGGGGTAAGTACATGATGAATTGGGGTGGGGTCCTGGGAGCACATTTCCCCTCCTCGCGATACTGAAATAATGGCCTTTTCCTTTCCAGTTTCCCATATGTGCAATGCCAACATAAAACGTGTCCTGGCCAGAATGCATATGCAGTTTAAAAATATCTCTCTTCTGCTTTCTGTCCTACATCAACAGTGTTCACATATGCACACAAGTAGCAGAAGTGAGCCTCAGAGATGCTTTTAGTCTCATGTGAAAATTCCTGTTGCCGCTCTGCTTTTGACAGATGTTGCATTAAAGCTTGGGAACAAAGAACTCCACAGCCCTGCCTAGGCTAGAGAACAATACCGGGAAGACAGTTTGGGGACTTGAATGTGTCTGGAAGAAAAGGCAGGCGATAAAACTCTTATAAACAACTACAATGGCAAACCTGTCAGCGGTTGAAAAGCACAAGGTGAAGTTTAGCTCCACAACACCAGCATGGCATATCCCCAGTTAGAATCCTCTGTTATGAGTCGGGGGGGGCATCATTTATTCCTAAAGGAAGGGGTTTTCTTACTTCAGTCCAGTTGTGTTCCAACTGTGGCAAAAGTCAGTTACTTATTATGGCGACGTTTGGGCCTTGAAGATTAGTATGGGGGGGGGGGGCTTGTTACATAAACATACCTCTGCTCCCCTGAAGCACGTGAACGTAAGCAGGTACAGTGGTGCCTTGCAAGACGAAAAGAATCCGTTCCGCAGGTCTTTTCGTCTTGCGGTTTTTTCGTCTTGCAAAGCAAGCCCATTGACGGAGTAGCGCTATTAGCGCTATTGACATTTTAAGGGCTAAAAACGGCTTTTTAAGGCTTGGGGGATTAGCGGTTTTGCTGCTAAAATGCTTTTAGCAGCTTAGCGCTTCAGGAAAAGGGGTTTTGGAGCGGAAAAACCCCCCGAAAATTTTTGACAATTTTCGTCTTGCGAAGCAAGCCCATAGGGAAATTCGTCTTGCGAAGCGCCTCTGCAGACGGAAAACCCTTTCGTCTTGCGGGTTTTCCATCTTGCGAGGCATTCGTCTTGCGGGGCACCACTGTACTCTCTTGGCGTCAATAAGGAACAGGCAGACTCAGCAATGGAGAATTAGAAGGTGAAGTTTATTGCCAGGCAATAAGGACCCAGTTTGGAATCTCTTCCAAAAGGAACTGGGACCCCGATTGACAGAAATCCAGAGGTCTTTATACCTGAGCAGATCACAGCAAATCATAGATCATGAGGCAGTCACGATACCACCAGCAAAATTAGCCAATTAGCAAGCTTCTTGCCATGCTTCCAGCTCCTGGTCAAGCACAGAGTTCTAGTTCTGCTTTCCGTTGCTTGCAGTGACGCTCTGTCTAACCTCTCCCCTAGTTATGACAGGACAGGGAGTTTGGAGATTTTGTGGTTTTGCTCTTCCTGTTCTGTGGATTAATTTAGCCTGTATCTGAGGGGATTTTGTACCAGAATCTCTGATTCACGTCTTCCCCTTGTCCAGGGTACACGGATGTTTGTAAGGGAAAGGTCGGCTCCTAATTTTGCTGTTTCAAGCAGTATGCAGTTAGCTAAGACACAGCTTCCCTTTGATTCAAAATGGATTATAAAATACTGTAAACCCTGATTATGTGTGAGCATATATGAATATATTGATTACTGATAACTGATTATATGGATAGCATAGGGGTAGCCCTTCTTCCTTGCCTCACCCCCACCAATTAAATGTCCACCCCAAAATGATAGGCATTTTCATTCAAATAGTGTGCAGGTGCCACGTCTTGTGAACGATTATGCGGGGCAGGGTTTATCTGGGTCCTCCTAATATTTTATTCAAGTCGTCACCCCTGCTCCCCATGCAAACAGCAGCTTTCAGGGGAATCGTTTTAGCCAGTTAAGGAGTAAAAAGTTAAACCCTGCCTGCCCTGACCTTGCTTATTTTCAGCTGTCTTCCTTGGGTCCTGCTTTGAGTGGCTACCAGGGAGACGTTTGGCTCTCAGGTGGGGATAAGGTAAAAGTAAAAATGTTGAGGACCCGTGGATGGTTAAGTTCAGTCAAAGGTGACCATGGGGTGCTGCGCTCATCTTGCTTTCAGGCTGAGGGAGCCAACGTTTGTCCACAAACTGCTTTCCAGGTCATATGGCCAGCATGACTAAACCGCTTCTGGCGCAATGGGACACTGTGACAGAAGTCAGAGCACACAGAAATGCCATTTACCTTCCCGCTGCAGCAGTAGCTATTTCTCTACTTCCATTGGCGTGCTTTCTGCTAAGTGGGCAAGAACTGGGACCAAGCAACGGGAGCTCACTCCGTCACTCAGAATCAAACAGCCAACCTTCTGATCAGCAAGCCCAAGAGGCTCAGTGGTTTAGACCACAGTGCCACCTGGGTCCCTTGGGATAAGGAATGAAGGACAAAATACATGATATACAGTAGTACCTTGGGTTAAAAACTTAATTCGTTCCGGAGGTCCGTTCTTAATCTGAAACTGTTCTTAACCTGAGGTACCACTTTAGCTAATGGGGCCTCCCGCTGCTACTGCGCGATTTCTGTTCTCATCCTGAAGAAAGGTTCTTAACCCAAGGTACTATTTCTGGGTTAGTGGAGTCTGTTACCTGAAGCATCTGTAACCTGAAGCGTCTGTAACCTGAGGTACCACTGTAATGCATGTGTGATCATATTTAACATGACACTTTTTGTCTTCTTGCAAAGCTGTCACAGTGTAGAGTATGCCTTGCCCTGTGTGACTAAGAATATGGCCTTCCTGTGTTCTCTTCCTGTGCTGCTTCCCTGTTGAATTCTTGGAGTCCTGCGTAGGCGCTGTTCCTACACATTGCCTCCTGAACAACCCTGACACGGAAAGCTCCAAGTCTTTAAGAGCGGATGTGCTAACGGTTATTACGTTGCATTGTGATCCCAACATTGACTTCCACATGGTTGCTGTTTAACGGCACCAAAACAGACATATTAAATGCAATCACACATTTAATATAGCCTACAGTTCAGCCCTAAGGCAGTTGAGTCAAAGGTTTCGTGGAAAAGTGAGTTTTGAGTGGAGGTTTGAAGGAATAGAGTGTGTTGGCAGCACTACATAAATGTTTCAGGAAGGAATTCAGTGGGGCTAAATGAACACACTTAAAAGTGGGTTCTTTGGCTATATAAAAAAACCCCAAGACGCTATAATATCTGGGGTTACAAGTTTGCAGTTGTTTCCACTGTTGCTAGATTTGCCTGCTGGGTGTTTGCATGACACAGGACACATTCACGGTATGGGAAATGAAAATTTGAACTGCTGCATTTGAAAACAATATAACTTCATAGAGACCAAAATGTTATTTACATAGCAATTTACAGATTATGGACAGTTCTGCTGACAAATACAATGTAGAAGCTAGAGGCGGTTAGAGAAATTATGTCTCGGAAGGCCCTTGAGCTATTGTGAGTGGGTTATATATTTTATATTATATTTTATATTATACTTTAATCGAGAGGCCATGTCATCAGATGTGCAACATTATACTCCCTTTAGAGCAGGTAGGTTGCACACACAGAAAGAGACACACGAGTTAATTTCACCTAAATTGGAGGTGCTGTAAAAATTTTAGGGTGCACATATAGCAGACACACACTTCACACACAGAACCCCCAAAAGTCATCTTTGCTCTTCTACTTCCTCTGCAGAAAGAAATACCTTGGAGAAGAGGAAGAAGAAGAAGAAGAAGAAGAAGAAGAAGAAGAAGAAGAAGAAGAAGAAGAAGAAGAAGAAGAAATTATTCTTTATACCCTGCCCATCTGGCTGGGTTTCCCCAGCCACTCTGGGCAGCTCCCAACAGAATATTAAAAACACGATAAAACATCAAACATTAAAAACTTCCCTAAACACAGGGCTGCCTTCCCAATTGTTATTTCACTTCCAAATCCTGTGTTAAGAGCATATTTTGTGGAGTAGGCCCCAGTAACCTGGATTCAAGAACTAAGGTACAGTATATACGATCTCAAAGGAATGGCCAGACTGCCCAGGTAATGCAATCAGTAAAACATGATCAGGTATCTTAACAGACAGGAGAGAAGCCACACTCTCAAATTTCTGTTGTGGACCGCCTCTTTCTGTGACACGTGTATGATGTTTTTGGGTGGTCTTTGGTTAAGGGGTTGGACTATGTCTTTAAAGGTTCTTGCACAATTTGTTCTGGTCCTCACCTTCTTGCAAGTGGCCATGGGGGAACTCTGTAGCGACAGAAGAAAAACAAAATATTTTATTTGCTAGAGTGGATAAGTATGGTGATGGACTATGCAGAATTGGCAAAGTTAACAGCTAAAATAAGAGAACCTAATGATGAAGGTTTCGTGGAAGAACGGAAACCCTTTTCAGAATATTTACGGAAATATTATTAAATGATGAACACTTGAGCAAGACTGGAACTATGAGCATTAAAGAGATTAAAGGTTACAGTGGTTTTGTTAAGGTTTAAGATAGGTGCAGCAAAAGGAAAGAAACACAAACACCATGGAAAGGGGAGTGGGATGTAAAAAGGGGGGGGGCTATTATGTATCAAACCTATCCATTCTTAAGGAAATCAGCCCTGATTGCTCACTGGAAGGACAGATCCTGAAGCTGAGACTCCAATATTTTGGCCACCTCATGAGAAGAAAAGACTCCCTGGAAAAGACCCTGATGTTGGGAAAGATGGAGGGCACAAGGAGAAGGGGACGACAGAAGACGAGATGGTTTGACAGTGTTCTTGAAGCTACCAGCATGAGTCTGACCAAACTGCGGGAGGCAGTGGAAGACAGGAGTGCATGGCGTGCTCTGGTCCATGGGGTCACAAAGAGTCAGACACGACTAAACGACAATTATGTATTGAAAGGCATGTGGAATTTTTTTGGAGACGTAATTTTTAAAAAGGCTTCTTTTTCTCTGACCAGTAACAGACTTAGGGGGCACTGAATCCCTTAATGGAGAGTTGGGCTGTAAATGTTAACCCCCCTTTTTTCCTATAACAGGGGTTTAGCTGAATTGACCTAATTGGAATTTATTTCAACGTGGTGTTAAAAGAAATAGCAAAATCCTGATAGCCCTCAACACAGCAGGGACTGGGAAGGGGGACCCCATTCTACACCTTTGCCATCTTAATTAATCTCTCAATGGGATTCCCTCCCACCCTCCGCCTCTAAACAGTTTTAAGCCAGTGTTTCCCACGCTTGGGTCTCCAGCGGCCGTCGGACTACAACTCCCATCATCCCTGACCGCTGGTCCTGCTAGCTAGGGATGATGGGAGTTGTAGTCCGACGGCCGCTGGCGACCCAAGCGCGGGAAACAGGGGCTTAAGCGAATGGCGAAACTGCCCAGCTAACCCAGATCTCGCTAAAATAGGGGAGATAAAACTCACCGGTGGCCAAAGGCTCCAAGAAGCGCCAAGCGGCGAGCAGCCAGCTCGGGGCGTTCCGTTTACCTCGGCGGGGGCGGGATGTCCGTGAGGTTTGGGCTCGGCATTGGCTCCACAGCCCGCCTATCACTTTTCTCCGAGCCTGGCGGAAGAGCCGCTTCCTTCCGACCGCTGTAGGGGAGTTGGGCCGGCCGCTTCGCTGCTTCCGCCCGGCCTGTTCAGCAGCTGCCCTGTCTGGTTCTGTCAGCCACGGAAAGCGCCCGGAGGGACTGATCCGGGGAAGGTACGTGTTTGGTTTCCTGACCGCTGATTTCTCTTCGGCTGCTGAAGGTTTCCTCCCCGACCCTTGGCCGCTTTGCTTTCTCTCTCTCTCTGTTGCGCAGTGGGGGAAAGCAATAATAATAATAATAATGTTGTTTAGTCGTGTCCGACTCTTCGTGACCCCATGGACCAGAGCACGCCAGGTACTCCTGTCTTCCACTGCCTCCCGCAGTTTGGTCAGACTCATGTTGGTAGCTTTGAGAATAATAATTAATAATAATGATGAATAATAATAATAATAATAATAGTTGTTATTATTACTTATACCCCGTCCATCTGGCTGGGTTTCCCAGCCACTCTGGACAGCTCCTAGCAAAATATTAAAATACAATACAGTGGTACCTCTGGTTAAGAACTTAATTCGTACTGGCGGTCTGTTCTTAACCTGAAACTGTTCTTAACCTGACGTACCACTTTCTCTAATGGGGTCTCCTGCTGCCGCCGCGCCACCGGAGCACAATTTCTGTTCTCATCTTGAAGCAAAGTTCTTAACCCAAGGTACTATTTCTGGGTTAGCGGAGTCTGTAACCTGAAGCATCTGTAACCTGAGGTACCACTGTAATCCATCAAATGTTGTGAAGGGCCAGACCAGAAATAGCCTCTCTGGGGTGGGGAGCAAGCCCTCGCCCATCCCCCAATTCATAGAATGGTAGAGTTGGAAGGGACCCTGTGGGTCATCTAGTCCAACCCCCTGCAATGAAGGAATCTCAGCTAAAGCATCCATGACAGATGGCCACCCAACCTCTGCTTAAAAACCTCCAAGGAAGGAGAGTCCTTCCTTGGATTCTCCTTCAGCAGCACAGGTTCTTCTTTGCCTTTTCGTTATGGGCTTCGCTGTTTCTTCTTCTTGTTTATTAGCCCCCAAATGGAAAGAAGCAGAAGTCCCAGTAAAAGGGAAGAATGGATAGAAAAACTTACGGAAAGTGAAGAAATGGCAAAACCTACCGGAAGAATAAGAAACCAAGATAACAATATATATGTGTGTGTGTGTGTGTGTGTGTGTGTATATATATATATATGAATGGAAATTTATTGAATACTTATAGATAAATTATAAACAGCTACAATAATCCTGCCAATGTTTTTAACAACCTGCAGTTTTATAAGGGTATATATATATATATATATATATATATATATATATATATAGATGAATAAATGAGCAAATTGGATTAATTTGGATATTCCAGAAGATACTAAAAACAAATTTAAGGAACCGCAGAAAGAAGGGGGATGGAAGTCAAGTTTTGAAATGTGAAAATGAATGTAAAATTAGTGATATGTATAAAATTAGTGAAATGTAGAAATTGGGAAAGTATAAATAAATAAATAAATTGGAAAAAAAGAAAAAGGAAAGCCAGGGGTGGGGGACCTCAAGGCTAGGGGCTGTTGGGGACTTCTGGCTTTTAGAATCTGGCTTGGTGCATTGAGGTATTAATATCATTAGTACTTCGCAAGGAAAATCTATTCGTGTAAAACAGGAATGAGGAATCCCAGGCACCAAAAGTAGCCCTCAAACCCTTTCCAGCTGATCCTTTGGACTCTAGACAGCCCATGTTCCCCTGTTCCTAGGCCACGGACTTCAATAGCCCTTCGAACCTGCTCTTTCAGGGAGAATGCAATCCCATCCAGCGTAGACAACTAACCCATTTCTCAGACAAGGGAGCTGCTCACCCACACTGCCTCTTGTCTTGCCAAGATTTGTTGCTGTGTCCACTGTTGCATCTGGACACCCTGTAATTTCCCTTGCATGATGGATTGGCCTGATAGTGATTGCGGAAATGGGAGAGAGCTTTTGCAAATAACACTTTGTGTTGTCCACTCCTCTGAAAGATCAGGCAGATGTAGGTCTCAGGGCGGTTCACAGAAAACACAACCTGAGTGTTTCATAATAATAATAATAACAATAATTTATTATTTATACCCCACCCATCTGGCTGGGCTTCCCCAGCCACTCTGGGCGGCTTCCAAAAGAATATTAAAATACTGTGATACATCAAACATTAAAAGTTTCTCTAAACAGGGCTGCCTTCAGATGTCTTCTAAAAGTCTGGTAGTTGTTGTTCTCTTTGACATCTGGTGGGAGGGCGTTCCACAGGGTGGGTGCCACTACCGAGAAGGCCCTCTGCCTGGTTCCCTGTAACTTGGCTTCTCGCAGTGAGGGAACCGCCAGAAGGCTCTCGGTGCTGGACCTCAGTGTCCGGGTAGAGCGATGGGGGTGGAGACGCTCCTTCAGGTATACTGGACGGAGGCCGTTTAGGGCTTTAAAGGTCAGCACCAACACTTTGAATTGTGCTCGGAAACGTACTGGCTCATTTTATAGCTCATTTAATGATCTGTGGCCATGTTCTGTTGTAATACTGTTGAAGCAAAAAAACCCTATGTGTAGTGATCAGGTGGGATTGCTATGAGGAATTATAACAAATATAGAGTAAGCCATCTGTGTCAGCAATGAAAGCATTGCGTTGACTGGGTTTAAAGTATTTTGATATGATCCTTGATAAATCCTCTGCATCCCTGTTCCATTTCTCTGTCTTGACAAGTCACGTCCTGCAGACAGGCATCCTGGGTCATCAAAGATAATAATAATAATAATAATATTTTTTTATTTATACCCCGCCCTCCCCAGTCAAGGCCGGGCTCAGAGCGGATTACAAGCAATAATAAAAACAAGATGAATGATTACAACTTAAAAACAAAAATAAAATACAACATTAAAATAATGGAACATTAAAATATTAAAATGTAGCCTCATCGCAGGAGGAGAAGGAAAAGAAAAAAGAAAGAGAGGGAGGGAGGGAGGGAATCAAATTGGCTCCAAACCAAAGGCCAGGCAGAACAACTCTGTCTTACAGGCCCTGCGGAAAGAAATCAGATCCTGTAGGGCCCTGGTCTCATGAGGCAGAGCGTTTCACCAGGCCGGAGCCAGTGTTGAAAAGGCCCTGGCTCTGGTTGAAGCCAATCTAACTTCCTTAGGGCCTGGGACCACTAGGGTGTTGTTATTTATGGACCTTGAGGCTCTCCGTGGGGCATACCAGGAGAGGCGGTCCTGTAGGTACGAGGGTCCTAGGCCGTGAAGGGCTTTAAAGGTCAAAAGCAGCACCTTAAATCTGACCCTGTACTCCACCGGGAGCTAGTGTAGCTTGAAAAGCACTGGGTGAATATGCTCCCATCGCAGAGACCCCGTGAGGAGCCTCGCTGCAGCATTCTGTACCCGCTGGAGTTTCTGGGACAGCTTCAAGGGCAGCCCTGCGTAGAGCGAATTACAGTAGTCAAGCCTGGAGGTGACCGTCGCATGGATCACTGTGGCCAGGTCGGGGGGGGGGGGAGGTAAGGGACCAACTGCTTGATGCGGCGAAGGTGGAAAAATGTCGCCTTGGCTGTTGCTGTAACATGCGCCTCCATGGAAAGGGAGGCGTCAAGGATTACACCCAAACTCTTAACAGAAGGCAATGGCACTAATTGGGCCCCCGCAAGAGAAGGGAGTTGGTCCAGCTTCTTTTGATGTAGCTTTTCTGGTATGTTAATCTTAGGGCCACGAAACAGATCTCACCTGAAGTTGATAATGATCCTGGCCATCATTCTTATTATGTATATTGCTTGTTTATCACCTCCGGGGTTGCCAGACGGCACTCCTTTTGTAGTTCTGTTTTGTTTACCCCAGAAATATGCGTGCTTAATTGGTTTTTGTAGTTTAACTTTTCCCCAGTGGGGTTTGTTGAAATGCTCAGAAGAAATCTGATTGGTTCTTACGAACACCCTGTAAAAAGTTCTTTTGTGAATAAAACGACCTGGGCCGGAGGGGTAGAGGGAGAGAGATTATTATACGCACCCTGCTGGTTCAAGCTTCTGTAATTAATCAGAGTTCAATCGTTCCTTTACTTTGAGAACGCCTTGACCTATGTGTATAGCAATTGCCTCACTCCTGTTATCAACTGTGCTGCAGCATTCTGCACTAATTGCAGCCATTGTGTGGGAGGGAACATCTGGCAGCTGCTCTGAACTTCCCAAATATATGAAGGTTTGTTGAAACTCTTGCCGTGGTTGTTGCCTGGCCACACAGGAGCTACAAGTAGCTTCTTCCTTTGCTTACAAGAAAGCCCATGTTGTAGGACATCTTATTGTCTAGCTAGATACATTTCAAGGCTTTTTCTTATTGTTTTCAGCCGCAAGCATGAAATCAGAACCTGAAGTTCCGCTGCACGAAGAGTTCACCTATGTTTATGGAATGGCTACGCAAGTCATTAAGTGTGGCCCTTGGAAAGATCTCTGGAAACGTAAAAGTGCTCCCAAAGCCTTACTTCTAGTTATTCCAGGTAAGTTTTCTGACACTTGGGGTTGTTGTTCTTTGTGTGTGTTTCCTGGATTCCGAGAACTAAACCAAGCTATGACTTGGATGGAGGAAGACTTGGGTACGGTTGTGTTGAGCAAGTTAAAAAGGGAGGAAGGAATGACTTTCATTGATAGCTTAATTGAAAGACCTTAATAGAAAGCTTAATTGATAAGCTTGTGGTATTGTAGATGTGGTACAAAACCAGTCTGAGATCTGTTTGTCGAAGGATGACTTGCACCACAAACTAGGCCTAAACTGAAGGCTCAAAATTCAAGACCTGTGCTCCTTTACATTCATAATAATAATAATAATAATTTATTATTTATACCCTGCCCATCTGGCTGGGTTTCCTCAGACACTCTGGGCAGCTCCCAACAGAATATTAAAAACACGATAAAACATCAAACATTAAAAACTTCCCTAAACAGGGCTCCCTTATAGCCACTTTTAACCATTTGTCCATGTTTTTGTCTTTTTAAGTTATGTATAGTATAATCAGCTTTTAATTAGTAGTTTTTATCCCTTACCTGTTTTAAGTCTTATGTGTTCAGTTTATCCGTATGTTTTATCTTATGCTGGTCTGCGACCGAAATAACGTTTGATATTGATACAGTCAGAGATACTTTTATATTTAAATAAAAGTAACAAGATCTTATTCATTTGTTGTATTATAAACTATATCATAAACACTATGCTTCAATTTGTTTCTGTTTCTTTAATGTTTATGTTTCCTGTAATAAGGTCTTGTGTCTTTAAATGACAGTTGCAGGTTACATAAGGCTTTGCTGGTAAACTCTACTTCTTAACCCAATCGATTTATTTCACAACACCGGTGTTCTACCCGGACACTGAGGTCCAGCACCAAGGGCCTTCTGGCGGTTCCTTCACTGCGAGAAGCCAGGTTACAGGGAACCAGGCAGAGGGCCTTCTCGGTAGTGGCGCCCTCCCACCAGATGTCAAAGAGAACAACAACTACCAGACTTAGAAGACATCTGAAGGCAGGCCTTTTTAGGGAAGCTTTTAATGTTTGATGTATTACAGTATTTTAATATTTTTTTGGAAGCCGCCCAGAGTGGCTGCGGAAGCCCAGCCAGATGGACGGGGTATAAATAATAAAGAGTTTAGACTACATGACCCTTCCAAATCTACAATTCTGTGATTCTATGTAAGAAACCTCAAAGTGGTTTAGCAAAAAAGAAGTATTTTTTAAATCAAGACAAATTGACAACAGTACTTCAAAACATACAAAGGTTAAAATGTGAAAACAGATTAAAATTACCTCAGCTTCCTAAGCATCTGAGTAGTCTTGCCTAAATAAGGTTTTTGGCAGGCCGCCCAAAAGCGTACAGTCGAGACGCCTGCTTGATCTCAATAGGCAGGCAGTTCCAGAGTTCAAAGTGCTGCCACGCTAAACAATCAAGTTCTCACAAATGTGGAGCAGGTATTATATGGCACCTGTAGCCATGCCAATTCCGCCAACCGTAAAGCATGTGGAGTAAGGCGAACTTGTAGTAAACGACTTTTTTAAGGACCTTATATACTAATAGTAAGGGACGTGGGTAGCGCTGTGGGTTAAACCACAGAGCCTGGGACTTGCCGATCAGAAGGCCGGCGGTTTGAATCCCCGCAACGGGGTGAGCTCCTGTTGCTCGGTCCCTGCTCCTGCCAACCTAGCAGTTTGAAAGCACATCAAAGTGCAAGTAGATAAATAGGTACTGCTCTGGCGGGAAGGTAAACGGCATTTCCGTGGCTCTGGTTCGCCAGAAGCGGCTTAGTCATGCTGACCACAAGACCCAGAAGCTGTACGCTGGCTCCCTCGGCCAATAAAGCGAGATGAGCGTCGCAACCCCAGAGTCGGTCACGACTGGGCCTAATGGTCAGGGGTACCTTTACCTTTACTTTATACTAATACTAACACCGTAGTAAATTGGCAGCTAATGCAGATCTCTGAGTGCACCTGTTATATGTGGCAAAGACCTCACTCCTGTCAGCAATTGTGCTGCAGCATTCTGCACTAACAGCAGCTTCCAGATCGAGCATGAGGAGAGCCCCACACAGAGTGCATTGCAATCGTCCAGTCCTGAAATAACCAACACGTGGCAAGGCTTTCCTTGCCTATAGCAGTCAAACCTGTCACCTGCTTCCAGGGGCAGAGCTGGAGCCAAAAGAACCTCCAAACTGCGAACCTGCTCCTCAAGGTTGCATGTTCGATTCCCATATGGGACAGCTGCATATTCCTGCATTGCAGTAGGTTGGACTAGACAACCCGCAGGGTCCCTGCCAACTCTACAATTCTATTATTCCTTCAGGGAGAGTGCAGTCAGATTCAAAGCCAGCCACAGTGCCTATGTCTAGCAACATCTGGAAGGCACCCAAATGGCTACCCGAAATCTAGACTTGCTTTTGAGAGCCAGCAAAGACCTGTTCTCTTTCTATTCAGATACAGTTGTACCTTGGAAGTCCAACAGCTTAGTTCCCGAAAGTTTTGGCTCCCGAATGCCGCAAACCCAGAAGTGACTCTCCCGGTTTGTGAACTATTTTTGGAAGCCAAACGTCCGATGGGGCTTCCGATTGGCTGCAGGAGCTTTCTGCAGCCAATCAGAAGCCGCGCTTTGGTTTTGGCAGTTGAACGGACTTCCGGAACAGATTCCATTCTACTTCCAAGGTACGACTGTATTGTTGTTGTTGTTGTTGTTTCAGTGAGAAGGTCCTGGAGTTTCAGTAGGGAGGAAAAGGTCCAACAGCTGCTGTTTTCTTTTGTTTTTTAAAAAATTGCGGCAGAAGCTTTCTTAACGCTAGAATTTGGTGTGTTTACTTTTCACAAATCTTGCCATTTGCGAGCAGCATTTATTACCAACCAAAAACAACGTAATTATGAAAACAAAACAATTGTACTTTCTGACTGTAGCACGGAAACAGAAGTACCAGAAGATGGTGCTGTTTTAAAGATAAGCATGGATGTGTTTTCTATATTGTTTTGATGAGCCTGTTCTTGGAATTAAAAAAAATATATCTATGGTTAATTTTGAGCTATAGTAAATTGCAGCATATGTTCTTGAACAAACTGTGATTTTGTTGTAGTTTATTATGGCACCGTGGCGAATCACTATTGATCACTGCAAATCACTGCTGCCTGTCAAGGGATCTGCTTCTGTTCTGGCTTGATTTAACCTTGTGAAGAACCATGTTCTCAAAACTGGCATAATGAGCACATCCTTCCATTGAACTAAAAACTTCTCCGAGGTGGAATGGTGGTGAAGAAATTGAACAAGGAACTGCCAGGGCTGAACCTTGCCTCTGCTGTGAACTCGCTAGGTGGTCTTAGGACAACTCACTGTTCTCTCGTCCTGTATCTGAAATATAAGGATAATGTTGGTGCTATTCTATTACCAGGAGTGCTGTGATTGTTTGTGGTGAATGGTATTTCAGCCCCTTTGAACACTGTACGATTCTGTGAATGGCATAATTTGTTAGTGACTAAAAGTCTTTTCTTAAATGAGAGATGATGCAATTAGCCCATTGCAAGAAAACTCTTTTGTTGGATATTAACAGGAAACAAAACATTTGAGAGTTTCTTCTGCACACAGCGCTCTTAACTGTGGACTTAGATTTTAGTCCTGTAGAACAGGACAAATAAGATTGCATTACTTTGATCCCTTTCCAAGAAAATCCCTACGCAGATGATCAAACTACTGTAGAATGAAGTTTCTTTGCTTGGGATTAGCTTGCATATCACACTGCCAAATTTGAAGATGATTTGCTCACATATTGGCTGTAGATACATGGCAGAAAGGCTGGAAAACCTTGGTCCAACCTCAATAAACAGTCTGGTAATTCAATAAGAAATATATTATGGGCTCGTTCAGCTTTCTGACAGCATTATTTTTGGTCTCTGCTGGCATTGTCTGTTTGGAGTGGTTTTCAGGGTCAGTAGCAATTCTAAGGAATAGCTCAGTCAGTAGAGCCTGAGACTCTTAATCTCAGGGTTGTGAGTTCGAGTCCCAACTTGGGCAAAAGATTCCTGCATTGCCCGGGGTTGGACTTAATGACCCTCATGGTCCCTTCCAACTTTACCAATTTATGATTCTACAGCAGGGATGGCTAAACAGTGGCACTACAGATGAGTGGTGATGTTGGGAACACTGTGTCTGTGTGTGTGTGTGTGTGTGTGTACAGTGGTACCTTGGGTTACATACGCTTCAGGTTACATACGCTTCAGGTTACAGACTCAGCTAACCCAGAAATAGTGCTTCAGGTTAAGAACTTTGCTTCAGGATGAGAACAGAAATTGTGCTCCGGTGGCGTGGCGGCAGCAGGAGGCCCCATTAGCTAAAGTGGTGCTTCAGGTTAAGAACAGAGTCAGGTTAAGAACGGACCTCCGGAACGAATTAAGTACTTAACCCGAGGTATCACTGTATACACAAACACACACAAAAATACATATATTTGACTAAACAGATGCTGTCCAATTGTGCCTGTTTTTATATGGTCTTAGCTGTTTCCTTTCTAAAATAAATTTTAGCAGAACTGGACAAGAAATTTCATTTGAATTTCAACAACTTTCTGAAGATTTATTCAAGTTGAAAAAGCCGATATTGCCACCAGTTGACAATTCCAATATCAAAGTGATGTTTATACAGAATTAGTCACACTAGAAACACGTTTTCCAAAGCAAGAAGTAAAAAAGATAATCCAAAATTCAAAGAAGATCTCAGGAGGTGACTATTTGCCCCAGGATAACAGTATTTCACCCCCACACACCCTTAAAAAAAAACCTCACAGGTGCCATAAATTTCATGCATCATTAAACACAAAGCTTATCAGGATTATCTAAATACTACTTAACAAGGATTATGCAAACACTTCTTCCTTTCACTGTTTAACTGATGGTGGAAGTGAGAAAATATTCAGTATACTGCCCTATAGAATTAATGGTAAAGAGTGAAACGATGTGGAAAGCTTTGACAATGTAAACCTTTATATTTTCTCTGGTGCTAGGAATACGATTGAAATAATAATAATAATCTTCAGAAGATGCATGAATTATTATTTTTTTAGGAGAACACACCAGTTTGCAGTAAACCCAGGGACAGCAAGGATGCACTTTTGATACATTTTTTTTAAAAAGTGTGTTTCACTCTTGGACAGGGAGGTGGATTTTAGTGTTACATGTCCCTATAGTTAAGCCCAGAATTTTATTTGTTGGATATATTCTTTTTGAGTAATTACTTCATTTTTTTCTCATCTAGGAGGCATATTCTTCAGCGTAAATGCTTTCAGTAGACTCATCACGTAGACAAGTGGTTAAAAACAGCCTCAGTTGGTTAGGGCACGGTGCTGATGATACCAAGGTTGCAGGTTTGATCCCTGTATGGCAAGCATGCCCAACAACTTTGACTCATCCTCCCCCCATAAAGCTCTGGCCAATCCAATGGTTAGATCACTGCCAGTTTATTTTTAGTGGGAGTAGATCGCAGTCTCTTGGAAGTTGGACATGCCTGCTATATGGGATATCTGCATTGCAGGGGGTTGGTTTAGATGATCCTCAGGGTTCCTTCCAGCTCCACAATTCTATGATCGAAATCTGACTGACGATGTGACATCACAATCTCTATGATCTATATTGGGTCGCTTAACTTTAAAGTGAAAAATCTTACCCTCTGTGAATGGTAGCATACAATTGAGGTGCTTCTTGCTTCAGTAGTTGAATTCAAGTACAGTGGTACCTCGGGTTACATACGCTTCAGGTTACAGACTTTGCTAACCCAGAAATAGTACCTCGGGTACTATTGCTTCAGAATGAGAACAGAAATCGTGCAGTGGCGGCGCAGCAGCAGCAAGAGGCTAAAGTGGTGCTTCAGGTTAAAAACAGTTTCAGGTTAAGAACGGACCTCTGAAACGAATTAAGTTCTTAACCTGAGGTACAACTATACAGTGGTATCTCGGTTTACGAACTTAATCCGTTCCGGAAGTCTGTTCTTAAACCGAATCTGTTCTTAAACTGAGGCGCGCTTTCCCTAATGAGGCCTCCCGCCGCCTGTGCCCTTCCACCATTCAGATTCTGTTCTTAGACTGAGGTAAAGTTCTCAAACCGGGACACTATTTCTGGTTTTGTGGAGTTTGTAATCCAAATCGTTCTTAAAACAGACTGTTCTTAAACCGAGGTACCACTGTACAAAGGGGTCAGCATTGTGAAAAACATGTGGTGACGATGCATGAGTTTGCTGCAAGTCCAATTGGTCCATTAGCAATGATGTGGCTTTTGCAGTCTTTCGACCATTGCGTTTCAGTTTATGACCTTTAGTCTTAATAGACCTTTCTCTCTGCTTTTCCTCCAGGTAATCCAGGTTTACCAGGCTACTACCGGGCATTCTTGAAAAAATTGTACTCTTGCCTGAATCAACAGTATCCGGTCTGGGCTGTAGGGCAAGCTGGACACTGTAAACTCCCCCAAGGCATGAAAATGATAGAAGGTACTGTGGAATTGACTTGCTAACACGCTGCCATCTTGCAATGCTAGTCCTTGCTCCATTGACATCCATGACCGCTTTGTGTGTGCAAAACGATAGCTATATATATATATTTTTACTGTGCTCTGTGAGAGTTGAAGCATACAGTGGTACCTCGGGTTACATACTCTTCAGGTTACAGACTCCGCTAACCCAGAAATAGTACCTCAGGTTAAGAACTTTGCTTCAGGATGAGAATAGAAATCGTGCTCCGGCAGTGCAGCGGCAGCAGGCGGCCCCATTAGCTAAAGTGGTGCTTCAGGTTAAAAATAGTTTCAGGTTAAGAACGGACCTCCGGAACAAATGAAGTACTTAACCCGAGGTACCACTGTACTGTAAATCTTATAACAGTTCCTATTTATATGCCCAAGACTATCCTGCTTAGAGAATATAAGGACGTAGACTATATATTCCAAGGTAAGAAGGTATCGAAATGAGAATAAGTATCTTATAAGCAACATTAAAATATTATGCAGTTGGCTCACCTTGGAGAACTCTGGGACGTGATTTATTTATTTTTTAAAGAAAATCAGTGTTGGGACAAAAGTGTTGAGTTGTCCATAGGTTGATAGTACAGTCAAACTTTGTTTCTTGAACGCCTCTGTTTTGGAAAGTTTCGGCTCCCGAACTCTGAAAACCCGGAAGTAAATGCTCCGGTTCTCAAACGTTTTCCGGAAGCCAAACATCCGACACGGCTTCCACTTGAGTGCAGAAGGCTCTTGCAACCAATCGGAAGCTGTGCCTCGGTTGTCGAACATTTCGGAACCCGAACGGGCTTCCGGAACGGGTTACGTTCGACAACCGATGTTTGACTGTAGCAGGTTTTTATTATATACTTAGTAGGTTGTTGATGACTGCATTGTTCCCCTTTTTTCCATGTCCTTCTGGGGTAAAGATGACACTATTCATATTGAAAGGGTGTATGAGGTGTTACGGGAGGGGTAGTATCTCTGGTTATGTTTCTTCTGTGGTCGTTTGTCCAGCTTTGGTCCCCACCCTGCACTCAGCTCTCACTTGTGGCTTCTAGAAGCTGGTAGTATGTGACGAAAGGGACGCAGGTGGCGCTGTGGGTTAAACCACAGAGCCTAGGACTTGCTGATCAGAAGGTCGGCGGTTCGAATCCCCTTGACGGGGTGAGCTCCTGTTGCTCGGTCCCAGCTCCTGCCAACCTAGCAGTTTGAACGCACGTCAAAGTGCAAGTAGATAAATAGGTGCCGCTCTGGCAGGAAGGTAAACTGCGTTTCCGTGTGTTGCTCTGGTTTGCCAGAAGCGGCTTAGTCATGCTGGCCACATGACCCGGAAGCTGTATGCCGGCTCCCTCGGCCAATAAAACGAGATGAGCACCACAACCCCAGAATCATCCGCGACTGGACCTAATGGTCAGGGGTCCCTTTACCTTTACCTAGTATGTGACAACAGACACACCCCGGGAAACAGCTTTGACTGGCTGGCTAAACCAGGCGAGCAGATGGGTCTCAAACCTCAGTGAGTTTCGGACTTCCCCTGCATGAGAAGACAGGCTCTGGTGAATTGAGCAGAATAGACCAGTAGTCAAGAAGGTGGTTTCTGCGCAAACTGTAGATATACGATGGTAAGGAGCAGGTGGGGCTTGCTAACCTGGAAAAGTAGCCCATCCAGGAGAAGGGAAACTCTGATCCTAAACCTCCACTGCCTTTTGGGATACCTTCGGGAGAAGAAAAGGCTAAAGAGTTAATCCTTCACAAATCCAGAGTGGCGCCCCTAAGGCGGTTGGATGGTGCCTTGTACATCCTTCCGGGAACTCCTGCAGCCAAGCATATTGCTCTGCTTTCCTTTGGACCACATCAGCAAAGGCGAGAGGCTTCACCCCCCCCCCCCAAGGGAACACTCCATTGTCTCTCGAGGCAGACGGCTGCCAATGATTCATGTAAAAGCAGATGCACAGTTGTGCATGAAGTAACTGGGGAAAGGAGGTACAGTGCTACTTCGGGTTACATACGCTTCAGGTTACATACACTTCAGGTTACAGACTCCGCTAACCCAGAAATAGTACCTCAGGTTAAGAACTTGACTTCAGGATGAGAACAGAAATCGTGCTCCGGTGGCGTGGCGGCAGCGGGAGGCCCTATTAGCTAAAGTGGTGCTTCAGGTTAAGGATAGTTTCAGGTTAAGAACGGACCTCAGGAACGAATTAAGTACTTAACCCGAGGTACCACTGTATACCAGCTTGGGGCGGGGGGAATACTTATTTGGAAGTGCAGAGACCTTTTTGCATCTTGAAGGAATGACAGAAATGTAAAAAGCAACAAGAGTATGAGAACCCACAAACAGTTACTTCGCCAGCTTGTAGGAGAATTCTCTTTCCTTCCTAGATCTGTGTGTGTTCTGTAGATTTTCAAAACGGGTATAACCATGCAAATCCATTTTCGCATGGCTATCTACAGAGTTTCCTAGCTGTGGGCTCAATCAACTTGTGCTTGCCGCTGACCCATGAGAAAGTAGTAGGCTCTTGGCTGCAATGAACTCGAAAGTCTAATTCAAGCCCCAAGGCTTGCATGTTAGACATGTATAATCAATGCATGTCAGCTTGTGTAATCCAAGCGGCTGCATGCCACAGCTAAAAGAGCAGCAGCAAAGCAAAGCATCATGTCAAACTTCATATAGCACAGATAGGCTCAAATTACTGGCACAGGTCAGCCAAACCATACATTTGGCAGTAGAAGGCAAAACATAAAATATGAAAGGAGGTGGGGGGGGGGTTAATGTGAGAGGGATTTTTATAAATACAGTGATCAGCTATAATTGATACACACATGCAATGATCATCTACAGCCAGTATATAGTATTTTTTCATGTATAAAGCAGATTTTTTTGCTTAAAAAATTACCGTATTTTTCGCTCTATAAGACGCACCAGACCACAAGACGCACCTAGTTTTTGGAGGAGGAAAACAAGAAAAAAAATATTCTGAATCTCAGAAGCCAGAACTGCAAGAGAGCAGCAATCCCTCTTGCTGTTTGGGCTTCTGGGATAGCTTTGCAGTCTGCATTTGCTCCATAAGAGGCACACACATTTCCCCTTACTTTTTAGGAGGGAAAAAGTGAGTCTTATAGAGCAAAAAATACGGTAGCTAAAAATTGGGGGTTGTCTTATACACGGATAGTGAATGCACAGGGGTTCAGGTTCGGGCGGTCTGGGCTTGGGTTTGGGCTCTGGCGTGGGTGGCCTGGGTTCAGGTTCAGGCTTTGGCATGGGTTCGGGTTCTAGCCCGATTTCTTAATTTTGGGTTTGGAAGAATAGGGGTCGTCTTATACATGGGGGTGTCTTATACACGGTACATTCAGAGAAGACAGAACATTCAAAGAACAATATTGTCGAGTTACTAAGGTTTCAACATTTCTGACTGTGGGTTGGAAACGTCCTTGCCTGCTGAAGTCTAGCTTATACAATGGTGCCTCGCAAGACAAAAAGAATCCGTTCCGCGAGTCTCTTCGTCTTGCGGTTTTTTTCGTCTTGCGAAGCAAGCCCATTAGCGGTTTAGCGGCTATTAGCGGCTATTAAAGGCTTAAGGGATTAGCGGATTAGCTGCTAAAAGGCTATTAGCGTCTTAGATCAGCTGTTCAGCGGCTTAGCGAACAGCTGTTAAGCAGCTTAGGGGCTTGGGAAAAAGGCTGGGAGGGGGGAAAAAACCCCAGGAATCGCAAGGCATTTTCGTCTTGCGAAGCAAGCCCATAGCAAATTCGTCCTGCGAAGCACCTCCAAAACAGAAAACCCTTTCGTCTAGCAGGTTTTCCGTCTTGCGAGGCATTCATCTTGCGGGGCACCACTGTATTCTGAAAGCAAACATGACTGCTACACTGTATAACTTGAATGTTTGAATTGGTAGAGACCTTCTACAAGAAAGTGAAGTACAGTGGTACCTCGGGTTACATACGCTTCAGGTTACATACACTTCAGGTTACAGACTCTGCTAACCCAGAAATAGTACCTTGGGTTAAGAACTTTGCTTCAGGATGAGAACAGAAAATGCGCCGCCGCGGCAGCAGCGGGAGGCCCCTTTAGCTAAAGTGGTGCTTCAGGTTAAGAACAGTTTCAGGTTAAGAACGGACCTCCAGAACGAATTAAGTTCTTCACCCGAGATACCACTATATTGATCAAATTGCTTTGAAACAAAATTTGAATATATCCTTGCTGTTTCCTAGACTGTTTTCTGTCAAAGGTAGTGCAAAGCTGCAGTGGTGGGGAAAACATTAGAAAAAAACCCTCATATGTACTGTAGTAGTAGTAGTAGTAGTAATTTATTTATATGCCACCTGTCTGACTGGGTTACCCCAGCCACTCTGGGTGGCTTCCAACAAATTTAAACACAATAAGACATCAAACATTAAAAACTTCCCCATGCAGAGCTGACTTCAGATGTTCAGAATAATATCTAAACATGAGATTGACTGAATTTGCTCACTACTTAGACAGTTGGTCCTAATACAGGTATTAACTTACTGTTGTTTCTAGAATCTGTGAAATTCTCAGAACTAGTGTCTTGTTCAAACCACTTATGAGATCCAGTTTCTGAAGCGAAGCGCTAATATTTGACATTAGCTTTTTTTTCTTTACCGCTTGGCTTTTTGCACCTGAACTCTTCCTCCTGTGGCTTCAAGGCTGACAAATGAAACCCAATACCTCATGATATTTTAGTCAAATTGCTGCTAATCATTGTGGTCAAATGTCAGGCTCTAAGGCAAACATTAGCACTTTGGCACTGGGAGGCGGTGGGGGGGAGAGACACCCCCTAGGCTTCAAACTATTAGCAGATCTTGAGAATTAATGTTTGCCGGTAAGCCCATGACCCCCCACACAGTGTAGAAAAGCATGATACGCTGACCTCAAGCAAAATTGTCATGTGACTTTCACTTTTAGGTGGGTTTGTGTGTATTTATCAGTTGTGTCAGTCCTCGAAAAATACCTCAGTGTGGATATAATTGCCTTAAAATAACCTTTCCTTTTTTGGTGGTAGAACTGGTGGATTGTTCAGGGACAAAAGCTTTGAGGTGCTCTCAGAGGAGGAGAACTTGAGTGTAGCCTTATATATTTCCACTCTTTGCTCGACTGGTGACTTTAAAAGCACAAGAATGGGTACACACAAGCATTTTCTATAAGCTTCCTTCCTCTGCCCACCCACATAATACCTGCAAAGGGGGAAATGGCAGTCAATAACACTCTGGCAAAATAGGCAGTGGTTGACTAAAGGGCTGTCCTCTATACTGCCTGAGTAGTTCATCAATTTTGGCAAAGTGGCAGCAGAGCAGGCATGGGATCATGGGAGTCAACCTCACCCATTGCCAATTCCAGAATGACCACATGTCTTCTGGGGTCCTTTTCCTTGGAGCAAGGCATTTGGCAACCTGGAGAGCCTTGATATGTCCGAGGCTGGGGCAATCCAACCAAATGGGCAGAATAATATTAATGTTGTTGTTATGTTGCAGCAGCAGAAGGGAAAAATAACTATATGAACTAGTTTCTAGGTTGTATTGTAGTTTTTCAGTTTTCTTGTTGGTTGGGTACCATAGGTTATGTAGTATAAGCACCAACAACTGGGAAACTCTGGCCTGCAAGCACTCCAGTTGGAGAATGTGCTATGGGCTCTGAAGATGCTCAAACTCAGGACGAAAGGGAGAAATGTGCTGAGAGGAAAGCACGCTTGGCAAACCCTCACAGTGATCAACTCCCACCCGGAAACCTATGTCCCCACTGTGCTAGGATGTGTGGATCCAGAATTGGCCTCCACAGTCACCTACACTGTTAAGACCATGTTCATGGGAGACAATCTTACTCAGCTATGAGTGATCGCCAAAGAAGAACAATCTGCCAGAGATCAGTTTTTAATGGTGGATTTCTTGCGTACAAGATTTTAGTAACTCATGGGAGATTATTTGCATCACACAGACTGTATGTATTGATAAATGTTCCAATTCCTCCTAATGCTTTCCATTATTGGGCTCTAGAAACTGGATTATAACATCTACTGAGCGCATAAAAGGGCTCAGGAAAACTGATAAGCAGCCTCTGTGGCTGGTGGCCTGACTGTTAGAAGAGATCTCATGGACAACTGAACAATCTTCCAGTTCACAGCACACCACAGAACTTGGCCGCCAATAAAGGGCTTTGGGGAAAGAAATTTAGGAATAATTGTATCCTGTTGTATTGAGAACAAAGTGTAATTTTGCTTCTGTAGCTAACAAAGGTATGTTCAAATGTATCTAAAGATGCAATGGAACCTCTTTGTTCAACAGTTTTTTTCAAATAATTAGGATAGTAATTTGCTGGAAATTCAGCGGCAGAATGTGATATTTTTTTAAGTGGCTGTTGGTTTAAAGCTTCTCAGCACCCTTTCCTTAACCAGTTCTTTAATTATTCCCTTTGGAATAATTTAAGCAGTGCATGTGTATTTACTTAGCCTCAAACTCTGAAGTTGATTGATTGATTGATTGATTAAATAATAATAATTTTCCGCCACTAACACGTTCCAGCCAGTTACCAGTTTCTGTCCCAAATGCATCTTCTAGCTTCACCGGCAACATGTGTTATTGCACATAGAATGCTAGTTATGGAGCTATAGGATATATTAGTTGTATTTTTATACACATCACTAAAGTTCTGTGTGTGTACACGTGTGCTTGTATTACATTATTTAGGATGGCAGGGGAGAAAGGAACTTGCCAACATTCTGTTATCCTGCTTAAAAACAAACAATCTATACATGCTGAGTAAACATTAGCAAAATCTTTAAATGTTGTTTTTTCCTTTTCGGTGCCCAATATTGACACTTTGACTCATAAGTTTTCCTAAGGTTTAGTTTGCTTGACTCAATGTGCAGATACTACCTCTGAACAGCTTCTTTTTTATAATCTTATAAACACCAAGTTCTTATTTATATCCTGTAGTTTTGTCCATTACAACCAGTGTATTATGGGGTGTTTTTTAAGGGTCACAGAGGATAGGGAAAGCTGAGTGTAGTCAGGTGAATTTAGAGAAAACGGAATTCAAAAAGCTTAATGAACTACTAATTAAAAATACTTAAAAAGAAGGGAGGTCATCATGAATGAAAGTTTGCTAAAGGTGAAATATTGAAGGCACAGTCACAAACAATTCCACTAAGCAAGAAAAGTGGGAGGCATCTAAATAAACCCGCTTGGCTGTATATGGAGCTTTCAAATGAGCTGGGATTTAAAAGGAGCATGCAGAAGAAATGGAAGGAGAAAATCATAAATGAAGACTATAAACAAGTAATCAACACTTTCGGGGAGAAGGTCAGACAGGCTAAAGTTCAAATGAAAAGTTTAAAATGTTAATAAAAAGGGGCTGGATATGTTCGAAACAGGAGGAAGAAGGAAGAAGTAGGTCTTCTGTGGAGAAGATACATAAATGTTTTTGGGTGACAGAGAGAAGATGGAATTTCCTCTGTCTTCACCCAAAAGGAAAGCAGTGATAACAGAATAAATGATGCAGAAAGAGAGGTACAGCCCAGGATTGGAAAAGAGGCAGTGAGGGAACACCTAGCTACTTTGATTGAATTCAGATCTCCTGGTCCTCATGAACTGCATCCAAGGGTGCTGAAGGAACTTGCAGGCATCATCTCAGAGCCTCTGTGTTTGAGAATTCCTGGAGAACAAGTGAAGTCCTTCAGACTAGAGGTGGGCAAATGCTGTCTGATCTTCAAAAATCGGATGGGTGGGGAAGGACCCAGGCAACTACCGACTGTTTCAGCTTGACTTCAATACTAATAAAGGACCTAGGCAGTGCTATTTTTCTAGAAAAAGAGGAGCCGGAACTCACCATGAATAACTCTCTTGTTCTCTTATAATGGCAATGGTGCCTACCTGAGAGGTGCCAGAACTGAATTCCGATGAGTTGCAGCTGAAAAAAAGCCCTGGCCCTAGGATAGATGGTTTAACAGTTGGTCTGTGAACAATTAGGGTGCTGTGATTATGAAGAGCTACCATGGGTTTCTCAACAACAAGTCTTGCCAGACCTACCTCATTTTCTTCTTTTGATATGAACTTGGTAGATCAGGGGAATGCTGTGTATAGAACATATCTTTATTTCAGTAAGGCTTTGAACGAAGTCCCCCATGATAATACTTAAGGAGAAGCTGGTAAAATGTGGGCTGGGTGATGTTATTCTTAGGTGGATTTGTAGCTGGTGGACTGTCTGAGCTTGAAGAGTGGTTTGGCAGCATGCTGGGAAAAAGTGACAAGTGGAGTGCTGCAGGGTTCTGTCCTAGGGCTGGTATTGTTCAACATCGGCATAAATGACTTGGATGAAGGGGTTGAGAAGATGCTTCTTAAATTTGCAGAAGACACCAAACTCGGAGGGGTAGCTAATACTTCAGAAGATAAACTCAGATTCAGGATGACCTTAAGAGATTGGAGAATTGGGCGAAACTAAAGGCAGGCAAAATTATTATAATATAACTCTCGAGTTATATTATAAGCACAATATGGCAATCCCTGCCCATGCAGCTTAAAATAAACTGCTGAACCTTACCTGCAGCACACTCATTCGTCAAATTTCTTTTTCAGATTCTGATGGTGCTATTCTTGATATGTTAGCAATTTGTGTATCTTATTATTATTATTTTTTTAAAAAAGGTCTACCTTTTTTTTACATACTGTGTGCCACAAATATATGGGGGGTGGGGACAGATTTTCCCTGCAAAATACTTCTGTAATTTCAGTTCAGAGGGTGAGCTTCCTGTTTATAGAACCGTCTGCAAGAAGCAATGATTCACTTTGAGCATTTTGTAAGATATTCGTCAACATTGAGGTATCCCACATCAATGTGTGTGTAGAGGAACTGGTTGTTTTCCCTTGTGCGTCTCAGGAACTATCTCAGCACAGTCGTTTTTGTCCATCTTGATGCTTCAGCGTTTGCTGGGCAGTTTGCCCCTCCCTTCGGAAGGTTAAAGGGACACTTCAAAGGTCAAATACTCATAACGCATCATTATTTCACTTTCTTGTTGGACTTCATTACCAGATGTCTATTTTTAAGGAAGTGGGCAAACATTTTTGTCCCAAGAAGAATGTGTGGAAGCAAACAGCCTGCAAAATGCTACAGGCCTTCATTTTTTCATTATTATTTTAAAAAATTGCTTTTGTTTGTGTGTGCATCTGTTTAAGATTTATTTATTGTAATCGACGTGGTAAAATTATTTCAGTGTCAGGCATGCAGAACTGCCATTGAGGTCTGTAAATCGCACGTATACATTAGCATAATGTTTACCATAGGCTTGCCACCAAGAGAGGAAGTAGGTTGAGGACTTTGCACAGGCTCCAGTTTTAATATGGTTAAACTGCTATAATCCCACTGAAGTCCATAGGGCTTAAGGAAACTTGCTGTGGACAGGATATAACCATAGGAAAGAAATTGTCCCCCCCCCCCCGCCGTTTTTTTTAAACACCCCCACCACTCCTGTTTTAAAGTAACATATATGTGTTCACATTAGGACAACAAGCCCTTAAGGCAGTGTTAGAAACTTAGATACATAATTTAAGGAGCGCCAAATGACTCCTTAAACCAGGGTTACAGTCACCAAAACGGAATGCCGGGTTGCCATTTTTGATGTCTCAAAAGTCGTATTTTTCAATACAGCTTTTTTGGTTCCTGAAATTCTTTTTGATTGTGCAGATAAATCATAACGGACCTGTCTGTACCAACATATTGGTGTCTTTTTACCAAAGCCAGATTACAGTGGTACCTCAGGTTACATACGCTTCAGGTCTTAGTCAATTGCAACTCTGAGTATGACTTGTTTCTCAATAAATGTGGAATAGAAAATTCTCGGTTTGAAATATTTTTGAAAAAAATAAACAAACAAGCACTCACATATCACCTATTTTGTCCAGAGAAAATACAGTGGTACCTTCAGGTTACATACACTTCAGGTTACAGACTCCGCTAACCCAGAAATAGTGCTTCAGGTTAAGAACTTTGCTTCAGGATGAGAACAGAAATCGTGCTCCGGCAGTGCGGCGGCAGCGGGAGGCCCCATTAACTAAAGTGGTGCTTCAGGTTAAGAACAGTTTCAGGTTAAGTACGGACCTCCAGAATGAATTAAGTACTTAACCTGTGGTACCACTGTAAATGTATTTCCATCAGAAGTGCTAAATGGCAGACTGAGAGGCATCTCTTAATCAGAATAGGCTCTGTGTATGCTCTCAGGATGTCGATTGTATGAGGCATCTCCTACTTCATTGCGGATAATATGAGCAAGCTAGGGATCTATTGATTAAACCCCTACTGGCAAATCAGCCAGGTAAATCTGAAGGGGTTGTCTGTATGAATCTGTATTTTATTCTATGTTACAGGTCTTTGGACCGTAATAAAGATTTATCAGTATATAGTGAACAGAAGGACAACATTAATTAGGAATGTTATAAAGAGACCAAAATCTAAAACTTAAGGATTGCAATGATAGTATTGAATTTAAAATATAAGGAAGTGGAGGTGTGGTGGTGGGAAGTCGTGGGGTGGGAAGGATTTATGTCTGTGTAAATAGTAGTTTATTTTCGTGTGTTTTTTATATCGGCAGGGTGTATTTTCCTTTCTTTTTCTGTATGATGAAAAACTCAATAAAATTAAATATATACAGTCATACCTCTCCGAACGTCCAACCCCTCGATCGTCCATTTCGGCAGGTGTCCGCGGCAAACCCAGAAGTACCAGAATGGGTTACTTACAGGTTTGCCGCTTCGCGCATGCAAAGAAGCGCTACATCGTGCTTCGTGGATGCGCAGAAGCACAAAACTGCTCCACATGCATGCGCAGAGCGATGCTCTGTCGAGCGTCTCTTCCGTCGAACATCCGGGGCTCTGGAACGGATCCTGGACGCTCGACGAGGTACCAAGTATATATATATATATATATATATATATATATATATATATATACATATATATACATATATAAAACGGACAGAATTATACAGGGTATGTTTCTAGTGTGTGAAAACAGTCCAGACTCAAGGATCCCGCAGGCATACACCTCCAGATGTTGGAGGCGTCAGTTGCCATCCTTGCACCCAGGCATCTTCACTTGTTTGCAAGTGGCCGATAGCAAAATGCACCTAGCAAATTTCAAACACCTACCTTAAAGTAATGTCAGGTTACTATCTTGGCTACCCTGCCCTGCACTGCTGGAGGAGACTCTTGAGAGTCCCATGGACTGCAAGAAGATCAAACCTATCCATTCTTAAGGAAATCAGCCTCGAGTGCTCACTGGAAGGACAGATCCTGAAACTCAGGCTCCAATACTTTGGACACCTCATGAGAAGAGAAGACTCCCTGGAAAAGACCCTGATGTTGGGAAAGATGGAGGGCACAAGGAGAAGGGGACGACAGAGGACGAGATGGTTGGACAGTGTTCTCAAAGCTACCAGCATGAGTTTGACCAAACTGCGAAGGCAGTGGAAGACAGGAGTGCCTGGCGTGCTCTCGTCCATGGGGTCACGAAGAGTCAGACACGGCTAAATGACTAAACAACAACAAGTCACTGTGTCTCAGAATGAGTGCTATGCAGTGCTTTTGGGGGAGTACACAGGGGTATGGACACCCCTAAATATTTTGTGAATCTTTGTACTTTTGTCCATTTAATGTATTTCTCCTGATTTGAACTATAAAATGGTGGTTTTCTTGAGTCAAAAGGAGAGTACCCCTGAACATTTTTTTAGGGGGGAAAAAGAAGAAGCACTGGTGCTATGATATGCTTCTGCATTAGTATATCTGAGCGTAACTGTGAGAACCATTTTTGGAAGATCAACCACGCCAGTATTCTTCTGGTCCAGAAAATGTGTGGCTAACTTACTTGCATGTTGTGGGCTACCCAGATAAAGAGGTCCACCACTTAGAATCATAGAATCATAGAGTTGGAATAGACCACAAGGGCCATCGAGTCCAACCCCCTGCCAAGCAGGAAACACCATCAGAGCACTCCTGACATATGGTTGTCAAGCCTCTGCTTAAAGACCTCCAAAGAAGGAGACTCCACCACACTCCTTGGCAGCAAATTCCACTGTCGAACAGCTCTTACTGTCAGGAAGTTCTTCCTAATGTTTAGGTGGAATCTTCTTTCTTGTAGTTTGGATCCATTGCTCCGTGTCCGCTTCTCTGGAGCAGCAGAAAACAACCTTTCTCCCTCCTCTATATGACATCCTTTTATATATTTGAACATGGCTATCATATCACCCCTTAACCTCCTTTTCTCCAGGCTAAACATGCCCAGCTCCCTTAGCTGCTCCTCATAAGGCATCGTTTCCAGGCCTTTGACCATTTTGGTTGCCCTCCTCTGGACACGTTCCAGTTTGTCAGTGTCCTTCTTGAACTGTGGTGCCCAGAACTGGACACAGTACTCCAGGTGAGGTCTGACCAGAGCAGAATACAGTGGCACTATTACTTCCCTTGATCTAGATGCTATACTCCTATTGATGCAGCCCAGAATTGCATTGGTTTTTTTAGCTGCCGCGTCACACTGTTGGCTCCTGTCAAGTTTGTGGTCAACCAAGACTCGTAGATCCTTTTCACATGTACTGCTCTCAAGCCAGGTGTCCCCCATCTTGTATTTGTGCCTCTCATTTTTTTTGCCCAAGTGCAATACTTTACATTTCTCCCTGTTAAAGTTCATCCTGTTTGTTTTGGCCCAGTTCTCTAATCTGTCAAGGTTGTTTTGAAGTGTGATCCTGTCCTCTGGGGTGTTAGCCGCCCCTCCCAGTTTGGTGTCATCTCCAAACCATTTTCTTTTCTTAGCTTTGTCTTGCTTGCACCTTCTCCAAAGCTGTTACACATTTAGACATTTTAAAAGGATTATGCATAGCATGCAGTTATGCATATTAAAGGAGCCTTTTAAAGTTCAGCCACTACTGCAAATCTATAATGTGTTTCTTTTCACATCGCGGAGACCTGCATTGCGTCTTAAGGAATGTGAAGTGATATTCTTACAGTTTCTAGAAATATGCCTAATTCAGAATTGCCTTTTTTCTTTCTTGACTAAGGTGCCCTACTTGCAAATCCATCCATGCATAAATCCAAAGACAGATCTGCTTGATTGTCTTCATTGCAGATTCTTATGGCGATTAGTCTTTTTAAACAGTTTACCTCTTGTCATATTTCATTTCATACACACAAGCCATCTTGTCTCTCCCCCAAAAGCAATTCTCCTGGTGTTCCGTCCACCATCACTTCCACACTTGTGTCTCTTTATCTATCACTAGAAGAAGAAGAGTTTGGATTTGATATCCTGCTTTATCACTACCCTAAGGAGTCTCAAAATGGCCAACAATCTCCTTTCCCTTCCTTCCCCACAACAAACACTCTGTGAGGTGAGTGGGGCTGAGAGACTTCAGAGAAGTGTGACTGGGTCAAGGTCACCCAGCAGCTGCATGTGGAGGAGTGGGGATGCGAACCCGGTTCACCTGATTACGAGTCCACCACTCTTAACCACTACACCACACTGGCTCACCACACTACAGGATAGTCCCCAGATCCTGAGTTTGAACTTGAGCAAAATGGACAACCACAAAATAAAACACTAGTATTTGGGGGGGACGGACACACCAGACACTTTTTTTAAAAAGCAACTCAGATGGATGGCCAGCAGGTAGATTGCGATCTACTGGTAGATTGTGGGGTGTCTGTGACAGATTGCGGGAGATCGCAGGACCCCTCCCACCCCTCCCCAAAAACAGCTATGATTTGCCAAAAAAGCTTTTCTAAAAAAAGCTCAACAATTTTGGTCAATTTTGTTATAGTGGGAGTAGATCGTGGTCTCTTGGAAGTTGGACAAGCCTGGACTATATAATTTGCTAATTCCTGAGTTAATAAACTTTGGTTCCCAAAATGAAGGGCCGTAATCTGGTTACCTGTTTGTGCTATCCATTTGCTTTTGTAGTGGGTTAATCACGTTCGCTTCAGGCAATGGCAGGAGGTGCTGCAAGGCCTCCTCAGTGGCTGCTCTCAGATAATGGAATTCTCTCCCCAGAGAAACTAGACTGGCTCCCTCCTTGTTGTCCCTCTTCTGGCAGGTGAAGATCTTGTTTTTCCAACAGACTTGTGGGAATGGGCAACTTTTAATGAAAAGACTGGTGCCGTGCTGTTTTTATTGTTATTATGTGTGTGTTTTTAAAAGTCTCTCTCTGTATAGTTTTAATTGTATCGATGCTTTGTTGTTTTTAAATTATTGTTTCCTTCTAGGTTTTCAGCTGTTTCTGTTTTTATCCGTAAGCCACCTTGAGTCCCTATCAGGGGAAAAGTTGGAGTAATAATAATAAATAATAATAATAATAATAATAATAATAATAATGGTCTTTAAGTTCCCCCTTAAAGTAATTTGTGGGTATCATGATATTTGTGACCATTTCAGCTGGTGTCGTGGAGTTGAAATAGTTGGTAAAACTCCATCCTCACACTTATGCATTTATCTGTTAACTTGGAATGCAGCTTTATGCCTTGTTTCATATTGCATTTCCTCTATTCTAACAAGAAGATTTCTTAGGGACAGGGTGAGAATGACCACACACACACACACACACACACACACTGTGGGTGTGGGTGTAGATAGGTATATACGTTGGAGATAATTGCTCATGAAATAATATATTACACATCTGAATAATAAACAATATCGTTGGATACCCAAGATACAAATTCTTTGCTAAAACAGGGGCATGCTTATGTTAGTCTAGCCAGGGGGTGAGGGGGAGCCGGGAGAGAGAGAAAGAACAAGAACACTGGATGGTTCCTAAAGGAATTACATAGGATAATAAATAAACTGAATTCCTACTGAACCTTGAATACCAAAGTCAGATTCAGGAGCTGAAGCTAGGAGATAATTTATTTTCTTTTTTCTCTCTCATCCAGCTGGTTTAAATAACTCCTCTGGCAAGGTACCTATGTAATGAGATACCAAATGAGAATTATTCTTTTCAAGTGGAGGCACTAAGATTGAGAAATGACATATAATTGCATCTTAGCTGTGTGGCTTGTTTTTTAATTATTGTTAATTTCACTCTAGTCGCCACTGCCAACTTGCTAGACCAGGTCCTTAGTATGTAATTCCTGTACTTATCTGGTTTCTGTGCACATAAATGATACAAAGGAAGCACGATTAATATATTTAAAAAAATAAAAAATCTGGGGCAACAGATTTATTGCCTTGATGTGGTTACTCAGGAAGGCTTTTCCTTAGCATATTGTTTGTCTTCCCATGCTGCAATGGTGAAGACAACCCTCTATGGGAGTAACATCGCTAAACTAGTAAGAGTTAATCTGATCTGGACACAGTGCTATTTTTATAGAAAAGAGGTTCCCTTATAATGGCAATAGTGCCCACCTGAGAGCTGCCAGAACTCAGTTCTGGTCATAGGTGCTGGTCCCGGGGCCCTGGGTGCCCAGGCACCCACAAAATTCCCCATGAAGGGGCCAGGCACCCACAAATTTTGGTGCCAGGGCCACGCACACCGCATGGCACCCACAACCCTGGGTTCTCATGGTTGCAAAGCCAAGGTGGCACTCCTGGTTCTGGTGAGTTCTGGCTGGGGAAAAAAAGCCCTGTCTGGACAATATATTATTATTATATTATTGGCTTGGACCCTTTTGGAAAGATGTATGAGATTTTGAGGGCAGAAGGCCAACAGAAAGGACATAAGTAATAATAGTTGGTGGTGTCTAATCTTCTTAGAGGTGTTAGAGGTGTCTAATCTTCTTTGGAAGCCGTTTGTGGTTGAAACTGCACTCACTTGAGCTGAGCTGTTTCTTTTTAACCTCTCAGCATTTGTTACTGCTTATGTAGCATGGGTGCTGTGGTCTAAACCACAGAGCCTAGGGCTTGCCGATCAGAAGATTAACAGTTCAAATCCCCGTGACGTGGTGAGCTCCCGTTGCTCAGTCCCTGCTCCTGCCAACCTAGCAGTTTGAAAGCACGTTAAAGTGCAAGTAGATAAATAGGTACCGCTCCGGCAGGAAGGTAAATGGCGTTTCCGTGCGCTGCTCTGGTTTGCCAGAAGCGGCTTAGTCATGCTGGCCACATGACCCGGAAGCTGTACGCCGGCTCCCTCGGCAAGTAAAGTGAGATGAGATGAGATGAGATGAGCGCTGCAACTCCAGAGTTAGTCACGACTGGACCTAATGGTCAGGGGTCCCTTTACCTTTACCTTTATGATTAGCTCAATTTTAAAATTGTTTCTCTCTCTACCCCCCACCATCTTGCTTGTAATCGTAATAAAAATAGGAATGAGCTGACTTGCCTGACGAGGAGCCTTTGAGTGTCAGCCAATGTGAGAATATGGCTGTGTAGCTGGACCTCATGGCTGTTTCACCTTCACAGAGCACTTTATGAGGAGCAGCGATTTGCAGTTGAAAGGGAGGGGGGAGGGTGCTTGACACTTTCCCTAGCAGTCCCATTTTCCTTTGAAACACTTTCTCCCCTGCCCACAGTTGCATGCCAAGGGTGAGATGGAGAATTTGATGGAGAGAACTTGAGATGAATGCTGGTAACAGGGTTAAATCACAGGTTCCTCTCCTGCTCATTCTGTGCTGATCATCTCAACCTGAGGCTGCTTTCGCAAGGGAACCATTGTAAACAGCCACATTGTAATGTTGCCTTGGCTCTTGGTTTGTTTGCCTAAGTACTTGCACAAGCCTTATCCTTTGATTTGCCAGAGCTGGTATGTAGCCCATGTACTGAGATCCATACCTCCTCTGTTCAAATTTCAGCCATGAGCTAATTGGGTAACCTAGATAGTCACAATGTAATTTGTTTCTGCATGCCTCATGCGAAGCTATTAATAAATGAAATAATTATAGTGTTGTTTAGTCGTTTAGTCATATCCGACTCTTCGTGACCTCATGGACCACTTATACTGACAGTTTGGGAATGTGGAAAGTCACCTCAAACTCAGTCGAGACAATGGTCCATCTAGCTCTTCTGTTGTGTCTGACTCTTCATGACCCCATGGACCAGAGCACGCCAGGCACTCCTGTCTTCCACTGCCTCCTGCAGTTTGGTCAAACCCATGCTGGTAGCTTCGAGAACACTGTCCAACCACCTCGTCCTCTGTCATCCCCTTCTCCTTGTGCCTTCTATCTTTCCCAACATCAGGGTCTTTTCCAGGGAGTCTTCTCTTCTCATGAGGTGGCCAAAGTACTGGAGCCTCAGCTTCACGATCTGTCCTTCCAGTGAGCACTCAGGGCTGATTTCCTGAAGAATGGATACGTTTGATCTTCTTGCAGTCCATGGGACTCTCAAGAGTCTCCTCCAGCACCATAATTCAAAAGCACAAATTCTTCGGCGAATAATTATAATACAGTGATAATATATAATAATATGAGCTACTATCTATCATTGTATGGAATGCTGAGTTAATCCAAGTCCTTTGAGCACACAAAGAAAGCTGCCTATATAAATCCAAAGGAGTACTATCAGTTTGGAATCTCCCTGTATAAGTTAGCTATTGGTGCTGAACAGTTGTCACCAATATCGCAAACTGAAGTTTATTGTCGATAACAGAGGTTGGTAAACTTAAGGTCTGCCTTCAGCAGTAAACAATTCTCTTAGCACCCTGTTTGAGAATCCTGAGCACATGTTCGTTTATTTGTAGAGGATACTTTTACCAAAAGTAATTACCCCAATAAACACTAATGAAGTGGGTGTTTATATTGGAAGTCACAGGAACATTTCCCAAGGGTGGGGAGGCTTTTCTAAGGTCTCAGGGTTAATCTAAAACACAGTGCTTTCATACCTTGCCCACAGATATCTGTAGGGGTTTTTAAAAAGTGGATTGAAAATTCTGTCCTGGTCCCCAACCAACTGCCCCATGATGATAGATAGAAATTAATCAACATTCAATAATTGAAACAATGGTTAGTTAAATACAGCCTGATTCTTCAAGGGGAGTGCTGCCCATTCCAAAACAGATTGAATTCCTAGTCCAGAATCTGCTTGTCTCCTGACTAGGGACAGTTTGCATCTAAATATGAACTCATCAAAGGTGCAGTTCCTGAACCAAGACACAAACCAAAAGACAGCTCTCCTTTGAACTTCACGCTTCTCCGAATTCTGTGTTGCAGAATGTGTAAAAAGGCAAATCTCCATAAAAGCGGTATACACAACTGCAATTTGGGGAAAATAACTTGCAAAAATTATTGCACAGGGCTGCAGCTTAAAATTCCTTTTTTACCTAATTATCTCATTGTATGGCTGAACCATGTATCATTCAGCTAAATGATATTGCTGGGTTGATCAAGCAAAAGAGGTTGGATGAGACTTGTCATCATTAAAGCATGTACGGAAATTGTTATCTTCCGTGACTCAATGGATCTTATGTATCATGTTCCATCCTGCACGTATACTTTGAATGGGATAAATTATCAGGGTTTCCCAAACTTGGGTCTCCAGCTGTTTTGGGACTACAGTTCCCATCACCCCTGACCACTGATCCTGCTAGCTAGGGATGATGGGAGTTGTAGTCCAAAAACATCTGGAAGCCCAAGTTTGGGAAACCCTGAATTAGGTGGTGAGCGAATTCATGTGCATGACAAGGCTGTGGAATAGATTTTTTTAAAAAATGAAGCAACTTGGGCTAAAAAATAGACATTAGTTTGAAAAGAATGTTTCAGCCTTAGGCCCAGAACTAACCTTTTCATTTTCCATTACCTGTTTAAAGCCTCGTAGATGAAATGTTGCTTCTCATTTTGCGGCAGGTGTGTGCATTCTTATACTTGTTTTTCTCCATGCCCTTATCCACTTTGCCAGTATTCCTTTAACAAGACATAAATATTGCCGCGATGTGACAATGAACAGCTTTAATAACTGGATTAATTGGCCTGCTCAGAGCTCTTTCTGTAGGAACCTCACTTCCTTTGCTGAAGGTTTAAACTGAAAACCAGTCGTTAGAAGACAATATTAAAACAAATATTTTATACCAAACAGTTATATTTTGTATACCACTGTTGTTGTTGTTTTAAAAAATCCAGAGGTATAGTTGAGGGTGGCTTCTTTCATGCAGGAGATGGGACTTCGTGAAAGGAAACATGGGCCCCGATTCTGTTAGATAGTTGTGCTAGCACAACAGGGCTTCTCCCTTCTCCTCTTGTGCCCCCCATTGCCTAGGAGAATCCCCTGAACAGCCCATGGGGGGAAAGAGAAGGGAGATCATTCCATGGGCCAAGTAGAAACGCTTGTGCTGATGGATGATCATAATTATAATTGACTTTATATTTCTTCATGTGCTGAAAATGGTATTAAAGTTCCAAAAATTTTATCAGAGGCAGACCTGTACAATTGGTTGCAGCAAGTTATCTCAGGGCAGGTTATGTAGTTTCTGTTGGCTATTTTGCAGATTTGTTGCGCTGCAGAGAGCATGCTGGGGAGACCACACATTCAAGAAACACAACATAACTTTTGCTAGGTTTCAATAACAAAAACAAAAACTTCTTTTACACTAAATTACAATATATCAATAAGCATGACCCATTCCCCAGGGTACTGAGAGAGCTACATGCTGCTCTTTATATACCATAAAGGTAAAGGGACCCCTGACCATTAGGTCCAGTCGCGGATGATTCTGGGGTTGCGGCGCTCATCTCGCTTTATTGGCCAGGAGAGCTTCTGGGTCATGTGGCCAGCATGACTAAGCCGCTTCTGGCGAACCAGAGCAGCGCACGGAAACACCATTTACCTTCCCGCCGCAGCGGTACCTATTTATCTACTGCACTTTGATGTGCTTTCGAACTGCTAGGTTGACAGGAGCAGGGACTGAGCAACGGGAGTTTACCCCGTTGCGGGGATTTGAACCGCTGACCTTCTGATCGGCAAGCCCTAGGCTCTGTGGTTTAATCCACAGCGACACCCTTTTATATAACATACCCAACAGCTTAATTACCACAACTTAACAGCACCTGCTATACTGCTTCACATCTGTACAGCTAGGTCACGTTATTTGCTCTGGCCTTTAAATAAATACACATCTTGTAGAACAATAATGAACCTTCAAATTTAAAGAGACCATTCAACAGTTTCCTCCATGCCCCCCACCCCACAACCACCAATCCCCCCATAAGAATTGGTGGCTAGCCCTTATTACACTCTGTGAGGTTTACGGCATAGTGGAGATCTGAACCTGGGTCTTAACAGCATCATAATCATAATCTCATAATCATAATCTCATAATCATAATCATAATCATAATAATTTATTTCTACCCCGCCCATCTGTCTGGTTTTCCCCAGCCACTCTTGCTCAGAAGTAAGTCCCTTTGAATTCAAGGGGTTTTGCTTCCAGGTAAATGTGTATAGGACATGTATTAGTCTGGAATTCCATCCATTATAACACACTGGGTATTTCCTTTGTGAGCATTGCTAAAAGGGGGGTGAGAGTTTTCCTCGGGAACAAGGCGAGAGTTTGTGAGTCAGCTTTTAAAGCCCTATATATGCCCTTCCATGGAATGTAATTCCATGTGGGGAAGAAGTCACAGCATGGAGCTGCCAAAATGTTAGGTAATGTTGTATGTCAGAGGTAGCCAACATGGTGCCTTCCACAAGTTTTGGACTATGGCAACTCTTATCTCTGACCATTGGCCGCGCTAGCTGACGCCGATGGCAGTTGTGGTCTGCTCTTGATGGAGGGCATCCTTGTTGTACATGGAATCCCATGGCATAAAGTTGGCCTTTTTCAAGAGAACTTGGTCCTTTCGTTCCTTAATCACCCATCACCGCTAATGTCGTCTTAAAATAAGTTGCGAAAGGTTTTGGCCGTCTTTTCAAAGAATGGTCGTAAGAAACTAGAATGAATGATATTAAACCTTTTCAAAGGGAAGGAAATGAAATATGTTTTTGGGGTTCTTTGCAGAGACGGATGTTAATAAACTAAATGATGGCTTTGGACTTCGTGGACAAATAGAACACAAGTTGAGCTTTATTCGAAAGAATGTACCAAAAGATGTGAAGCTTGTGCTCATTGGCCATTCCATCGGTGCCCACATGATCATTGAAATGATGAAGCGCGCACAAGATGTGGAGGTATGTCAGAGATGCCTGAGCTTGTTGACCTCTTGCCATCCCCTCCCCTCCCCTTGACCCTTCTCCACACACTGTGTAATTTTCTAGCAACTGTTTTCGTTTGCTCAAGATGGGCTGAGAAATCTGTTGGTTTATTTGATGGTTTGGTAATGCTTTTGCTGATATTTAGTGCAGATGCCTGATGATCTAATGATTAAAGGTAGAGGGACCCCTGACCTTTATGTCCAGTCGTGGCCGACTCTGGGGTTGTGGCGCTCATCTCGCTTTATTGGCCGAGGGAGCTGGCATACAGCTTCTGGGTCATGTGGCCAGCATGACTAAGCCGCTTCTGGCGAACCACAGCAGCGCACAGAAACGCCGTTTACCTTCCCGCCGGAGCGGTACCTATTTATCTACTTGTACTTTGACGTGCCTTCAAACTGCTAGGTTGCCAGGAGCAGGGACTGAGCAATGGGAGCTCACCCCATCGTGGGGATTCGAACCGCTGACCTTCTGATCGGCAAGCCCTAGTCTCTGTGGTTTAACCCACAGCGCCACCCACATCCCAATCTAATGATTACGTAGGGTATAAATCCGAAAAAGTTGACATCACAATCTGTAAATGATTATTATTACTATTGTTATTTATTCCATTTATATACAGTGGTACCTTGGGTTACAAACACCTCGGGTTACAAACACTTTGGGTTACAGACTCTGCTAACCCGGAAGTATTATCTCAGTTTAAGAACTTTACCTCAGGATGAGAACAGAAATCGCGCGGCGGTGGCGCAGCAGCACCAGAAGGCCCATTAGCTAAAGTGGTACCTCAGGTTAAGAACAGTTTCTGGTTGCACTCAAAGGTTAGGATTAACCCTTTTGTGGTAACTGAGCTTGCAAACAGAACCGACCTATTTTTTATTTATTTGTGTTGCTTTTTTTTTTTAAAAAAACCCTTATTATTTATTTATTTTACTTATTTCAGAACTTATTTTCCTTATTTCATAACAGATTGAGGTTGAATCCCAACAAGATGAAAGTGCTGTTTCTTGGGGACATGTGTGGGCGGGGGGGGGGTCCCTGGCCCTGGATGAGGTGACACCTCGGGGTTATTTTGGACACACAACTGCCCATGGAAGCACAGGTTAATTCTGGGTCCAGGGCAGCTGTCTACCGGCTCCATTTGGTATGCCAGCTGAGACTCTAGCTGCCTGAGCAATGTCTCACCAGAATGGTACATGCCCTAGTTATCTCCCACTTGAACTACTGCAATGCACTCTTCGTGGGACTACCTTTTAAGGTAACCCGGAAACTACAACTAATCAAGAATGCAGCATCTAGACTGGTGACTGCGAGCGGCCGCTGGGACCATATAACATCAGTCCTGAAGCATCTTCATTGGCTCCCGGTATGTTTCCAAGCACAATTCACAGTGTAGGTGCTGACCTTTAAAGCCCTAAATGGCCTCAGCCCAGTATACTGGAAGGAGCGTCTCCACCCCCATCCTTCATCCCAGACACTGAATTCCAGCTCCGACGGCCTCCTGGCGGTTTCCTCACTGTGAGAAGTGAGGTTACAAGGAACCAGGCAGAGGGCCTTCTCGGTAGTGGCACCCGCCCTGTGGATGTCAGATGTCAAGGAAATAAACAACTATCTGACTTTTAGAAAACATTTGAAGGCAGCCCTGTTTAGGGAAGTTTTTAATGTTTGATGTTTTGTCGTGTTTTTAATATTCCTTTGGGAGCTGCCCAGTGTGGCTGGTGCAACCCAGTCCTATGGGCGGGGTACAAATAATAATTAGTAGTAGTATAACCTGTAAACACCATTTGAATGCAAAACAGAAACAGGCAACCCTCAAAGCAGGTTACATGGAACCCTGGGCAGTGAACATGTCATTACCAGTGCTTACCCATTCAAGCTCTGACCAGATCTACAAAACAGTGTACAGTATCATGACCATATCATATATTTTATACATAATACATGATGGTCAGTCCAACTAGAAAGCTTAGGTTTCCACAAAAGAGTTGTTTTTGTAACCCTCAGGGGGTGGGGAAGTTAATAATTACATTCAATATTAAGCAGTGGAGTAAACTAGAAAATAAGAATGCTTCTTTGGCCAGGATATTTTGCTCACATAGTACTACCTGGTTTCAATTATATTTGAATGGTTGAGTTGTCTTTTCTCTCTCTTTTACCTGGCTCCATGGATGCTGCTGGCAGAGTAATGATTTGCTAGTGTGTTGAAACTATAAGGTATGTTTAGGACACTTTGAGAGAGCCCAGTTTGCTTGAAGTTAACTTATGACACGCCGCATTTAAGATGTGCTCAACAATAGAAAATATTTGTGTAAGCCAAATTGTTATGCAAGTCCTGTCCCTTTGCCAGAAATAAGTTAGCTGTTATGTTTTATGACATATGAAGTGTGATAATAAGAAACTTGTGTTTCTGTCTCTTTTCTTATTGTTACTGGAATATTTTATTCCCAGTAGAGCTCAAGCTCATATGTGTAGTTTAGTAGCTGGATCATTTGTTTGTGTGCTTGTGAGAGCTTTCACTATATTCCTTTATTATAGTATTCCAGTTTTGGTTTAGTCTTAAATGCACTGTGGGTTTGTTTGTTTTTGTTTTGTTTTTTTTAAGCTGCTGCATTTTAATTTTCTGAACTAGAATGTAACATTATTTTAGTCACTCTCTAGGTTTCTCTAATCATTGCACTACAGTGGTACCTCTAGATGCGAATGGGATCCGTTCCGGAGCCCCATTTGCATCTAAAAGCAAACGTAACCTGTGTCCGTGCGTATGTGCGTGCCCGGGTCATGTTCGGCGCTTCTGCGCATGCGCTTGGTGTCGTTTTGGGCGTCTGCGCATGCACAAGCGGCGAAACCCAAAAGTAATGCGCTATGAAAAAGCATGATTTGGGGGAATTATAGAACATTGCTGAAAGCCGAAACTGCCTTTTGGTGGGTGATATGGAAGAAAACAATCCTTTGCATAGTTGGGGTAACAGAGACGAATCCTGTCTTTATTCTGAGTGACATGCAAGTGTTCTATCTGAATTATTTGGGCACTGTGATAACGCCAGCTGTCCCTGCCCCCTTCCTCCTGCCAACCTATTTTCAGTTCTGCTCCCTCTCTCTCAGGCCTCCATCCTCTTTATCCTGCCACCGCCGCTGCTGTTGTTATCTCCAGCCCCTGCCACCTCCGTTGCTTGCCTGCCTGCGTTCCCTTGCCGCCGCCACCAGGCCAGTCAACAAAACAAAACCCCCAAAACTGACATTTTACTGTATCTTAAAAATCCGCCCAGAAAGAACTTTTAAGCATGAAAAAGAGGATGTATCCGGGAAAATCCGGATGTATGGCAACCCTAGGTTTATCATCATCATCATCATCACCATCATTGTTATTATTTATTCAACTTGTGCACCGCCCTATACCCGGAGGCCTCAGGGTGGTTCACAACAAGACCACAACATATAAAATCTAACCAAAAGCAGTAACCCAATAATATTCCCCACCCCCCAAAGAGCCACATTTTAAAAGGGTATAGGATGTTGATCAGGTCAACCAAAGGCCTGGTTAAAAAGGAATGTTTTTGCCTGGCGTCTAAAGGTGTATAATGAAGGTGCCAGGCAAACTTCCCTGGGGAGAGCATTCCACAGATGGGGAGCCACTGCAGAGAAGGCCCCTTCTTGTGTTGCTACCCTCCGGACCTCTTGAGGAGGAGGCACACGAAGGAGCGCCTCAGAAGATGATCTCAGGGACTGGGTAGGTTCATATGGGAAGAGGCGGTTTACACCTCTAAGGCCTCGTGAAAATAGGACATCCAACAAGTGGGTATTGTCATGTGGGCGGATCATGATATCAAAGCTCTTGCTTCTCTTTGCGGTACTTTAATGCAGATAAGGAAGGGTGGGTGTGATTTCGTCACATAAATTACTGGTTGCCTGGAGCCAAGGATTGAAGTATGTCTTCAGCATGCTTCCACACATTACTTGAAAGCATTCCCGTAACAGAGGCACCGTTCTGCATCCAAGATTGTGGGTGCCGGGGGTACATTGCGCACATGTGACATCATGCACGTGATGCGTGATGTTGCATCGTTGGGAGGAGGCCAAGCCCAGAGCACAGAGTGGTGTGGCTTCCTCTCTTGCACTCAGGAGAAGCCAGCCGCTGAACTGCACCATGCTCAGCCTCCTCGACATTGAGGGGCCCCACCCCCCTGCCAGCAGATATTGAGGGGGGCGGGTGTCCTGGGAGTTGGCACGCCTATCCAGTAGGAAGTTACCGTATTTTTCGCTCCTAAAAAGTAAGGGGAAATGTGTGTGCATTACCAGTGTTGTGTAGTGGTTAAGAGCGGTTGACTCGTAATCTGGTGAACCGGGTTCGCATCCCCGCTCCTCCACATGCAGCTGCTGGGTGACCTTGGGCTAGTCACACTTCTCTGAAGTCTCTCAGCCACTCACCTCACAGTGTTTGTTGTGGGGAAGGAAGGGAAAGGAGAATGTTAGCCGCTTTGAGACTCCTTTGGGTAGTGATAAAGCGGGATATCAAATCCAAACTCCTCCTCCTCCTCTTCTTCTTCTGGAGCGAATGCAGGAGGGAGGCTCTGCTCAGTGCTTCATTTAAAAAGCCGCGTGGAGCGTGTGTGCGGCTCTTGGGGGCTTTTCTCTGAGGAGGGAGCAGGGCAGCCCGTCAGACGCAGCTCTTTAAAGGGAGCTCGTCTCTTGGGGGCTTTTCCGGGAGGTGGGGGAAGGGACTGACGGGCTGCCCTCTGTCCCTTCCCAAACCTCCTGGAAAAGCCAACTTCTGATTGGTACAGGCACCCCAGAAACAATAGTCACAAACGTTCGACTTCCAAAAAAACCTTCGAAAACAGGAACACTTGCTTCCAGGTTTTCGGCGTTTGGGAGCCAAGGCATTTGAGTACCAAGGCGTTTGAGAACCAAGGTACATTTGTATCACTCTTCCCATGTCTGTCATCAAAGGTGATAACTGTGTATGTGATCATAGGTCACCTTTTCTCATCAATTAAATTGATTCATTTTAAAGCCTTGTGATATAACCCAGGCTTAAAGGATTATCCTGCCCTCCTACGTGACTGTCTCCCGGAAACACATGATCTCATTTTTTAAAATTGTATCACTGCACTCCTTGCAGAGATGCAGAAATACATTTTAAACATGTACCCATTCTTGTGATGCTTGCATAATTTTTCATTTTGGGAAATGGGTAATATTTGAGTGTGAATTGAACCTACTTGTTTCAGTGAAGTGTGAACTCAGTTACGCAGCGATGTTAATTAATGCTAATTATTTAGCTTCTAAACAAGACATGTTAAATGTTTGAAAAAGAGAATCCAGTCTCAGCAGCTTCTGAATCTCAGTCTGCTTTTTATCTCTTCCACTTGCCAATTTTTTAAAAAAAATGATGAGAGCTTAAGGTAAATGTAAAAGAGGCATAATAATAATAATAATAATAATAATAATAATAATAATAATAAACCACCCTTTATCAAAAGATTCCCAAGGTGGTATACAACATTAAAAACACATTACAGAAAGAACATCAGTGATAAAAACATAATAAAATTCCCAAACCACAGTGTAGTTCAAGCATTTGCCTCAAACAATTTCTCTCTTTTAGAGTTCCCCAGATTGTGCCATTTGTAGCAAAAATGGACGGATGCATATGCTGCTGTTAATATTTCATGCCTCTGTTTCAGCTGTGTGGGTTTTTGTTTTTTCCATTTAAAAATAGTTTATTTGCCACAGCATATATTTCATACATTCTCAAAATCTTAAAAGTCTCTAAGAATAATAAAAGCTCATGCCGATTCCAACAGGCCGAAGTTTGCTTTTATGTGTGCCTTATTCCTCTCCACTGTTGCCTTCTTTATGTAGAAAGCAAGTTTAACCATGGTTCCTATGCAATTGTTGTGGAACATGGACCAGGGCTTCTTGTCAGCTTGTTGGGCTTCAAGCCTGCTTGAAGATCTATTGAGAAATACACTGGCAGTTCCCGAGTGGTGCCAATTCACTGAAGCAGGTTGTCGTTTTTTTGCTTCGCCTCTATAATTCACTTAGGAGATTGAGGGAAAATCCATCTTGAGTTTCCCCTGTCTAATATTTGCCCACGAATCACAGTGTTAAAGATAGTGTGTCTAATCCAGGTTTGGTTCATCTACAGCTACACTAGGACTTGGCTTTGAATGAGGATACAGTAGTACCTCTGGTTACGTACTTAATTCGTTCTGGAGGTCTGTTCTTAACCTGAAACTGTTCTTAACCTGAAGCACCACTTTAGCTAATGGGGCCTCCTGCTGCCACCCCGCCGCCGGAGCATGAATTTTGTTCTCATCCTGAAGCAAAGTTCTTAACCTGAAACACTATTTCTGGGTTAGCGGAGTCTGTAACCTGAAGCGTATGTAACCCGAGGTACCACTGTATTTAGAAACTTTCCCAAGAAAGCTATCTAGCATCAGCAATGTACTTTTGAAAATTTGGATTATTTGACTAAGTCAACAGTAAAACACAAAGCTCCTCACCATTTGACCTCAGTAGGTGAATGCCCTATACATATTTTGCTGTGAAAATCTATGGTATCTAGCCTTGGAGGGTATAAACTTCAACCAGCCTCCCCATGACTTCAGATCTTCTGGAGAGACCCTGCTCTATTAGTAGAGGTATGTTTCAATTCCACAAAGGAGTGCATTTTAATTATACATGATATCTGGAATTATTTCATTCTGTTTTAGCTTTATTGGGTTTTTTATTTTGTCTTTTATTCTGTTGCGCATGCTTGCTGGTTTTAAACTATATTTGTATGTTGCATGAATTAATTTTATTCACCTTTTCCTGTTACCCTGCAACAGTACATGCCATTTCAGTCAATCAAATTTCCTACTAAGTTATGTGAAAGATTGCAGCCTCTGTTTAATTTGCTTGGCTTAAGTAATGTATATTTGACTTAGTCTGAAAACTTAGTTATGACAGTGGGAATTATTTTAGAGCCATGGCAGAAAAGTCACTAAACTATTTGGCAAGCAGATAAAATTCTTCAGTGAAAAGAATTCTGTAACTATTGTGTATCCTGCCCTCGAGATTTCAATAAGATAACACTGTTAGTAGCATCAGATGGAATCAGTGACATAGAAGAAGAGTTTGGATTTGATATCCTGCTTTCTCACTACCCGAAGGAGTCTCAAAGCAGCCAACATTCTCCTTTCCCTTCCTCACCCTGTGAGGTGAGTGGGGCTGAGAGACTTCAGAGAAGTGTGACTAGCCCAAGGTCACCCAGCAGCTGCATGTGGAGGAGCAGAGACGTGAACCCAGTTCCCCAGATTACGAGTCTACCGCTCTTAACCACTACACCACATTGGCTCCCCCACATAGTGTGGGCAGGGCCACAGCGCTAGTTGCCTTGGCTCAAAATTTCAAAAGGGAAAAGAAAAGGTAGTGATAATTCAATAAAAAGTAGTACACCTTCCCTCTCACACAGAAAATCTCCCAGTGTTTGTGTGAGCGATTTGAGGAGCAGATTTTGGTGGCGACTGGTTGCTAGGGTGCCCTCTGCATGGGCTTTAGAAAGATACCCGCCCCCGGCCAATCCCCCATCCCGCTCTCCACTGTACTCTCCACTTACGGGATGCCGTGGCTGCCACTCAGGTAGGCCGCCAAGCTATTACCCCTTTGTTCCAGCCTATCAGCGGGTGGTGCTGAGGATAATTGCCTTGCCCCGACTGCTGGCAACCCATGCTATGTCACTGGATGGAATTGAACCTTGTGTTTTTCTATATTTTCCATCAGCTGAAGCATTTCAGCTTGCCAGATGAAATGATTCCACCCCACACGGATGTGCTGTTCTGGGGTTTTTCCTGGATGCTCCCAGCCAAATTGGGGGTGCAGGGAGAGAGGGAGGGGGGAATCCGGTTGCACAAGTGGAAGTTGACGGGCTGAATGGGTGGACCTGACCCATAGACAAATAAGCAGAAGATTATGTGAGGTTTTTATCACCATTTGCAATAACAAATTCAACTCTTGGTCCAAACATATGCTAGTTCTTGAGACACAAAGGAATGCTGAAAGGAGGTTTGAAGTGGCTAAATCCCACTTGAAACTGATAGAAAACATTTTCTAGCTTTTGAGGTTCTTTTTAACTTTACAGCCCAGGGCAGTGGAGTTCAATCAACCAGAAGAGTCACAGATGTTGGAGCAGATTGACCACCTGTGAGCTAGCATTTATTTATAGATAACTGAAGATGACTTTTAGCATTGTGAGACAGATGTTATTGACTGGGTTTATTACTTTATTCTTCTCCAAGCTACTCTCACAGAATATATTTATTCCGTTCTCATATCTTTAAAGGCTATCAAGTTTGGTCTTGATATTCTACAGGGTCCAATTAAAGCAAAACTCTTAAAACAGGAATTTTATCAGAGGCTTTACTTATTTCACATCCTGTAAATCAAAAACAATTAGATTGTGGTTCACCAAATGAGTTGGGAGCGAGCCTCTGTCTCATTGATTTCACTGGAATCTAGCAAATACCCTTTATCACTTCTTTGTATTTCAGCTCAGTCAGGCAAAAAAAAAATGCATGGTAAAAAGAATATCACTACAGCTTTTGGAAATATCTGCATTTTAAAATTTGCAGTAATTGTAAAGCCTAATAGAAAGGGCAAACACTTTAGAAACAGCTAAAGCACCTCAGTGAAGGGGATTGGCCCTCTCAAGTTTTTTTCAATAAAATATTACTTGTGATTCATCTGGGTGCTTTTTTTAAAAAAAAAGAAATCTACAGAGTGAGATTTTTTTTAAAACCCACTTAAAACACTTCTAGGAAGTTACATGACATTAAAATAGCAAAACATACCAAAATAGAACATAAAAGTAAAAGTCTGTTATTCCGCTGCAGTAGTCCAAGCGCAACATTACACTGAAGGGGAAATGAAGAATTAGAATCCAAATGACTGGTAAAATAAATAGTAGTAAGCAGAATTCATTAAGCAATCTGTTTAACAACCACTTTGTGTTGTGTTTTAGTGACATGGATGAGATTATTACAACATTGCTTATAATATTACTTAGGCAAGAGGGAATTCATTTATCTGGATATTCGATTTATATCAGGATAGCCGATGGGGTATCCTCCAATTGCTTATTTGTTTGTTTATTGCATTTATATCCCACCTTTTTCTCCAAGGAGCTCAAAGGGACATGGTTCTCCCCTTCCTCATTTAAGCCCTGTGTGGTCGGTTAAGCTGAGAGGTACTGACTAGCCCAAGGTCACCCAGGAGTTTCATGGCCAAGTGGGCTTAGTGGGGATATCAACCCTCCCACATCCTAGTCTGACACTAAGCATATTGGGCTTCAACTCCCCTTATCTCTGATGATTGACTATGCTTGATGGGACTTGTGGACCTTCTGGATATTGTTGGGCTCCCACTCCTGGCTTGTATTGTTTTTTGCCTCCACATTTTAGGCAGCCATCTGTCTCAAGAGACAATGGTGTGCACTTCCAGGGGTGAAGACAAACCACTATGTTAGCAGCACTGAAGTGACCTCCCTGGGGTGCATGCCTGGGCAGTGTGTATGGAGGTCCTGGCCTGTCCAGACGACAGCCTTGCTGATGTGGTCCAAAGGGAAGCAGAGCAATGTGTTTGACACTGGCTTGGCTGCAGGAATTGCCTTAAGGAGGTAAACAAGGCACCATCTGACCGCCTTAGGGACTCCACTTCAGATTTGTTCAGGGTTCACTCCTTGGCCTTCTCTTCTCCCAAAGATATCCCGTAAGGCAGGGAAGGTTTAGGATCACAGTTTTCCTTCTCCTAGATGGGCTACCTTCCCAGGTTGACGAGCCCCATCTGCCCCTCACTTCCCCCTATAGCACCTGCAGAAACCGCCTTCTTGACTGCTGGACCCACCATTGGTCTCATCCTCACAATCCACCCAAGCCTGTCTTTGTATGCAGGGGAGGTCCCTAACTCACTGAGGGTTTGAGACCCATCGGCTACCCTCAGCTGATTTAGCCAGCCAGTCAAAGCTGTCCCCAGGGGAGTTCCACACAACTTTTAGGAGCCGCAGGTGAGAGCTCAGTGGGGTGCAGTGGGGACCAAAGGTGGACATGCTCCAAAAGGAGCATGACCAGAGGTACTACCCCTCCCTTAACATCCCAGACATCCCATGCAGCTCTCATTATACTTGACGTTTGACTATGCTGTCTGGGATTGCTGATGATGATTTTATTATTTATACCTCGCCCATCTGCCTGGGTTTTCCCAGCCACTCTGAGTGGCTGTTGTTAGGCTCCCTCTCCTGTTTTCTCTCTCCACATAGCAATAATCAATAATCTAGCAACCATCTATAATTCTATATGCATTCATTTATGTGCTTTTGTGGCTTTCTGCTGTTTTCTTCATGTTAGTACAGGCTTAACATAAGGGTATGTTAAGTATAAGGCTCGGGTTTCAATGATGAAGGATATATAATTGTGCCTTTTCTAGGTCATCAGTCTGTTTAAGGCACACTTACACATTCATTGCATTTTCGTGTGCTTTGCAAACACCTGAGAACTTACGGGGGGGAAACATTCACATTGCTGACTTGTAGGTCTCCTGAAATGAACCCCTGAGCACATGCATCTGACAGCAGCTGAGATCAGCATGTCAGCAATTCAGATCTTGCATTATTAATCAGGATGCAGATGTGAGGATCACTCCGTGCCAGATAATAATGAACTGTCCAAATCGGTTGTTGAGTAAGTGTGATTAATACAAGATCCTTGCCAGCTAAAGCTGAAGGAAAAACTGCAACTGCTCAGCTCAGCAAAACCTCAGAGAAGCAAAGTCCTGGAAGGACAAGGGTCCACTGATTTCTCCAGAGGAACCTTTGAATGGCAGCCTCGTTGAACAAGCGGCGTTAAGGAGCAAAAAGGTCTTCTAGATGCAGGAAAAGATTCCAAGCATAACACTTGAAGCTAGGGAAATGACCCCGGAGCAGAGGGGGCTTTGAAAGCCCTGTTTCCCACTCTTATCCATCACAAAGCCTTGCACTTGCTGGGACGTGGGTGACGCTGTGGTCTAAACCACTGAGCCTCTTGGGCTTGCCGATCAGAAGGTTGGTGGTTTGAATCCCCCAACGGGGTGAGCTCCTGTTGCTCTGTCCCAGCTCCTGCCAAGCTAGCACTTTGAAAGCACACCAGTACAAGTAGATAAATAGGTACTGCTGTGGCGGGAAGGTAAACGGTGTTTCCATGCATTCTGGCTTCCATCATGGTGTCCCATTGCACCAGACCTAACTGTCTAGGGGCTCTTTTACCTTTTACCTACACTTGCTAGAAATTGGTGGGCAAACCAACAGATTGTGATTGAGAGCCTTAGTTGCAAATCATAGAATCATAGAGTTGGAGAGGCCCCTGAGGATCATATAGTCCAGCCCCCTGCAATGCAGGAATATGCAGTTGTCCCTTATGGGGATTGAACCTGCAACCTTGGAGTTATCGGCACCAAACTCCCAGCTATCCATGCTCAGTTCCTCAGCTTCTTGCCATCAGCTGGGCAGCAGGCTGACCATTGCTGCTGCTTCTAGGTAACAGTGGTGTTTCTCACCACTTTTTCTTACACCCCCCCCCCTTTGGACCATGTGAGGGTGTTTCAAAGTGACCACTGACCACCGATTGCTGAATTTCATGGAAGTCTTTGGAGGGAAAGGAAAGGTGAGACAATAATGCGGCACAGTGGAGGAAACTTCTTCTCTGAATCTTCCTTTTGAGAGCCCATTCTTCTGTTCCTCTTTGGCACAATTGCATATTCCTCTTAAACATATTGAAAGAGGCTTTATTCGCAAGCATCTTTGCCTCACTCCCCAACTCCAAAAGTGTGTCCCACCTAAATTGCTATTTGAAATAATCAGATTTTAGTTTTTCTATGCAGGTCAGCCAGAGGCGCAGGCAATTGGGGGGGGGCACAAAAATCGGCTTTAAAATATGTCCATAAATATTAATATTGATTATTGCCTCATAAGAAATGGTTTTAAATAGAGGGTGAATTGAATGGGGGGGCTGGGTTGGAGGAGGGGTGGAAAGAAGAGCTAATTTATCCGTGGCTAGGGGACACAATCTGGGTGGTTCTGCCAGGGACAGGGACACAAGATACCTAAGTATGGCTCTGAGGTCGGCAAAAGAGCACTCAGAAAGCAGCTTTTTAGATATACAGTGGTACCTCGCAAGACGAATGCCTCGCAAGACGAAAAACTCGCAAGACAAAAGAGTTTTTTGTTTTTTGAGTTGCTTCGCAAGATGAATTTCCCTATGGGCTTGCTTTGCAAGACGAAAACGTCTTGCGCTTTTTTCTTAAAACCGTCAGTGCATTCCTATGGGAAACCGTCAATGCATTTCCTATGGGAAACCGTGCTTCGCAAGACGAAAAATTCACAAGACGAAAAAACTCGCAGAACGAATTAATTTCATCTTGCGAGGCACCACTGTATGCATCAATTTTCTCTTTCCCAGGCTAAACACACCCGTCCTTTTCAGTCTTTCGCTGTGTCACTTTCTAGTGGTGAAATGGTTCTCTTCCCGCTTCTCTGTGTATTAAACGAATAATTTTGTTCTAATTGCGAGTGGGAAAAGGCTGCACAGGGTGCTCATTTTGTGGGGAAGGCACTCTTTGTATGCACAAAGGCATTCTCTCCTTGCCATTTAACATGGCACTGATTTGAGGGCTTAATCGGTGGCCAATACTCCCATCTACAGGAAGTTGTGTGGCATTATTAATGCTCAGCACCATGTATACTGAACGCAGTGGTGTATGGGATGAGTGCATGCGTGTGTGAAAGAGAACTTGCCTTGAATTGGTTCCCCTTACAAAAGTGCATTGTGAAAACTTTTCCATTGGGTGCAATGGAGAAGCTCAAGGTCCAGCAGGAAAGTGATGGTTGGTTTTCTTTCTTTCTCGGACTTCCGTAATGAGAGTGACCGAAAGTTTTAAGGTGTGCAACTGTGATACCACAAGCTTCTATGTGCCCATCTTCCAGCCTATAAACTACCATCCCTCCCTCCCCCCCCCCCACTCTTGTCTTCTTCCAATCTTTTGCTGCTTTTGATTAAGACATATAAACCCCTTCGCAGTTGATATTATCATACTGTTGTGAGTACCGGCCCTTTTCTCCACAGAATGGTGTTGTCCGCTTTAGCGGGGGACTTTGCTCTGAATGTAAAATCCCCTCAAAAAGTGGGCAACTTTGGTATGAAAGCAGGGTCAGGGCCTTTCCCCCCAGGACCCGGAACTCACCAGAACCCGGCACCTCTCAGTTGGGCGCCATTGTCATTATAAGCGAACAAGAGAGACATTCATTGTGAGTTCTGGCATCTCTGCTTTTTTTTTTAAAGAAAAATAGCACAGAGCAGGGTCATCAGATCAGTCTGCCCATGGCATAAGGCGGTGGTTTTCAACCAGTGTGTTATGGCACCCTGGGGTGCCTTGAATGATGGTCAGGGGTGCTGCAGGCAGCACTGGCCTCTGTCCCTCTTTCCTTCCCTCTCTCCTATGATGCCCTCTTGTGTCTCTGCCTCCCAAAGGCTTGTGTAGCTGTTTGTTGCAGCAGCCCTGGCTACAAGCTCCCTAGGCGAATGGTGCCTTTGGGGCTGGCCACGGGGGTGCTTCCCAGGCCCATGGGGAGCAGTGGGAGAAGGCATCTCTCTTTGGGACAGCGGGGCAGCTCAGAGAGTGGAGGTGGCAGCATTGCCTGCCCAGAGGACTCCCAAGCAGAGGGGAGAGGAGGCTGAGGAAACACTCCACAGGGGAGGGTGTTCGAAAAAGGATGAGAGGCTGCCAGCTCTAACTGACCTAACTGGGCTCCTGAGCCCCACAGGGGTGCCGCAGAAAGGATGTAGTTGGTCAAGGGTGCCGTAAACTCAAAAAGGTTGAAAACTTCTGGCATACGGAATTGCAAAATAACTTGGCTTAATATGTAAGAGATTCTAAAATTAAACTGACTGTGCCCGGGTACTTTCATTTACAGTGGTACCTCTAGTTACGAACTTAATTCGTTCTGGAGGTCCGTTCTTAACCTGAAACTGTTCTTAACTAGAGGCGTGCTTTTGCTAATGGGGCCTCTTGCTGCCGCTGCGCTGCCGGCACACAATTTCCTTTCTCATCCTGTGGCAAAGTTCTCAACTTGAGGTAACTCTTCCAGGTTAGCGGAGTTTGTAACCTGAAGCTGAGGCGTTTGTAACTTGAGGTACCGCTGTACATGGTTTGGTTTTGTTTGGTTTTTTTAAATATCTCTATAGGTTCCCTCACCCACCCACCCCTGACCTCTTCATTTGTGCATTGAGCCACCCCAGATGCTTGGATTTCAGATATTGTTAAGAATGGTTGCCACACACATGGAGCTTTGTCTTCAGGGAAAGGGGTTAAGGAGTGTACATTCCCGTGTGTGTGAAGCTCCCATACACGACTGTTGTATCACATACACAGAGGTTGGTACTGATGCCCCAGCAGGCTAGAAAGAGAAAAGAAGCCCCAATAAGGGCACTCTCTGGTGCTTTCTCACTTTTTTGCTCCTTCTCCGCCTCCTTCTGGCCAAACCCCATTGGCAATTATTTCCTGCCTTCTTTTATATACACTGCAGGCTTCACTTTGCTCTTGGGAGCAGGCAGAGGTTACCACTATATTCCCATGCTATTACTACTGATCTCCCAGAAGCATAACCTTCCTGTTACCTCCCCACCTTGTGGTCAAAGCCTTGCATACTCTGAAAAACCTGTGCAGCTATGGATTAGTTTCGCTGCTCCAAACGTCTGATAAGTCTTCCAGGACTCCCAAGGTTTTCCCAGGAACACATTTTGAAAACAACAGACCTTGCCCCCATTATTCACCTCATAGTAAAATGCCATTGTTTTGGTTTATGGGAAGAGGGATGACACCATTTGCAAGCAAAAGGTCGTAGATTCAACCCCTGGCAATCTCTGAGCAGGACAGTGAAAGAGTCCTATCCAAAATGCTGGAGAGCTGTAGACCAGGAACAGGGAGCCTTTGACCCTCCAAATCATAGAATTATAGAACTTTAGAGTTGGAAGGCAATCTAAGGATTATCTAATCCAAGCCACTGCAAAAATATGCAACTGTCTCATACAGGCATTGAACCTGCAAACTTGGCTTGAATGTTGTTGAACACCAAGTGCCATCAATCCCTGTTGCCATGACCAGTGGTCTGGGTGATGGGAGCTGGGGTCAAGAAACATCTTAAGGGCTACTTATCTGTAGACCCTCTTGAGCTAGATAGACCAACGGTAGAAGGTGGCTCTCTGTTTTCCTACCTCTGACCCCAGACAAAGAATAGATAGCCCAGAAGCGGCCAGTTGGAAGCTTTGATTGTGTGTGCTGTGCAATATAGCAGAGGAATGTGTTTTCTTCTTCCGTTGACAGCATGCTGTGTGTTGCACGCTGGTTTTCCCAAGAGGAGCAGTTGACCTGAGTTTGGCTACCACCTCCCCTTTCCCTGAGCTGTAGTTGAGTTTGCTCTTGTTTGACCCATAAGTGACAGACTTGCCAAAGAAGAACAATGGGAAGTTTGTGAAGACAGTCATCATTTCAGCTTTGCACTTGTAAGATGCATACTGGTCTATTGTTTGCTTATTGAAAGACACTAAAGGCTGGCTGCATTATATATATATATATATATATATATATATATATATATATATATATATATATATCTGCAACAGAGAGGAGGAGGGTGAAGGAAATATGACAGCTTATTAATGCATATATCTTCTCCCTGCTCATCGCAGTCCTATCTGCTTAGTTTATAGGTGGGTGCAGAAACCCCACACAATTTTTTTGCTTGCCTGTTCCTTGCTCAAGAAGCTTTGCAAGGTGTTGGAGAGCAGTTTTTGCAAGTGCAGGAGGCAACGGGCCAACTCAGGCAAATGAGAAAATGCAATCAAAGCAAACGAATGATTCCAATTTACTTTAAATATTCCTCATGGTGATGTTGTTCTCGGAATAGTTGTCCTCAGATGAAAGATGCATGTACTCTTTACCTGAGGCCTTTATATGCATGTAGGTTAGAAACACTGGGAGGAAATATGGCTTGATAGGGAAGGGGGACATTTGTGCAGACCTATTTAAGCCTTTTTTTTCCCCTTTCTGCAGAGAGATCATGAAATATATTTTAAAATATTTCCTTATACTCACAAAGATTTCTTTTTTCTTTCTCATTTATCATTTCAACCCAGGGCATTCTCTAGCATCTCAATTTAGTGTCTCAACATGTTTTGAATGGTTTTGATTGATTCATTGCCATAAAACGCCTACTTTCTCATTTGAAAGGTTATTAGGAGGAGTGCAAGGCCTTCTGGTTTGATTTGGCTTTTATCAAATCCATAAGCCATTATCTAGAACATAAGAATGGAATGTGCTGGATTAGGCCCACGGCTCATGGACACAGTACAATTTTAGAGTTTCACTAGAGATTTCATCTAGTCCAGCGCCCTGTTCCCATGAGATAAAAACATATTGCTCTTGCCAAAGAGCATGGCATCATCCAAAGAAGAAAAAACAAAACACCAATCACTATATATGCAATAAAACCATGGTCAAATCCACCAAATTTCCTTATTACACAGAATAAAAAGTAATTCTCAAATGTGGAAATTACATCACTGAGTCCCCTTTGCAACTGACCACCAGCCCACCCAGTTGTTTCTTTCTAATCTTCCTAGCTGCCAAGGCACAGAGAGCCACCTTATAAGTCACAGGGTCATCAGTATCACCCAGCAGCCATTTCACCCTCTCTGCCCTGGTTAGATTTGTTTCCTTTGTGCGTCCTGTTTTCTCATCGGCCAGACCAGATGCCTATGGGAACCCCCAAAATAGGATCTATGCTATAAAGCTGAATATTTAATTCTAAACTTAGATTTATTGTAATGGAATTTTTCGTGTGCGTATTTCAAACTTTGATGCAAACTTAAACTTAGGTACCGAGTTCTGCTATTGGTGCCGGTAGATAATAGTACCTGTTACTCCATTTCTCTCGCTTACGTGCAGAAGCACATACACCACCGCACTTGATTGCATTGTGAAGAGAACATGTTTGGTTTTCCCTTTTGCGTAAGGCAAGGGGAGTATTAAGCATCTTGCTACAGGTGCTCGAGTTGGAACCTTGAAAAGTTGCTTTGGCATTTGCTGAAGCACTGCATTCATGGAAAGGTGAAATTTCACTGCAGGGGGAATAAAAGGAATTTAGTGGCTGCAATTAGGAAATTCTTCTGAGGGGTGCCTATCTGTAGCTCGTGGACCGTGTCCACAAACATTGACCAAATGCAAAATGTTGTTTCTGACTGTTAATCAGAGCAGTGACATGGCCCTCTGGGATGGGAAAGCAAACTTTGCTTTACTGTGAGATTTTAGGAAAACACAGTTCTTTTTCCACACGGGCCGTTAAAAGCATGACTTCTAATCCTATTTTTAATGGCAGGCTTATTCTGCACTGTGCCTATGCCTTGTGCTGCATCACCAAGGTTCGATGACTGCTGACAACCCGCAAGGGATCAGAGGGAATCTTTGCTGTATAGGTCGCCAGGAGGCAAGATGAACCTCCTGCCACACCCCAGTCCAGTGGCTCTGACGCTTGGGTTTCCAGCTGTGGTTGGACTACAATGCCCATCATCCCTAGCTAGCAGGAGCAGTGCCCAGGGATGATGGGCATCGTAGTCCAACAACAGCCGGAAACCCAAGTTTGAGAAACTCGTGCTCTACCGACTCAGCTACCCTAGAGAGCAGCTTTTTGCATCTTTCCTCTGTTTGGAGTGAATGGGAGGGTGTCTAGTTCCAGCATCCAGTGAAATAGGATTTTAAGGGGAGTGTTTTAGGTTGCAGAGACAGAACAAGTGCAAACAACTTTTTCCATTTCCTTCATAAAGGGTTACAGCAGTTAACATATGAACATGCACAAAAATGGTGAGTTTGTGTGCCACACAGGCAGATAAAATATACATTAGCTCAAAAGCCATATTGGTTTGAAAAACAAAAATATATATAAAGTTTCTGGGAATAAAGCCAGGGTTCAAGATACACTTAGGAATTGTGAGCCTGCAAAGTTCGACTTACGAACTGCCTGATTTCGAGTTTCTGCGGTATCACTAATTGGTTGTAATGGTTGTAATGCCAAAACGCAGCATATCTCCTTCGGTTTAGTTACAAAACACATTTGTGGTTTGCAAGGAAGCCTTTCCAACAGAAGATTTGTTTCTTCTGTGAAATAAATCATAGTCGTTTTAACTTAATACTGAAATAAGAATGGAAACCTTTCAGGCTTTCTGTCAGATTCCAAGAGAGTTGATTTTGTTTTTTTCCCTTTCTTTCAAGTGATGCTAGCGCAGGGTAGCAAATGTATTGTCAGAGGTCTGCTGAAACACAGGTGTGTATGTCCTAAGGGGATCCCAAGAGATCTAATCTGAGTTTTACATATTGTACAAAGATGGGCTGAAAGAAAATCAAATAGCTGCACCTTCTAGAAACACAAGGGGGACGACGGGGTGAATAATTGAGAATGACTAAGTCTGTTAACTGGTTTGGCCTGCCTTAACAGTAGTAAATGTTTCTCTTTGCATGGAAATCTTCGCTGATTGCTTTCGAAAAACAAACAAGGTTTCTTTAGTTGGATGAACATGTTCTGAGCACATTAAGATTTGCATCACTCATTGGCAGAGCAAAGTTGGGCTGACTTGTTGTTTATAAACATGTCTTGATAGCCTAGCGTACGAACCCAGATGCAAATGCAATTTTTCAATTTATGCTTATGGGGTGGTATTGATTTATTTATTTACACAGAGACACCATTCAGCTTGTTTCTCGTATCGCATGTAAAAGTGAAGACAAGCGAGTACAAGGAATTTATAGCCTCAAAGGCCCACAGGAGAGAGAGAGCAAGCGCTGAGATATGCCAGTAGTTTAATTTGATATTAAAGGAGTACTCGTAAAAAACAAGAAAAGTTATTCAAACAGTTTGCTGTGAGCTTTGTAAAATTTGATGTGTGCTATGCACCTGGCAACACATAGTCCTGGCATGCGTCTTCCATATGCAGTGAAATAATGGCATGTTTATTTATTTCATAAAATTTAGATACTGCTTGATGGTAGGGGAAACCGTCAAAACAGCCTACAAATTTTTGTAAAAAAAATTATCACTAAAAACGCACACAGTAAATTAAAAACCCAGACCCCAATAGAATAGACTCAAGAAATAATGGCATGGTGCTTAGTTCCTTTAATATGTAAGATGCTGCATGCCCTTTAGTGCCCATTAGATAACCCATTGCTGAGGAAGGGTAAGTATATGGCTTGCTTCTCCATTCTGTACTCTGGGTGGCAGATGTGGTCACTGGCCCATAGGCCTGTTGACCGGAACTACTGGATTAGTAAGGGGTGAGATGAAACTTCAGGTTACTTCCCTTACTCAAGCCTGCTCTGTTAGTGAGGAATAGTTGGTGTAGCTGTGACCATGGGAAGGAAGGGTTAGGCTGTGGAACAGAAGGACCACAACAACTCAATGACTGCCTCTCTCTATATGAACCTACCTGGACCCTGAGATCATCTTCTGAGGCCCTTCTTCATGTGCCTCTCCCATGAGAGGTCCAGAGGGTCGTAACATAAGAATGGGCCTTTTCTGCAGTGGCTCCTCATCTGTGGAATGCTCTCCCCAGGGAGATTCGCCTGGTGCCTTCATTATACACGTTTAGGTGCCAGGCAAAAATGTTCCTCTTTAACCAGGCTTTGGGCTGATGGACATCCAATGCCCTTTCAAAATAGGTTGTGGAAGGGGGATTATTGAGTTCTTCTTGTTTTTATTATGTATTTTGTGTTTTATATTGTGATTTTATGTTGTGAACTGCCCTGAGACTTAAGAGTATAGGAAGCTATGCAAATTTTAATAGTAGTAGTAATGTGCAGTGCATTTGTGGGACTGACTGGATTCATTGTGAAATCATTTGTTTGTTCTCTAACTGGTGTGATTGGTTTATTGTATTCCAATCTATATAATTACAAGGTTATATAAATGGCAAGGTCAGGTTTTAAGCTTGCTTTTGATCTACAGTAATCTTGACCTGATAAAGGATCAGTGTGGGAGTTCTTTTATGATATAGAAACCTTCATGTTCCATCTCTCATAATAAAATGTTTTCTCTTGATCCTAGTGATGTTGCCTACTGGTTTCTATGTGCCTTAAACAAAAAGGTGATTTGTGTGATACGTTAAGTCAAAAGTGGCCCATAAAGTAGCCCTAAATACATCATTACCTTTTAAAACTGCATCAGGTTTTACCTGACAGATAAGGACTGTCCTATCTGTGGAGTCTCCTTCTTTGGAGGTCTTTAAGCAGAGGCTTGACAACCATATGTCAGGAGTGCTCTGATGGTGATTCCTGCTTGCCAGGGGGTTGGACTCGATGGCCCTTGTGGTCTATTCCAACTCTATGATTCTATGATTCCTGCTGCCAGCGCAGCTGGTGAACATGGAAGTGAATGGAAATAGATCAAAATTAAGTGTTCTATCTGACAGACACAACTTTTTTTGGTTTCCATGGGTTTCTTCAAAGAGTCGGCAATCGCTAGTGATCTATTATGAGCGCTTGTGAAATTTCTACACTGTTATCCCCCCCCCCGTGCAAGCTGTCTTATATTAAATCTGTTTCCCAAACTTGGATCTCCAGCTGTTTTTGGACTACAACTCCCATCATCTGTAGCTAGCAGGACCCAGTGGTCAGGAGTGATAGGAACTTTAGTCCCAAAACTGCTGGAGACCCAAGTCTGGGAGACACTGTTTTAAATTATGCTTTTTGTTTTACATGCAGAGGCTTTTTCTTTTATATGGATCGGTGCTCAGCAGCTACAAGCGCTGCATTTGGATAAAGCTTTTCTTTCTGGGGTCATCAGTTATAAAAATAATGGATTGCTTCCTGTTCCTGCCAGCTTATTTGATCAAAGTATGAAGTTCATTGGGAACTGCAAGTTACATACATAGCATGGAATCCAAGTCATACATTCTTGTTGGTTGATGTTGATTACATTAACTGTTTGTGCCTGTACACCCGCCCCAATAATTCAAAGCAGGTTATTCCGAAAAAGCAAGCGAGCAAGCTCCAAAGTTATTTCCTCCTCAGGAGTGGAAGTGAACCTCAACCACCGTTGAATCTGTTGCTGACGTTGCGTGAGCCAACAAGCTATTTGGCTCTAGTGTCTGATGGAGCATTTCAGTTTCATCAGTGAACTCGGTAATTTGGCAGGTCTAAAGTTCAGTCCCGATGCCTCTAGATTGGCATTGGTGAGATATGGTTAGTGGACAGAAAATCTGCCCCTGCCCCAGTGCTATTTTTCTAGAAAAAGGGGTGCTGGAACTCAGCACAAACGCCTCCCTTGTTTGTCCCATTTTTCTGAGAAGTGAGAAAGCACAGTATGAAGAGAGAGAAAACATGCACACTCTTTCTCCTCACTTCCTCTTGCGCTTGCCGATCAGAAGGTCGGTGGTTCGAATCCCCTCGACGGAGTGAGTTCCCGTTGCTCTGTCCCAGCTCCTGCCAAGCTAGCACTTCGAAAGCACACCAGTGCAAGTAGATAAATAGGCACTGCTGTGGTGGGAAGGTAAACAGCGTTTCCGTGCACTCTGGCTTCTGTCACGGTGTCCTGTTGCGCCATAAGCAGTTTAGTTATGTTGGCCACATGACCTGGAAAGCTGTCTGTGGACAAATGCCAGCTCCTTCAGCGTGAAAGTGAGCTGAGCACCAAAACCCTATAGTCGCCTTTGGCTGGACTTAACTGTCCAGGGGTCCTTTACCTTTGTTGTTGTTGTTTAGTCGTGTCTGACTCTATGTGACCCCATGGACCAGAGCACGCCAGGCACTCCTGTCTTCCACTGCCTCCCACAGTTTGGTCAGACTCATGTTTGTAGCTTCGACAACATGTCCAACCATCTCGTCCTCTGTCGTCCCCTTCTCCTTGTGCCCTCCATCTTTCCCAACATCAGGGTCTTTTCCAGTGAGTCTTCTCTTCTCATGAGGTGGCCAAAGTATTGGAGCCTCAGCTTCAGGATCTGTCCTTCCAGTGAGCACTCAGGACTGATTTTTCTTAAGAATGGATAGGTTTGATCTTCTTGCAGTCCATGGGACTCTCAAGAGTCTCCTTTACCTTTACCTTACCTTAAGTTTAAAAGGTTCCTCCAGAAACAAGGCTGGCTAGATTGCTTCTTCTCCAACGTGTTCTGTGAGGGAAATCTCTCCCTGCAGACTCCAAAAGATGAACACCCGCAGGAAGAACACATAGTTCTGTTGGGCTTAGGGTGGGTTGAGTTTTCTCATCTACCACCCCGCCTCAGTTATAATCTTCTAGCTTTATTTCTCTTCCATGGCTTCTAACAGATTGAAAAGGGCAAATGTCAGTAGAATCTATTGCCCTGCCCAAGCCATATCTATGGAAGAGAGATGCTAGACACGGGTGACACCTGCTGGTAATGATCATTTTGATTGGTAAACAGAGGAGATAGGCAGCATTATTATTTTTAATCATTTGTATTAAGTTTCCCATTTTAACAATCCAATCAAATCACATTTAATGTTCCACATTATACAAATACATATCAAATAGTCCAAATATTCTGCCTAAATTATAAATTTTTTTGTTGGGACTTCCCATGCTTCAAGTTCAAGGCAGAAGCATCTAGGAAGCCTCTCAGCCAGTGGAAATACGTTAATAATGAGTGTGGGCAACAGGAGTAAGCCTAGACTATGACTTTTAAAGTTCTGGGGGGCTCAGAATCTCGTGAGGGATCCTGCACTGGTTCATAAGAATGTAGGTGGTGCTATAGGTGGTGCTATAGATTCCTTATGTTAAAATGAAGAGCTAGATCTGAGATCCACCCCAAAATATGCCAATGGTTTGAAAGAGTAATCTATAATCTTCTTAAAGCTTTGGGGGGTTTAGAAGTGGCAGTTAACTGGCTGACCTAAATATGCAAATATTAAAGGAATGTGTGGGGTTCTGAACATGAGTAAATAAATACTATATCAAGTTTTGAAATATCTGCTTAGGATATTTTATAGACTCATGGTCTTCTGACTTCATCTGCAATGAGATGGAAATATAACATCTATGATTAATAGAAATGTCTTCAAAGACACTTGGGCATCACTGTAGATCAGAATAGTTATGCTGCATTTGTTAAAGTCAGAAAGCTAAAATTTGGTGTAATTTGTGTAAATTGGTGTAAAATTTGGTCCAAAACATATTGATTACTAAGTGAAACGTTTGTACAGTGGTACCTCAGGTTAAGTACCTAATTCGTTCCGGAGGTCCATTCTTAACCTGAAACTGTTCTTAACCTGAAGCACCACTTTAGCTAATGGGGCCTCCTGCTGCTGCCGTTCTGCTGGAGCACGATTTCTGTTCTCATCCTGAAGCAAAGTTCTTAACCCGAGGTACTATTTCTGGGTTAGTGGAGTCTGTAACCTGAAGCGCATGTAACCTGAAGCGTATGTAACCCGAGGTACCACTGTACTAAGTGAAACATTTGTACACTGAATAGTCAAAACACACATAGCAAAGCCTAGCGTCAAAGCCACACATGAGACGACACGCAATGGTGTGTTACTTGCCTCCTCACATCTTTGAAACATCCTTGGAAGAGGGGAAGAAAGAGCTATGTCGTATTCAAGAATTTATGTATGCTGGTAGATTGCCGGCTGCATTCATAATTAAATGGAACGCATTAAATATTAATATTTTCATAGAAATTTTATCATTCCTATTTAAAGTTAAATGTGATCCAAAAGCGCTTTCCTGGCAGTTTTCTTTTTGCATTTCATTTCCACCTGACCTCAATCACCTACATTCCTCCCCACGGACCCTGTACCCCAGCCATGCATATATATCCTTGCCAGTTCAGGATTATACTTTCATACCCTCCAACATTACTCAGATGAAAATAGTGACATTTTTCACTCCCCCCAACTGCCCCTCCTCAACCCCCCATTTTTGTCCCCCGCTGAGCATTTCCATCCCCTTGCTTTCTGCCTGCACCTCTTTTGCCTATTGATGTTTATTGGTTTTTCCAGTTTTTTTAATGAATCAATGCCAAGTTACATCATATTACATCAAATTTAATACAAGAAATTGACTTTTCTCTCTTCGTCCTAGACGCGTTCCTGGTTTCCCCCCATTACAGCTTACTATTGCACAATTATCCCTGATTCACGATCCATTCCTTATGTTCAACTCCCATTATCCATCAACTGTTGATTTATCCATTCCTACTTGTATATTTTGGGACACGGTTGGCGCTATGGGTTAAACCACAGAGCCTAGGACTTGCCGATCAGAAGGTCGGCGGTTTGAATCCCCGCGATAGGGGTGAGCTCCCGTTGCTCGGTCTCTGCTCCTGCCAACCTAGCAGTTCGAAAGCACGTCAAAGTGCAAGTAGTTAAATAGGTACCGCTCCGGCGGGAAGGTAAACGGCATTTCCGTGCGCTGCTCTGGTTTGCCAGAAGCGGCTTAGTCATGCTGGCCACATGACCCGGAAGCTGTACGGAGGCTCCCTTGGCCAATAAAGCGAGATAAGCGCCACAACCTCAGAGTCAGCCATGACTGAACCTAATGGTCAGGGGTCCCTTTACCTTTACTTGTATATTTACCAAACAATATTGTATACCCTTATACAACCCCTTGCCTATCTGTTCTAAATCATTGCTTATTATTTCTATGTTAATTTCCCTTTCCTATCTTCTTATCATCTTGCGTGTGCAGCTTTTCAAAAAAAAAAAAAAAGACTATTCGCTCTTCATTTTAGATATATCTCAGGTTTTTCCCCCTTTGCTTCTTGATATGGCATCTATAATTCACATGGCATCTATAATGGCATCTATAATTCACAATCCATTCCTTATGTTCAATTCCCGTTTCCCATCAGCTGTTGTTTTATCGATACATCATATACCGTTAAAGAGCAAAAGAGGTTACACATTTCAGTGGTGTAGTGGTTAAGCCAGTGTGGTGTAGTGGTTAAGAACGGTAGTCTCGTAATCTGGTGAACCGGGTTCGCGTCTCCGCTCCTCCACATGCAGCTGCTGGGTGACCTTGGGCCAGTCACACTTCTCTGAAGTCTCTCAGCCCCACTCACCTCACAGAGTGTTTGTTGTGGGGGAGGAAGGGAAAGGAGAATGTTAGCCGCTTTGAGACTCCTTAAAGGGAGTGAAAGGCGGGATATCAAATCCAAACTCTTCTTCTTCTTCTTCTTCCTTGCCTATCTATTTTAAATCACTTAGCTTTCTGCCCACACCTAAGAGGCCCCTCAGCCTTTTCTCCTCATTGCCCTCTTCTATGAGGTCACATAAAAAGGCAATTCTCACTTTGCCACTTCCATTTATATGGAATCTCTCCCGACGAAGACGTGCAAAAGCTCCATCACCTGCAAACTGGCTCTCAGTGAGCATGGTTAAAAGGATGCCCGCGAGTCTCTTAACTTCATTCATTCAAGATGTATTGTGAGCTATTGATTAAGTTTTCTATTTAAGTTTCTCTGATTGGAAGGAGTCAGCTAAAGATCCAGATATGATCCAGATACAGTGGTACCTCAGGTTAAGAACTTAATTCGTTCCGGAGGTCCGTTCTTAACCTGAAATTGTTCTTAACCTGAAGCACCACTTTAGCTAATGGGGCCTCCTGCTGCCACTGCACCGCTGGAACACGATTTCTGTTCTCATCCTGAAGCAATAGTACCCAAGGTACTATTTCTGGGTTAGCAGAGTCTGTAACCTGAAGCGTATGTAACCTGAGGTACCACTGTACGTGGAAAATATGGCTCTTGAAGCTGCTTACAGTGTTTGATGGTCCTCGTTTCTTTGATTAGGTCTCTTGGTTTTTCCCCCAGTTGCAAGTGTAGCATGCCATTCCCCCCATCTGTAGACCATGATGTGCCCAAGAAGAGGACAAAATCTGCCTCGGAAACAGAGCTGCTTCTAAATATAATTGCATAAAACCACAATGTAATCTAATATCAGTACAGCACTGTATTCTTCTGCTTCAGTTGTTGGATGTCTTAAAGGGGGGAGAAGGGAGAGCTCAATATCTTTCTCTTTCTTTCTTTCTTTCTTTCTTTCTTTCCAGAATGCATTTTTCTTCATCCAGAATCAACGCAGTGTGTTGTGTTGGATGTTGTTCTTCAGATGTAATTGACCTCCTCCTTTGTGCTGGCAGAAGAAAGCCTTTCAAAAATATTTCTCTCCTAAAGCGTGATATGGCACAGACATTTCCCATTTTGTTTTCCATTTTGTCTAATTATAAGACCTTATGCTTGAAAGCTGAACCACAAAGCAGAATACCTACTGAGTTTCTGTTACCCTAGAGCCCCACCCTGCTCTCTCCAAGTATAAGCACTCCTCCAAAAAAAATAGTAGTTTAAGCAGCCTTAAAATTTAGTATACAGTATACTTAACCTCGGGTTAAGTACTTAATTCATTCCGGAGGTCCATTCTTAACCTGAAACTGTTCTTAACCTGAAGCACCACTTTAGCTAATGGGGCCTCCTGCTGCTGCTGCGCCGCCAGAGCACAATTTTTATTCTCATCCTGAAGCAAAGTTCTTAACCCAAGGTAATATTTCTGGGTTAGCGAAGTCTGTAACCTGAAGAGTATGTAACCTGAAGCATATGTAACCCAAGGTACCACTGTAATTGACATTATTATTTATAACTACCTTTTCAGTGAAGAACATGCCACCCAACATTCGATGAATGGGCAGGAGAGGAAGCAAAGGGCAAAAGCTGAATATGTTCATTTCTCCAAGGTGGTGGTCTCAAGCGAAGAGTCCAAGATAACAATAAGAATAAGAATAATGTTATTATTTATACCCCCACCCATCTGGCTGGGTGGTCCCAGGCACTCTAAAACAAAACATTCGTGCAGATTCAGAAATCTGCAAACGTTAAGAATTTCATATCAGTCTCCAAGCGTTTTCAACCACCTGCCAGTCAGCTCGTAACAAAAGCAGGGCTTTGCATTCCCTTCGATGAGAGGGAAATGATCTGCACACCCACATATGTTTTCTATTTCATATTCAAAACAGTTTGCTCTTATAGAAGAGAATAGACACGCATAAACACACCATGTGCACATGCGTGATTGTGGCTGCCGAAGCTTTGATGAGCAATCTGTCCTTGGTGCCAGCGACCCCTGATAACATTCGTTGCCTTTCCCTGCCTGCCAGTTTTCCCAAGTCATTCCGATGGACATGGTCAAGCGATCCCTCGCTGCGATATTTGCATGCCGTGCTTACCTAGGTGTAAGGAAGGCTACTATTGGCTGGATTTACCAGGGGCAAAGCTTTGACTGTCACCAGCTAGGAATTCCGAAGCTCTTATTTGGCAAGAGTCTGTGGGACAAATTGAAAAAACTGATAACAATAAATGAAAAATACATTATGATGATTCTTTTTTCTGACTGTATTTCAGAATTTTGAGTTACTAGGTTGAAGAAGGGGATTTTGCTTAGATCAAGGAAAGAGAATTCAGTAAAATAGGGGGGGGAGCCCTTTTTCAAACCCTCGAAGGGGTGATCTGCATTCACGGCCCCATGGACAAGAAAGATGTTTTCATGTTTGTACCTTGACTTCTGGGATGCGGGTGGCACTGTGGTCTAAACCATAGAGCCTAGGGCTTGCTGATCAGAAGGTCGGCAGTTCAAATCCTCACGATGGGTGAGCTCCCATTGTTTGGTCCCAGCTCCTGCCAACCTAGTATTTTGAAAGCACGGCAAAGTGCAAGTAGATAAATAGGTACCGCTCCGGCGGGAAGGTAAACGGCGTTTCCATGCACTGCTCTGGTTTGCCAGAAACGGCATAGTCATGCTGGCCACATGACCCGGAAAAACTGTCTGCAGACAAACGTCAGCTCCCTCGGCCAGTAAAGCGAGATGAGCACCGCAACCCCAGAGTCGTTCGCGACCGGACCTAACGGTCAGGGGTCCCTTTACCTTTACCTTGACTTCTGGTTGCGGAGGGTATATATTTTCCCAGGGGGAAGTGAATCGAGTTTGGGAAGGGTTTGTTTCTAAGAACTCAAAGAGGCACTGTGACCCATTGTTATCTCAAGACTGGAAGAAACCTTAGTGACTCTAGGGAGGGAGTTTGATGTTTTTGCTACTTTACAACGCAGTGAGATGCATGTCTACTCAGAAGTAAGTCCCATTGAGCTCAATGGTGCTTACTCCCAGGTAAGAGTATATAGGATTGCAGCATAAGCTTCCATTCAGGAATATATTCATCTGTGGCAGTGGGAGTGAGAACTAGTCAAATTCTGCCTTTTCTCTCAGTCGCACGTTGTTTGACCATTTTCCCTTTCATGTCTTTTCAGATTCTCCGCAGTCTGCTGCTGTTTCCTACAGTGGAACGTATGGCTGCGTCCCCACAAGGCAAGATCATGACACCCCTGCTCACCTGGTTTCGTTATCCCTTGTACATGCTTTCCTACTTCACATCGTTTCTCCCAGACAGAATAAAACACTTCATGTTACGTTTGGCATCTGTCATACTGTACCTAGATGACGCTACACTAGCGACTACTATAGATTTTCTCAATTTCGATTCTGTTGGTAAGTAGAAACAGTGAGTAATACTTCCTCTTTTCCCTTAAATATTCCTGTCTAGCATGCTGTTTTGAAGGATATGGATGTTAAGGGGACAATAACATAGTGATAAGAAGTTTTTAAGGATTTGAGCGTATAGCAGTGGTTCTGGTTGTTTTCCTCAGTACAGAATTGAAGAAAAACGAAAATGCCTTGTCTCCAAAAAAAGGAATAAATTGCTGTTTTAGGGAAAACTCGTGGATTTTCAGAATAGCCTTCTGAGTGCCGTTCTTTCCATGATCTGCAGTGTTTACCTAAGAAGAGCCTTGTTGGATTAGAGAAAACCTCATGTAGTCCTGCTTTCTGCTTTCACAGCCAAGATCTGCCTGGATAGCTCCATAGGGTATAGCATGGTGCTGATAAAGCTAAGGTTGCAGGTTCGATCCCCGTATAAGACAGTTGCATATTCCTGCATTGCAGGGGGTTGGACTAGATCAGGGGTCCTCAAACCATGGTTCGCGGGCTGGATCTGGCCTGCCCGGGATCGGGAGGGGATTGCAGAGGAGAGAGGCACCCCGCGTGCCCTGGACCCCGCGTGCGGCCTCCTCGCCCGTCTGCCTGCACACCAACTGGGCAGCCTGGGCCTCTTCCTGCCCACCCGCGCAGATCTCTCCCTGCCCGCCTGCCCGCCCACCTCCCCGCCCCAGAGGCCAGCAGTGCGTAGTCAGTGGCCCTGCCTGCCTGCCTTGACCACTGCCTCTGCCCACTGCGCTGGGGAAATGGCTGCAGCCGCGGGCGAGGACAGGCCCAACACGAGGGACTTGCTGGCGATGCAGCACTCCGCACCCTTGCCGCTGCCTCCGGGGCGCCCACCTCGCCTCCCAGGGCCTGGTGCCGGCCCCGATCCCCGATCTGGCACGCCTGCAGGGCTGCAATGTGGAGTTTGTGATGCGCCAGGCGACGGTGATGATTGGGCGCAACTCGCCGCAGGGCACCGTGGATGGAAACATGGGCCACTCCAGCCCCCGCATTGGAGTGCAGTGAAAACTTCATAACAGTAATAGAGAAACCAGAAAAAGCACACCCAACTTGGCTTTATAATAAAGATATGGCAGTTGTGTCTCAAACGTCATCAGATAGTGTTACGTCATCAATTGGGATGGCAGAGGAAAAAACATGCATTCAGAAAGACCACATTTGGCAGAATGCATGCAGACTTACTGCTCAAGTGAAATCGAGACATGCTGAGAGGAATTGTCTTTTTCAACGCCCCTTGATTAATTTATTTTTAAAATAAATTTTATTATGGTTTAAAGAGGAAAATACAAAACTTAATATATTTTCCTTTATTTTAACCAAACCAAGACTTTTATCTAAATACAATACAGTGGTACCTTGGTTCTCAAACACCTTGGTACTCAAACAACTTGGAACCCAAACACTGCAAACCTGGAAGTAAGTGTTCCAGTTTACAAACTTTTTTCGGAAGCCAAACATGCTCCGCTTTGAGTGTTGTGCTTCCTTCTTGAGTGCCACACTTCTGTCTTGAGTGTTATGCTGACAGTTTGAGTGCCACACTTCCGTTTTGAGTGTTACCCTGAGGTCTCTCTGTTTTTCCTATTTATTTTGTATTTTTGTTTTTACGGCTTTTTTGTTTTGTTTTTGTGACTATGTGGAACCCAGTTCAGTTACTGATTGATTGATTCTGCGACTGCAGTACATTGTTTACTGCTTTCATTTTATGGATCAATGGTCTCGTTAGATAGTAAAATTCATGTTCAGTTGCTGTTTTAGGGATTGTTTTTAAAAGTCTGGAATGGATTAATCCATTTTGCATTATTTTCTATGGGAAAGCATACCTTGGTTTTGGAATGCTTTGGTTTTGAAACGGACTTCCGAAATGGATTAAGTTTGAGAACCAAGGTACTACTGTAAAAATACAAAAAGGGAGGGAAGGGAGAAAGAAATGGAGGGGGGGGAGAAATAACTTTTTTTTTAAGTGTCAAAAATAGGTTAAAAGAGAAAGATAGCAAAATAAGATTGAGAAAATAAACAACTCCCAGTTCTTCATCTGTCCGCTATATAAAGACAATATTCACTTTGTCCAATCTAGTATAACACCCAGCAAAACTGTGTGTGTGTGTGTGTATTTCATGCAAAAAGTCTATGAGAGGTTAATGATTAATTTTGTAGGAAGGACAAGGTAAAGCCTATATGGCCAGGTGAACGTTCTTCCGTGACAATTTTGGGCCAACAGTTCTCCATCCATACCTGAGGTGGGACTCACAGGCCAGAGACAGACCTTATTTTAAACAACCTGGGACTCAGAAATTGCTTTGTTCTGGCTAAGGGAATGATTTCAGGCACAAGGAGAGAGAACGCTGTGGTATTTGGGCGAAGCACTGGAAACTTCGCTGTTGCAATGCAGCAAAAGAGCTCCTTTGGCTCCAATAGCGTTACACCATTTTGGGATTTGGTCCCCTCTCTGACAGCTTTCGAAATCTCTTTACGTAATTAGCCAGTATTGAGAGTGACTAGTTTTATTTGGCTGTACTTTGCTAGCTGCCTTTAAATAAAATTAAGTACTCATTGATTTCAATGAGTGGCCTTCGCTGGAAATGAATCATTGTGGTTGACTGAGTTCAAAGGAAATGCCCACAAACATTAAGACTTTGAGAGGGAAAGAGTTTTATATAGCAACAAGCTCTTAGACCTTCCTGTATAGGTAAGTAATCTAGGAAGTGGCGTGGCCCGTAGCATATGCTTCGGATTAGCAATAACTGACAGTATCTTGGTCAGCAATCTTGCCTATTCTAACTCCACTTTACCTCTGTGAATTTGTGCGGGGAAAGAAAATGGGAACAAACTTTGTTAGGGCCATATCCTCTTGCCCTTTAATAACCTGTTAGGTATGGCTCAGAAATATTCAGCAAATGAATTTATTCCTCCTCTCCAGGAAGTTTGTGTCAACTCATTAAAAAATGTATGTGTGTTACCTTTGGCACGAACATCTGCCTCATTGCTGTAATTGCAATAAAAACCATGATGAAGGGCAGAAAAGATGGTAAAAAGTTTCCTTAAAAGTTATGCATCTGTCAGAACAAACTAACCTGCCAGGGACTCGTTACCACGTCCGGAGCTTACTCACAACAATATGTTTTCTCTCCTCTGAAAAGGAAATGAGATTTAGAAAACTTAATTATAGCAAGACCTAAGCACCCAGCCCTATTTCCACCCAGGCCAAAAAGCAAAGCACCATTAAGAAAAAGCGGGACCTGGGGCATGATTCTGGTTGTGTTGTTGGTTAATGGGAGACTTTTGCTAAAATCAAGATTTTGCTCCCAGGTACATAGGAAGACTCAACAACTGAAATTGCATTAGCCTGTGCTTCTCACTACACAACTCTGGTGCTGATCCAGATAACACTCACATTAAAAAGATTCTTTCCCTTTGAAGAGGAATTGATTCTTATACCTCTCTGAGAATTGTAGTTTTGTGAAGGAAATAGGTGTCTCCTAATGAAATATACTCAGAGTCGAGAGTGGATTTCATACTCTTTATTCAGCTCATAATGGTGAGGAGGAATGGAAGTTCCCCCAGAATGTCTGCTTTATATACATTATTTACACAATGGGCCCCACGTGATTGGCTAATTCCGGGATTCTCCTGTAGGCCAATCAGGTTGCAGATTCACTTCCACCTGGAGGACCAATCATACTGCTGCATTCTGAATCCTATTGTTCTAGGACCAATCAGACTGCTGCATTCTGAATCCTGTTGTTCTAGGACCAATCAGACTGCTGCATTTTGGATCCTATTCAACTCAGTACATAACACCTAAGAACTCTGGGCATCCTTAACAAACTGCAGCTCCCAGAACTCTCTGGGGTGAAGCCATGACTCTTTAAAGTAGCTTCTTCAGTAGACATCTCCAGCCTTACACTTTTACACAGATTGCAACACAGATTAAATCCCCAAGCATTTCCCCTTGGAAAATAATGGAACTTCCCAACTTGGTCTATTCAGAAGTCTTCAGATTTTTCTCCAGTTGTAGAAACAGTATAAGCTGCTAGATGCAAGCTCTTCTAGAAAGTGGGCTTCTACAAAAAGAAAACCGTTTGCAATGTTGTTTGGATTTTATCCAACCAAGTCATCCTACTCACAGTAGACCTGCTGTAATCAATGGACCTTATTTGATCATGTCCATCAATTGCAATGAGTCAGGTATGACATTTTGGTTGAATGCAATCCATTGTTACTTTGTAGCATGCTTTAAAAGAGCAGTACATATTTCTATCAATTTTATTAATGTACCACCTGAAAAAATATTTTCCGGCAAACGTGTATGTATTGGTTTTTAAGGTGAGGGCAGACAGGCCTGTGTCTATACAGCACAGGATTTATTGTCCACTAGCTTGACGGGCAAACTTCCTCCATTTGTTTCAGTAAAATTTCCACAAAAGCACAGACATTACATAATGGATAAACATTGCGAGTCTTTCTCTTTTTTTGAGAGGCAGGCTTGTAGGTCAGAGGTTAACTTCTGGATGACAATGAAGATACAGATAAGCACAGTAAGCAAAAATGGGGAAAAAACAACCCTTCCCTCTGAATAGCCTATACGTGGCTGGTCTTTGCAATCTTGAATCTGTGGCTTCTCTTGAGGAATTTCCTTGTTTGTTTAACCTGTTTATTGACCAGGGGAGTAATGGAGACGGTTTATTTTATGATACTTGGAAATGGTGGAAGAGACCAGGGAGCGGGGAGGAATCTTATCTTGGGAAACAGCATTTGAAATGGTTTCTTTGCTCCGTTTTGTTTTTTTCAGTAACAGTCTTCTTCTTCCTGCTGTATATTAAGAAAATCATATTGATGGGTATAAAAGCCTAATAGTTGGCAATTAGAGGGCCAGTTTTGGGCAGAGCAGCAAAGCTTTCTCATTTCCTTTTCTCCTCCTTTCACTTTTGGCCTTGGGGAGAGGTTAAAAGCCAGCGCAACGCTTTTCCAGGGTTGAAGACAGAGTCTTCAGAAAGAAAGTCCTGGCTCTCTGAAGCCTGTAGTTAAGAGATTAGCAGAAGCTAAAAGGTCCCTTTTGATTTGTTACAAGATGTGAGTTTAGTGGTGGTTTTTGCACACAGGCCACCGGTTGCCTATTACTGATATTAAGCAATGAGTGTTGAATCAGGAATGGAACTTGCTGTTAACACAGTCTAAGGTCTGATTTATTTGTAATATTGAAATATGTGTCTGAGGCACCATAAACTGTCCACTTGGGACAGTTAAATTTTTCCACTGCTGGTCATGTGTGGTATTCAATTTTTATATATATTTAAGTTTACTGACCCCTGGTCTAGTCCAATTTAAAGCAGCTTCCTACATTCCTAATATGTCCCTACTTTATATACATTACACAGCATTTTGATAATAAATGTGGGTTAACTTACATATTGCCGATGTGACAAGACTATTAGATCAGTGTTTCCCAACCTTGGGCTTCCAGCTGTTTTCGAACTACAATTCCCATCATCCCTGACCACTGGTCTTGCTAGCTGAGGATTATGGGAGTTGTAGTCCAAAAACAGCTGGAGGCTGAAGGTTGGGAAATGCTGCATTAGATGACTGCTTCATCTAGTTCTGAGGGGATCCATTCAGCCCACGTTGAATAGGCCAGTTTTGTAATATGAGCTGGTACTTTTCATCATTCAAGTCCTTCAGATACAGATAATTCTGGCTAGAATGAAACAATGGTGGGTGGGATGTTATCCTTTCTTGTTCGGAGCTTTTTAAACACCGCCAGTGCTCAGATAAGATTTTAAGCTTCAGGAGCTGGTTAAAAATAATAAAAATCCTTCCATGGCACTGCTGCTGCCACCATTAGGAAATGGTCAAAGTAATTATGGTAGTAGATATATTAAAATTTTATTCTTAGGCATTAAATTAGGGTTGCCGTATTTGAAGAAGTAAAAATCTGGACACAAAAGAAGTTGTTGGGCTTTTCTTGGGGGGGGAGGGAAAATTGCCAAAAAAGTTGTGCCGATTTTTCAGAATTCCCCCTGGACACATACTGTTGTCTTTTCAACACAGACCTCTTGTTTATTTCAGCTGAACCTCAACAAAATGAAAAGCGGAAACCCAGGAGTGTATCTTGTGTGTGTTAAGCATGATTCTTTATACAGTACTGTGCATCACAGTGATTCATGCATGAATTAGTAATGCACAGCCGTTGTTTGGTTAACACTAAGAGCTAACAAATAGGAATTGTGAAAAGCGTGGATATTCGTTGAGAACGCCGCAGTACGAGAGTGATGCCCTGATCCTCAGTAAATTCACCTGGACATCGGTTTTGCTTATTTCATTGGAACAACTAATCTCAGTTCCAAAAATGAGAGCTCTGACAGTGTCGAAGCGTGGATCTAATAAGCTTTGTACAACCTGCTACAAAAGTTTTGTGGGTTTACACTGTCGAAAATATGTACAAACTTTCATAATCGTGCTGTAAATGGCCCTTTCCATGGTGGTGTAGAAACATTCCCGTGCTACCTTTTTCATATGTCTTCCACTCAGATATCCTATGGTGCCATAGGTGCCAACTTCCTGGGGCTAGGCATCCACAAATTTCAGTGCCAGGGCCATGCACGCTGCCTGGCACCCATGGCCGCGGGTCCAAGCTGGCACTCCTGTATGGTGCCCTTTCACTTTGAGCCAGTGTGGTGTAGTGGTTAAGAGCAGTAGTCTCGTAATCTGGTGAACCTGGTTCGATTCCCTGCTCCTCTACATGCAGCTGCTGGGTGACCTTGGGCCAATCACACTTCTCTGAAGTCTCTCAGCCCCACCTCACAGAGTATTTGTTGTGGGGGAGGAAGGGAAAGGAGAATGTTAGCCACTTTGAGACTCCTTAGGGTAGTGATAAAGCAGGATATCAAATCTAAACTACTCTTCTTCTTCTTCTTCTTCTTCTTCTTCTTCTTCTTCTTCTTCTTCTTCGTGCTTTCTGAATGGCATGGTATATGGCTGAGCTCCAAGGTAAAGGTAAAGGTACCCCTGCCCGTACGGGCCAGTCTTGCCAGACTCTAGGGTTGTGCGCTCATCTCACTCTATAGGCCAGGAGCCAGCGCTGTCCGCAGACACTTCCTGGTCACGTGGCCAGCGTGACAAGCTGCATCTGGCGAGCCAGCGCAGCACACGGAACGCCGTTTACCTTCCCGCTGGTAAGCGGTCCCTATTTATCTACTTGCACCCAGAGGTGCTTTCGAACTGCTAGGTTGGCAGGCGCTGGGACCGAACGACGGGAGCGCACCCCGCCACGGGGATTTGAACCGCCGACCATGCGATCGGCAAGTCCTAGGTGCTGAGGTTTTACCCACAGCGCCACCCGCGTCCCACTGAGCTCCAAGGTACATTTGAGCAAAGAGAGAAGTTGTATAAGCATAGTGAGTCATTCCCCCAGAAAAAGCGGATATGCCCACAGTCTTCTGCAAATTGGAATGCCTTCTTCATTAAAGCGCCTTTGCAGCTCCTGTCTTTTTCTAGCTTGCTAGAAAACCCAGTGACAGCATAGCTCGAATGTTCCTGCGCTAGCACAGTTGCTGTTAGCTATGCTATTTGACGTTAGGAATGATATTCCATAATATATAGTTTCAGGAGAGTGTTTCCCTTACCTGTGGAAACACGTTATATTTTACCACCTGCCTTCCAGGAAAAGAGGCCAAGGAATAGCAGCCTCTACTATTTTCACATTTCCTCTGCTACTGTTTATTTTCCTGTGTGATGCCTGACTAAAATGTTTGCTTAATGTTGTCGGACAACTCACCTTCCCAAGATGGCACTTAAGTGTGGCTTGAAAGAAACTCCATGTCTGCTTTGTCCCCTCTCACTCCCTCCCTCTTTTTTTTTTTTGCAAGTGAACTAAGGTTTTCCCTATTTAAGAGTGCGATGCTCATATTAACTTAGTGAAGAGAAGTGAATGGCTTTTAAAGGATTTATTATGTTTACGTACCTATTCATTTGTCAAAGTGACTCTGCTTTATAATTTGCCCTGTTTCCGAAATAGAGAAAGAGGGGAAAGTTTAACAAGGTCACTTTATTGCTGGTAAGAGCTTTGATTTCCCTACAGATGCCCTGTGTCAAAAAAACAAAACAAAAACCCCGTTTTGGTTTGGTTTCCATAATTATGGGGTTTTGGTTTTGGTTTTTTTTTTTTCTTCAAATAAAAAAATATTAAAAGCTGTCAGTTTTATTTCCATCATAAATATTGCTCATGAAGCTTGAATGCTTTGATAATGAAAACGGTTCATGACTTCCAAGAAATATTAAGCACAGTTTGGGGGTTTCTGACATCCTTCCTGAGGTTCCCGTTTGAAGGAGAACTCAGTTGCAGTGAGTCATGCAACGTGCTGAAAGGAAGGAAAGAGAGAGGGGTGAGATTGAGAAGATATTGAAAAAGACCCATATGCGGAAATACTTCTGTCAGATATGGGTCATTAGGCAGGACCAGCCTAACTGCACCCAAGCACCCCACACAGTCTCTAGGGGCAGTAGTAGTTCGGTGAAATAGTGAAGCAGCATTTCTTCTAAGAGTTTTGTGTGCCGGCATATCTGCAAAACTGTAAGACATCCCAAGGCAGCACATCTACAGAGCAGCAAAATTTGTCTGACCTTCAATGTATAGGCTTCAGTTTTCCATTTTTTTACTCCCAAAATTTCTTGGCATCAACGTTAAGAGATAATAGAATGACTAACCGAAAGCTTGCACATCCTTAAAGAAGCATGTGCTAATTTAACATTTCTGAGTTTTGTAGCGCCAGAGGCTGCTTACAACATTGATTAATTTTATTTACAGATTTGATAATTTTCATATGGCTACTGGTTTTTTTTATTTTAAAAAATTAATGAGCGGAAAGTGCCGGGTGTTCGGGAATTCTAAGACTTTTTTTAAAAAAGTGCAGGTTTGAAAGGTCCAGTCTGCCATCCTGATTCAAAACAGAAACACATTGACATAAACTTGCTTCTTCATCTTAGGACCACCATAGAGTATAATATCTTTGATCCTGACTTGTTTTTAGGAGGTAATTTAATTATTGTTTGATTTTATACCAGTGTTATATATTTGTTGTTAGCCACCCTGAGCCCGGTTTCAGTCAGGGAGGGTGGGATACAAATAAAAATTTATTATAATAATTAATTATTATTAATAATTATTATTAAGAGGTGTGCAAATGCATACAGCAGAAAGCACCAAAAAAAGCTTTCCAAAATATATAGTTGATGAATATACTGTTCTATAGTAAACTACTTAGGGATTAATGATGATAACAATGTTTTATTTATACCCCACCCATCTATTAAAAGTTATAAATCTTGCCAAATAAAATAAATAACGAATTGTGTTAATGACAATTGAAACATCATGTACAATGAGTTAAATATAAGGGCCGGCCCCTAGTGCCAGGTGTCAAAGCATGGGAATCAGCAGTCCTCAGTGCCTCAGGCACAAGGGAGTAATGCTATAGCAAGGTCCCATTCACCAATGCTGATGCTATTTGGTGTAACCAATTCAGATAAGGCCTCATTTCCAGCAACTAAAATTTCCTGTTGTGGAGGAGGAGTTCATCTGAAGAATGACCCTTTCTACCTTGGGATTTGCCCTATCCCTTCTGCTCCAGATATCATAAATTTCATGTCAAGAGAGAAGCGAGGTCAAGATGGAAGGGCTTCTCAGTCTCGCCTCCTCTGGGCAGTGGTGACTTAGCCCTTCCTCTTCCTACCAGCCCAAGTCAGATATGGGCTTCATTGTTCATCCGAACAAGAACAACAAATTATTATTTATTTGCCATGCATCTGACTGGCTTGCCCCAGCCAGTTTGGCCGCTTCCAACAAATTAAAACACAGTAAGACATTGGTCATGAAAAATGTCCCTATGCAGAGCTGCCTTCAGATGTCTTCTAAAAGTCAGGTGGTGGTTTATTTCCTTGACATCTGATGGGAGGGCGTTCCACAGGGAGGGCGCCACCACCAAGAAGGCCCTCTACCTGGTTCCCTGTAACCTCACTTCTCACAGTGAGGAACCTCCAGAGTTCCCTCTGGTAACAACAAAAAACACCAGTAAGGCCATATGGCTTGAATGGGTTTGTGAAGACTCGAGTAAAGCACAAGGGGACGGCACAGAAAAAGGAGACAGGAGGCAATCATTGGCCGTACTACCTCGTCCAAAGCCTGTATCAAACATGCTATTTAACCACAACCACTCCAAGTTATAACACCTGAGGTTGCTTTGGGGGGGGGGGTGGTAAAATGCCTTTATCGCAGCCAGACTCCTAACTACTAAAGGACCAGTCCAAGGATGAATTCAAGAATTGCAGGGACTCTTTCGAGAGATAGGGATGGCGTGGATTATTACTCTGAACTGCGCAGCCAAATGAATAATAGAAGGCTGATCCAAACACAGTTATAGCAGTGACTTTATACAGTTTCCTTCTACCACCAAATGTTGATCCAATTATATGAATTGGATCTGTGTCATCACTTGCTGGGTTCTGGGGGGAAATGTATTAGTATTCCTGTTGAATCAGGGCAGTAACCACTGGTGTTGTCAAGCTTTGGGGAATCAGATCCCTCCCGCGGTGACAGCCAAGAATCAGAGAAACGATCAAAGTTATTACCAAGCAATTTATTTGATAATTCTCAGAGAGCGACTAAGGAATGCAGCTTTCCCTAAATATGGCATTGCTTCAAGTAAAGTCCCACCCCCTATGTCTCTCCTATGCTACGTCACTCCTATGTCAGCTAATCTGAGCTTTCTGCCTCTGAGCTCTCTGTTCCCGCAATGCCCATCTGGTCCTGAGAGGGTGGGTCAGGAATGCTTTCCAAGGACACAGACTGTCGGCTATCTCTCCTTTGGTGCTTCTTCTTGCTGTTCCTCTTCCAATATGTCCCAGCTTCTGCCCTCCGAACTATGCCCTTCTGCAAACCACTGTTCTAAATCTATACTGTCCTCCTGTTCTCGGGAAGGGGGGGTGGTCCCCACCATTCCTTCTCAGTCCAGCCCCTGAAAGATGTGGTAAGGCAGAGCTGTGGGGCATCCCCCTCGACGCCAGTATCACCACAACTTACCTGGGTGGGTTTGGTCTGAGGTGGGGCTGGGATGGTGGTGGGTTTGGGGCTGCATGGATACACCTGCAAGATTGCCACAGCCTCGACCTCGCTTCTACTCAGCTCCCTCACCCAGCCTGGTCCAGGTAAGCTGCAGTTATTAGCCCAGTGCCAGGAAAGAGGCTCCATGGCTCTCCCTCACCACAACCAGCCACTGCTGAACCTGGGTGTACAGTCAAACCTCGGTTGTCGAACCATTCTGGAACACCGTTCGACTTCCAAAACATTCAACAACCAAAAACTGAAAGCAGAAGCCTCAATACAGTGGGGAAACTCAAAACAGAAACCGTGTACCACATTCAGCGTTTGAAAACCGGAGCAGTTACTTCTGGGTTTTCGGCGTTCGAGATCCAAAATGTTTGAAAACGGAGCTGTTCAAGAACTGAGGATTGACTGTACTCAACTGTGGTCTCAAAAGCGGGGTTGTTTACAGCTCTGGTTCAGATTCAGCACCATTTGTCAGAAATGCCAATTTGTTCCGACTTTGACCGTGTGAAAATAGGAATGGGAATCCGTCCTTAGGCGGAAAGTTGTCAAGTACAAATCTCATGTTAGCAAAGAATAAAAAATTCAAACAGGCCCAGGATGAATCAAGGGAATGCTTCAGTTTTTCCATTGTTGTTCAACAGTTGAATTGTGGCGTTCATAAAACGCTCCTCCCGGGACTGTGTGACTTCTGAACATAAATGGCGGCGGGGTGGGGGAATCGTATGCTTATATGCCTTCCCACATCAAAACCCTGTAGAAAGCTAGCATATAGAAGAATTATACCCTTCCTGACTTGCTAGTTTTCTGCTTACCGGGGGGGGGGGATGTAGGAGGAATGGCAAAGCATGCCTTCCTGGAAGCAAATAACAATCTGGAAAGAAAACTAGTGTTACGCTCCTCTGAAAGAATTTTACAATAAGATGGGCAGCTTACCAGGCAAAAATGTTAGCAGATGGTGGTACTTTCCCCCTAAGAAAACAAATTTTTGAAAGTCTAAGGGTGCAATCTTATACCAAAGTTGCATCAACAGTGAGGCTGTGGGAATCCTACTGCACAGGTAGAATGCAAGAAACACTGGCATCGTTGCAGATATGCGGGCAAAATGCATTTCCACTGGAGCCGTTCTCCCAGCAGATATGTGCCAGATAGATGGCTAAGACTGGGCAAAGTCAAAGGCAGCACAGAAGAGGAGCACCCTTGTGCTGTATCCTGTGCCATTGATGATGGGGAAATATAGGGAAAGGGGTCCCATGAGAGAAGCTTTTCTGAGCTGATCAACCTGAGATCCTTGTTATCTTGAAATGCTGGAGCTTGGGACCTGTCATTGAGCCTACCACCCACAGCTACCTGTCTGCATTCAACAACTTTTAGTGCAACGTTTTAACCATCATTTGACTGTGCTAGTCAACCCAGCAGGGACGCAGGTGGCACTGTGGGTTAAACCACAGAGCCTAGGGTTTGCTGATCAGAAGGTCAGCGGTTCGAATCCCCGCGACGGGGTGAGCTCCCGTTGCTCGGTCCCTGCTCCTGCTAACCTAGTAGTTCGAAAGCACGTCAAAGTGGAAGTAGATAAATAAGTACCGCTGCAGCAGGAAGGTAAATGGCGTTTCCGTGTGCTACTCTGGTTCGCCAGAAAAGACTTAGTCATGCTGGCCACGTGACCCGGAAGCTGTATGCTGTCTCCCTTGGCCAATAAAGCAAGATGAGTGCCGCAACCCCAGAGTCAGCCATGACTGGACTTAACGGTCAGGGGTCCCTTTACCTTTAGTCAACCCAGCAATAAAGGTAAGGACACAACTGATTCCAAAAAAGAAAAAAAAACACTAAAGAAGCAACCTCCTAGAGAGGTTGCCAGAGAGAACGGTCTCCGAAACACCAAATTTGCACAAAGGGAAATTGAAAGGCTGCTGTTTTTGAGTAGCTCTTTGGTTCCCCACATGCCTGTAGTCTATAGCGCAAACTTTCCAGGTTGTCTGTATCTGCAAGAATGACTTTATAAAAGGTGGCAGGCTGGAGCTATCGCTGTGAGCATCTTTGTTGGAAATTTCTTTGTGTTTTTCTTTCTTCGTCGTTTCCCCTCTGCCCCTCAGATGCTTTGGCTAACCAAGTGGAAAACAATCTTACTTGGAACTTCTGTATTGTTCCATTAGTGTGACATCACTTCGTATCCATGTTTTATGTCACAGAGGAATGCAGATGCTTGGCTTAGGAATCAGATATGATTTTGTTTGTTTGTTTGTTTCTTCGTTGTCTCTTGCGCCACTGTGCTGTGGGGACCAAGAGCTAACGGTTGCGGTATCATACATTTTTTGCCTGGCGCAGGGCTCACATCCACTTCTAAATTTAAGTCTGTCATGCCGAACCCTCCTGTATTCCTAAATTGGTTTGACATGTGTAGACCACATTTGTTTGGAATCCCCGCCCCCCCCCCTTAACTGACAAATTTCTAACTTAACAGTGCACATAGCCGCAAGCAGCACATTATGACTGTTCAACTTCCAATGAGAGTTTTCAGTTAACTTCTCCGCTAACAATTTTCTCTGCTGCAGACCAGCGACCAGGTGGCATTGGGAAGTTGCTCTAATCAAGCAGAAACCTGAGGGCTTCCAGAGAACAAACATGTGTACTGTGGCTGATATAACTATGGACCATGGAAGCGGGTTCAGATTGTAGATTAAATCGCTAGATGAATCCCTCTGTCGATGGTATGAAAGTTACCACTTCTCCCAGAGGAAGAGAAATGGTGATTGCTCCTTTGTGCAAGTTGCTCTAATCTATGCAAATTGAAAACTATCCATTGGCGAACTTTAAGTTTGGAAGGGTGGGAATGCAGCCCTAGAGGGAATGTAATAGATTTCTTGTTTGGTCTGTGACCAAGAACATGATTTTTATTTTTTTTAAAGGCAGTCCATCAATGTCTCTCCATATATACATAAAGGCTATTCCAACTGGAAATTTGACCGCTAAATCTTTATTTACTAGACCGTTGCTGCCTCAGAGCAGAAGTCATTCTTCATTTAATCTTAAATTAATTTTTGAAATTGATCTAATATGGTTTGAAAATGTCGAGTTTCCTTGCCTTGTTGTGTAGTCTAAGTGTATGAATGGTTTTGAACTTCAGCGCTGTACATGCAACTTTGTTTGTCAGACAATTGGTGGTTAATTGAATTGGTGTCAAATAGCCCTAAAGACTAAGGCTGGGGGATTTGATTGATTTCAGTCATTATGCTTTGTTTGGGTGGGGTGGGGGAAGAACTATTAATTTAGCTGATGTGGATATTAAGCTTTGGCCGTGACACTTTGGGTTAAATAGCTACTGGTGATATAAAGCTCTCTTTTCTTCTCTTGGTCCTTGATTCTGAGTCCCATCAACGTTGCGGCATCAGGAATAAATCAAGTGCCTTTTGGCACAGTTAGCCATCTCTGTTTAGCAAAGGCATGTGACTAAACTGACACCAATGCTTAATCACCTCCGTTTGTCGGGGTGTTGGGGAGAAAGCCAGCAATCTCATCTTCCAGGTCAGAAGAGAGGTCACCGGCAGGATCATAGTGTGATTTTTTTTTCCCTATAGCTAAGTGCACTAGACCTGACCTAGGAGCAAATGAAAACCTTCAAGCTCCTAGTCTTTCATTGCCTCCTCCCATATGACACGTATAAATGACTAGAAATATATGATCTTCCCAAGTCTTATCAGTTCAAGATAGCTTTGTCAAGCTGTTGCATTGCCCAAGCCACAGACTGATTAATTGAAACCCACAGACTGATTAATTGTTATATTACAATCCTGATTTTTCTCAACACTTCTGTGGGACCAGACCCTCCAAGTGTTCCCATTTTCCAGGGACATTCCCGGATTTACAGAAGCCGTCCTGGTTTCTGATTTGATCCTGGAATGTTCCACTTTCCCTTAGGATGTCCCTGTTTTCATCGGAGAAATAATGGAGGGTATGATAAAAATATGAGGATCGCAATCTAATCCAAAATCAAAGTAGACATTCTGTGAAAGAAAAATCCTACAGTCCTGGCCCTGGTTTGTTTGTTTTTTTAAGAAATTTAAAACTTTTTTTTCTATTGCTTGGTGGAGACAAATACTGTCAACCCAGGAAGGCCCACCTGGCACTAACATTGCATGACTTTGTGTGCCAGATGAAAGTCTGGCTTTTCTGGAATATTTTTGAGAGGAGCTGAGGCTGTCCCTGGGTGCCAACTCCCTGTTACTGGCTGTGATGTTAACATATGAGAGTGCTGGAGGTGAAATAGTTAAACAAGTTACCCAATCAGAACCCAGGGGTGGAGTCAGAGGGACTATAAAACCAGCTCTGGGAGGGGCGAAGGGAGGAGTTCGTTGGGAGTTGGGTGGTTGGTTGGAGTAGGAGTGAATTGGGATAGAGTCTGTAGGTAGGTTGAGTTAGTGTAGCGAAATAAGCTGAGTCAGGAACAGTTAGGGGCTAGGAAGACAAGTAAATATCTGAGAGGTGGTTTAGTGAGTGAGAGCAGGTAGCGGAAGTTATAGGTCTGGATAGGCACCCCATGTTTGCAATTGACCTATACCGTTTATGAAACCACACGCTTGTTAAACTGCAATAAATAAACAGAAGTTAATGTTCCATTTTAACCCTGACTGGACTCAGTATTGTACCAGGTAGGGCCTGAGTGGTGGCAGCGAGAAATAAAGTGGTGGCACAAGGATCAATAGACGGTGAAACGTCCGGGGACCCTGTGTGATCGCCACACTGGCATTTCGGGTTAATTTAAGAATGGGAACCTTGTGGCTCTAGAGGTATTGTTGACTCCAACTCCCATCATGTAGGTGTCAATATTAGATTAACATCTTCCAAGATAATAGTGCCCACTCACATCATAAAGAGCTCATAAGCCACCTACACTCAGCAGCCAGAAGCATCATAGCCAGACACTGGCGAGACCTGTCAGGAGTAAGAATGGACCAATGGTATCAAATAGTATGGGAAACAGCCTTATTAGAAAAACTAACCAATAAACTGAAACTGTAAAAGGTAAAGGGGCCCCTGACCATTAGGTCCAGTCGTGGCCGACTCTGGGGTTGCGGCACTCATCTCACTTTACTGGCCGAGGGAGCCGGCGTACAGCTTCCGGGTCATGTGGCCGGCATGATTAAGCCGCTTCTGGCAAACCAGAGCAGCGCATGGAAATGCCATTTATCTTCCTGCCAGAGCGGTACCTTTTTTCTACTTGCACTTTGATGTGCTTATGAACTATTAGGTTGGCAGGAGCAGGGACCCAGCAACGGGAGCTGACCCTGTCGCGGGGATTCGAACCACCGACCTTCTGATCGGCAAGCCCTAGGCTCCGTGGTTTAACCCACAGCACCACCTGCTTCCCCGCCCAAAAACTGAAACTGACACGGGGACAAATCAACCTTTCTCACCACCAAAGGAATACAAGCGAATAGTAAAGAGAACACGCACAAGCAATGCTGACACAAAACCCCACACATACACTAAGTAGAATAGAAGCATTGCCACCCGACCCCACCCTACTCACCATGCCCCCCTCCACCTCTTTCCCCCTTTTCTTCCTAATGCAGGTGTGTCCAAAGTCCACTTTGGGGGCCTAACTTGGCCTGCCAGTCGGTTTAATCATCAACTCCAACCCTAAAAAATGTCAACAACTTTGGTTGGCCCCCACAGCCCTTCACTTCATGAAATCTGGCCCTCTTTGGAAAACGTTTGGACACCACTGTCCTAATGTAACACTAATGTCTCAACAAATGAAACTGATCTGTCGAAAATGTAACTTGAAAAAAGAGACGTTGCACATACTTTTGTAAACTAAGAAATCTTTAATAAAAATACGTTAAAAACAAAACAATGCAATCCGGACCCTCTTCTCAATCACAGTCCTGCTAGTTTGGGGAAGGAACATCCAGGAGAATATCTAAGTTCTTCCTTGGTGTCAAGGAAACCAACGAAAAATTCTACCCAAGGAAGAAACTGTCACAGAAAATAGCAACTTTTCTGGTAAATAAGAGATAACAGATCTGGGTTTTATACATTGCTTATGATTATGCAGAGTCACTCAGTTCTCTAATTCCTCCTTAGCTCCAAGCACCTTGTTCATTTAGCTTTTGACCTGGATTCTCCAACTGTGTCTGTCTACAGAAAACTTTTCCTTTTGGCATGGAGATCTCTTGAGCTCTCACCTCTCCCTCCTTAGTGTCATTTGCTTCCATTTCCTCAAAGTGCTTCAGGAATTTGCTCAATGTAATGTTTTGGGGTCACTCAAAAGGATCTGTCTGATTGCTGTTTCCTTTTTCTCTGCCTGTTGGGACAGTGTGTTGCTCTTGCCCATACCAGTGACGTACGATTTGAAACTCTGCTAGCTGCTACTCCCAGGCATATGGCAATATGCCGTGAGAGTTCATGTCCTCCCACATTTCTCTCATGAAAATAGGGACGTCCTATTCCATTATTATTATTATTATTATTATTATTATTATTATTATTATCCCAACCCATCTGACTGAGTTGCCCCAGCCACTCTAGATGGCTTCCAACATATATAAAAACATAATAAAACACTTAAAAGCTTCCCTATACAGGGCTGCCTTCAGATGTCTTCTAAAGGCTATATAATTACATCTCCTTTGCTCGGGGGTTGCATAATTCTATACCAGGGGTGCCCATACTTTTTCCAAAGAGGGCCGGATTTGATGAAATGAACATGCGTGAGGGCCAAACAAAGTTGTTGAGCTTTTTGCTTTTTTCAGGATTTCCCCCCAAAGTTGTTGAGCTTTTCTTAGGATTGCAGTTGGTGAGCTTTTTTTGGGATTGAATTGTTGACCTTCTTTCAGGATTTTAACCCAGGAAATAAAGTGCCATAGGGGCCTGATTAAACCGGCCAATGGGCTGGATTAGGCCCCCGGGCCAGACTTTGAACATGCCTGCTCTATACCCTCCAATATTTCTCCGATAAAAATAGGGACATCGTAAGGAAAAGTGTGACATTCCAAGATCAAATCAGAAACTGGGACAGCTTCTGTAACAATCTGGGACTGTCCCTGGAGAACAGGGACACTAGGAGGGTCTGTGAGTCCCCTTTACTAATCAATGGGGAAATCCGTTTAAATTTCCAATGTTTCAAGGCAGCCTTACCCATTACATGGCAAGCACAGAAGGACTTGTGGGAAGCTAGTTACCTTGAGATCACGAAGGATGATCAAACCCTTTAATTCCGATCAATTAATTCCCTTCGGAAAGCAGAATTGATAACATTCTCATTTGAGTAAGTAACCAATTTAGGCTATAAACTATATAAACATATGCTGCAGCTGCAAATAATTTTATTTCACACTGTGCAAGTGATTTCCATCCACGCAGCAGATCTCCTACCCTCTGCCCCCCAGATCCCAGAGGGTCCCTCAATTTTAAGGATGGCAAGAATGGGAATCTGCTCCAAGAATGGAGCTGCAGTGTTGGATAAAACCCATAGATTTATTTCACAGATTTATTTCACTTTCTATTCATAGATCTGTAGGGCCTTGGAGTAGGTAGCAAGTCTTAACAAAGCATATTCAACTATTTTAAAACAAACGAAAGATGCTAAAATCAATTTGAAACAATGAAATGTGGAACTCCCCTTTGAAAACGCTGCCTTATGCCATGTTGAACCGGTTAACTGTTTTATAGGTCAAAACTGGCACCACAGCCCTCACATAATTAGATGAATAACAATAACCTTGGTGTGCGTTGCAAGGCCAATCGCACACGGTTGAACTCTGACTGTGCATGAGGTTATTTCTTCTTTGCCAGTTGAGGGCTGAGAGAGCCACACGCCATGTGTTACCGAGAAGCGTCCAAAGGCAAGCATGGTGGGAAAGCATGGGTGCTTCCACTCTCCTGCAGTGTTCTGTTGGATGCCTCTTTTATGACCAATTGATTTGTGCTATCTTCATATACCCCTGCCCACGAAGGAGAAGGAGGGTTGTGTGAAATTGCCGTGGCACACATTGCACTGTCGACATCATTCACAGTTCCCTGCAGTGAGTACAGAAGGTCCACTCACTGTCTTTGAACTGAGCTGCTGTTGTTAATAATGATGGATTCACTAGGGTTGCCATATGTCCGGTTTTTCAATAGATAGATAGATAGATAGATAGATAGATAGATAGACAGATAATTATTTTATTCAGTTTTACCATTTACATTTGAATTCAAGCAATAATCATAATCATAAACATATAGGATTCCCTGAAGCCTCATACTTCCCTCTACCCCTCCATGGGTTCCATTGTAAATCTTTTTCTACTGCATCATATAATTTCTCAGTTTTTTCTTAAAAATACACATATGTTCGGTTTTCCCCGGACACGTCCGGGTTTCCATGGGCAAAATTACCATCTGTGTGGGATTTTTTTTTTTTTAATGGGCAAAATTCCACCCCCCCAAAAAAAAAAAAGCTCAACAACTTTTTACTTATTGAAAAATGGCAACCCTAGATTCAGTTGCATTGCCAATATGGCAAGCTGCTATGGGACTTCAGGTCTTGAACAGTTTCTTTGAGGACAGACATGTTTTAGACTCAACTTCACTTGGAAAATCTAGCCAGCATCTTTTGTTTTCTGCACAAGCTGTTTTTATACTGCCATAATTGCATGTGGGTCTCTTATTTTTGCAGTAAACGCCGTATACCTGGGAAATCAAGAGATGAAGACGGTCGTAGAGAGAGATAACACTGCCATCAGAAAGCATTTAAAGAAGGTAATTCTTTACTCTTCCCAGTTCTAATGAGTTGCCCATTTGCAGATACTTCACTGTCTCACTTTTCAACACCCAAATGATTCTGTTCTGATCTCAGGCCAGTTAAGTATAGTTTGTCTGCATTTATTGGTTAGAAAGAGTTTGCGTCTCTGGCTTTATTCGACATAACCTATAATAAATATTTTTAAATATCACAAAGTAAAAACGACAAAATAACAGAAATATCTGACAAAGTCTAGAAAGTTCAGCTAAATGTCTGAATATTTAGGTGCTCTATCTAAAACAGTAAGCCACTATACTACCCATTAAAAAAAAGAGAGAGAGCCAGCCTAATCAGAACACTTTATACTACTTTCTAAAAGTCTTCTATATACCTTCCAGCATTTCTTTGATGAAAATGGGGCCATCCTACTCCATAATAATAACAATATTAATTTTCATTATTTATACCCCGCCTGTCTGACTGGGTTGCCCCAGCCACTCTGGGTGGCTTCAACATATATAAAAACATAATAAAACATTAAACATTAAAAAACGTCCCTATACAGGGCTGGCTTCAGATGACTTCTAAGGGTTGTATCTCCTGGGCTCAGGGGTTACTTAACTCCATATGCCCTCCCAACATTTCTCAGATAAAAATAGGGACGTCCTAAGGAAAAGCGGGATGCGGGTGGCACTGTGGGTTAAACCGCAAAGCCTAGGACTTGCCGATCGGAAGGTCGGCGGTTTGAATCCCCGCAACGGGGTGAGCATGGTCCCTGCTCCTGCCAACCTAGCAGTTTGAAAGCATGTCAAAGTGCAAGTAGATAAATAGGTACCGCTCCAGCGGCTCCCTCGGCCAATAAAGCGAGATGAGCTCTGCAACCCCAGAGTCGGCCACGACTGGACCTAATGGTCAGGGGTCCCTTTCCCTTTACCTTAAGGAAAAGCGGGACATTCCGGGATCAAATTAGAATTATTTGAATAGCACATTTCTTTGGTGCTACGTTGCGATCAACAGCCCAATCAGAATTTGCAAGAGAACAGAATGTTCCTTTTTCATGGGGCTGATATGCTATGCATATACACTGACATTTGCCTGATACGAGCCGGTTAACAATTGTTCTACTTCATGGGTAGGCAAACTAAGGCCCAGGGGCTGGATCCGGCCCAATCACTTTCTAAATCCGGCCCGTGGACGGTCCGGGAATCAGCGTGTTTTTACATGAGTAGGGTGTGTCCTTTTATTTAAAATGCATCTCTGGGTTATTTGTGGGGCATAGGAATTCGTTCATTTTTTTTTCTTTTCAAAATATAATCCAGCCCCCCACAAAGTCTGAGGGACAGTGGACCGGCCCCCTGCTGAAAAAGTTTGCTGACCCCCGTCTACTTTGTCAATGATACATTCACCTCAGAATATCTCTATGCAAGATGTGCGAGCCAGTTTGACCTTGGCGCCATTCACCTTTTGCTCATTATAGTTGTAAAATATGCTTACTTTCCTTTCTGAATTTAAGGCTATGGCAGGCAGCAAGTGCCTCGCAGGTGCTTCTGTCTATTTCCATCTGTTTTCCTTGACTACGTCAACCTGAGCAATGCTTTTGCACCTGGAGGCCTACTTTGAAAACCTGTGTTTTATTTGTTCCTCTGTGTCATTGCACTTTTAAAGTGGTGTGCTCTATTCAGGGAATTTTTTTTTTATTTTTAATTTTTTTAATTGAGGCAAAGTTATAGAAAGCTGGCAGGACCAGGACAGAGTAGAAGCAATCGTGGAGTTAAATACCTCCTCCTCTTCCTTCTCCTCCTCCTCCTCCTCTTCTTCTTCTTCTTCTCTCCACCCCACACTCTCAACTTTCCCCCCCTAATTCTTCCTTCTAATAATTTCTGGGAATGTGAAAATTAGGGGAGAAATGTGAGCTGGCACAGACTTCAACCTGAAGTGTACTGACGTTAAAAGTAGGGCTTGACTAATAAAGGGTTGGAAGCCGACGAGAACAGGAACTGGAGCCCAAGTTGTGATAGAGTTGGCAAGTTGTCACTTTGAGAAATTTATGCTGCTTAGTAGTCAGTGTGATCATAAGTGTAAAGCCAATCTTAACACCTGACGGTGCCAGCTGCTGGGGAAGAGAAAAGTTATTTCTGGATCCCATTTGCATGTTGTGTGTTGAAGGAGGTGAGAGAAAAGAGACACTAAATTATTCCTGCCTTTTCAAGCCCAGTTTTGCAGCATAATTAGTAGGAGTCGAGGAGGGAGTAAGAGAAAATATGGGCCTTTTCGGAGCTGGGCGTCTCAGGTGCAGCAAATGCGGACAGGTAAGGGGGCTGGAGGCATTTTAGCAGAAGTCGGTCACTAGGTTTTAAACCTTCCGCTTCAAATGTTGAATGGAAAGGAAGAGTCGCTGCCCTGTTTCTGGTGCAAAAGTAGACCATTTAAAGTCCAAGTGTTGATCCCACCTCTCAGAGATCCCGAAACAAATAATGTGGGGCAGTGTTGGCTGTTTCACATGCTTGAGAATATTTCGTGCCCTTAGTAACTGGGGGTCCTGTCCGCACCATAGGCAGCAGTGCACATCCCACAAGGCATAGAAAATAACATGACAAATGAGCATTATCATCATCATTTACCTGCCCTTCACTCTAAGGTCCCAGATTACAGCATTAAAACACTATACAGTGGTACCTCAGGTTACATACGCTTTAGGTTACGTACACTTCAGGTTGCAGACTCCTCTAACCCAGAAATAGTGCTTCAGGTTAAGAACTTTGCTTCAGGATGAGAACAGAAATCGTGCTCCAGTGGCGCGGCGGCAGCAGGAGGCCCCATTAGCTAAAGTGGTGCTTCACGTTAAGAACAGTTTCAGGTTAAGAACGGAGCTCCGGAACGAATTAAGTACTTAACCCGAGGTATCACTGTATTTAAAACTGATTAAAACAACTTTATTATTTCTTTGTTTGTTTCATTTGTATACCACTTAGGGTGGTTCACAACATAAAAGCACAAAAATAAGCTGGTTCCTAAAAAATATCCTCCTCAAAGCCAAGGTAAAGAGGGGCACCTTCAGCCAGCTTGCTGTGCTTCGAACGTACACAGTTGTGTTGCTCTCACATACAAAAATGTGTCCGTGATGATGGCAAGTGTATATGAATACACATTGTTGTGTATACACGGTGTTAGGTACCCCTCCAGCCGTGCACATAGGATCCCTAACTAGCCCGCAAGAGACGTCTGCATTTACAGGTGTGAGTTTTTACCTGGTTTGGGCAAATTCAGTGTTTCGAGTATTATTGCATCATGGTTTTGTAATGTAAACATCCTCTCCTGGTTCAGAATGGAATGCAGTTGGCTTCGTGCACACAGCTATAGGCTTCGGGTTTCTTCCTTTTTGGAAGAAAGCACCTTCCCCCATCACCACCTCACCACAAAGAATTTGAAGGAACCTGATCAATGGTCTCCAATGTAACTCCGAAGTAGAACTCATGCTGAGTATGCAGGCACTTGCGGGTTCGATCTCTGCCATCTTCAGGTAATAGACGGCAAAAGATCCCTGCCTGGAACTCTGGAGCTCCCAACAGAGTATTAAAAACACGATAAAACATCCAACTTCCCTAAACAGGGTTGCCTTCAAATGTCTTCTAAAAGTCAGATAGTTGTTTATTTCCTCACATCTGATGGGAGGGCGTTCCACAGGGCAGGCGCCACTACCGAGAAGGCCCTCTGCCTGGTTCCCTGTAGCCTCACTTTTCTCAGTGAGGGAACTGCCAGAAGGCCCTCGGAGCTGGACCTCAGCGTCTGGGCTGGACTATGGGGGTGGAGACGTTCCTTCAGGTATACTGGGCCGAGGCCAATTGTATTGAGTCAATATAAGGTAGCTTCTGACATTCCCTGTTGGAAGTGAGAAGGTAAATCCTCGCTGCATGTGTAGAAGTCCTTTACGTTCACGTTCAGCCTGGCTGTGAAACCCAAGATAATTGTTGCCGGACAGTATAGAAAATACTGAGTTATATGGAGCAATGGTCTGATTCAGTATAAGGCAGCTTCCCGGGTTTTCTAAGCAACTGAGAGGTTCTTCTCAATCACGAGGGCTTTCATAAATCCATTTTGCAATGCAAAAACGTATTATCTATTTATTTGTGTATTTCTTAAATTTATATACCACCCTTTAAGGATCTCAGCCAAAATGCCTTTGAAGAAGCCTCCCTCCCTCTCCCTCTCTCTCTCTCTCTCTCTCTCTCTCTCTCTCTCTCTCATTTCCTTCAAATTAACGTCACTCAGCTTTTTTAAAGCACGGGCTCATTTTGTTTAAACCAGCTTGAAGAAAATTGCAAACCAAAGCAGCCAAAACCAACCTTGAGCTGGTTTTATTGAAACAGCTGGCCTGGTGTTGCCCAGTTTTCTTGACCCAGTGTCCAAAGCTGTCCATAGCAGTTTAATAGTTATTGCCCTTGAAAGGTTCACAATCTGGAAGGGAGCAGTACGGAAGACACCACAGATGCGGTCTCTCTGCCCACAGCCAGAGTAAATCACTTGCCTCCAGTTGTGGAAAATCTTTCAAATACGCCGCATGAATAGGCCTGAAATGCTCTCAGCAGCCAGGAACACCTTTTATTTTGGCAGCCCTCGTATGCTTTTTGGACTGAGTTCTGCTGAAGTTCAGAATGGAAGTTAGGAAAGCTGCACATGAGGGTTTTGTCGCGCATAGCATTTAAGCATGTGCTCTGGCACATGCGGCAGTATCCGAAATTTCTGCACCACATGCTCAAATTAGTCCTTCTGTGACATACACAAGATTTGAAAAGCAGCATTGGAAGACAAGGGTAGGCAGAAATCGAGCTCTTGGGAAATGGAAGAAAGTGGCTATTGTTGAGTTACCCAAAAAGAGAAGAAGTTCTGGTTTTTATGTTTCTTGTAATTTCTTTTTTAATGTTGTGGTTTAAATGGGTGCGACCACCTAGGGACCTTAGGCTGAAGGGCAAGTGATAAAGCAAAGTAATAATTATTCCCAGTCCTGCACTCTCTTCTTGCAGTGGCCAACCAGATTCCAACAGAATCTGAGGTTCCAAGCAGAAAGTATGTCCCAAGCTTGGAAATGTTGGGTGCAAAAAAAAAAAAAAAAAACCTTCTTTCCATACCACAGTTTCTACCCCCAGCTACTTGTCATATTTTGAAAACCTTCTTCTTCTTCTTCTTCTTCTTCTTCTTCTTCTTCTTCTTCTTCTTCTTCTTCTTCTTCATCTTTGGCAGTCCCTCGTAGCCGAGTAAGATGGTCTTCCAAAAGTGAGTCTGTAAGGGAATGTGAAGACCAATTCTTGTTCCACACGCCCTTCCACAGTGGGGTCTTAGGTTTCCAGGTGGGAGTTGATCACAACGAGGATTTGCCAAGCGTGCCTCCCTCTTAGCACATTTCTCCCTTTCGTCCTGAATTCAAGCGTCTTCAAAGCCCATGACACCTTTGGTAAAGGCTGTTGTCCAATTGGTGCACTCACAGGCCAGTGTTTCCCAGTTGTCAGTGTTTATACTACATTTTTTTAGATTTGCCTTGAGTCTTTGAACCTCTTTGGTTGACCACCAGCATTACGCTTTCCATTTTTAAGTTCGGAGTAGAGTAGTTGCTTTGGAAGACGATAATCGGGCATCTGCACAACATGACCAGTCCAACGAAGTTGATGTTGAAGAAACCATGGCTTCAACACTGGTGATCTTTGCTTCTTCCAGTACACTGGCATTAGTTCACCTGCCTTCCCAGGTGATGTGTAAAAATTTTCAGAGACACCATTGATGGAATCTTTCAAGGAGTTGGAGACCACCCAGTAACAGGAGCCAAGTAATCTAGTTGTCATGAGGCTTCATGTCTGAATCAAGGACACTTAATTCTTAGGACTATGCTTGCCGTACGTTTAAACGGTTACTTTCTTTTTCCACCTTGGATCTGTGGCAGACAGAATTATTTTGTCAGTAACTTGCACTTTCTCAAGCTGTCATAACTGTAGTGCCAGTCAGAATGAACTGCAGGAAATCTTCATTATTTTCTTAGAAACTCTTTAATCTAAACATCCTGTTGATAGCAATCTCTGATTCCTATGGTGTTTTCACAGCATCTGCCATCATTGTGTATATCTGAATCCTCATGCCATGTTTTATGGACATTGCATTTGATAACGTGACCCAACGCCAAAAAGTGGGGGAGCATTGAAATTGCGCTCTGGCAAAAAGAAAATAGATGGGAATAACTGGAATACAACAAGGTCCAAATTAAAAGCAATTTTCTGCTAGCTAATCTTTATCAATGGCACTGAGGCGTGAACTGCTGTACAGACTGAAAATATGTCTGGCTATTCTTATTATTCTTATAGTGAATTATGTATCCACATGGCTGGGTTTGTAGAGCTATTTACATACTTTCATGATCTACATAGCAATCTAAACCCAAGATCCGTCAGGATAGGCAGATCTAAATCGGTCCCAGGTAAGCCAGGGCTCAGTCAGTTTAGTTTAGTTTTCCTTGTTTCCTTGTTTTCAATCCTGTTTTTTATTCTGTGAACCACAACTGGCATCTTATGATGAAGGGTGGTATATAAATCTTAATAAAGAATTAAATAAAAATAAAATAAGTCAGGACCACACTCCCACATCCTAGCTAAGATGAGGCTCAGCCAGAACTTTAGCTGGTGAAATTTATGCTACTCGATAAGTCCCCAGAAAGGTGCAGGATTGGGCAAGGAAAGACTTGCACCTATTCCAAACCTCTTTTAGCTCAGTCACATGATCTGGCAACTTGGCGTGACTTAACACCAGCAGAAAAGGGTGGTTTAAGTCAAACTCTCTTTTAAATGTTTGCATTCCCTCTGTTAGGGTTAGGCCAGCTCAGGCAGCAGTGGCAGTAACTGAGCAGAGTTTATAATAGGGGTGACTTCCACTCAGTGGCATAGCAAGGGTTGCCAGTGTCAGGGGCCACACGTTTTCAATGGAGCCCAGCAACGGAAGCAAACAGCTGTACTGAGGCAGCATCGGGTGGTGAAATTTTGCTCCCCCTAACAATTTTGCACCCAGGGCAACCTTCTGATCGGCAAGTCCTAGGCTCTGTGGTTTAACCCACAGTGCCACCCATGTCCCTCAATGAGTCATAGAATCATAGAATTGTAGAGTTGGAAGGGACCATGAGGACCTCTACCATTGCAATACAGTGGTTACGTACTTAATTCGTTCTGGAGGTGCGTTCTTAACCTGGAACTGTTCTTAACCTGAAGCACCACTTTAGCTAATGGGGCCTCCCTCTGCTGCCGCACCGCTGCACAATTTCTGTTCTCATCCTGAAGCAAAGTTCTTAACCCGAGGTACTGTTTTTGGGTTAGCAGAGTCTGTAACCTGAACCGTATGTAACCCAAGGTACCACTGTACAATGCAAGTGTGGCGCTCAAAACTGAAGTGTGGCGCTCAAATTGGAGCATCTTTGGCTTCTAAAAAAAGTTCGCAAACCGGAACTCTTACTTCCAGGTTTTCAGTGTTCGGGTTCCAAGTTGTTTGAGTACCAAGGCATTTGAGAACCAAGGTACCACAGTACAGGCATCTTTTGCCCAACGTTGGGCTTGAACCCACAGTCCTGAGATTGAGAATCTTGTGCTCTACCAACTGAGCCATCCCAGGGTGCCAAATTTCCATTTCCCATCTTACACTTAGGTCGATCTCTGTCTTTTCTTCTGATATATTTCCTTGGTTTGTGTGTGGGGTTTGTTTGTTTTTTCGCCTATCCTATCTCTGTTTTGTTTTTCAGCTGACTTTTTACTATGGAACTACAGACGGCTGGTGTCCCCTGCAATACTATGAAGAGATGAAGAGGGATTTCCCGGATGGAGACATCCGATTGTGCGAGAAAGGATTACGACATGCTTTCGTCATTGGTTCCAGTGAGGAGATGGCTGAAATGGTTGCAGACTGGGTGCGAGATGATCTGGCTAGGCTGTAAACAGGGGTGAAGCAAGTAGCAACAGGGCGGGAAGTATTTTAACTGTTTTATGGGTGTATGATTATACTTGAAAATGTTTGTTCATCATTACGTTTCTACGTTGCAGCTGGTTTCCTCTAAAGGATGTGCCACAAAGGAACTTTGTGGCCCGAAAGATAGTCCCATTGACCCTCTGAATCCCAAAGGAGTGGCTGTAAGTGCCTCGAATGGATTTTGTCAAATGCAAAACAATACCGTAAACAAGAGTATGCTACCGGCCTTGGCTCACGAAACTAGCATGAGATAAATCACTGCTACCAGTTGGGAGCAATCCCCTAGGTGAAAGGAGTGGTTGAGGTTGAGGTTGAGGTTGAGTTTCAGACATGCATATGTGTTGTTGTTTTCCCCCAACCTCAGGAGACTTGAGTGAGAAGGTCAAGGCAGGTCAGGCATCACAAACAGAGCTTTCATATCCCTTCAAATGCAATACTGTGAATGTATATGTTCAGGGGCAAATCACTGTGAATCTGCCCTAAGATCAGAATGTTAAAATACTTCAGTATGGTGCAGCAAAATCCTGATAAAGCTCATCATTTGCTGGCCACAGCACCAAGCTCTAAATTCCTTTTTATCTCACTTTTTAAAAAAAATGTTCTCAAAGAATGCCAGGGAGATTATTTTTTGTGCATATACTTCCTTGAAAAGTTTTTTGTATAAAATTTTAAAAGAGGCATCGAGGAAAAAATTTAATACATGAATATCTGAAACAGTTCTGAGTACATATAAGCCGCAAATTACTGGGTGGTTGTTGCTTTTTTTCAGTCTGCTAATTCCATTCCAAACTCTTTCCTATCAATTCCACTTTTTAAAATATTCAGTTTTCAGGAGACCCAAGAAAGAAAATTAACTGGGTGAGAGAATAAGCCTTCTAAACTGCCCTCAGTTCTTAAGGGCCTCTTTTCTTTCAGCATGTGAGATAAGAAACCTGTTTCTGGACCATAATACTTGGGACTGCAGTAGCAAACTCACATGATGTGTTGAATGCTCCTCCATACAAAAATGTGGCCTTGCAAATAAAAACCTAGCCATCAGGGGTTTTTTAACCTAGTTTATTGTTTCTCCCCTTATCTGCTAGTGTTCCAAATGCAGGGTGGGAATTGTTAAATAATAATAATAATAATAATAATAATAATAATAATAATAATATGAAGGAGGTCTACTGACAGTTTCATTAACAGGTTCCTACTTGGCTGGGGCAAGCAAGCTGAAAAATTAAGAATGCTGAGTAGCTTTTTCTCAAACCAGAATGTGGTTTTCTATACCTTCCAGATCACTTCTTCCCAGTCTCAAAAAGCTGGCATTGACCAGTTGCCACCTGACATTGTATACCATTGCTCATTCATTTGGGGAAGAATAATAGAATGAGTGCTTTTTTTCTGGAGGGACACAGGGGTACGCATTTTGTGAATCTTTGTACTTTTGTCCATTTTGTTTTCCCCGCTTTGAACGATAAAATGGTGATTTTCTTGAGTCAAAATGAGAGTACCCCTAAACTTTTTTTAAAAGAAAAAAAGCACTGCATAGAATCATAGAGTCATAGATTCGTAGAGCTGGAAGGGACTCAAAGGTCATCTAGTTCAACCCCCTGCAATGCAGGAATCTAAGCTATAGCATCCATGACAGATGACCATCCAACCTCTGCTTAAAAACTTCCAAGGAAGGAGAGTCCACCACCTCCCGAGGGAGACCATTCCACTATCAAAAGAGCTCTTACTGTTAGAAAGTTTTTTCTGAAGTTTAGTTGGAATCTCCACTTTTTGTATCTTAAAGCCATTGGTTTGAGTCCTCCCCTCTGGAGCAGGAGAAAACAAGCTTGTTCCCTCTTCCATGTGACAGCCGTGGAGATAGTTGAAAATGGCTATAATATCTCCTCTCAGTCTCCTCTTTTCCAAGCTAAACATGTGCAGCTCCTTCAACCATTCCTCATAAGGCTTGACATCTGGATCCTAGGGCATCTTAGTTGCCCTCCTCTATACTCATTCCAGTAGTCAGTGGTTTATCTCTGGAATTCATTGTGACTCTAAAAATAGACCCTAAAAATGTAGTTACCCAAGTATAACAATACACACACACCAAACACCTTAAAACCTTGTATTAGTATTTGCAATAGCCAAGATGCTCTTGTTAAAAATCTGAGAATGGAAATAATTTTGGACATCATAAATAGGAATTTTGAGAAAAATCATTGTTGCTTAAGACCGAATATTTTGAAATGGTTGCCAGCAGCGGCACTCAAAATGGCGGGCAGTGACATCACAAGCCCAAAATCCTGTGTGGAAGAAAGGAGAAATCTCTGTAGGCACACACAGCGATTCGACCCGTGACCATTCATCTTATGCCCCATTTCCAGCTATTGTTGTGCCACTTCACAACGGTGTGAGAGGGCCCAGTGATGCGGCACTAGTCAAGTGTCAACAATACTGAACTAAATGGTCTGACTTCATGTACAAGCGTCAGGAAGAGGATTAAGGGGGTTCCTTGTCCCTTCGTACCGGTGCTGGAATATTTATGATGATAACTTGCACCCGTGCTTCACGGGGACATAATGTTGGACCAGGTGATATGCTTGCTGTCTTATATGTTCTGATTCATCTCTGTAAATATTGTTGCTTGTGCAGATAAGAAGGCTGTTGGTCTATTTCAGGAGTAGGCAACCTAAGGCCCGGGGGCCGGATGCTGCCCAATCGCCTTCTCAATCCAGCCTGCGGATGCAGTGGCGTAGCGTGGGTTGTCAGCACCCGGGGCAAGGCAAGTAATTTGCACCCCCTAACCCGTGGATTTGCGCCCCCTAACCCTAACCCCCAGATGTTGCGCCTGGTGCGGCCGGCCCCCCCTGCACCCCCCATGCTACGCCACTGTGCGGACGGTCCCAGAATCAGCGTGTTTTTACATGAGTAGAATTTAAAATGCATCTCTGGGTTATTTATGGTGCATAGGAATCCGTTCATTTCACCCCAAAAAATATAGTCCAGCCCCCCCACAATGTCTGAGGGACAGTGGACCGGCCCACAACCGAAAAAGATTGCTGACCCCTGGTCTATTTCAGCAAAATCTGTTGCTCGAAAAGAAAACCTACTGACTAATATTTTGTTTTAATTTGAAGGAGGGCTTTTTGGAATTTAAGCGTGTTGTTCTTCAGTGTAGGAATTGACATTTACACAGCTGCGTGCATTCCTACAATATTTCTGTGTGTCAGATGTAGTCGGCAGAGAAATATTTGTGTGTTCATAGTAACAGAGTTGCCTACCTAAAGCACCAGAAGAGGGAAATCCAGCCCTTAAAATGTTTCAACAATTAGTTAAAAACATCCTGCCTACGTAGATTATGATTCTGGTATATTGAAACAGGAAAATTTTGTCCTTTTGCAACATTAGCCAAGAAAGCCTTATTCAAGTATGTGGTGGTTCTGCATTTTTGCTACAATCCCATCATCTCAGTGAACTTAACTTGGAATAATTGCAGGATTTTAGCTATAATCCTCTACATCTAGATTTCCAACAAATTTAATCATAGGAGTACTTCTGTTTTCTTGACATGAAGCACAGTATAATGGCGTGCTTACTGTGGGTAGGCTTATTGAATCAAGTTACACGCATTGGATTGTTCATAGATTTAAGCCTGCTTTGCAAATTATACACAAGAAATGCTAAATCTTTGGTGCATTTTTCACCCTTTGGAGTTGTCATTCATCAACAGTCCACCCTGTGTCCTATTCAGTGGTTTTTTTCTGGAGGGACGCAGGGGGACACATACTCCTTCAGCAAACTTTTTCAGCAGGGGGCCAGTCCACTGTCCCTCATACCTTGTGGAGGGCTAGACTATATTTTGAAAAAAGAACGAATTCCTATGCCCCACAATTAACCGAGAGATGCGTTTTAAATAAAAACACACATTCTACTTATGTAAAAACACCAGGCAGGCCCCTCAAATAACCCAGAGATGCAATTTTTTAAAAAGGACTCATTCCACTCATGTAAAAACATGCTGATTCCCGGACCATCTGCAGGCCCGATTGAGAAGGCTTGTTTGTTTATTATTAAATTTGTGAGGTCCATGCCTTTACACAAAATACCATAAAACATTGTTAAAAGATAACAATAAGATTATAAAAGTAAGCTAAAATTCATGCCATGCTATCCCAGCAAGGAGACTACCCAAAAACCCCCACCATTCAGGAAAGAAGATACAGCAACAGGTTAGGAAAACAATGGGAGGGACCTCACCGTTTCGTCCAGGAACCGTACCCTAGTTTTCATAGCCTTCACCACAAAGACCGCTACCACGTGAGAAATCCGTGGATCAGCGTCCACCAGTAAAAACTTTACTTGGTCCTCAGAGTTGACTATTGATTTGGGAATAGTTTGTAACATCGCATCCCTGAAGGCCGAATAGATGGGACAATACAACATGTAATGTGTGAGATCCTCTTGGGTTCTCATATGACAAAGACATATACGTTGCTCTGCTGGGATTTTTGCATATCTGCCTGTCAGGTAGGCCGTAGGAATGGTTTGAAAACGGGCCATGGTGGAGGCTCTCCGAAGGGTGGGATTGGTGATATTCGCCAAATAATTGGCACAGGTTTTGACTGTTTTCAGTCGGGGAAGCCAGTGGGAGGACCCTGGGTTCTGAATTTTTGTGATATCCAACAGAGCGTCTCTCTCCAGGATCCATTCCCGAACTTTGTCTGGGCTCCACAGTTTGAGGGTGTTAAACTCCGGTAGGGTGTATCTAACCAGGATCTCAGATAGGTTTTGACGCCAAGTGGTATTCTTTTGAAGAGATACAAAGGCTTGTTTGGCCAATAAGGTGTTTGTGGTATTTGCAAGTTTGATGTAAAATCGTAGGAATCTTAAGTGGGCCCTGGCAGACACAGAGGGTAATCCAACCTCCACCCTCAAGAGAGCTGCTGGGGTTCCTTGAGGAAGGCCTAGAATCCTCTTGAGATAATAATTTTGAAAAATTTCAAGCCGTTCTAGCAGCTTCTGATTCCATCCCCAGAGTTCTACTCCGTATAGCATCTGGGGAATCACTTTTCCTACAAAAGCTTTTAGTGCCGGGATCACCAATTGCCCTCCCCTCAAATAAAAAAAGCTGAGCAGGGCACCGATTGTCCTACGTGTTAGGAGGGCTACAGTCTTGAAGTGGGCAAGCCAGCTAGATGTAGCTTGGAAAGTGATACCAAGATATTTAAAAGAAAGTCTCTGTTCGATTACGTGTTCATCTAAAGACCATCTGAATGTCTGGCGAGCTCTAGTAAACACCACAATTTTTGTTTTGTCATAATTTATCTTTAGAGAGTTTTGGGCACAATAAGCTGCGAGCCCCTCCAGCATGCTGTGTAGGCCCCTTCGAGTAAGTGCCATGACAGCCATGTCATCAGCATATAGCAATATATTCAGATGTTTGCCTTCCAGGGCGGGAGCTGCTAACTTATACTTTGCCATATGTTGAACAATGTCATTTATATAGAAATTAAAGAGGAACGGCGCTAACAAACAACCCTGTTTTACCCCTTTCCCCAGTGGCAGTGGGTCAGTATAGTTGCCTGACATCCCGGTTCTGATTTTAACTGTGGTGTCTGAATGTAACTCTCTAAGTATATTAAGAAGTCGTCTATCAATATCCGTCTCATATAGTTTTTGCCATAATTTGTCCCTACAGATTGAGTCAAAAGCAGATGTAAGATCTACAAAAGCCACAAAAAGTTTGCTCTTGTGTACCTTTGTATACTTATCTATCATTGTCTGTAGTACCAAGCAATGGCCTGTTGTACTATGGCCCTTTCTAAACCCTGCCTGCTCCGGATTAAGCAAGTTAGAGTGGTCAGCCCAGTCAACCAGTTTATTTAGCAGGTAACGAGTGTAAAGTTTATACACAATGTCCAGAAGGCTTATGGGGCGATAGTTTGAGGGGTCTTGGGGGTCTCCCTTCTTATAGATGGGGGCTACCAGGCTCAGTTTCCAGTTTTCTGGGATTTTGCATGTATCATTTATTACCGTGAAAAATTGGGCCAAGAAAGCAGCCCACCACTGGGCATTTAATGTAAACACCTCAGGAGGAATCATATCTTCACCAGGAGCTTTGCCATTTTTGAGTGTTTTAATTAGCTGTAAACATTCTAATTCGGTAACAGGATCCCAGCCCATTAATAGATCATTTTTAAAAGAAGGGAACTGGCTCGGTTTAGCAATGTTTGGAGCTGTATATAGCCGGGAGAAATGTTGGTACCATAAGTTGGGTGAAATACTGTTGATTATAGTTTTCCCTTTGGGTGAAACTCCCTGAGCAATAATTTCCCAGAATTTTTTGTCGTCCCGCAATTTGATCGCTTTGTCAAGTGCCTCCCATTGTTCCTTTCTGTATAGGAATTTCTTGAGTTTTAGAGTGTTTTTATAATGAGAGCGCCACCTGTGCAGGTTTTCTATTGAGGACAGGGTCCCTTCCTGTTTTACTTTATTTTGTAATTTCCTAAGCAAAGATCTTAGATTCCTACAGTCTTTGTCGAACCAGGCCCTCGAGTTGTTTAGTTGTTTGGGAGGATTGGAGCTCGTAAGTAGTGGGAAGAGCGACTCTGAGACCTGCTGAAATATTGAAAAGGGATCAGAATTAGATAAAATACACTGGTCTCTCAAGGCTAGTAAGTCTGATGAATGCAGGTGTTGTTTGATTTTAAAATCCAGGTCGCTGTTCCATTTACGTCTACGAAGGGCCAGAGTTGGAGGTGGGTCTGCACAGTGATTGCGGTATTGCGGGTCCTCCAAACCACGGGGAATTAGTGAAATTGATATAGGAAGATGATCACTCTCAATTCTATTGAAAGTGCTGAAGCCCTGTGACCTCTCCAAGAGTTTTGGGGAGACCAGGATATAATCAATAACGCTCGCACCTCTAGGCCCAAGAAAAGAAAAGAAACCCCCTGACCTGTCCATATGGGTACCATGCAAATTATACAAATTATGTTTGAAGGCAGTCTCCATTAATGTAATGCCTGCCTTATTCAAGACCTTGTCGTCAGAGGACCAGGGAATAAACCAATCTGCCTCTGGCAGGAACTGAGATTTAGAACAGTACGTATTAATGTTATTTCCTATCCTAGCGTTGAAATCACCTGCCAGCAGGATATCCATGCCAGGGAGTTCTAGTTCAGCCTTCTCCAAACATAGCTCTAAATCTCCCCAGATTTGTAACGAATGGGGAGGGGTGCCTATGGGAGGGATATATAAATTAAAGCAGAGAAAATCTCCTCCTTCCCTGCTAGAAACAAGTAAGATTTGTAAATTGTTACTTTTCACCCACTGCTGTTGCCGGGCCTTGCACTTTAGCTTAGTGGATATAAAAGTGACTAAACCACCACTAGGTCGGCCTCGGGTATTTGGTTTTATCGCGGGGGTAACAAAGGCTTCGTATCCCTGTAGAGAAGGGGCATGGAGATCTAAACACCACGTCTCCTGTAGACATATGATCTGAAATTTTGTAAGGAAATCCAGAAGGTCGACATCGCCCTGCTTAGATAGCCATCCCGCCACATTCCAAGATAGAATGTGGAAATAGGGTGATGGTGGAAATAGTGGCAGTCAATCTCTTTTCCGGTGGTTTGAGGCTCCTAAGTTAGGCTCCTCCTCTTTCTGCCCAGCTTGGTGGTTCCAGGTTTGAGGTCGCTGGACCCTAGGTAAGTGTGATGGCTTTAACCGAGGGGCCAGTTGGTTGATATGGCCCAGAGGATCTTCGATGGCATCATTACCGATATGATGTTCAGCTGGTTTTTGGAGAGCAAGGGTTTTGCCGACCCGTTTAGTCTGTACAGGTAGCAGGTCAGCAGCTGTATCTTGCGTCGGTACTGTTAGTGGGTCAAAAATTGACAAATGCTGTGGATCTTGGTTGCGTATTGGGCTTGGAATAATGGAAGCCTCCAGTTCCGGCATCGAGGCATATGAGGTCGAGAGCATTTCAGACTGGTCTTGCTTGGGTAGTCCAATGTCAAGCTCGTTGCACGTAGAGACCAAGGTACCAAGCGGGGGGTGTAGGAAATCAATTAAGTCATTTGCGGGCAGGCTTGCCACTCCCTGTGGGGTAATAGATTTGCCCTTATTTGGGGTCCCCGGCTCCATTCCCCTGTCTATTTGTTCTTTATGGCGCACAGGCCCAGCATCGTCACAGACAGCACCTGTCCTGGTGCGTAGTGGTGTACGGGTCAGGTTAGTGAATACCCTTGTGAAATAAATGTGCCATTTCCTTGTATGGTTTCTTAGTTTTAGAATCTTTGCAGCGAGATGGGCAGATCTAAAGTTAATAACCATACGTCTCATGTAAGGTCCAGAAGGCAGCCATGTGATGTCCGCGATATCTACGCGGCGAAGTGTCTGCCCCAGCAGTTGGGTCAGGGAATTTGTGACCGAGTGTTTATCCGCCCATTTATTATAGTTCAAGGGGTGGTTTCCCACCAGTACTGCAAGTTTGCTGATCTGGAGTTGCAAACTTAAGTTTTGTACTTGGTTGGGCAGGCATCTCACTTGTTTTTGTGCAAGGTTGGCCTGCACACTTGGGCAGGGGTGAGCAGAGTTTACAGTATTGTTAGGCTGAGGAAGTGAGGGGAGGCAGCAGAACAAGCCAAAAACTTTTTCAAGCTTCTTTTCGATCCCATCCAGCCTTTTATATAAGTTGGTGATGGTGTGTGTTATCAGCTCAGTCTGGCAAATTAGCAGTTCCAGTACCTCACGGTCCTTATTTAACTGGGCTGGTGGCTGGAATAATTCAGGTGAAGTTTTTTGCAGGGACTCAAGAGTCTGTTCCCTCTGTTCCTTCATACACAGGCTCGAGGCTAGTTGTGGGCCATCCACAATGCCGGCAGGCTCCTCATGAGTAGTACTGGGAGCAAGAGCCTCATAACTGTTTGCTGTAGGGAAATTTCTACAGATCTCATTTAGGTCATTGTCAGGCAAGAAGTCCCTGATATTTGTCTGTTTTTTGGCAGCACTCGTAGCTTCATTGGAGAGCTGCCTGCAGCGTTTCTTCCCTCTCATATCAGCAAGAAAATAGGGAGGGAATTTCTCAGAACTGCAGGTCAGGGCAGGTTGTGCTGTTAATGAGCCCTGCTCCCTTTAACAGTCTTTAGCTACCGCGTTTTCTTGGAAATTTATGAGAAAAGTAAAGATAATCTGATCCATAAAACCATAGACTTCTAAAATAAACGCCTTAAGGCATCTTAGAGCCCTTAGGACCCGTCAAGGCAGATAGTCAAAACAAAGCTTTACCGGGCGTGGAACAAGGCTGCCGTTCACGTCGCCATCTTCCTTGAATCGATTGAGAAGGCGATTGGGCCAGATCTGGCCCCCGGGCCTTAGTTTGCCTACCCATGCCCTAAACATTTTGTGAATCTTTGTGCTTTTGTCCAATTACTGTTTTTATTCTTCCTGATTTGAACTATAAAATGGTGGTTTTCTTGAGTCAAAATGAGAGTACCCCAAACATTTTTTTAGAAAAATAAGCACGGGTCCTATTTATTATTTATTATTTATTATTTTGAAGGCAATTTTCGTTATTATGGAAATTGTTTAATAGTGGTTTTGAAAGAACACATAGTACCCGGAGGGGGCTTTAGACATCAACTTCCCTAGCCACTTTTCCACAAATTCTGACTTTCGGAGAAACCGGTGAGATATCTCCTCTAGGTGACCAAGAAGCCATGTGATATGATGATGGAAGCTGGTATGGAAAGGGACCAGACCAATTCATGGAGGAATTTCTAAATCTCTACATCCAGAGGGAGTTTCCCAAGCGTGGTTTAGACCACAGCTCCACCCACATCCCAATGCAGAATATACGGAGCAAAAGGTAAAGGGATGTGGGTGGCACTGTGGTCTAAACCACTGAGCCTCCTGGGCTTGCCGATCAGAAGGTCGGCGGTTCGAATCCCTGTGACGGAGTGAGCTCCTGTTGCTCTGTCCCAGCTCCTGCCAACCTAGCAGATTAAAAGCATGCCAGTGCAAGTAAATAGGTACTGCTGTGGCAGGAAGGTAAACGGTGTTTCTGTGCACTCTGGTTTCTGTCACAGTGTTCAGTTGTGCCAGAAGCGGTTTAGTCATACTGGCCACATGACCCAGAAAGCTGTCTGTGGACAAACGCCAGCTCCCTCCGCCTGAAAGTGAGATGAGCGCCACAACCCCAGTCAGCTTTGACTAGACTTAAACGTCCAGGGGTCCTTAACCTTTACCTTTACCTATATGGAGCAAATAGCACGTGTGTAAGTGGAATGCTGGAGAGAAAATGCCATTGTTTTTGCTTTAAGGAAGTAATAATAATAATAATTTAATAATAAAATATAATAATATTATTATAATAATAAAATATAATAATAATAACATAAAATAATAACTAATAATAATAATAATAATAATAATAATAATAAATAATGGTTGGTGTTCAGTAGTAGCCTTATAATAAGACATGATAAATATCTAAGTTTGTCTGTTGGTTTCATGATTCGAGGAATGGGTTTCTCCATGTTGTATTTTGTACCAAAGTGCTTGCAAATACTCTTTCATGTTACTGTGAAGACTTAATAAATATTAACAGTTAAAAACAATAACTAATAAAAATGTTGCATAATTATAGAATGGCGGAGGTTCCTGGTTTTTTGTGCTTTTGTTTTTTTCATTCTGACTGGTGCATTCTAAAAAAGCCATCTGCAAAGTTATTCAGAATTGAAATGGTCACAGTCTGAGTAATAACACCTGAACATGCCTAATCTCAAAAAATAAACAGGCTCAGGCCAAGCCTGACTTGGGTGGGATAAAGGAAATCCCCATTAGACATCTTAATCTTAGATAGGAAACTAAAAATAGTTTGCTGGGTCACTGAATTGTTGAGTTGGAAGAGACCCTGAGGATCATCTGCCCCACACAGGGATTGAACCTGCAACCTTATAGCATCATCAGCACCATGCCCTAACCAACTGAGCTAACTTAGCATCTTCTGAAGTTCATTTGAAAAGTGCCCTCTGCTCATGCCATATCCTCTCTATCCTCTTCTGGTAAATGGTCTCCTGGGCTTTTATATTGGTTCAGAAACCTGTTTCAGCACAGGAGACAGTGGGATAAAAGTAGTTTGTGAATACACCTTGACCATCAATCAAAGCACCTTCAGTGGTTTTAAAACCACCTTTGCTCAATCCACTTTCCTTCCGGTATGTCATTGATGAGGAACCTGTGGTCCTCCAGATGCTTTTTTGGACTACAAATCCCATCAGCCTCAGACAACATGGCCAATGGACTGGGATTATGGGAGTGGTAGTCCAGCAATACCTGGAAGGTACTGGAGAAGTGGAGCAAGCATAAAGTGCCACCACTTATTTCACAGTAGGGAGGACTATGTAATCATATCGTATACCGTCCATTCCATAGATCTTGTTAGAATGGATCTTATTCTTTGTCCTTTCCTCCAAGCACATTTAGGGGACAGTATCTTCAGACTTTACACCTGGTCTAGTCTCATGTCTAAACTCCTGGATGTTCCATCATGACCTGTGCTATTTTTCTAGAAAAAGAGGTGCCTTGTTCTCTTATAATGTAAAAGGCTCCCACCTGAGATGTGCCAGAACTGAGTTCTGGCAAATTCCAGCTGGAAAAAAAAGCCCTCAGCATGACAGACACAAGTACAAAGAATTCACAGCTAAGCTGAGTGATACTTTGGGGGTCCTTTATGTGTAAAATGATTTGAAGAAAAAAAAATAGTGTCCTATCTCACAAAGTTGTTGGAAGGATAAGCCCAACCAGCACCACACACACACAAAAGTAGTTTGCACATGAAAAGTGCAGTAAACATGGATAAATATTAAGAGGATTCTATTGGGAAAACTTAGCAATCAGTAAAACAAATTGCATTTCTAGTTGGAAGAAAAATCAACTGCACTGCTTCAGGTAAAGGGGGGAATCAAAAAAGGCAAATGAAACACATATCAATAAAATATTTAATAAACTTATCTGTACAAAATATTTAAAAGGTTAATTAAGAGTATACAAGTTTGCTTATTTAACAAATATATACCACTATATATGTTCAAGAAAATATATATTGCTTGTTTACAGTTCATTTACAATCCAATATGTACAATCTATTTAAATTTTAGAATACATACACACAATGCATTTACACCATCACTTAACTTCTCTCTTCCATAGAACATTTCACACATTCAGACCCAAATAATTTTTTTTATCCAGAAAAAATAGGCTTTTTTTTTAAAATGAAAAGACACACATGGAAATACAGTAAACGATAGTTTCAACCAGAATGAAAAATAGGAAACAGGGAGAAAGAGAAAATTCTTTGTGGGTTTTCTACACATGAGAGAAGAAAGTGTATAAATTAAAAATGTGGAGCGGTGGGCGTGGAGCTCTCTTTTCTTGGTAAAATGGCAAGCAGTGTTTTTGTACTTTGGAGTGTGGTAAAAGCGTTTGCCTTAGCCAGTTGGAGAAATATGTTCTGACAACGATTCTCTAGGGGTCATTAAAAATATGGAGCAACGAGAATGCAGCTTGTTTCCGGCAGAAATGGAATCTAGTTTCTTGATAAGGGGGAAAGAAAAACACAAGGAACAACAGTCCCAACCTTGGCCGCAGTTTTCAGATCCGGATGCTAATGGCCTGGTTCCTAATACTGAGAGCTTTAGGGCCTCCTTGCCGATATTTTGACTTCCAAACATGCTTAGCCCTTTGCGCAGAGATTCCGGTGAACAGTAGCTGCACTCGCTGCAGAAAGAAACCCTCAAACGTATAAAAACGATACTGGAGAAAATGCTGATTAAAAAGCCAGGAGGGTTGCCAAAAAGCTCTGCAACAGAAGTTCTTCACTGAGGAGGCATTCCTGAGGTCTGACCACGGTTATAGTTAAAACTATTTGGAACCCAACAATGTGAAAAATGTCAAGATGTGCAACACTATTTTTAATTCTAGATATTTTTCACCCTCTTCCCCTCTGGTCATGTTTTGAAATAAGTTGCATTCATGGAACCTGATTCCAATCTCACAGTAAATCAGCCGTATCTCCAGCAAAGTCAATGAAATTATGCTGGATTCCAACCACTGGGATGGGGAGCAGAGGGGATCACGTGTATCTATATGTCTGCTTGCATTTGTACCTACTTTATTAGACTGCAGCTTGTTGAGCAGATTTTTTTCTTCTTTTACCTTTGAATCGTTGTCTAGGGACTCATCAGCATTAGTAAAAGAAAGCGTCTTAAATGTGACACCAGATGGCGCTATGGAGTTCCCATCTTTCGGCAATGTGATTTCCCATTTTGAGGTTTACAATGCATTTTCCTGATATATATTTTTAGTGCCTAGATCCAGCCTAGCACTTGTTGCAAAAGCAAGATCACTGATGGCTTTGCAAAACACCTAGGGTACTATACTGTTGTTTCTTTAGCTTCAGAATGGCTTCTGTAGGTATGTCCAAGAAGCATGTGCCATGTGAAGAAAAAGAATAGGAGTTTGGATTTGATATCCCACTTTATCACTAGCCTAAGGAATCTCATAGAAGTGTGACTAGCCCAAGGTCACCCAGCAGCTGCATGTGGAGGAGCGGAGACACGAACCCGGTTCACCAGATTATGAGTCCACCACTCTTAACCACTACACCACACTGGCTCTCTGTGAGACTTTAAATGGCAAGCCAGGGATTACTGTTTTTTAAAAACCAAATGTCCACTATGTGCATGCATGCCTCATTAGCTGCAGGTTTCGCTAGACTGCAGTTGCAGTCCTTCTTCCCATTAGGCGATTCCCATTCATCTCAATGGGAGCAATCAAAAGAGACAATTCCACCACAGCTGAGTTCAGGGGTGCCAACTTGAATAAAATATTGGAGGGGACAGGTAAGCCTCACCCGACATAATCAATCACATGACATGGTGCAGGCACACGAATTGAATGACAAGGCCCACCAACTTTGGGGTGGCCCGACCTCCTCAAATATTTTTGGGGGGTGGGCGAAGGGACCTTGGCCCCTAGGAGTTGGCACCTATGTCTGAGTTCCACCGATTTCAACAGGGCAGAGGACTTCTGTAAAAACCTGTTCACCGTAGATGAGGCTAAATCACAATCTGTAAATCTATAGTGACACACAACATCTATTGTGCAGGAAATGCATATTGTGTGGAGCAGCCTTTACATATATACCAAACTTTATCCAGGCCTCTGGTGTGAAAGCAGAGCTTTGCAGGTTGTGAGGACAACAGAAGTTGGCTTTCAACCGCAAAAACTTTAAGCTAGTCTCCTCCAACAAGGTGTGCTCCAGCTGTTTAACATGGCAACAACAGTCCCAAACGCTGCTCATGTTCCATTGCTGTTGTTCAGAACAGAGAATTATCCTAAAATTATTTCTCCTCTTAGGAATGTATTTTAAAAGTTTAATCCTCATCATCAATTCTCCCTTTCCTTATAACAGGTTTTAGCCTACCAGTAATGCAGCACGGGTGGCGCTGTGGGTTAAACCACAGAGCCTAGGACTTGCCGATCAGAAGGTCAGCGATTTGAATCCCCGCGACGGGGTGAGTTCCCATTGCTTGGTCCCTACTCCTGTCAACCTAGCAGTTCAAAAGCACGTCAAAGTGCAAGTAGATAAATAGGTACCACTCCGGCGGGAAGGTAAACAGCATTTCCGTGCGCTGCTCTGGTTCGCCAGAAGCAGCTTAGTCATGCTGGCCACATGACCCGGAAGCTGTACACCGGCTCCCTCGGCCAATAAAGCGAGATGAGCGCCGCAACCCCAGAGTCATCCGTGACTGGACCTAATGTTTAGGGGTCCCTTTACCTTTACCTAATGTAGTCTAGTCTAGTTTTGCCCCGTTCTCCTCCATTGCCATCTCACCAGCATGCTGCTCTCTTAATATTTCCTCCTGGGCTGTTGTGCCCTTTTCTAAAACACGCACACACAAGACACCAAGTTCTAGCTCTTTCTGCACTTTCCCTCTCACAGTCAGATCACTCGGATCCACCCTCAGCTTCGCTGAATTAGGGTCAGTTTCTTAGACGCGGAACACACTGGTTTTATGCCTGCAAAGAAGCACTGTGTCATTCAAAATGCTGACAACAAACTTCTAAGACTATATAGTAATATGAACTGTTGTTCTAATGCACTCACAGCAGGGAATCTATTTGTAAAAGGTTTGTATGACTCTGTTTGTGGAAGCTCATTGGGAAAAGATATCCCCTATCTTCTATAATCACTCCCTGGGACCAACTGACCAACATCAAACAAATTGACAAGATGTCCATTCCAGTGCTGGCTTCAAACTATAACTAAAATCTTCTCCTCTCTCCCAAATTTGAACTGTGCACAGGCTTTCTGGCTGCCTCCTCCCTCATGCCTAGTGTGGAACAAAATTCCTATCTGAAAAACTAACAGTTTCTGGACACCAGAAATTTGATGACAAAATATCACTTTGAGGGAGTAGCACTTGGCCTTAGGTTTTATTGTATACCTCCATGTGTCTCACCTCCAAAAGGGAGAACAATATATTAGCTACAGTGTTCATAGCTGTCAACCTTCCCTTTTTTGGCGGGAAATCCCCTTATTCCAGCGCCATTTCCTGCTGCTATCCCGGATTGTTAGATATCCCGTAGGCTGTCCCCGGGACAGGTGAGGCTGCTGATCCCTTATTTTCGAGGCTGCTGATCCCTCATTTTCAAATCTGAAAGTTGACAGCTATGACAGTGTTTAGAAACTCAGACATATAATCTAGGCACTGAATGGCCTCTTAAACCAAGGTTACAGTCACAAAAAGGAATGCCTAGTTGCTGTTTCTGGGCCAGATGGCTCAAAAGTTGTATTTTTCAATAAAACATTTTGGTTCCTGGAATTCGTTCTGATCGTGCAGATAAAATATAGCGGATAGAATTCTACAGGATGTGTTGCTAGTGTGCGAAAACCATCAAGATCCAAGGATCCCAAAGCATGCATCTCCAGATGGTGGAGATGTCAGGCACCATCCTGACACCCAAGCATCTTCACTCGGTCACAAGTGGCTAATAGCCAGGTGCAAAATGCGTCTGGCGAATTTCCAAGATGCAAGTAATGAATGGCCATGTTAGCATCCTTATTCTCCATTCAGAATTCTTTGCTACGCAAGGGTTTGGCAAGAACAAAAAAACTTCCATGCAGGCCTGGAGTGAAAAGAAGAACATGCATGCAAGAAAAGCGTCCACACATCAGACCATGAGGCAAGGTGAGGTGACTGCTTCAGGGGGCAGCAGATGCTGTAGGGATCCTGATGTAGACCATTATTACTCCCTCCTTGTTCCTTATGCAAGTCTTCACTCACCTTTTCTTCCCTGGTGGGAAGGAGGCACCATTTTGTGGTTGGCCTCAGGTGCCAAAATGTCTTGGGCCGGCCCTGCCCTGATCTGAGGCAGGTGAGGGAATGTGCATCAAAACAGGGACACACATGCAAATGAGCATACGTCAGGGCTTGCTTCTCTACATTAATCAATTTAGCCGGGTTTGATTTTGTAATCCAGTTTCAGATTACTGTCAGGAAAAGAAGAAGAAGAAGAAGAAGAAGAAGAAGAAGAAGAGGAGGAGGAGGAGGAGTTTGGATTTGATATCCCGCCTTTCACTCCCCTTCAGGAGTCTCAAAGCGGCTAACATTCTTCTTTCCCTTCCTCCCCCACAACAAACACTCTGTGAGGTGAGTGGGGCTGAGAGACTTCAGAGAAGTGTGACTGGCCCAAGGTCACCCAGCAGCTGCATGTGGAGGAGCGGAGACGCGAACCCGGTTCCCCAGATTACGAGACTACCGCTCTTAACCACTGAAGTGGGCCAGCCCAGATAAAATTCTGAAGGTGATTGTTATGTTTCTGCTCCTGAACATGCATCTGGGTTGGGGAAAGTGGGGAAAGTTGCCGCTTTTCCTGGGAAGGAGATGCAGTGATGGAATAAGCTTCGCCTGTTCAAGTTGCACTTGTCGGGCTGCCAGGTTGCAACCTGAATAGCAAGGGAGTAGAGTGTGAGATTCTTAAACTCAAGGTCGTGGGTTTGAGCCCCATATTGAACAAAAGATTCCTGCACTTCAGGAAGTTGGAATATTAGGGTTGCCATATGTCCTCTTTTTCCAGGACACGTCCTCTTTTTTTGCTCTTCAAAATGGCAACCCTAGATGTCCATTGTGGCCCTTTCCAACTCTACAATTCTATGACGCACACACCAGGTCTTGTGATTTGGGGGATAGACTGCATTCCTGAGTTCCTTCTACTTCCTGGATCCAACAGGGATTCAATTGCTGGAATAGCCAGTGGTGTTTCTGGGTAATGGGCCAAGTATGGGTCATTAAGATAACAGAAGAAGTGGCTCTATCTGTTAGTTAGAAAGACAAAGGCCAGAGTTGGTGTGCTTGAGCTAGAAGCTAGAAGCAGACAGAAGCCAAAGAGATAGCCATGCTTGATTTCTGCTTGAATCCAAGGCTGTGACTCTGGGAGAAGCAAGACCTTCTCGGATGTTAGTGCTGTGAGCTCCTCCCTCGTAGGCTCAGGTTGTATATATGTGTAAATAAACCACATATTATAAAGACACCATAGGCTCCACTGACCCTGTTGGGTTCCAAATAGTTTAACTATAACACAGAATCTACAATTCTGTGATTCTATGTGCAAACCTGCTCTGGTTCGCCAGAAGTGGCTTAGTCATGCTGGCCACATGACCCAGAAGCTGTACGCCGGTTCCCTCAGCCAATAAAGCAAGATGAGTGCCGCAACCCCAGAGTAGGCTACGACCGGACCGAATGGTCAGGGGTCCCTTTACCTTTACCAATAATTAATTATACCCCACCCATCTGGCTGGGTTTCCTCAGCTACTCTACCAAGTTGCAGCCTGATCTAAGGTGGGTCAGAACACCAACACTAACAGCATACAAACAGCGTTCGCAATTAGCCAGCCTCTGGGTGTATTTTTGCACCTGACTATCGGCCACTTGTGACAAAGTGAAAATGCTTGGGTGTCAGGATAGTACCTGACATCTCCACCATCAGGAGGTGCATGCCTGGTGGTCATTGGTTCTGAACTGTTTTCACCCACTAATACCACATTTTTCAGAATTCTATCATTATACTTTATCTGCACAACTGGAATGAATTTCAGGAACCAAAATGCTTTTTCTGTGCAGCCTGAGTAGAAGCGGTGAACAGTGTTATGGTGAATTGTTGTCGCTTGTCTTCACTTAACCCAACCAACTGCCTAGCTCACTGTTGTGAAAAATATTCCTACATTATGAATGGTCTGTGTCACCATTGAGAAAAATAGGTCGGAATAGGCCAATATACAGTGGTACCTCGGGTTGCAGATGCTTCAGGTTACAGACCTTTCAGGTTACAGACTCCGCTAACCCAGAAATAGTACCTCGGGTTAAGAACAATTTCAGGTTAAGAACGGACCTCCGGAACAAATTAAGTTCTTAACCCGAGGTACCACTATATATGTGGACTGTCCCTGGATCAAGTGACTTTTCTTCTTTAAGCTGTCAAAGCTCTTAACCTGGCTCAAGGGTGTCATCTGAACTAGCCAGATGTTTATCTGATAAATCACAGCCAGTCAGTCCTTTGAAAAATAAGACTTTAGAGCCATCTTTCCCAAAAACGGCAACTCGGCATTCTATTTTGGCGACTGCAACCTTGATTTAAGATGCCATTTGACTATTAGATTAAATGTCTGAGTTTCTAACACAGCATACAATTACATATGGTTTTATACAAGTTGTACAAGTGACAATAAAGTATTTCAATTATTTGGAACAGGTCTCAAATTCATGTTTGAGTTAAAGGCGGATTCTGGGTCTTTTGAAGAACTGAAGACTGCTTCCCTAATGTAACCAAGAAACAGAAAACCAAGATGAGGCCAGTTATACAATTAGGTTTTGTCAACATCAGGGAAAGAGGGATTTCTTATGGCAGGAATGGGGAACTTGTGGCTGGTCAGATGTTGCTACAACGTTTTCCATCACCCCTGGCCTTTCGCCATGCTGGCTGGGACTGATGGGAGTCCAATATCATCTGGAGGGGCCCAGGCCAACATCTGGAGTCCTCGGCCCCAAATGCTGTTTAACCTGCTCCCATCTGCAGGCCAGTGAAGAACCATCTGACAGGGGTAAAGAGGAATTTAAAGCAGGAATGGTCAGCTAGCAGCCTGTGAACGCAATCTAGCCCATGGAAGCCTTGCCTGCCTAGACTGAGAGCCTTGGTACAAAGACGTGATAACATATATCACTTATGAAAATGCAGGAAAATGTCTTCCAAGCTGAGAGCGTGAGATGGGCAGACAAAAGATTCCACATTTGCTGTCTTCGCATTTTGTGAGTCATTCTCCGGGCACGGATAAATGCTGAGAGCATGCGCTCCACTAACTGTCAAACCCTTGTTGACAAGTAGCAGCTTTAGATCTAACAGGGAATAAGGGATGTATTCACAACACTTCCAGGCCAGGACAACCATCAGAGAAGCCCTGAGAATTCAGAAATTGGCCACCCACCAAGCATGGCTAGCGGATTTTCATCTCCAAATAAGCCCTATGAAAATCCACCAGGGTTCAGGGGATGGGCAGGCAAGGATTTGCTGATTAGCAACACATGATCCTATGCATGTTGACTCAGAAATCCCAAGGAATTCAATGGCGCTCCCAGGCAATTATGCGCACACAACAATATCAGCCTTACACTGCAGTATGAAATGTGTGTACAGTGGTACCTTGGTTCTTGGATTTAATCCAGTCTGGGAGTCCGTTCGATTCCTGGAACTGTTCGAAAACCAAGGCACAGCTTCCAGTTGGCTGCAGGAGCTTCCTGCACTCAAGCGGAAGCTGCGGGAGCCATATTGGACGTTCGGCTTCCAAAAAATGTTCGGGAGCCAAGCCGTTTGACAACCAAGGTACCCTATTACTTTAGTAAGACCTTATTTCAGTGGGATTTGCCTCCATGTAAGCATTCAAGGTTTCACCTGAGAGCAGACTCCACTGAACGCAGAGGGAATCACTTACTTCCTGGTGATTATGCCTAAGAGATTGTGCACCTAAACAACATACTGCCCGTTTCTTTGATATGCCACTAGAGGCAAGCAATCTTCCAAAAGAAAGAAAAGTGAAGGAATGTGGGGGGAGAGAGAGGGAAAGAGGGAAAAGAGAGGTGTCACAAAGCAGTGGTGTCCAAACTGTGTTCAGGGGCTCCTCAGAAACATTATCGCCGATGGGCAATGGCAGACAAACTGCCTTAAAAGACAGCTAGTCCACCACTCTCAATCTTCCCCCATTACATGCAGCCCCAGAGAGATGTTTGGTGGGTTGCAGGCCTCGGTTCACACAGGAAACTGGTGGGGCATTTAAGCGGCCTCCGCACTGACTGTTGAGAACTGTGTGCTCAATAGACTATCTACCACCAACACTCACAAAACAAAACAAAACCATGAGCAAAAGTGAATGTGAAATTGCTTCACTGGAGATAAAAAGCTTGAAAACCACCACTTCAGATTATTGACAAACACACTCACACACACAACTGTTCACCTCAGCTAACCTCCTAGACAGGTTGGCAACGGTGTTCTCGAGACTGTCGTCCCATTTCCTTCTCTTAAAGTGCC